>NW_006408531.1:14410904-14438597 GCF_000296735.1 Chrysochloris asiatica
ATTGGAATGCAAAGGTTGGGTGGGAGCAAAAAGGAAGGATCAGTACTTGGAAAATATGACCTTGGTAATAGACATGATGCTGGAGCTCGCATGATAGAATTCTGCAAAATCAATGATTAGTTCATTTCAAATAACTTCAGTGCTACAATTAGCCTACCAAATTTTGAATTTATAAAGAAAAACAGTATGTTTTTGAACATGTAAAGAAAAACTTAGAAAGAAAACATGCCACCTTTTGTAAATCCATTTTCTAGCTCTGTCTACTGAAAAGTCCCAGCTCTTGGTGCCTAAACATGATTTTCCAGCAAAAGCAATCAGAGTTCCTTAGAGTAGTGGTTGATTTCAGGCCTGGGCCAGGAAAAATACAAGATGAGCCTGGAACATTCGGAGACCTGGTGAAAGGACATGGGACCAACTTGACATTGCTAACTCTCAAGCCAGAACTATTTGAGCATGACAAGAAAATAATAACTGAAAATCAGTTGCCATTGAGTCTGTTCCAGTTGATGGCAGCTGCATGTATTTCTAAGTCAACTGGTCCCCATAGGGTGGACTCTCCATGACTGGGGTCTTTTGAAAGGATCGCTAGGCCTTTATTCTGAGGCACCCCTTGGTGTATTCACACCACATACGTTTACAGTTAGCAGCATAGTGCTTAGCGGTTTGCGCCACCCCCCAAAAGGAAAACCCAAAAAATTCATTGTTAGCAAGTTTATTCCAACTCATAGTGATCCGATAGGATAGAGAACTGCCCATTAGGGTTTCCAAGGCTGATTAGGAAGAAGGAGAGGCAGATTACTTCTGAATGTTTAGCTACTGAAACTTTATGAATAGCAGTGAAACATTATCAGATATAGTGCCGAGAGATGAGCCCC
Source organism: Chrysochloris asiatica (assembly GCF_000296735.1). Taxonomy (NCBI): domain Eukaryota; kingdom Metazoa; phylum Chordata; class Mammalia; order Afrosoricida; family Chrysochloridae; genus Chrysochloris; species Chrysochloris asiatica. The sequence continues at coordinate 14,411,780 of NW_006408531.1, forward strand.
TCAGGTTGGAAGGCACTGAAAATATGACTGGGGAAGAGCTGCCTCCTCAAAGTAGAGTTGACCATAATGCTTGAATGTAAGAACGATTTTGAGGATGGTGCAGGACCAGGCAGTGTTGCCTTCTATTCTACATAGGTAGGGTTGCTGTGAGTCACATCTGACTCAGTGGCACCTAACAACAGCAACAACAAATCTTTACAAAGCCAACTGCCATATCTTTCTCCCATGAATCAACTGATGAATTCAAATCACCAGTCTTTTAGTTACCAGCTGAGTGCTTAACCACTGTGCCATTAGGGCTCCTTTGTGCTACCCAAGAAGTCCAAAATAATAATGTTGTTGTTTTTGGTTGTCAATAAGTTGATTCTGACTCAAGGCAACCCCATATGCACAGAGAGTAGAATTGCTCCATAGAGTTTCCAAGGCTGTGACCTTTTGGAAGTTTTAAATATCAACCTTTTAGCTAGTGAATGAGCACGTCACCATTTTTACCATACAGAAATCCAAGCCCACTGGCAACGGTGACTCTGGGTGATTCTATATAGAGTTTCGGAGACAATCATTATGGTAGCAAACAGTCTCATCTTTGGAGCAACTGGTGGGGTTGAACCACTGACCTTGAAGTTAGCAGCCCAGAATCCTCCCCCACAGGGACTCCTAAAATAATGATACCCAACCAAACCCAGTGCTGTTGAGTACACTGCAACTCATAGTGACCCTGTAAGCTGAGTAGAACTTCACCATAGGGTTTCAAGACTGCATCTTTTCAGAAGCATGCTGCCTCATCTTTCTCCCATGGAGTGGCTGGTGGATTCAAACTGCTGACCTTTTGATTAGCAGACCAATGTTTATCCCACGGCACCGCTTGTTGTTGTTAAGTGCTGTTGAGTTGGTTCCAACCCATAGCATCCCTGTATAGGGTTTCTGAGGAGCATATGGGAGGTTTGAACCACCGACCTTATAGTTAGCAGTACAGTGCTTTTCTTGTAGTGCCACACCAGGACTCCATTGCACCACTGTTGTTGTTGTTAATTGGTGTCAAGTTAGTTCCAACTCATAGCAATCCTATATAGGGCTTTCGAGGAGTAGCTGATGGGTTTGAACTGCCAGACTAGTTAGCAGTCCAGTGCTTATCCTACAGCATCATACCAGGACACTGTTGTTGTTCGAAATGCCATTTAATTGATTCCAACTCATAGCAATCCAGTGTAGGGTTTCTGTGATGTGGTTGGTGGGTTGAACTGCCAACCTTGCAGTTCAAACCAACTTGTGGTCCATTACATTATCATTAGTGCCACACCAGGGTTCTCTGTTGTTTTTAAGTGCCATCAAGTCAGTTCCTACCCATAGTGAACCTGTATAGGGTTTCCAAGGAGTGGCTGGTGAGTTTGAACTGCCGACCTTGCAGTCCAGCGCATTAACCCACAGCACCACGCCACAACTCCAAGACTCTCAAGGACTCCTAAATATGGTCTTATGAGTATGTACTTTTTTCTGTAGGCTATAATCCAATACTATCATTATTTTAGGACTCTCTGTTGTCATTGTTAAGTGCTTTTGAGTCAGTTCTGACCCATAGCAACCCTGTATAGGGTTTCCGAGGAGTGGCTGGGTGAGCTTGAACTGCTGAACTTGTGGTTCAAACTGACTTTGTAGTGTAGTACATTAACCCACAATGCCACACCAGGACTCCTTAGAACTCTCTAGGGCTCCTAAAATAATGATAGTATTGGATTATAGCCCATAGGAAAAAGTACATACTCATAGTCCATTCTGATATATATATATGTATATATATATAAATAATAAAAATATATAGGGAGAAAGGTCAGCTCCTTATTACAGTAGAAATCCAATTAATAAATACAGAAGGGTTGAGAGAAATGTAAAATCACCATCAGGCAAACACCACAGGGAAGAACCATTGATGGTTGCTAAAATTAGTCATCAAAAGAGTGATGAGCAAAGACTATTTACATGGTCTCGGAGTGTCTCCTCACAAAGTATTTACTAATTAGTGTTGTTAGATGACTCTTGAATGGGTTCCAGTTTACAGAGACCTTATGTGTAATCTACAGCAGGTCTGTGTTAACCTCATAATCGCTGCTATGTTTGAACCCATTGTTGCAGTCATTGTATCAATCCATCTGATTGACGGTTGTCCTGTTTTGCACTGACCCTCTACTTTACCAAGCAGAATGTCCTTTTCCAGAGACTGGTTCCTCCTGTTAATGTGCCCTAAGTACATAAGATACAGTCTCACCATTCTCATTTCTAAGGAGGGTTCTGACTGTACTTCTTCAAAGACAGCTTTGTTTGTTTTTCTGGTTATTGTTGTTGTTAGGTGCCATTGAGTCAGTACCGACTCATAGCAACTCTGTGCACGCCAGAATGAACAAAACACTGCCTAATCCTGGGCCATCCTCACTACTGTTGCCACACTTGAGCCCATTGATACTGCCACTCTGCCAACCCATCTCGCTGGGGGTCTTCCTCTTTTTCTCTGACCCTCCATCTTACCAAACATAATATCCTTCTCCAGCAACTGGTCCCTTCTGACAAGACATCTGAAGTATGAGAGACGAAGTTTGACCAGTCTGGCCTCCAAGGAGCACTCTGGCTGCACTTCTTCCAACACAGATCTGTTGGGTCTTTTGGCAGCCCACGGTACTTTCAATATTCTCCGCCAACACTACATAACTCAAATGCATCAAATCTTTACGATCTTCCTGATTCACTCTCCAGCTTTCGCATGCATATAAGGTTTTTCTGGCAGTCCATGGTATAGTCAATATTCTTTGCCAACACCTTGATTCAAGGTATGAGTTCATTGATCTTCTTTATTCATTATCCAGCTTTCGTATACATATGAGGAAATTGAAAATACCATGGCTTGGGTTAAGTTGAAAGTGGCATCTTTGCTTTTTAACACTTTAAAGAGATTTTTTGCATCAGATTTGCCCAAAAAATTATGTAATTGGATTTCTTGATTGCTGCTTCTGTGTGCATTGATTGTGGATCTAAGGAAAATGAAATCCATGACAACTTCAGTCTTTTCTTCCTTGACCATGATGTTGCCTACTGGTCCAGTTGGGAGGGTTTATGTTTTCTCTACACTGTGGTGTACACCATACTGATCTTCATCAGTAAGTCCTCTTCACTTTCAGGTAGCAAGATTGTTCATGAGTCGCCCTCTTAAATTCTGATGCTGTGTTCATGAGTCGCCCTCTTAAATTCTGATGCTGTGTTCTTCTTCATATAGTCTAGTTTCGTAGACGATTTGCTCAGCATACAGAATAAATAAGTATGGTGAACAGAAACAACATTGATGCACACTAATTACTAATTACAAAGGGAAAATAGCAACTTTACAGTGGGGGGAACTAGTATACACCCTTTCAGCAAATGATCCAGGTAATTGTCACTTGTCATAAAACACATCAACAGTACCCATCTCCTGAAATGATACACTGAGAAGGGCATAGCATCACTTCTGTGGGGTTCTGGCCCAAAACACATGACTTCAACCACATCATGAGAAGATATCAAGCAAACCCAAAATGAGAGCCCTACTCCAAAATAACAGGCCAACACTTCTTGAAAGTGTGACATACATAAGAGATTGGAGGAGACTAAGACATGAGGAGTCCTTGGGTGGCACAGATAGTTAAACAGTGGGCTACTAACTTAAAGATTGGCAGTTCAAATCCAACCAAAGATGCCTCAGAAATAAGGCCTGGTGATCAGATCCCAAAAGGTCATAGCCTTGCAAATCCAATGGAATGCAGTTGTACTGTGCACACATGAGGCTGCCATGAATCAGAACAGACTCAGCAACAACTACTGACAAGAAGACATGACAACTAAATACAACCTGGGGCTCTAAATACAGGGTCAGAAAAACAAACAAAAAACAAAACCACGTTGGTGGGAAAACTGATGACATGTTAATTTCCTGGCTGAGATAAGATTGTGTGTGGTACGTACAATGTTAAGGTTAGACCAAGCTGCTGAAGGAAGGTAGATGGGAGCTCTCTGTACCATTTTTGCAACTTTTCTGTTACCCTGAAATTACTTTAAAAAAAAAAAAGTGTTCGGTCTTAATCCTTCTGAAAAGAACACACAGAACAGAGAGTGCTAGTGTAAGCCTCTTAAGTGTTAATGTCTTCAGTTTCTTTCTCAGGTTATTCACTTTTCATCAAGAATCTGTCCTTAGATTGTAGACAAAATGTCGATTGTTTCTCCTCAGGCACAGTCTGACTGTAGGTGACTAGGTCCACAAATGCTGAGCCTAGTGACCATGATGGCAGCACTGGGCAGAAAAAATTGATATAGAGGCATACTTATTATATTATTAATAATTCCTAAAACTGTCGGAAGCTCTTTCTTTTACCACAGATTGTGAATCAATCATGTGCCCCATGTATGTGAAAACAAATCTACTGCATTGACTCAATGAGTGAGTGAGTGAATCTGATTTAAGAGTTCCAATTTAATCTAGAAGTGCACTTTCTTAAGTTATTTTTAAAGTAAAAAACTCTCTGCCATTGATTCCAACTCATAGTGTTGTTAAATGCTATCCAGTCAGTTGTGACTCATAGTGACCCTGTGTAGGGTTTCCGAGGAGCAAGCAACTGATGGTTTTGAAGTGCTGACCTTGTGGTTCGCAGTCCAGTGCTTATCCTACAGCACCGTATCAGGAGTCCTAGTTTATTAATACTGTTGTTGATATTCCTCCTACCAGAACTGAGGCCACATTTTAGCCTTGCATCTGAGAGTGATACCGCTGATCAAGAAGACTTGGATGTTGAAGATGACCATGAGCAACAGCCTTCAAATCAAACTGTCCGAAGACAGCATGCTGTCGTTGAAGATGCTGTGGCTACCTCAGGGGTGAGCACTCTCAGTTCTACTGTTTCCCACGATTCCCAGAGTGCTCACCGGTCGCTGAATCTACAGCTTGGAAGGATGAAAATAGAAACAAATAGGTAAGTCCTACTCTGATGTAGGCATCTCTAAGTGGTGTAAGCGTTTAACGCACACAGCTTCTAACCAAAAGGTTGGAGGTTCAAATCCAAGTGAAGGCACCCTGGAAAAAAGGCTTGGCAGTTTATTTCCAAAACATTAGCCATTGGCAACACTATGGAGCACAGTTTACTCTGACACATATGGGGTTGCCTTGAGTCACAGTTGACTTGATAATAACTGATTTTACTTAATGTGGGTGAGTTTTTTGTTGTTGTTGCTTTTTACTGTCCTGTAATTGCATGACCTTTGGTTCTACTTTAAAAGTTCGATGTACAGAAAAGACAAAATATGATTCCTTCATTCCGTTCATGTACATTTGATTCAGTGCCTTCCTTTATAAAACGAGAGATGTGTCTTAGCCTGGTTAGTCACATATTACTTTCTCTTTCTGCCAAATCAGGGTTCCTTCAGCAATTTTCAGAGTAACTTAGTTGTAACCTCATAGACTGTCTTGGTAACACACCCAGAGCAGCATGTACTTTTCCACAGATAGCTGGAAGACAGAACAGCAAGTCCATGTTCTTGAAAACCCATGATTTGAAATCTATTGGTTCTTTTGGCAGCCCATGGCACTTTCAATATTCTCCTCCAACACCATAACTCAAAAGCGTCATTCTTCTACGGTCTTCCTTATTCACTGTCCAGCTTTCGCATGCATATGAGGTTATGGAAAATACCATGGCTTGGGTCAGGTGCACCTTAGTCTTGTGCAGCAGATTTGCTTAATGTAATACGTTGTTTGATTTCTTGACTGCTGCTTCTGTGAGTGTTGATAGTTGATCCAAGAAGAATGAAGTCCTTGGCAACTTTTTTTTCTTGACATTGATATGTAATCCATACCGAAGGCTATGCTCTTTGATCTCCATCAGTAAATGTTTTAAGTCCTCTTCACTTTCAGCAAGCAAGGTTGCATCATCTGCATATCGCAGGTTGTTAATTAGTCTTGCTCCAAGATGATCAGGTTATGACCATTTATGATTCGATATGATTTTTAATATCTGTGGCACATATGGAGATTCCTTTGCCTTTGAGAATGTGATAGTATAGAACTCACATGATCATGTCACTAAGTGAACAGTAAATGCTTCCTGTTCACTGATGTTAGCAGAGGTCAAGGTCTGAATTGGTCTGTTTTATAGCTTCCTGTGCTACATACAGTTGACAGGTTGGCAATTGACTTTATGACTCATGGTTTTCTGTGGGGAAAAAAAAAAAAAAGAGTTGTTTTTTTCAAGTTGGTTCTGACTCACAGTGACCTTGTATAGGGTTTCTGAGGAGCCATTTAGTGGGTCTGAACTGCCGACCTTGTAGCTAATAGTCCACTGCTTATCCTATAGCACAACACCAGGACTCCAAACAAATGCTAAAGCTATTTTATTTAGCAAACACATGGTATACCTGCTTCCCTGTCCTTCTGTGTGTACACCCTGACTTTCGTCCATAGGATCCACCTCTCTTCGATGCAGCCTAGATGTTTAGTCCTTTTCTACTCTAGGTATTTGCGGCAACCTCGGGCACACCATGCCAATTCTGCACTCTGTCCACCCTCCTTGCAGCATCTGCAGTCCTCAACAGCTGCTCTTCCTGAGCCCCTTCACGTCTTCACGTCTCCCTTGTTTCTAGCTGAGGACCTGTTTCCCCAATGTGCACATCTCTTGTGGACAAAACTAGGGCTTGTCACATTTCTTTGCTCCTTTAATTTGCATTTTTTTACAACAGCCCACACATTTATGGGTTTTTTTGTACATATTTTCTTTTGAATTAATGAAATCTACAGGATTATCAGCCTCTTCCCTTTCCTTTCCCTCTTTCCCCCCACCCTTCACCCTTTGGTATTATTTCTTACAGCTATTCCATCTCCTCAAGAAAAGTGAAGTAGAAGTTTAGTTCTAGAAGTAAACAACTGAATAAAGAACAGGTCACATCCATATTCGTTGTTACAATTTTCAGTTGAATATTATCATACACACAGAAAAACTGGACAATGAGTAAGGACTGAAGAATAATGAATGTCTTTGAATTATGGTGTTGGCAAAGAATATTGAATGTACCACAGTCTGCCAGAAGAACAAACAAATCAGTCTTGAAATAAGTTGTCAGAATTCTCCTTGGACGTGAGGATGGTGTGACATTGATATATGTTATTAGGATGTATCGCCGGTCCCTGGAGAAGGACATCTTGCTTGATAAAGTTAGAGGGTCAGCACAAGAAAAGAAGACCCTCAATGAGATGGATTGACACAGTGGCAGCAGCAGTGACCTCAGGATGGCACAGGACAGGCAGTGTTTCATTCTGCTGCTCATAAGGTTGCTACAAGTTAGAACTGACTCGATGGAACCTGAATGATCTGAAATATAAAAGAGCATATGTTGCTAAATGAATTTAGAGGAAATGTTAGTGGGATGTTAAGAAAAGTTGTAGCTCTTGTTAAAAATCTCAAGTTCAATATTGAGGCTGTTCTCTGATGAAGGTAATTCAGCTTCATCCAACTCTTGATTATTAGGTAGGTCATCAGTAGCTGAGCGCTCTAAGGTACTGTGTTCAGGTCGTAGTCTTCGCTGGAGGCATGGGTTCAAATCCCACTTCTGACAAAGCAACACTTGGAGTACTGGTGTGGTGCTGTGAGTTAGTATGTTGGACTCCAAGGTCGGCAGTTCAAGTTTACCAGTTGCTCCTTAGATACCTTATACAAGGCCGCTATAGGTCAAAATCAACTCGACGGCACTTAACAACAATAGTTGTTGTTGTTGTTAAGTGCCATCGAGTTGGTTCTGACCCACAGCGAACAACAATAGTACCAAGTGGTAAAAAGTAACAAAATGACTTTAGAATGTATGTTTTACTTGTATTTAAGAATATGTTTACATAAAATGTTCTGGAAATTCTGGGATAATGCGGTAACATGATTTATTATTGATAAAACCTCAGGAGGAACTGACTGTTTACCTAATATCCGTATTCTGCAATTCTGGAATTACCCACCCAAACTCTCCCCACCCCATCCTTCCTCTCCTACCCTCCCTTACTTCTACCCATCCAAGTACAAAAAGTTGACCTGCTGGCAGATCCTTGTCTAACTTTTCTGGACCAGAGACAGTCAACTGAATCAAACACAGACAGAAGTAAACCTGCTGAAATGGGTAATCTGAGAAGGCTTCAAAATATTTGTGGAAAAATTCCTTTATCTGTTGATTCTATGTTTCCATGAACTTTTTGAATCCCCTCGTATGTCCTTAAAAATAATTTTGAGAGGTGGATTTAGAACAAATGAAGTAGCCTTTCGATACTATACTTCCCATGTGAAGTTTTGACTTTTAAATTAGAAAAAAAAAAAAGGAAATATATAGCCTTGCCATTGTTAAATGCCATCCAGTCGGTTCTGACTTACAGTGACCATGTATAGGGTTTCCGAGGAGCAGCTGGTGAGTTTGAACCGCTGACCTTCAGTTCAAACTGACCTTGTAGTCCAGTGCTTTATCCTACACTGCCACACCAGGACTCCATATAGCCTCGCTGTTGTTATGTACCATCAAGTTGGTTCTGACTCATAACAACCCTGTATAGGGTTTCTGAGGAGTAGCTGGTTGGTTTGAATCATTGACCTTGTGGTTCCAATGCTGATCCTATAGCACCACACCAGGACTCCAATGTAGCCTAGAAAAGCATAATTGAAATTAGAACATTTCACTGACTTCTCTGAGAATTTGGTATGAATGTGCCATCATGATTTCATACATGCAGCAGTTCAAACAGGAATGGTGTGTGTTCAGGGTTATATTCTTTCACCACACTTATTCCATCTGTAGGCTGAGCAAATAATCTGAGAAACTGGATTATATGAAGAGAAATCCAGCATAAGAATTGGAGGAAGACTCATTTAACAACCTGTAATATGCAGATGGCCCAGCCTGCCTCGCTGAAAGAAAAGCGAACTTGAAGCACTTACTGATGAAGATCAAAGACTCCAACCTTCAGTATGGATTACACCTCAACATAATACAAAAAATCTTCACAACTAGACCAATAAGCAGTATTATAATAAATAGAGAAAACATTGAAGTTTTATTTTACTTATATCCACAATCAACATCCATGGAAGCAGCAGTCAAGAAATCAGAGAAGGTATATTGTAAATTGCCAGTAGAATTAACAAGTGTGTTTTGGAAGAAGTACTGCCAGAATGTTCCTTAAAAATTGACAAGACAGTGGGATCAAACACAGAAATGATTGTGAGGATGGTGCAGGACTTGTCAGTATTTCATTAAGTTGTACAACAATAACAACATTCCATACATGCAGATTAGCATGGAAGACTAAAATGTATAGCAACCAAAAAATTTCAAATGAAAAATTCATAATCTCTACTGAGCTTGTTGTCCATTTCAGTGAAACTCATATATGTCAGAATCCATAAGAACCTCCCTCTAGTCCTCTGCTTTTCCATCTTGCTTTCATTTCATACTGTTTAGTCCACATAATTGTATACCATGTTTACAGTTTTCTCTGCTTACCTGTCTTCTGTACAAGACCTTTTTAAAGTGTTTAAGAGCAAAGATGTCAGCTTGAGGACTAAGGTGCAGCTAACCCAAGCCATGGTATTTTCAATTGCCTCATATGCATGTGAAAACTGGAAAGTGTAAAGGAAGACCGTAGAAGAATTGATGCATTTTAGTTGTGGTGTTGGAGGAGAATATTGAAAGTACCATGGGCTGCCAAAACAACCAATAGATCTGTGTTGGAAGAAGTGCAGCCAGAGTGCTTATTGGAGGCCAGGATGGCCAAACTTCGTCTCTCATACTTCAGACATATTGTCAGGATGGACCATTCACTGGAGAAGGATATCATGTTTGGGAAGGTGGGAGGGTCAGAGAAAAAGAGGAAGACCCCCAACCAGATGGGTTGGTACAGTGGCAGCATCAATGGGCTCATGTGGCAACAATTGTGAGGTTGGCCCAGGACTAGGCAATGTTTTGTTCTGTTGTGCATGGGATCATTATAAGTTGGTACCAACTTGATGGCACCTAACAACAACCACCTATCTTCAAGCCACTTTCTCTCTCTGCCTTTCCTTGGATTATGCTTTTGCCTCCCACCTCTGCTCTCTACTCTAATATGATCTTTTGCTCCACCTAAGGGCCTCACATCTCTGTGACTTGTAGGGTAGAGATGGAGGTTGGCTTAGGAAAGGCCGCCCTATTGAGCCTTTGATTGGAGGAAGATGATGTTTCCAGGGCCTGAAGCAGCCACAGAAACAGAATCGTCCTTATTTTAAAGGCCCAGCTCTGTACTTAGCACTTTACCTATGTGCTTTAATTTATTGCTTACGGTAATCGTTCAGGAAGTTTTATTTTTCCTTTTTGTAAATGAAAAAACTGAAACCCAGAGTGGTGTAGTTTATCTAAGATCAGCACAGGAAGTATGTGGCTGAACCAAGATATAAGCCCAGGTCTGTCTGTCTGTCAGTTATGCCATGCTGCCTTCAGGACACATCAACTGAAGCAGAAACAGACGTTGGGATGGAACCTATTCCTGAGCTAAATCTATCCATATTCAAAAATGAAACAAATACAGCTTGGTAAGAACCATAGGGTATGCATGGACTTCTGTTGATTTCTTGTTGATAATTATGTATTTTTAATTATTACAATTCTCAATGCAAGTTACTCAAAGATAGTTTCCTAACAAGTTAGAGCATCTCTTCACAACTTGGAATGTTTTCTCTGAGAGACAGTATAGGAAATGGTGAATAGGTTACCCAGGACTGTCGGTTACATAGTGAACCTTTCAGGGGTAAGACATACAGTGTAAATAATGTCGCCACTTCTCCTTGTCTCTCTGAAGAATGCATCAGATGCCAACTAGGAGCTGGATGTGCCAGGAGTACATTCATCCTTTTGCCCATTTTAACCCACTTAGCAGTGAGAAAAGTGTAGCAGCAGTCACAATGATAGCATTGACCATTAATGACCAGAAACATATATTGAGTGCTTGTCATGTGCCAGGTACTATAAGTAACATATGTTGAGTACTTGTCATGTGCCAGGTACTATATGTAACATAGATTGAGTGCTTGTTATGTGCCAGGTACTATACATATTTTGCAAGCTTGTCATGTGCCAGGTACTATACGTAACATATGTTGAGTATTTGTCATGTGCCAGGTACTATATGTAACATATATTGAGTGCTTGTCATGTGCCAGGTAATATACGTAACCTCACCCAAAGCGCTCTAAAGAGCTGCAATTTTTATAGTTTAAGAAGAGCAACTAACTTTCTGCTTTGCACTGATTTTTATATGACTCAAATTTTTAGATAAATATAACCAACTTTCTTGGTGGAGGATAAAACATGTAGACTATAGATAGCTGTGATCCCATCCCAGCTCAATGTTTTTGCTATCATGCACATACAAAGAAATAGTAGAACAGCATCTCAGAAGACTTTGGCAGACAATTTGGGATGCAGGGTTTGAATTCCTGCCTGGAAATACAACATTGTCTGGTGCTTTGCTACCCAGCATGGGATCTGTGGATCAGTCTCATCTGGGAGTTTGTTGGGGGTGCTGAATGAGAACCCGCATTTCTATAAAACCCAAGGGAAGCCAGTGTCTAGCTCAGTCTGTGTCAACTCCAGCTTTACTAACCTGTCAACTAATCTCATTTTGTCCTTAGGTTACTCGAAGAATTGGTTCGGAAAGAGAAAGAATTACAAGCACTCCTTCATCAAGCTATTGAAGAAAAAGACCAAGAAATTAAACACCTTAAGCTAAAGTCCCAACCAATAGGTAAATGGCAGAAAAATGTATAAAGCAATAGTGTTCAGCAGTTGTTGTTGGGTGCCTTTGAGTCCATTCCAAAACACAGTGACTCCATGTGACACAGTAGAACTGCTTCATAGTGTTTCCTTGGCTGTACTCTTTACAGACACAGACTACTATGTCTTTCTTCCACAATGTGGCTGGCTGGGTTCAAACTGCCTACCCTTTGGTTAACAGACAAGCGCTTAGCCACTGCACCATCAATAGATAAAGAGCAGAAAATTGCGAAGCAGTACAACGGGGCTTCAAAAAGTTAGTGGAAGAATGGAATTGAAAGATAGTGGCATTTTCCCATCAACTTTTTGAAGCCCCCTCATAGTGTTCAACAAAGCTACCACAAAAAGAGGAAAAAACCAAGATGCCATTTTATTTTATAACTGAGTGAATGAGTATCTGTCACTTGTAACACAACTACAAGTAGGAACTGCTTTGAGAAAAGCACTCCATTTTGAATATAGCAAGCTTTCATTTCTAGGTGCAATAAAAGATGATTCGTAGTCATCTTTCCCTGAGATTATATATTACTAAGGATTTTTAAGTCTTTAATTGCTTTTAAAGATTTTTACACTAACAATAAAATAATTCTGTATTTTGTAATTTTGAGCTTGTATTATATGCATTCTACCATATATCTTTACAATTTGAAGAAGTTTAAGTAGACTAAACAGAGTAGAAAGAAGTCAGAGGCTGGAACTTTGAAAAAATCTATTCTGTGAGAACTTAGGTGTGAAAGATGGTCTTTAGAGAATCTGATTTAGCCACTTTACAAGAAATAGAATTCAAAGGTTTTTGTTCAGATATATGTCACTTCCCAATTATAGAAAACAGTAGAAGAAGAAATTCTTATCTTTACACATTTCCCTGTTAAGCATGTCTTCCTTTGTTACATGAGAAATGCAAAGTGCAATTTTGGTTCACAAAGTATTCTGATAAACCATAAAATTATATGAAAGTATAGAATGAGAGTATCCTTACATTATTGCTTCTGGCTCTTAGTTTAATGTTAGATTAACTAGTCTTTTGGGGGATGGGAGGGGTTGTTCTTTATTTTTGTAGCAGATGCTTACGTTTGCTGGTGGGAATGCAAAATGGCAGTGCTAATGTTGTGGTGAAATTGACAATATGCATCAAAATTATATATTCACTTATCCTTAACCAAAAAACAAAGATTGACATCAGTTGATTCACTCATAGTGACCCTGTAGGACAGAGTAGAATTCCCCTACAGGGTTTCCAAGACTGTAAATCTTTGTGTTTTTGGTTTTTTACCTCTTGCAACATTGGTCTCATATAATATTTGTCCTTTTGTGACTGACTAATTTCACTCAAAGGAGCTCTGGTAGAGTAGTGGCTATGAATCGGGCTGCTAATCTCAAGGTCAGCAGTTTGCAACTACCAGCTGTTCTGTGGGAGAAGATGAGGCTTTCTGCTCCCATAAAGATTTACAGCCTCGGAAACCCTGTACAGGGTCGCTATGAGTCAGAACCAACTCCACGGCACATAACAACAACAACAATTTCACTCAGCATAATGTCCTTAAGGTTCATGCATGTTGTGAGGTGTTTAAAAGATTCATCATTATTCTTCAATGTTTTGCAGTATTCCATTGTTTGCAGTATACCAAGGTTTGTTTAGTCATTCTTCTGTTGATGGGTATTTAGACTGTCTCCATCTTTTTTATGCCTCTTGTAGACAACATATTGAAGATATTTTCTTATCCAGTCTGCTCTTTATATCTCTCTTTTTCTCCCTTATTCTTCAATAAAACATACTCAGGTAAGCTTGTAAGCCAGTCACTTCATGCCTTGTAGCCCTCACCGCCACCACCTCCATTTTTGATAGCCAGTGTCTACCTTTCTCATCCCTATCAACCGAGTACACTGAGGAAACAAGGCTGTTCCTTGATATGAATAATCCTTCCATTCTGGTTAGAAATTTGAATCACAGCATTCATAGGTAAAAGTCTAGTTCCTCAAATTGTAGCAGCTTGCACTTGTTCTCCATATCAAACATTTTTATCCTCCAGGTATTTGGTTCAAATTCTGGTCAACTAGCTAAACAGGCTAGGTCAAATGGGTACTAGCTGCAAGTTTGGAGTTCACACATAACCTCCCTGCACTTAAGACGAGCTGGCCACTTCTCTCTCAGCCCTAGCCACCAAGGGCTAGGTCAGTATCCTTGGGCTCAGGAGTTCACACATCTTCCTAAACTTCAGACCAGCCAGCCCTTCCTCTGCTCCCTGTTATCTCAAGGTCAACAGGTGTCAATGGAACATGATCAAACTCAGCCAATGTCTTCATTGCTACATTTCCCCCACTTCCACTCACCACTAGACCCAGGTAGTTACCAGCAAGCATATTATAATTCTCATGGGTTCTCTTTGAGTTTCCATCCTAGAAGGGGGTTTTCCCTGATGGCTGACTTTTCCTTGATGCCTCCAAAGCAAACAGCTTGCTTGATATTCAAATAACCAAACAGTCCGGTTTTTTTTTTCTGCAGGTCTTTCTTTCAATAAGCATCTTCTGTTCTCCCAGTAGTTTTGGATTAGTCTGTATGTCTTTTCAAGTGTGAATGTCCCACCTCAGAAAGTTCTGGATGGGGCTCAGGATTCCACCTAAGGCCCTGCACTCTACAAAGGCTTATCAAGAAGTCTATTTCCCTGGAAAATTCTTTTTCCCCTTTTAGCAGACCCAATCAGTTATAGGCTGAAGGTGGGCTTACAAGCTTTCTATCATCATTATTTCCAATATTCATTTCTATCGCACATAAATGTCTATTTTACAACAATAGGCAGGGGAAACCAATATCCTCAAGACAATCAAGCACATAAACATTTTCCCCGTCCTTTATTCATTCAGTTTATGTCTCAATCTAGATTAACTGTCTTGAAGACTTCTTTCTATATTATCATTTATTCTTCCGAACTAATTTGTTTCTATTACTTATTCTCTGATAGAGAATAAGTGCACCATATTTACTTAATGCAGTACGTCTTTGAAAGTATTCATAAAATTCTGGTGGGCTGTGAGCATTTTCAGATGGCCTGTGTCAGATGAAGCTGAGAGTGCTTCTCCTAAATTGTGTTCTAGATATTCCTGGATTACCTGTGTGTCGCCTAAATTCTCCTGGCATAAATACTGAAGATTCTGAACTTACTGACTGGCTGAGAGAAAACGGAGCTGATGAAGACACTATAAGCCGGGTAAGGAAAAATATCCATGGGACAAACATTCTTTCACTTCATTTCATAATGCAGAGTACCTTCATGTCCCAGGCACTAGGACAGGCACATTAGGCCTGACCATTCCCTCCAGAGGCTTACAGATTGGATGGATGGGTGGATGGATGGGTGGGTGGGTGGATGGATGGATGGATGGATGGATGGATGGATGGATAGATAGATAGATAGATAGATAGATAGATAGATAGATACTATAATCATGGTGACCTTATGTACAACAGAACAAAACAGGGTCTGGTCCTGCATCCTCCTCACGTTTAACAGCATGTCTGAATCGGTTGTTTTGGTTGTTGTGCCAGTCCATCTCTCCGAGGGTCTCCCTTGCTTTCACTGGTCCTGGACTTCACCAAACACGGTGTTCTCTTTTGGCAAATATGGCATGTCCAAAGCAAGCAAATCTGACAGTGCTCTGTTGGTGATCCATAGGTTTTCATTGATTAACTTTTAGAAGTAAATCATCAGGCATTTCTTCCTACTTTGTCTTAACCTGGAAGCTTGGCTGAATCCTGTCCATTATGGGTAGCACTGATGGTATTTAAAATACTGGTGACATAGCTTCCAGTATCACTGCAAGTACTCTGGCTGTACAGATTTCTTTGTTCTTCTGGCAGTCCATGGTACCTTCAATATTCTCTAACACTGTAACTCAAAGGCATCAATTCTTCTACAGTCTTCCTTATTAACTTTCATATACATATGAGGCTATTGAATGTGGCTTGGGTCAAGTGCAGTATAGACCTCAAGCTGATAGCTTTGCTCTTCAACACTTTAAAGAGGTCTTGGGCACCATGTTTGCCTAATGCAATACGTCATTTGATTTCTTGACTGTTGCCTCCATAAGCATTGTTGGTTGATCCGAGCAAAATGAAACCTTTGACAACTTCAATCTTTTATCCCTTTATCATGATGCTATTTACTGGTCTAGTGATGAGGTTTCTTTGTTGTCTTTACATTAAAGTGCAACCCATACCGAAGGCTGTTGTCTTTGATCTTCATCAGTAAGCATTTTAAGTCCTCTTGGCTTTCAGCTATCAAGGTTGTATTATCTGCAAATTCTAGGTCTTCCTCCAATCCTGATGCCTCATTCTTCTTCATTTAATCCAGCTTCTTGTATTATGTGCTCAGCACACAGATTGAAGAAGTATTGTGAAAGAATACAACCCTTAATTTTAAACCATTCAATGTTTCCTTGTTGTGTTCAAATAACTACCTCTGGTCTATGCAAAGGTTCTTCATAAGCCAATAAATTTTCCAGAAACTCATTCTTTGTAATGTTTACCATAGCTTCTCATGATCCACACAATCAAAGGCCTTTGTGTAGTCAATAAAGCACAGGTAAACATCTTTCTGGTATTCTCTGCTTTCAGTCAAGATCCATCTAACATCAGCAACAATATCCCTCATTCTACATCCTTTTCTGAATCCGGCCTGAACCTCTGGCAGTTCTCTGTCAATGTATTATTGCAGCTGTTTTTGAATGATCTTTAGCAAAGTTTTACTTGCATGTGATATTAATGATATTGTCTGATTATTTTTGCATTCTGCTGGGTCACCTCTCCCGGGAATGGGCACAAATATGGATCTCTTCCAATCACTTGGCTAGGTAGCTGTCTTCCAAATTTCTTGGCATAGATGAGTGAGTGCCTCCAGTGCTACATCAGTTTGTTGAAATATTTCAATTTGTATTCCATCAATTCCCAGCACCTTGTTCTTTGTCAATGCCTTCAGTGCACATTGGACTTCTTTCTTCGGTATCTTTGGCTCTTGATCATATGCTACCTCTTGAAATATTTGAACATCGACCATTTATTTTTGGTGCAGTGACTGTGTAGTCCTTCTATCTTTTGATGCTTTCGGCATAATTTAATATTTTGCCCATAGAGACCTTCAATGTTGCAAGTCGAGGCTTGAATTTTTTCTTCAGCTCCCTCAGCTTGAGAAATGCTGAATTTGTTCTTCTATTTTGGTTTTCTAACTCCAGGTCTTTGTAAATTTCATTATAATATTTTACTTTGTCTTCTCAAGCTGACCTTTGAAATTTTCTATTCAGCTATTGTACCTCCTCATTTCTTCCATTTGCTTTAGCATATCTATGCTGGAGAGCAAGTTTCAGTGCTTCTTCTGACATCCATTTTAACTTTTTCCTTCTTTCTTGTCTTCTTAATGACTGTTTGCTTTCTTCCTGATGTTCTTGATGTCATCCCACAACTCTTCTGGGCTTCGGTCTTTAGTGTCTAATGCATCAAATCTGTTCTTTAGATGCTCTCTAAATTCAGGTGGGATGTGTTCAACAGACCACACCAGGATTCCATTAGAGTAAAACAAAGCTACTCATAGCACTAAACCTCTGAGCAGCAAATGTAATTACAAGTGAGTGCTAACTATTCATTAGAAAACCATCATTTGGCATTTCTATTTTATGCACATGCAAGTCATAAGGTTCTTTTTCGATATTTTGTTATGAGGGAGGTCTTTCCTTTAGTAATTCCAGATTATATTTTTAGTAGATGTTTTTGTAGGTTCATTATTTAGGATTGCTGTTGTTTACATTTTGTACGGTTTTTAATATTTAAAAGCCTATCAAATATCTTACTTTTGTGCCTGCTTTCCTTTCTTTGCAGTTCTTGGCTGAGGATTATACACTAGTAGATATTCTCTACTATGTTACACGGGATGATTTAAAATGTCTGAGACTAAGGTATCACTTTTCTTTAATGTTAATTGGTTATAATGGAACTAACATTGATCTGAGCTAGAAAGAAAAAAAAACAAAACACAAAAAAACTGGGTTCCTCTCTGGGTGGGTCCTTAACTAGCTGAGCCAGCTGGGCAAATCACCCTCTCTGGGACACAGCTGTTCATATTAAGCTGAAAGAGTTAGACCAGCTCTTATTGGTGGTGTTGTTGTTAGGAGCCATCGAGTCGGTACTGACTCATAGCGACCCTATGCACAGCTGAATGAAACACTGCCCGATCCTGGGCCTACCTCACTAATGTTGCCACGCTTGAGTTCATCGATGCTTCCACTTGGCCAGTCCATCTCTTTGGGTGTCTTCCTCTTATTGGGTGTTGTAATAGCCAATATTTTTTTATTAATAAATGCAAGCCACCTGGAAGAATTTGCTTGGATAATAAGTTAGACTAAGACTATACAGCTATTCTAAGATGCCTTAAATGAATAATGTAGCTCGTGATTGAGCATACATACTAGACTATTAGGATAGGGTATACTCAAAAGCCTGATATAATCCGATATAATTTCTTATAGTTATCAGGCCAAACATATCAATAATTATTACTCATATAAAGACACATATCTCTATAAAGGCACATTTTAAAAGTGCTGAAAATCTAAACTTATGCTTTTGTTGCTGGGATTTTGTGGGAGTTGAAAGGAAAGGAAGGGAAAGATGGAGAAAAATATACAAAAAGAATACATCACTGCTGATAAGACTTTGGGATCTTCATGTTCTGATCAGAGCAACTGAGAGCTAAGGAGTCCCTTTGATATTTCAAGAGCAATGTTTCAACTGCCCAGTTCCCTTCACCCTGCTCTTGTGTCTTCCAACAGAGGTGGGATGCTGTGCACGCTGTGGAAGGCCATCGTTGACTTTCGAGACAAACAGCCTTGACTCACTGATTGTGTCCAAACTCCAGTGAAGAGGTTAACAATGAATGCAGAACTCATCTTCTTATGCGAGGGGGAAGTTGAAGGGAGAGAAAAAAAGAAGCTGCACTTTAAATCCAGTGTTTGTTTACCAATGTTAAAAAAGAGAGAGAGATACACATAACACACTGAAATTTTCTAACTGCTTGTATTTCTATGATTCAGAAGGACTCTCTTCAAAGGATGTTGAGACTTATTTTCGTGGAAACCTTTTTTACATGGGAATCTTTTTAACTCTGAAGCTATTGCACTTCCGCCAAATGTGTATTTCACACAAAACAGATAGAACATTTCATGTGATTGTGCATCACTGGAACAAAACCAAAATGTGACCATAACTTTGTAGGCTATGTGTGTTTGTAATATGTTCTAATAAGTTGAGTGGGGATGCAGAACGCCAATTACTGTATAAAGCTTTTCCTGTCATTGTGCAGAATCTGAAAGCAATGGTTTGTACTTATCTGTATTAATTGTAATATTGACTATATTTTGTAAGTTAAGTTTCTGGCCTATAGTACATTTGTTTGAGTTGTTTATGTTACTACTGAACTGTACCAGTTGCACATGCCTGAATCATAGTAATGTTAGCTTGTTCTAAAGCTATCCATTGTGTCATATATACTCTAAAGTAAACAGACTTTCAGCATTACTGTTTTTGATACATTCTGAAGGATTCTTTTTTTGTTGTTTTGTCAAACCAGATAAACTGGGGTGTCAAACTTCTAGTTATTTCTTCAGCTATAACATTAAGTAGAATCTTTGATCTTTTTAAGTAAGTAAAGAACAACTGATATCTTAGTTGCTCCTTAAGGCAACAGAGGGGTAAGAGAAAAGATGAAGAAAACAGAATAAAAGAATATTTGTGCATTTTCCCCAAGGTTCCAAGTTGCCTTGACTGACTACTGTGCATCTGGAAGGGTTTGCAAATAGCATCCTAATGGAAAACACTGCATTTTCTGTCTTTTTAATGCTAGTTTTCATATTTGGGGAGGTTTTAATTTAATGAAGAATATTCTATTTTCATGAGCCTGCCAATATGAATTGGATGAAGTCTAAACTCTTAGATGAATAAAATTAGTAAATGCATTGAAAACAAGGGGATTTGTTGACTACACAGGATGGAAATAATATATAGCTTGTTCATGTATCTTGACCCATATGTAATAGTCTTCGATACAGCTGCAACCATCTTTATTTCTTTATGGAAATCAAGGTACATTATTACCTTATATTGCATGATAGCACACAAAACATTCACACCAGTATTTTCTCATTTGCTGTTTACAACAGCAGCATTTGTTGTTGTTAAGTGCTGTGGAGTCGGTCCCAACTCATAGTGATCCTGTGAGGGTTTTTAATGCTGAAAATCTTTGTGGGAGCAGAAAGCCTCTACTTTACTCCACAGTAGGTGGCCTCAAACTGCCGACCTTGAGGTTCACAGTCCAGTACTTACCATAACTACAAAACCACTGCACTTCCCAACAACAACCAACAAGCTGCATTATTTGTACATCTTCATCCTGAGGACAGAAGTTGCCCATTGCCCCTTGTGTGAAAATATTCAAGGGGGTGGGGGTTAAAATGTCACTTTCCTGATTTGAATTAAATTGAAATGAAGGACAATTTCTTTAGGAATTCATACTTCATCTCACCAACTTAATGGTTAAGGGCTTCTTTGAGATATCAAACAGGATCAGTCCACCCATATTCCAAGCATTGGTGGTGGGGCAGGATAAGCACTGGACTGCTAACCATAAGATCAGCAGTTCAAACCCACCAGCTGCTCTGATCACGTAAGGCTGCTCTGCAGCCTTAGAAATTGTATACTGTGTTGTTAAGAGTCAGAACTGACTCAGCGGTACCTGGCAACACCCACCACCTCTGTTCCAAGGAGCCTGGTGGCTCAACAATTAAGTACTCTGCTGCTAACTGACATGTTGGCACTTTGAACCCACTAAGAACTCCCTCCACTGGAGAAAGACTTTGGACTCGGCTCCTGTAGACACCTCTACCGGGTAGGTGTAGATGTACTGTGTCAGAGAGAACCGCTCAACAGCACCTACCAACAGCAATCCATCTTTAACCAACTCCTGGAGGACACCATCTTTCCTTGGGATGGTCCTCCTACCCTATTTTGCAGGCCGACATTCCTCTATGCCCGACTTAGTTCACATTACACGTTCCCAAGTTAACATCATTAGGCTCTTGTCAGAATTTCGAGTACCAGCCACAAAGAAGGCAGCTCCTTTAAGGCTCAAGGTTCCTGAAAGCTTTGTACTACAGAGACTTTTAGCATCAACCTAGATCAGTGGTCCTCAACCCAACTTCACTTTCAAATGACCTGGGTGCTTCTTAACAAATATCCGTGTGGGGATGGGGCTCAGACATCCTTTTTAAAAAAAAAAAAAAAAAACCTCCACAGGGGTTTTAGCATAATCTAGTCCTACTGCCTCAGTTCAAATGACACCTGGAGAGGAAAATAAGAGTCCTTCCCCCGGAGGTGGTAGTTACTAATCTAGTCTCCACTTAGTGTAGACAAAGGCTAAGCACATAGGCCTGGAACAAAACTAACTAGTAACCTTAGCAAATTACACTCCCCAACTCTGTTTCTTCATCTGTGAAATGGGGAAAATCCTGTCCCTTCCTCATAGGGTGGTTACATGGTTTAACTAGCATAATGCAGGTGAGGTGTTTACTACAATGTTTAGCATATAAGAAGCACTCAGATGCCGACAACTATAGCTATCACTCAATCAAACGCATTTATTAGATGTGGGCTGGGCAGCAGCAAAGAGTTCAAACATCCTAACTGAGAATGGTGCATGACCAGCCGTGTTTCATTCTGTTGTGCACATGGTCATTCTGAGTCAGAGCTGACGGTGTGGCACCTAATAGTACCAACACTGAGTACTACACAACAGGTGGTGCATGAGCAGGACACAGATCTAGTCCCTGAAGCTCACTGTCAGAGGTGGATTCAAGATTATGTAGAAACAGCAGTCTGTGTAGCGAATGCTGGGGTTATTTCTGTCAGGAGTTTTGCAAGAGAAGTGAAGGTCCAGAGCTGAGCCTGGGGAAGATGGTTTGGAACAAAACAGCCATGCAGGGTGTGGACAGCACTCGTATATGAGAAGCAGAGCAGACATTTGCTGAGAGGAATGGATCCAGTGTTTTCTTTGAACCTCGTTTTCATCGTTCTTTGACGTCTGTCATTGCAGACTTTGCTTTATTCATTCCAAGGATACAACATAAAACAGCTGGCAATGAGGAATTGTGGTTAACACACCTACTGTGTGTGAGGCGCTGTCATGGCACGAGAGACAGACTCGATGCCCATCAAGTCTGGAACCCAGGCAATACACATAATGCAACTAAGGACACCTGCAATCTGTAAACAAATAACAATAATTAATGATTCCAGATTTCATGGAAAATTAAAGCCTCTGTCACCAAATAATTTATATCAGATTGAAGAAAGAAATCTATAATAATACATCTAGTATGGAGTCCTGGCGTGGCTCTGTAGGCTAAGCATTGAATTACTAGCCACAAGTTGGTAGTTTAAACCTAGCAGCCATTACTTGAAAACCTATACAGGGTTGCTATGTGGTGGAATCTACTCAGCAGCACTTAGCAACATGTTAGGTCTGGAAAGGTTCAGAGGACAGACTTGCTAGGATGGGAAGCAGGGCAGGTGGAACAGGCTTCATGGAAGAGGCAGACCCTTACCTGGGCCTGGTGGGGAAGGTATGATTTAAATACATTAGGATGGGGGATATCACTTTGGGCAGGAACAAAGGCTAGAAAGCAGGGTTTTGCAAGGTGTTCTAGAGAAAATGGAAATATGCATTATAGAGGCAAAAATGTACAACAGGTAGGAGAGAGATCAGGATGCTGGTGGACAAACAGGATCAGGAAGGGGCGTGGAGTCAGCATGTAATTCCATAGAAATGGGGATCATGTTATAGCTCTTGAGCAAAGGAAAAGTGTGTATAAAGTGGTTTGTGTTTTAGAAGGTTAACCTGGTGAAATTGTAGTGGGTAAATTAGAGGAAACAGAAATTAGAGTAGTTCAGAGACTAAATGTGAATGAGGGCTGAGTGGGACTTAACAGCAACAAGAATGAAGATGGTGGATTTAAACCAGTATATTGACAAAATGTGATTACTGTGGGGAGTGATTTCAAAGGAGCAGAAACAATCAATGCTGAGCATATGTGTGGGAAAGAAGTCAGAATAGGGCAGTTTGCACAAAGAGCTGGCTGGGGACATGCTGACTTTGTATTTACAGCAAGGCATCAATAGAAATAGCCTATTGTATTGGTGCAATTCAAGACTTAGGTGGGTATATATTGAGGGCAAGTAAAAAATACTGCTATTAGGGTTCTAGTTCACACAGGCACAGTTTATTCCAAACAAAATGTTTTAAACATCAGATTCTTAGAGATGTTCTCTAAGAATTAACACTTGTCGAGTCAGATCCGACTCACAGTCACCCTATGCACAAGAGAAGGGAAACACTGCCTGGTCCTGTGCCTTCCTCACAATGCTTACGCTTGAGCCCATTGCTGCTGCCACTGTGCTAATCCATCTCAGTGGGGTCTTCCTCGTTTTCACTAACCCTTCACTTTACCAACCATGCCCTTCTCCAGGGTCTGGTCCCTCCTGATAATATGTCCAAAGTAAGGGAGATGAACTCTTGCCATCTTGACTTCTAAGGAGCTTTCTGACTGTACTTCCAACACAGATTTCTCTGTTCTTCTGGCAGTCTATGGTACTTTTAATATTCTTCTCCAAGACCATTACTCAAATGCATCAGTTCTTCTATGATCTTTCTTAATCATTGTTCAACTTTCACATGAATATGAGGCTACTGAAAATACTATAGCTTAGGTCAGATGCACCTTATCTCTCAAACTGACAGCTTTATTCCTGAACATTTTAATGAGGTCTTTTTCAGCAGATTTGCCTAATCAAATGCGTCATTTGATTTCTTTGCTGCTGCTTTCCTAAATGTTGATTGTGGTTCAAAGCAAAATAAAGTCTTGAACAACTTCAACCTTCTCTCCATTTATCACACTATTTATTGGTCTAGTTATGAGGATTTTTGTTTTCTTTACATTGAGGTGCAATCCATACTGAAGGAGTGGCCTTTGATCTTCATCAGTTAGTATCTTAAGTTCTCTTCACTTCCAGCAAGCCAGGTTGTATCGTCTACATATTGCACGTTGTTAATGAGTCTTCCTCCAATCCTCATGCCACATTCTTCTTCATATAATCCAGCTTCGGGGATTATAACATTGAATAAGTATGATGAAAGAATACATCACTGGTGTACACCTTTCATGATCTCGCAAGCATTCCCTTACTCTGTTAGAATGACTGCTGCTTGGTCTATGTACACAATCAAGTGTTCTGGAATACCGACTTTCTCACGATGCTGTCCATAGTTTATCATGATCCACACAGTCAAAAACCTTTGCATAGTCAATAAACCAGAAGTAAACATATTTCTTATTTTGTCTGTTTTTAGCAAAGATCCATCTGATGTCAGCAATGATCTCTCTCATTCCACATCCTCTTCTGAATCTGGCTTGAATTTCTGGCAGTTCCTTGTTGATGTACTACTGCAGTTGCTTTTGAATTATCTTCAGTAAAATTCTCTTGCATGTGATATTGATAATATTTGATGATTGTGCATACCTTTGGGTCACCTCTCTTTGGAGTAAGCATAAATATGGATCTCTTCCCATCAGTTGGCCAGACAGCTGGCTTCCAAATTTCTTGGCATAGATAAGTGAGCATCTCCAGTGCTGCATCAGTCTGTTGAAAGATTTCAAATTTGTATTCCGTCAATTCCTGAAGAGTTGGTTTTCACCAGACTTCAATTCAGTTTGGACTTTTTCCTTCAGCACTATCAGTTATTGATCATATGCTACCTCTTGAAATGGCTGAACATCTAGCATTTTTAAAAATGTTTTATTGTGAATTATGTGATAGTTTACATGGGAGAAAATTCGTTTTACAATCATCCTATCGTATATCGTATATCGTTTCATTGCCATGGTTATAATCCTTCTATGCATCATCAACCAACCAAAGGGTATACCCCACAAGCCTGCTTCCTGGTCCTCAGCACCCTCTCCCTCGCTGGGTCTAGAGTCCCCAGCTGCTCCATCTTTCTACATCACCGTCTCTGCTTCCATCTCTGGTGTCACTGTTTCTCTGGGTAGGGTCCCACATTCTTCTCCCTTGTTGGTCCCAGGGACCTCTGATCCTGAACTATAAAGTCAATCACTCCCCTCCTTTTGCTACAAAATATCTGCCTTTACATTTCCAACCCTCACAGTCAGGCCTGATAACAATAATTCACTATTGTATCCCAAGAGACCTATCCCCATCTCCTGTTATCAGCCCTGCCCATTTTGGGTAGCCAATGTTCAAGTTCCCCATCCTTGTTTACTCTGTGTATCGAGGGGGTGGGAATAATCCTTGCTGTAAAGGTTTGTTCCCTCTTTTGAGCTACTGCATCCATAGGTGTAGGTCAAGTTCATCAAATTGTATCAGATTACTCTTTTTTTCCTCTTCTTTCTTCTTCTAGTTGAGCTCTGATCATCCAGTCATTGAAGCCAGGTCAAGTAGGTATTATATGCAAGTGTGGGTGTTCTTATGTATATGTCCTTTTCTTATCAGCTGGATGCTTCACTCTCCACTCTAGTCCTCTGTGGCTATGTCACTGAATCTGGGCCCAAGTTCCCAGGTCTTGCCACACTGCTAGCCAACCAGGTCTCCACCCGGGTTCACAGCAGTCTACTGAATGTTGTAGGGCTTAGCTCACAGCTTCATTGCTGTTTTTCCCTCACTTCCCCTTATCGGTGACGAACGGGGTCACCAATTAGAGCACGTGTCTGCTCATGTATTCCCACTGAAGTTTAGTCTTGGAAGGGGGTTTGCCCTGAGGGGACCCGACCACTTGTCTTGATGTCTCCTGGGTGAGCAACTTGCTTGTTCTTGTAGTAATCAGTCAGATTGACATTATTGTTTTGTATTTTTCCTGACAGTCTTTCTTTCAAGAAGTATCTTCTGTTCTTTGAGCCGCTCTAGGCTGGTCTACTTATCCTTTCAAGTGGAAATTTCCCACCTGGATGTGGTTCAGGATTCCACCTATGGTCTTATGTAATGCAGAGGCTCTGCAGGAAGCTTCCTTCACTGGGCACATTGTAACCCCATTTTAGGTATTCTGATTAGTTACAGGCAGAAGACTCGGACTTAGAAGCTTTCTATGGTGATATATCTGGCTATTCCTTTCTCTCCCCAAAAGTGTCTATTTTATAATGGTATGTCAGGGAAACCAAGATTCAAAAGACAGCCAAGCATCTTAACTTTATTTACCCCCTTTTGCCCATTCCAACCATTTCTCAATCCCTGTATCCCAGAGCCCTGTTGTTCCAAGGTTGTGCATACATCATTATTTACCTCTGTCCCACTTAGCCCATGTAAACCTGCCTGTTTTCCCATCTGCATTGTTCTTCCATCCCTCTCCCCCTTCTTGTGTATTTCCCTCCTCGCTAGCACCCAAACTATGCCTATTCCCTACCCTGTGCTCCACCTTCTCCTCACACCACCCCCCACATCATGGTAACCAGCAAAGGATGCCCCCCGCCACCTTAGTATGGGTATCTTTTATAGTAGTGGTCCTATGCAGTATTTCTCCTTTTGTGACTGACTAATTCAAGGAGCTCTGGTAGCGTAGTGGTTACAAATCCGGCTGGCAATTCAAAACTACCAGTGGTTCCGCAGGAGAAAGATGAGGAGTTCTGCTTCCGTAAAGATTTACAGCTTCGGAAACCCTGGGCAGGGTCGCTATGAGTCGGAACTGACTCCATGTTACTTAACAACAACAACAATTTCACTCAACATAATGTCCTCAATGTTCATCCATGTTTTGCGGTGGCTTGCAGCTTCCTTGTTATTCTTCAATATAGCATAATATTCAATTGTGTGTATGTACCACAGTTTATCCTTTTTTCAGTTGATGGGCACTTAGGCTGTCTCCATCTTTTT
>NW_006408531.1:14441859-14445333 GCF_000296735.1 Chrysochloris asiatica
TTTTCTGTTTTCTATCTCATTTATTTCTGCTCTAATCTTTATTATTTATTTTCTTGTGGTGGCTGTAGGTTCCCTCTGTTAGTCTGTTTCTAATTGTTGTAGATGCTGTGTTAATGTGTTAATGTTGGTTCTTTCTTCTTTTTGGATGTGTGCATTTAAGGAAACACCTTGGCCTTAGCAAACTTTCAGCTCGATGGCTGCCAAGTGTTATGTGAAGCTCTTTCAGTCTTTTAAGTAAAAGTGAAGACAATTTTATGGAAGAAACCATAAATGAGGATGAGTCTTGGATTTACCAATATGACCCAGAGAGTAAGATTCAATCAGATAAGTAGCTTCTGAGGGGATCTGCGGGGCCAGCTCTATTCAAGGTAGAGAGCTCATCTCAGGTTATGTTGTTACTAAGTGCTGTCCAGTTGGTTCCGACTCATAGCAACTCCATAAAAGGTTTCCATGGAGCAGCTTGTGGGTTTGAACTACAAACTTTGTGGTTCAAATTGACTTTGTGGTCTAGAGCTTATCTATCCTACAGCACCACATCAGAGTTCCAGGAGGCTACTGTTTTTTGAGGCTTCAAAGGGTTAATCTTGATAGACTTTCTCAAAGGACACAGGATAATCATGGGGGCTTATTATGAAGCAGTTTTAAGACAATGTAAACTGCACTGGTGAGGAAAAAGGCCAGGAAAGTTGTGTGAAGGGATTGTTTTCCCATCACAACAATGTACTTGCTCATGCTGTACGAGTAGCGAGGACTGTAGTACAAGAATTTCACTGAGAAACTGTACTCCATCCATTCTACCACCCGATCTTGCCTCTTCAGACTTCTTTTTGCTCCCCAAAGAACTCAAAGAACATTGAAAAGGAACAAATTTGAATTCCTCGAGGACGCCAAAGCTGCATGTTGACGTGTAAATGCAAGAGTACAGAATTCAGGAAAGGGTTAGAGAATAGGAAACACTGGCTTTAGAAGGGTGTACACCAATGTAGAGGTATTTTGAGAAACAATAGCTTCATAGTTTGGCATCTTTGTTTAATAAAGGCTTCTGTGATTTTGTAGTAAAACTTTTAGACTTACCCTGTTTTGGATTAGCGAGTCACCTGGAGTTAATACTAAATAAGGGCTGTGAAGAGGGCTGGGGGCTTGAGAACAGAGAATGAAAGGTTGAGGCTAAAATTTTGGAAGACAGGAAGTGTTCTGGGATGGATGGTAAGCTGGGAGGGAAAAGGAATCTAGGTCACCAGAGTAGACAAAATGACTCTCCACAAAAGAATGAGACAAGCGAGCCCAGCAGTTGACACCAATGGAGGAGAGACACAACCAGAGGATAGAGTGCAGCAGGAATTCTCAAAGAATGATAGATGAAGTAATGATAAAGGTCATGTGATTTTGTGACATTGAATGGAGGACTTGAACAGAGAGGCAAGAAAGATAAGGCAACAGTGGTAATAAGAGTCCAGACTTCTACTACCTTCATTACCTCTGATGAACAAAAAGTCTGCCAGAAGACTTGGGAGAGTGAGAACTCAAGGGAAGAAATTTTCAGAATCAAAGACCTAATGTGATTTGGGGGATAGAGCCCCTCAGAAGGAAGCATTTGGGGAGTAGGAAGAAGAAAAGGTTAAGGGTGTGAAAGAGACAGGAGGAAAAACAGATGGTGTCAGGAGACTCAGCTCCTCCAGTGGAAAGGGGAAGATGCCATGAAGATTCAGAAGGATTTTGAAATGGATGTGGGGGCTCAAGACAGATGGCGTCCATGTTCTAAGTACAACATCAAGTACAAAGTGGTGGCATTTGACATTTAACAGATGCTTCCTGTTCTCAGCACATTCATGTAGCAGCCCACCCTGTTACAGACATTATATTAGGTCTGCAATACATAGTCTGTATTCCAAATTTGGGTGTTTCTTATTGTATTATTTTTGTTTACGGTGAAGCAGTCTGAAACACACATCAAAAAGATACAGGAAGAGATATTATAAGGCAAAAAAAAAAAGCATATATGAATGGCAAATCTTAGTTCTCTAGTGCTGCAATAACAAAAATACCCCAAGTGGATGGCTTAAACAAATAGAAATTTATTTTCTCACAGTTTAGAAGGTTAAACTTACGAATTCAGGGTGCAGGCTTAGGTGAAGGCTCTTTCTCTCTGTTGGCTTTGAAAGAAGGAACTTGTCTTGTGTGAACATTTGTTCTTTAGTTATCTTCATGTGCCTTGTTATCTACCTTCCCCCATCTCTGTTTACTTACTTTATCTGCTCTTTGATGTCTCAGAAGAGATTGACTTTAAACATTCTCTACACTAATACTGGAGTCCTGCTGTGGCACTATAAATATAAGCACTGGACTGCTAACCACAAGATCAGTGGTTCAAATCCACCAGTTATTCCTTGGAAACCCTATATAAGGTCACTATGAGTCAAAACCGACTCCACTTGAGGGCACTTAACTATTACACTAATACTAATTACCTCATTAACATAACAAAGAGATCCATTCCTAAGTGGAATTTTAACTCCAGGTATGTTATTAATGTATACCAAGGAGTCAGTTCTGACTCAAAGTGATGCTGTATAGGGTTTCTTAGAGTGGCTGGTGGTTTGAACTGCCAGCCTTGCAGTTAGCAGTCCAGTGCTAATCTTACAGTGCCCACAGGTATATTGTTGTTAAGTACCGCGGAGTCAGTTCTAACTCATAGTGATCCTGTTTCCGAGGAGATTCTGGTGGATTTGAGCTGCAGACCTGTGGTTCAAAGTCCAGTGCTGATCCACAGCACCACACCTGAACTCCACAGGTATGTTGTTATTAAGTGCCGTTGAGTCAGTTCCAACCCATAGCGACTCTGTACTGGGTTTCCAAGGAGCAGCTGGTGAGCTTCAACCATGGGCCTTGTGGTCCAAACCGACCTTGCAGTCCAGCATGTTAACCTACAGAGCAACACCAGGGCTCGTACACCACACATCTTTGGAAGGACAATAGGAGCAGAACTGCCCCATAGGGTTTCTCCAAGGCGATCATCTTTACAGACATCGATTTCCACCTCGTTCTCCAATGGAATGGTTGGTGGGTTTAAAACATGAAACTCTCAGGTTTGCAGTCCAGAACTTAACCCACTGTGCCACCAGAAGGCTAAAAAGGAATCCTTTTTCAGGGTTTACAGAAAGGCTAACTCTTCAAAGTTTGTGAAAAGAATCTTTCTATTGTATATTGAAAGGCATCTTAAACTCTGATTACTTAATGTAACATATATATACATATATATATGTTACATTAAATTATATATAAATATATATATATATATATATAATCTTTGTTGTTGTTGTTGTTAAGTGCCGTCGAGTCAGTTCTGACCCATAGAGACCCTGTACAGGGTTTCCAAGGGTGTAAATCTTTACGAGAGTAGAAAGCCTCATCTTTCTCCCACGGAGCGGCTGGTAGTTTCGAACCGCTGACCTTAAGGTTCGCAGCCCGATTCGT
>NW_006408531.1:14445433-14450668 GCF_000296735.1 Chrysochloris asiatica
TATATAATCTTTGTTGAGACCCAAGCTGAGGTTTAAAACTACCTTCATCACCTGGTCCTTCATTTTTATTAGTTAAGAGTCTATTAAGTGATTTGAATTTGTGTTTAGAAATCTGCTAATTTATCAGCTTGACAGACTAAGGAAAACTACAGCAGAAGTGCCCCTTAGTCAAAACCTCAACCTAGCCAGCCAGTGAAACAGAAAATCAAATAAAAACAGGTCCACTCCTGTGCTCAGAGTGGACAAGTTTTTCATGCAAGGATTGTGAAAACTGTCACCGTAGCAAGAAATCGTCCAGTAGATTTTGTCCAAGTCCTTGAGGAGGTTTAAACTAGTGAGAGGAAGCCGTGTATGTTCAGCCAACCCCCACTGTGGGAGCGCATTTCTTTGTAACAGGCACTGTGTACTTTTGTTCCTTGTTTCCATTTATGTAGGTTACCTTCCCTCCACCCTCCAACATTTTGTTACTTCTCATTTGTCTCTGAGATCAAAAATTGGTTTCGCGGCAGTAAATAATCTGTTTCTTAAAAAAAAAAAAAAAAAAATTGCTTATTGCTTTTTTTCCTGGTCTTCCTGAGCAAGGCAGAAGTCACAAGGTGGTTACTAATTGGAAACAAAGAATAATAAAAGTCACATCAATCAGCACAAGTTTAACTGGCGTGCCTTGGAGCTCATTCGATAAGAAAGCCTGGTGAAGAAGAGAAGGCAGGGTCCTCGACAAGCGTTTCCTAAAACGCAGGTGGACATCGGGGCGGATGAAAGCCGGCCTGTGTACTTCGTCTCTCCACGTGGCAGCCGACTCCTGCCGCCGTCACCACGAACTCCAGCCCCTGCGAAGCTGAAACTGACCTGGTGGCTTGAGAGTTCAGAGGAACCCATGCCTTCGCTTCATCCAGGTTGATTTTCGGACAGTCCCTTGTCTCCCGCTCAAGCGCGACCAGGCCCTGCAGACCCCGCTCCACACCTCCAGGAGCGGACAGCAGATCTGCCAACGTCGCCAGCAAGCTCCCGGCAGAAGCTTCTTTTCCAACCCAGCCCCTGCCGCTTCCGTCGAGGGGCTGCCACGCCGCACCTGCCCGCGAGGGGGCGCGCCGGGCCCAGGCCGCTTCCGGCCGACCGCGCACCCGCCCTCCTCCTTGTCCCTC
This sequence comes from Chrysochloris asiatica, assembly GCF_000296735.1. NCBI lineage: Eukaryota > Metazoa > Chordata > Mammalia > Afrosoricida > Chrysochloridae > Chrysochloris > Chrysochloris asiatica. Next base: position 14,446,579 of record NW_006408531.1, read on the forward strand.
CGCCCTCCCCTGACGGCGCTCACCTGTCTGGGCCTCGGGCCCAGAGGCGGGGGACCGGCGGGAGCGAAGCCGAGGAAGAGGGCGGAGCGGCTCTCCGGGCGCGTCATCTGAGCACCATGGCGGAGCAGGGAGCTGACGGCGACAGCCACAGGGGCGGCGACGACGTGGTGCAGAGCCAAACAGGTGGCTGCGCGGCGGGGCAGGCGGGGGTCCCGTGGGGGTGACGGGGGGCGGCAAGAGAAGGGGTTGTTGGGCTTGCGCCGGCGCCGCAGCTTCTTTTTTCCGCCGGCCGCGAGGCCCGGAACGGCCGTCCGACTCACCGGGCTCCGCGCGTCCTCCGCCCGGGGCCGGCGCTCCCGGCCGCCGGAGGTCGCTGACCCCGGCCTGGCCGCCTCTTGTGCGCGCCTCCGCGCCGTTCCTACAACAGGTGGAAGACTGCCAGGGCGCGCGGGCCGGCTGCGCCCTCCCACCTGCCGCTCGGCCTGACTCGGTGAAATGGGGAAATCGACGCCCCCCCCCCAAAAAAAAAAAAAAAAAAACAACAACAGCCAGCCAGCCAGGAAATCCTCGGCCAGGTGCTGTTGGCGTGAGGAGCTGCTCCGGGCCCCCCTCCCGCCTTTCCTCGTTGCTGCCGGGGTCTTCCGACGCCGTTGGCTCGGTGAGCAGCGCCCGGCCCTGGGGGCCGCAGACCCCACCCGTCCTGGAGGAGGGCGAGGGCTGCTGCTGGCAGGATGCTGGGGGCTGTCTTGATGTGGGCGCCAACTTTCGTAGACTTGGAAGGAGTCTCCGAGTGTGTATTTTAGTTCGTCATCCCCCCCACCCCCCAGGTCTAACGTTGCCTCTAAGCCCCGGATTTGATGTCCAGGCCTCTGTGTGGAGGGTAGAGGCCCCCACCACCCCCAAGCTCCACCACAGACTCACGTTAGGATTGGGTTGCTTCTTCAGAACAAGAAGTCTTCCCACCCACCACCTACCCTTAGTCTCAATCTCGAATTGTTGGAGAGGTATTTCTAATATTCCAGCCATTGGTTTACTTTTTTGCCACAGAACCCAGACTATAATTTGAACCGTTTTTTCCTTTCTGATAATCTTTTCTTGAGAATCTTGCAAAATCTGTCCCTCCTCGTGAATCCCCTCTTCTTTTCTTCTGTCTCATCAGTTCGCTAAACTGTATGTGTGCTTTCCTTCCGCTTGGGATGGGGGTAGTGAGGCAGTTTTTTATTTTAAAAGAAATGCAAATTGCAGACTTCCCAATTGCAATGCTTTTTTTTTTTAAATACACATATTTCACCCCCCCACCAGAAACAGTTTTCTAAATGTAAGAATCAATTCGTCCCATGAAAATAAAAAGAATAAAGAGGTATTTATTTATATGTTTTGCTTTTTTAAAATGTGAGAAGTCCAAAAGATCCATATTGTATTTGCAAATTATTTCTCTGCTAAATGAAATTTGAGCAACTAAGCGCCTTAATGACTTGACCCTATAAGCCAAAATACTTGAGGTTAAGACGGACAAGGTTGTCTTGAAACCTATTTGTTTTGAACTCGTGCTACTTCTTGGTAGATTGAGTGGTTTGTCTTTACTGTGATGGAAAGATTAGTAGATCGTCATTTTGGTGTGGTGTGGGGAAGGGGGAGGGGCTAGTAGGGGATACTTTTGTAATTGCTTTAGGGAATTCTGTGAATTGGGTGTCTGCACTGGACTCCTCCCAAGTGAAATCAGCAGAAAAGAAGTCTCCTCTATTGTAAATGTAAATAATTTGATACCTAATCTTCACAAACTACTTGTGAAACAAATCTGTTTCAGAAAGATTGTAACTTGTTGTTGATAAGTACCCTGGAGTTGGTTCCGACTCATAGTGACCCTGCACAGGGTTTCCGAGGCTGCAGATCTTTACCGGAGCAGAAAGCCTCATCTTTCTCCCGCGAGATCAAGCTGGTAGGTTCGAACTGCCGACCTTGAAGTTAGCAATCTGATTCGTAGCTCCTTTCAGAAAGATTAGTACAAATCAATTTATCTCACTCCCCAAAGTAAATAAACACTTTCTAGAATCTGTACTTGAACAACTTGTTCGGATATGTGAATCACAAGCTGCCTTATGAATATTCAGTGTCTGAACATGTTAACTAATAAATTAGACATGCTTCTGGCAATGAATATACAAATAAACCACATAGCTGTCAGTGAAATACCTTCTTATATTAAGAGTGGATCTAAATTGATTGCCATCTCCTTTATGTTGTTGTTGTTAAGTATCATTGAGTAGGCTGGTGAGTTTGAACGGGTGACCTTACGGTTAGCAGTCCAATGCTTATCCTAAAACACAACACCAGTTTCCACTCCTTTTCAAAAAAAAAAAAAAAATTTCTGTTTCCAAGGGATGCATTTTGTTATGCTTTTTTAAAATGACTTTTTGAATAACTGTACTTTATAACTTTACTAAAAACTTATTTCTGGCTCCACTTCTTTTCCCTGTTTTACTAGTCCTAGATTCCTATTAATGTTTTTAGCACTTGAAAGTGCCTGTAAGCAGGTGTACCAGAGAACAAAGAAAAGTGTAAATATGCGTATTTTTAACCTAGGTGGTAAAGTTTTGAGAGAAGGCAGATCTTCTGTACGATAGCTCATAATCTTAAAGTGAGAATTACTTGAATTTTTACAGTTCTTTATATTTAAAAACATGTATCTGAATGTGACATCAACTTAGTGCTTTATTTTCGTGACCAATCCAAATGCTGCAAGCCATTAAAAAAAAACAACCACAGGTTTATATGAAAGTATTTTGGGGTGTGGAGGGGGGGGGAGGGAGTCCGTCCTTTATTACCATGAAGAAAGGAAAATTACCACCTCAAATGCCAGCATTTGCTGAGAGATACATTTAATTCTCTTTTTAGATCTGGTAAAACCCATTCTTAAATGTCTCTTGTGGTTTTTGTGTCCTTATGTAAAGACTGTGGTCTAATTTTAGGGCAATTTAGATTAGAATCTTGAGTTAATATGCAATGACACCTGTAATGTTCATAACTATGTAAGTATATTGTTAAGTGCCACCAAATCATTCCGACTCTTTGCAACCCTGCATAAGGGAAGGTTTCAGAGGAGTGGCTTTAAGATGATTTGAACCACTGAATAAACAGTGCAGTACTTATCCTACAGTGCCACACCATATATATATATGTGTGTGTGTGTGTGTGTGTGTGTGTGTGTGTGTGTGTGTAGAGTCCTGGTGTAGTGCTGTAGGATAAGCACTGGACTGCTAACCACTATGTCAGTGGTTCAAACCCACCAGCTGCTCCTTGGAAACCCTATACAGGGTCTCTATGAGTCGGAACTTACTCGACAGCATTAACAGCAACATATTTATATTGCGTATCACAAATGATTTGATCATTGGTAGTAACTGTCTATAAAAATGAGACCTCTGTGAAGATTGATGAATGGTACTGTATATATATCTGGAGTCCTGGTGCAGCTCTGTAGGATAATCACTGGTTTGCAAAGTCAATTTGAACTACAAGGCTGGCAGTTCAAACCCACCAGCCGCTCCTCAAACTCTAAACAGGGTTGATATGAGTTGGAACCGACTCTCCGGCACTTAATAACAGTAACAACATATATAAATCTAACATTTAAGAGCCTTGATATTTCTGTCTGTATATATTTATCTTTTGCTCAAGATAGCCGGATCACATTCCTGTGGTAAAAATTTTCTTTTTCTTGTGGATGAACAGTTATTCAATATAATGTTTTCAGTAGCCAAACTAAGCCTGGGTTGAGAAAAACAATGGACTTTAACTAATTTTTGATTCTACCACTAGAGGACGGCAAGTCCTTTTTCAGGCTGCTATTTTGAGTGGCCACCTAGATGGGTGATGTTCAGGAAACTGCCTCTGCCGCAGCTTTGTGTATTTAATTTTATGCTCATAGTCAAGAGCTATGGAAAGCAAGAGTGTGGAGAGACAGTTTCCCAATTTGATGATTTTAAAAAAACAACACTGAATTAAAAGCAAATTTAAAGCTACTTTTGGTTAATTCACAAGCTCTAGTAGCGTAGTGGTTACGAATCGGGCTGCGAACCTTAAGGTCAGC
>NW_006408531.1:14450768-14485847 GCF_000296735.1 Chrysochloris asiatica
GTTCGAAACTACCAGCCGCTCCACGGGAGAAAGATGAGGCTTTCTACTCCCGTAAATATTTACACCCTCGGAAACCCTGTACAGCTTTGCTATGGGTCGGAACCAACTCAACGGCACTTAACAACAACAATACTTTGATGGAATAAGTTAATACTTGTCATCTGTGCTTTGAATTCTATGGTAGGCTTTTTGAGGGAATTAACCAAGAACCTGCAATTGGGCTTTTTCTCTCTTATTCAGCCTGTGGTGGAAGGAAGAGCTTCTTGTTGGTGGTTGCCACTGAGTTGTTTCCAATGCTGGTGACCCCAGGGTTAGACTGGAGCTGCTCCGCAGGGTTTTCTAGGCTCTGACCTTTCAGAAATAAATCATCAGCCTGTGTTTCCAAGGCATCTCTGGGAGAGTTTGAGTTGCCAACCTTTCATCCACTAGTTGAGAACTGAAAAGTGGAAGAACTTGACCTTAGCATCCTGGACTCCCTTCGTGATGCTGATCATGTCCCCTTATGACGTTTTTCCAAATTAAAAGTGATCTTTAAAGTTGTTATAGCTTTGAGGGCCTACAAATAGTTCCAGGTGAACACTATGCGATAGGGGATATAGGTGTAGGAAGTAAAAAGATCACTTGGGGAGCTTGTAAACATGTAGATTCTGACTGAGTATTGTCTAGGGTGGAAAGATAAGTTCTCAGCAGAGGGTCAAATTGGAATGAACTGGTTGCCCACCCTGCCTCAAACGTAATGATTGTCCTTCAGAGGGGAGCCCTGGTGGCACAGTGGTTAAAGTCCTCAGCTGTTAACTAGGTTTGCTCTTTAATCGCACTAGCCAATCCTTGGGAGACAAGACCTAGCTCTGCTTCCATAAAAGCTTTGCTGGGGGCAGTTCTCCTCTGTTGTATAGGGTTGTTAGGAGTCTGAATTGACCCAACAGCTATGGGTTTGAGTCTTTGGGGTTTTACTGTAGCTACATTTATACCTTGCTAAGCAGGAGGCTGTTTTATTATCAGACTAGGCAAGCACTCTCAGGAGCATGCATTTGTTGGATGTTATTAGGCATGCTTGTGAAACATTGATTCACAGTGGCACACTGTGAGTAAAAGATAATCCCTTAAAGAGGGTTAATTAAAAAAATGTAACTCCCACTCGATTGATGCAGTGTTAAGTGCCTCGAGTTGGTTCTGACTCACATTGACCCAGTATGGGGTTTCTGAGGAGTGACTGGTGAGTTTGAACCATTGATCTTGCGGTTCAAACCAACCTTGCAGTCCTGTGCTTATCTTATAGCACCACACCAGGACTCCAGATGTAAGAAATGAAAATATTATTGAGGACTATAATAATTTGACCAAAAAATTTATGCTTTCTTTATATTTAACTTTATGATAACTAGATCATGACAAAGATATAATCGTTGGAGTTATCAAGGAAGATAAAACCCACAAACAAATCATTGCAGGTTATGATGAGTTCAGTGAAGAAAGGAGGTTTTACATATATATATATTTAAAGGAAAATAAACTAAGGTGTAGATATGTAAACAAGCAATATTTTGGACTAAATGTGTGAAGCTCAACTCAACAGGGTCCTAGAAAATCAAGTAGGAATGGCATAGTGAGGCTAACTCATGGCAGGACTAAAGACTAAGCTAAAGATTTGTGTGTTCTTCTGGGGGTCGTGAGGAACTGTTATTCCTTGAGAATTACTGATCAGGTAATTCTGTGCCTGTGAGCTGGGAAGCTTGATAGCAGATTCTAGCAGAAGAGCTCAGTGATTCCTTTAACTTAACAATGCATAGTCCCTCTTCCTGGGAAAGACATTCTCTTAAGTTGACTTGTGCTGCTTTGGGAATAGCGCACATGGGGCGAGGAGAGCGCATCTTCCTAGCCAGACAGATCAGCCACGTCTTCTAGAAGGTTAGTGAAACAGTAGGTCTTCTACTCAGTGTGTCCTGACTTCTAATATGAACTCTAGGATGGCCTGCAGAAGGAAGATTTCTGCAACATGGACACCAGTCTTGTGGTTAGTGCAGGAATCCAGGTAGTTGATGGGCCTGGACTATGTCATGGCAGTGGAAACGGGAAGAAAATTATTAACGCAGGATTCTTCAGAGGTGTGTGTCAAATGATTGCATGGATATAGGCGACATCCACCACTGTACTCCCGAGTTTGAGTTGAGTTATTGATTTCAGGGTGGCAGGAAAATATTTATGAGGAGGACCTGGTATTGGTGGGAGAAGTGGGGAAAAAAACCCAGAACTCTGCTTCAGACATAGAGACTTTAGGAACCAGAGAGATTGTTTTGCAGTGCCATCAAGTTGGTTCTGACCCATAGCAACCCTGTATAGAGTTTCCAAGGAGCGGCTGGCGAGCTTGAACCGCTGACCTTGTGGTTCAAACCAACATTGCAGTGTAGCATATTAACCCACAGCGCCACACCAGGACTCCACCAGAGAGATACCTAGGTTAAAATGTCTAACAGACATTTTCTAGTAGGGGACTGAAGAAAAAGAATAGATGTTAAGGTTCTGGGATTCGTTCCATAAGGGAATAATGATTGAAGTCATGAGAAGGATGAGAGCTTAGCTGGAGAAACGGAGCCATTGAGGCAGCATAGAAAGCAGGGGTCTTAATGCCACACCAGCCAGGGCCCAGGAACAAAATGGTCAGGGTTCAAAGACAAAATCAAAGCCATTGACTTGATTACCAAGTTGTCAACGGTTGCCTCCAGAACAGAAACTTCCATTGTTGTTGCAAGAGTTGGGGGTGGACATAGATTGTAAGTGTTTAATAATGAATAGTTGGGAAGTAAGTGATGATGCCTTATTTTAAATACTCTTCACAAAATCTGCTGCTAAAAGACTGCAGATCCCATAAGAGGCAAAAGAGTCCTCGTGTGGTGCTGTGGGTTAATGCTCCAGACTGCAAAGCTGTTTGAACTTAAAGGTTGGCGGTTCAAGCTCACCAGCTGCTCCTTGGAAACCCTATACAGGGTTGCTATGGGTTGGAATCGACTTGACGGCACTTAACAACAACAATCATTATCTAGGGGAGTCCTGGTTTGACACTGTAGGATAAGAACTCAACCATAAGTCAGTTTGAACCCCAAGGTCAGCAGGCCAAACTCATCAGCTACTCCTTGGAAATCCTGTACAGGGTCACTATGAGCTGGAACCAACTTGATGGCACTTAACAACAACATAATTATCTAGAAAGTTCCCTCACCACTCAAAATCCTAATGCTCTGCCCCCTTTTGTAGTCAGACTCTCCTCCTACCCTTCACCCTTGGCATTCCCCATTCTGTCTGCCATCCCTCTAGTCTAGTTTTGCCTTTTCCAAAATGTCATAAAAAATGGAATTGCACAGAGAGCATATATGACCTTTTGTATCTGGATCTTTTTCTTAGTCAAATGAACTTGAGATTCATCCATGTTGTTTTCTAGCAGCACTTCTTTCCTTTTTCTTGATGAACAGTTTGTCAATGGTATGAATGGGCCAATTCTCTTGTCTCCTTTCCCCAAGTAGATGCCTGCCCAGAGCAACTGTGTAGGACAGAGAAGACCAGCCGTAGCGTATATTCCGATGCATAGCAGTCCTATATGACAGAGTAGTCTTGCCCTATAGTGTTTACGGACACAGACAACTTCGTCTGTCTCCCACGGAGTGCCTGGTGAATTTGAACCACTGACCTTTGGGTTAGTAGCAGAGTGCTTAGCCCATTGCACCACCAAACCTCCTATGGATGTGCCAGAGATTGTTTATCCATCCATCCATTGAAAGGCATCTGTGTTATTTTCAATTTTGGACAGTTATGATTAGTACTGCTTTAAACATTTACATACACTCTTGTGTAAACATAGTTTTTATTTATCTAGGGTAAATATCTAGGAGTGGAAATGCTGACTCTGTAAGTGTGTGTTGAAGTATTACAAGAAACTACCAAACTATTTCCCAAGTGGCTGTACAATTGTGTGTTCTTCCTGGTGTGATTCTGCAGGATAATCTGTGCTGTACTGCATGGTCCGTTTGAACCACAAGGTCGGCAGTTCAAACCCACTAGCTGTTCCTCAGAAACCCTATACTGGGTTACTGTGGGTCAGAACCAACTCAGTGGCACTTAACAACAACAAGAAGCAGTGTGTGTGGATTCTGGTCACTCCACATCCTCACTAACACTTGCTATTGTCAGTTTTCTTTCTTTTCTGCTGTTAGTCATTCCATCAAGTTCTTAGAGTAAAACTTTGTAATTGCCTCAAAATAAAATATTCACTTTTAGATGCCTATCAAGCTCACTTGAATTAAGGCAACTTCTGGAGGTGTCCTTGCTTTCCTAGAGCCCAAGTATAACTCGGAGTTTTCATTTGGATCTAATATCTGCTGCTTTAGCATGTCACTCTCTTACAGTATTTATTTCCTGTGAAGTATGCATTCTGAAGTTGAGTATGAACAGAAGTCCAGTATGCAGTACATCCTGTGCCAATTGTTTCCTTATCAACGCATATGTTCTATTACGTTGAGAATGGCTTTCTAACATCTGGAGGGAAAAACATTTTCGTATGGAAATCTGGAAATATTAGCTACATAACTTGTTTTATCATCCTGATTATTAATTCTTCACTGGCACGGTTGTCACACTGAATTCTTAGTACTAGTGCTCAGTTAGTGAAGTGTCTTTATGTTGTTAGGTGCCATCTACATGATTCTGACTCAGGGTGACCCCGTATAGGCTTTCCTAGGCTGTACATCTTTTCAGGAATAGAAAGCCGCATCTTGTACTTACAGAGCTTTGTAAAAAGCTTCATAACCTGTCATTGGACAGTTTATCACTAATCATGGTCTAAGATTCTAATGTTAAAATGTGTATGGTATTTAGACTTACTCTGCTCTTAATGTTCATCTAGAATTCCAATGGGTCAGAGCTTTCTACCTGTTTAGTATCTCAGCTCTTGTAATACTTTGAATTACAATTGTTTCCAAATTTAGATGACATTTGGTGGTTTCTCTCCATTCATTAAATATCATCTCTAGTTTCTTTTTTATTTAGGACATATACAAAGAAAACTACAAAACACTACTACAAGAAACCAGAAGAGACCTACAAAAATGGAAGAATGTAGGAAGACTTAACATTGTGAAAATGTCAGTACTGCCCAAAGCAATTTACACATATGATGCAATCCCAATCCAGATGCCAATGACATTCTTGAAAGAGATGGAAAAAACAATTACAAACTTTATATGGAAAGGAAAGAGATCCAGGATAAGCAAAGCACTACTTAAGAAGAAGAAAAAGGTTGGAAACCTCTCACTACCCAACTTCAAAATTTATTACACAGCTACAGGGTGAAAACTGCTTGGGTACTGGTACAGTGAAAGATATGTTTATCAATGGAACAGAATCGAGAAGCCAAAAATTAACCATCCACATACAGTCAACAGAATTTCGACAAAGTGCGTAAATATATTGCATGGGGAGGTGATAGTCTCTTCAACAGATGGTGCTGGCAGAACTGGAAAGCAATATACAAAAGATTGAAACAAAACCTTTACTTCACACCTCTACAAAAACCCAACTCAGCATGGATTAAAGACCTAAATGTGAATCCCAAAATTATGAAGGCCATAAAAGAAAAAATAGGGACAAATGTGAGGGTTCTAATTTAGGGAATACACAGACTACCAAACATTTTGAAAACTACACAAACAAAAGTAGACAAAATAGATGATTGGGACATAGTAAAAATTAAAAACTTATGTGCATCAAAAGAAACCACCAAAAGAGTAAAAAGGGATCTCACAATATGGGAAAAAAATCTTTGCAATGACACATCAGACAAGGGACTAATTTCTAAAATATTTAGGAAGCTACAACACCTGTACAAGAAAAAGACAAATAACCCAATTAAAAAATGGGCACAGGACATGAACAGACACTTCACCAAGGAAGAGATCTGGACAGCCAACAAGCATTTGAAGAAATGTTCATGATCACTAGGCATTAGAGAGATGCAAATCAAAACAACAAAACACCAGCAATAACAGCAAAGATAAAAAAGGTAGAGGACAATAAATGCTGACGAGGACGTGGAGAGACTGGGATGCTCCTGCATTGTTGATGGGATGGAAAAATGGTCCAACCTCTCTGGAAAGCAATATGGCGCTTCCTCAGAAGGTTGAAAGTAGAAATACCTTATGAACCAGCAATTTCTCTAGTTGGTATTTACCCGCAAGAAATACGAGCATCAGAAAAATAGATATATGCATACCTATGTTCTTAGCAGCACTATTTACAATAGGAAAAAGATGGAGACAGCCTAAGTGCCCATCAACTGAAGAATGGATGAACTGTGGTACGTACACACAATGGAATATTGTGCTACCTTGAAGAATAACAAGGAAGCTGCAAGCCACCGCATAACATGGATGAACCTTGAGGACATTATATTGAGTGAAATTAGTCTGTCACAAAAGGAGAAATACTGCATAGGACCACTGTTGTAAAAGACTAAGAAAAAAATACCCATACTAAAGGGTGGGGGAGGAATTCTTTGCTGGTTATCGGGAAGGTGGGGGGTGGGGTTAGGGAAGGGAGGAGACAGTGGACACAGGGTAGGGACTAGACACAGGATAGTTTGGGTGCTAGTGAGGGGGACAATACACAGGAAGGGGGAGGGGAATGGAAGAACAAGGCAGATGGGAGAACAGATAGACAGGTTTGCATGCGCTAAGTGGGACAGAGGTAAACAATGATGTATGCGCAGCCTTGAAACAACAGGGCTCTGGGATACAGGGATTGAGGCATGGTTTGAATGGGTAAAAGTGGGGGGAATAATGTTAAGATGCTTGACTGTCTTTTGAATCTTGGTTTCCCTTGCATACCATTATAAAATAGTCACGTGAGGGGGAAAGAAAGGAATAGCCAGAAATATCACCATAGAAAGCTTGTAAGTTTGTTTTCAGCCTATAACTGATTGGAATACCTAAAATGGGGCTACAGCTTGCCCAGTGAAGGAGGCTTCTTGTGGAGCCCCTGCATTACATAAGACCGTAGGTGGAATCCTGAACCCCATCCAGAATCTTCTGAGGTGGGAAATTTCCACTTGAAAGCACAAGCTGACCAGCCTGGAGCGGCTAGAAGATCAGAAGATACTTCTTGAAAGAAAGACTGACAGGAAAAATAAAAAACAGTAATGGCAGTCTGACTGACTACAACAAGAACAAGCAAGTTGTTTGCCCAGGAGACATGAAGGCAAGTGGTCTGGTCCCCTCAGGGCAAACCCCCTTCCAAAATTAAGACTCAATGGGAATACGTGAGTAGACATGCACTTTGACTGGTGACCACATTGGTCACCGATAAGGGGAAGTGAGGGAAAAACAGCAATGAAGCTGTGAGTTAAGTCCTCTACCACGTTCAATAGACTCCTGTGAACCTGCATGGAAACCTGTTTGGCCAGCAGTGTGGCGTGACCTGGGGACTCCTGGGCCCAGAGTCAGTGACATAGCCACAGAGGACTAGAGTGGAGAGTGAAGTGTCCAACTGGTAAGAAGTGAGAGCATATGCACAAGAACAGCCACACTTGTAGATAATACCCACTTGACCTGGCTTCAATGACTGGATGATCAGAATGCAACTAGAAGAAGAAAGAAGAGGAGAAAAAGAGTAACCTAATACAATTTGTTGAACTTGACCTATACCTATGGATGCAGTAGCTCAAAAGAGGGAACAAATCTTTACAGCAAGGATCATTCCCACCCTCTCCATACACAGGGTAGACAGGGATGCACAACTTGGACATTGGCTACCCAAAATGGGGGGGTGGGGGGGTGCTACAAAGGCAAGAAGTGACTGGCTTACAAGCTTTCAAGAGGGAGCCTATATCCAGAGGGCACGGAAGAAGGTAGTATCTTCACTGAGTAGTATTCAATCTGTCTGGGCAGGACTGATGAAATGGGGGTGGCACTCATGTGGAACAATAGTTAATAACTGCTATCAGGACTGACTGTGAGAATTGGAAATGTAAAGGTAGATGTTTTGTAGCAAAAGGAGGGGAGAGGTTGACTTTGCAGTCCAGGAGCGGAGGTCCTTGGGACCATCAAGGGAGAAGAGCAGAGTGAAGGACCCAGAGAAGTGGTGATGCCAGATATGGAGGCAGAGACGATGACTTGGATCTGACTTGCATCGATGGAGTGGCTGGGGACTCTAGAGCCAGAGAAGGAGAGGGGCTGTGTGCTGACTACCAGGCGACAGGCTTGCAGGGTATGCCCTTTGTTTGTTTGATGACGCATGGAGGGGATTGTAACCGTGGCAATATAATGATATATGATAGGATGAATGTAAAGCTAATGTTCTCCCATGTAAACTATTACATAATTCACAATAAAACATTGGGGAAAAAAAATAGTAGTTGAGAAAGAATCTGTAAGATTTTATTAGGCACCTGTTTGAATTTTCATTTGAGAAATGATCATTTCTGACACCAAGAATTATCTACTTGCATCCAATAATTCCTCAGCCTTTTGTCTTCTGTAGGAATAGTTGTGAAAGAAAGAATTGGGTGATAATACCGAGAAAGATTGACACCCTTGACCAGACATTGCAGTGAACATAGGGATGCCTAATCAAGCAGAAAGGAAGAAGTGCTTTCCTGTGCTGCCTTTGCACGCCTTGTTAGTAAACTTGTGAATACTTAAATGAAGAATATGAAGATTTGGAGTAGCTCAAATTTTCTTCTGTGATATTTTTCTCTTTGTCTTTCTAAAATGCTACACAAGCTTCTCTTTTGGAATTGGCTTTGTGGTAAAGAGAATAGTTCTTCACCAGGGCATAACCTTCTGAGTATAAAACGTGTACCCCTGGCCTTATGTTGGAAGTAGCATGGAAGCTGTGTTCTCAGGTAGCTTTGAATTCCAAGATAAAATTCTAGAAAAGACTCCTCCTTTGAGTGCCCCCACTCTCCACTGTATAGTTGGCAGTGATGTTCATATAGAGTGCACAAGTGAAACACCTATGAGAACAACTCTACGAGACTGCCTTGCTTTTCCAGGTCTTACAAGTTTTCTGCCACTGACAGGGTGTGCCCACCACTTTTCTACTGCTCTGAAGTTTTTCTTCTCTGTTAGGCTTCCACCTTACGTGGATTCTGGCTTTTGCAGATTATTACTGTATAGTAATTGGCTGGAAGACTTGTTCCTGTAGCAGAAAGCTTGGCTGCTTGTCAAGATTTTAATCCGGGCTTCTGGTTCTCAGTATCTCGTGACCTGGCTATCTGCGGCGGATACACCAAACACAACCTGGCTCTCCTGCTTCTGGCATTCCTGCTAAATTGGTTTCTATTCATGGGAGATGCTCAAAATTAGTATGATCAACACCCGTAACCACGGCCTTGGTGGGTTCATTTAAATATAGCTCACTTCTTGGGCATGAGGTTATGTTGTCGAGATGATTACTGGAGCATCATTCATTAAGCTCATTGGTCTTCAGTTTTGGCAGCATGCTAACATTACTTGGGCATCTTTTACATCTCTCAATGCCTAGGCTGCACCACACCCTAGACAATTGTTGAAGAAGCTCTAGGAGCAGGAGTCAGGTGGCAGTAGTTTTATAACATCCCAGGTGACTCCATAATGCAATCAAGGCTGAGAATAGGTTTTGATCAATTTCCTATGTAGTGTTCTTCCATTTGGAACAATTGTCGTTAAGTGCCATTGAGTCAGTTCTGACTCATAGCTACCTTGTATAGGGATTCTTAGGGTGGCTGGTGAGCTTGAACCGCCGAACTCGTGGTTCAAACTGACTTTGCTGTCCACCACATTAACCCACTGAACTTGTATTCTGTTCAAGGACTCTGGGGTTTGGCTGCTTGAGTTCCAGTATCAGTTCCTGTGGGATCTTGGGCAGGTCATTTAAGTGTTCTTGTCCTCATTTCCTTCATTTTGAGCAGAGGTCTAGTGATAGACCCTTATAGGGAATGTTGTGAAGATTGAGTTACTACATGTGAAGTACTTGGAAGAGTCACCTGATACAGCTTAAGCTTTTAGTATTATAATTATTTTGATCATTTAAAAAAATTTGCAACAGTGTGAGAATATGGACATCCCCTGACATGATAAGCTTCTCCCTTGAGCATATTTTTATTTAAATTTAAGCTCTCCATAATGAGGGAATTAGACTATAATATATTTTTATTTAAATTTAAGCTCTCCATAATGAGGGAATTAGACTATAATATATTTTTATTTAAATTTAAGCTCTGCATAATGAGGGAATTAGACTGTAATGCATATGCAGACCTAATTGTACCTGTGTCACCACACACTGTCATGAACTTGGCTCAGGTGTATGAAACATCAGTAAAGACACTGGGTGGCTGCTTGTCACCTGTCAGAAAGTTGTACAAAATGTTCTAGGGGAAGCTTGCTGCACATTGACCTCTGTGTAATTTGATTGAGTTAAAGATCCTGGTTAAGTCCTCCTTGGCTTATTCTAATTTCATTTTTTATGGTAATCAGAAGTGTGCCATAATTTTTTAATTCTAATCATAGTTGTACACTTTAAGTTGTCTCCTAAAATGATATCATTATGGTTGGTTAAGTGCCAGGGAATCTGTTCCGACTCATAGCGACCCTGTATAGGGTTTCCGAGTGCAGAATTATCTTTTCTCCTGTGGAGCAAACGGTTGGTAGTTTCAAACTGCTGGCCTTGAGGTTAGCAGCCCAACTCTTAACCACTATGCTACCAGAGCTCACTATAGCAGAAATGATTGTGCATTAGGCAATGAAGATAGACCCCCATTCTGAAATACAGACTCATTTTTACTTCATACAAGTTACGATCGTCTCATTGAATATGTTTCTTCACCTGGGAAACTGAGAAAGCACATATTATTTGCCTTCACAGCTTTCATGAGAAACAAGAGACAGATTTTCTTCAAAGTACACACAGGAGATAGAAATTATCAGTGAGCTGCCTTTCTTAATTATTGAAGTTAGAAATTTTATGCAAATTTTTCTTAAATTGTGCAGTCAATTTACAAGGCTGATCCTGGCTGGTGTGTGTGTATTTTTGTGCTTGTGAGTGTGACATGTTTCTCCCTAAGAGGATCACACCATCTTGTTCAACTTGTAACACAGATTCTTATATCTTTCAAGTTTTAAAATAACGTAATAAATCTTAAAAAATTGTCAGTTCCTCAGATTTGGGTTTTGATTCTCTGAGTAATGCACTCAGATTGTCTTTATGTTCATAGTAGACACTGTAATAAGTTGATTAAGCAAATACCTTTTATGCTATCCTTAAAATGGAATCATGGTGTGGGGCTGTAGGATCAGCACTGGACCACAAAGGTCAGTTTGAATTGTAAAGTCAGTGATTCAGCCCCACCAGCCGCTCCTCAGAAACCGTATACAGGATCGCTATCAATCAGAATGACTCCCTGGCACAACTGTAAATAACTAATACCAGAATCAGCTGAGACTTTTCTTTTGCAGGATCACCTTCCTACTTCCCACCATCCCTCTAAAGATGCCCTCAAGTTAAGTGTACTGAAAGATAAATCCATCTGTTTTGCAAAGTAACTTTTGCATAAGTCCCAAAATATTAGGAACTAAAGTAATTAGCTACTAATTATGTCAGTTGGTCTGCCAGTAGAAAGACAGTACTCAGGCCCTTCAAAAAGTTAAAAAATTCCATTGTCTTTTCATTCCATTTTTTCCACAAACTTTTTGAAGCCCCACATATAAAATAAAAATTTTAATTGGAGTTGGGGGTTGGGGATAGAGCAATTTTGAGTCTAGGAGACCTGAGAGAGCATAAATGCTTTTGGATATGAAACATTCCATAATTTTAAATCTAAGGAAGTGTCACAGGAAGGAATATTAGTTAAGCATTTCAGATGCATCCTCTGGTGGTCCAGCTACAACTAAGTTAAAGTCATCGGGTTTGAGGAATGTCATTTCATTTAATTATAAATTGGTCAGGTTTAACATTTGTCTGATACCGAACTCCGTGAGAAACTCATGAGGAAAAAGAAAAGGTTTTAACTACCAACCAGCTTATGCTTCTATACCATGTGTATGATTAGAGCCACAAGTCACTGAGAAGGCACTGCAGAACTCATGAATGGCAGAATTCATGAATAGCATGTAAGAAGATTTTTTGCAAGAGGAAAGGGGAAGGGAATGTCTGAAGCCTTCCACTTCTATCTAAATCTGGCAACTGGCTTGCTTGCTTTAGAAGTAGGATGGCATCAGAACCTGTTGTAAAACGTATGAAAATGACTTTTCACTTTACAAAGCACTCATGAAACAATTTTCCAGTGTCACAATTGTTTTGAAAACAAACAGCTTTATTTATCTAAATCTCCAGCTTTTTATTTGTAAACAGAGAGCAGGTGTGCGACCTTATCTCACCGATCTGGATAGAGCCTGACTCTGCTTGGCTGTCCAGCAACATGGACGCTTCTTGTTCCTGGCTTTGAGGACAAGTCTTTTTCTTGCGGCCTTTGTAGAAAGAGGAGCAGTATGGTAATATCTCCAGCAACAGTTTCAACGGGGGATAGATTTTATTATGATTTTGATCCCTCACTGCAACACTGCGTGTTTGAACAAATTTTTTTTAGGACATAAAGGATTTTAGTATATTTCACAATGGAAGTGTAGCCGTTGTGTCCTATGGCAAAAGACAAAACGGCTCATTGGGGCTTGAAGCGTTTCAGGAAGTTTGCCAAAAGGTTCCTTTGTTATTACAATCCTAAACTTTCCCAGAGTTTTAAAACTTGCCTTTAGAACATGGGAATGAAAGGTGAAAAGGTGTTTCTGAGGAGTGGCTGGTGGGCTTGAACCACTGACCTTTGGGTTCAAACTGACCTTGCAATCCACTGCATTAACCTACAGCAGCAATCAGGACCCCTATAGATAGCCTTCTAAAATCTCAATTGCCCTGGGTCAGGAAAGACTAGGAGATGTATTTACTAAAAATAAAACCTTCTTGGGGTGCCCTTAATATCTCCTTGTTGGAAGTTAATGCTTCGTATCTGCAATTTCCTGATGTGGCGCTGTGGGCTAATGCACTGGACAGCAATGTCATTTGAAAACCTCAAGGTTCAAGCCCACAAGCCACTCCTTGGAAACCCAGAACAGGGTTACTATGAGTCATAACGGTCTCAACGGAGCTTAACAACAACGACTAAGAATCAATAATTGTTTTTTAAATGCAGGTTGTTGTTAAGTGTTGTGGAGTTGATTCTGACCTATAATGATCCTGCATTTAGGGTTTCCTAGGAGTGATTGGTGGCAGTTAGCAATCCAGTGCTTATCCTACTTACAACAAAATTGTTAGCAGTTGCAAATTTAAAAAGCCTCTGGGATTGCTATTCAATCCTAAATATACTTGTTCCTTATCAGTATCATGTAGCTTCAGGTTTTGATATTCTGGTTGGTTGCTGATATTTTACCATGAATGTGTACTATCTTGATCTTTTCAGTGTGGGCTTTCATTGAGTGAAAATGAACAAACCCCATGCCTACCTGCCAGGACTGTATACTTTACACTTCAGTTAGGCACTTTCTTCTCTAATTCCAGTAATTGATTTCAGGATTCTGCTAGTGTTTTGTTTGTTTGTTTGTTTTGTCAGAGTTGGTTGTAGTTAATAAATAAACTAATATACAAAGTTTAGTGCTTCAAGTCATCACACACACTTATCTCCTCATGAAAATCATGCCTTATCTCCTCCTTCTTCATCCACATATCTACATACTTTAGTTTCTTCTAATGGAGACAGTGAGGTTACTTCATGAAAACAGGTGGTGTTGTTAGTTGTTCCAGCTCATAGTGACTATACACAACAGAAGGAAGCACTGCGTGGTCTTGCACCATTCTCACAATTATTGTCTTTGAGCCCATGGTTGCTGCCACTGTGTCAGTCCATCTCCTTAGGGATCTTCCTCTTTTTCACTGATGTGCCACTGTACAAAGCATGATGTCCTTCTGCAGGTCCCTCCTGACAACATGTCCAAAGTACAAGAGACAAAGTCTCACCATAGTCACTTCTAAGGAGCATTTTGGCTGTACTTTGTTCTACTGCCATTCCTTGGTACTTTCAATATTCTGAAAACAGGGGTAGATATTTTTTTAAAAATCTACTCATCCGTACTTTCTAAACCATTTAATGTTGAGACACTCAGACTACTTTGTTGTTTAGTACCGTGGAATCGGTTCTGACTCATAGTGACCCTGCACAGGGTTTCTGAGGCTGTAAATCTTTACGGGAGCAGAAAGCCTCATCTTTCTCCCGTGGAACAACTGGTAGTTTTGAACTGCTGACCTTGAGGTTAGCAGCCCAATTCGTAACCACTTAGTTCTCATAATTGTGGTGGTGGTGGTGGTGGTGGTGGTGATGGTGGTGGTGTGCCATGGAGTCAGTTCTGTCTCATAGCAACCCTGTACAGGGTTTCCAAGGCTATAAATCTTTACAGAGCAGAAAGTCTCATCTTTCCAAAGGATCTATTTGATAATGCTGTTAAGCTGACCAGTATTGACTCTCAGTGGGAGGTCATTAGTGAAAGTAAATGGAGATCTGAATAGGTCTCATCTGAGATGTCATGACTCCCATTTGAAAACCATTATTTTAAAAGAACATAGTAGTACTAGAAAACAATTTGAATTAGTACCAAATCGACTCACTGAAGATTATCTTCACTGGCACACAGACCTGGACTTTTGAACAGCATGCGCTCATTTGCAGAATTTTGATTCGAACATGGGATTAGAGTGTCTTTATATCTTTGGGGGGGGGTCACTGACCCTCAAATCCAAGGTCTTCCCTTGGTGGGTGGTGGTGGCTATGTGCTGTGGAGTCGTTTCCGACTCATAGCAAACTTATACAGAGTCATGCAAATCATTTAAATTATTTTTTGAGAGAAAATGTTTAAAATTAAGTTAATCTGCTTTTTATGGGAGCGACGTCTCAAAGGACATTAAACCTTGTTCAATTTTTTAAAATGTTAATTGGTGTCAGTTTTAAGTTTTTGGAGTTCTGTGAGTGAGTGGAATCCCTTGTGGTGCAAACAGTTCATGTGTTTGGCTACTAACTCATAGGCTGAAGCTTTGAGTCCCCCCAGAGGCGCCTTGGAAGAAAGGCCTGGAGATCTACTCTCAAAAGTCAGCCACGGAAAACCTTGTAGCAAACACACATGGAGTCACCGTACTTCAGAGTCGACTCAATGGCAGCTGGTACAGGAGACAGAATTGGGAAAAGCAGCAAATAAAGGAAATCGGGGGCAGTCTCGCATCCTGCAATTTCTGTTGAATCCATTGTCCCTGACTTGTCCAGTACTTTACTGGTCTGAAGACTTCTGCTGCCGGATCCTTAAAATGCCCATAAAGTTATTAACTTGCTGGACTGTTCTTTGTTTTTACTCTTTAGATCTCATCTCTCAAGCCACATAGCCACAGCTGTCCAGCTACAATCAGTGGTCTCCTATAGAGAGAATTAGGCACCTTTATCCCACTCTTCCCTAGAGTATTTCACATAGTAGGTATTTATTAAGTTGCAGGTGGGTGGGTGGGTAGGGGAATGAGGGACCTCTGCAAACTGCAGATACAGAAATCAGAGTGGCGGGGTCCCCCCTAACCAGAACATCAAGTGGAAGCCTCTGTACTTTTTATTACTTAGCTTTAAATCTACCGTTTCTGGTGGTGCATCAGTGGAATGAATAAAACAATACAACTGTAGTGTTGCCTACACAATGAAGTCATGGGAGCCATAAATACAGAAATACTGTGCTAGCTAGGAGAAGGGCTATCTAATCGAAGTCTTGCTTCCTATTTGTGGTTTTCCCTGGGTATATACCTCGAGTTTCCACTGTCATGAAAGTTATGGAATTTCAGTATCAGAAGAGATGTTAAAGATCTAAAACCTGTGTACAGCACACT
This sequence comes from Chrysochloris asiatica, assembly GCF_000296735.1. Classification (NCBI taxonomy): domain Eukaryota; kingdom Metazoa; phylum Chordata; class Mammalia; order Afrosoricida; family Chrysochloridae; genus Chrysochloris; species Chrysochloris asiatica. The sequence continues at coordinate 14,466,693 of NW_006408531.1, forward strand.
GATCTCAACAGCATCCTAATAATGTTTGTTCTGGTGTTCTGGTGTGGTGCTGTAGGATAAGCACTGGACTGTGAGCCACAAGGTCAGTGGTTCAAAACCCACCAGCTGCTCCTAGGAAACCCTATGCAGTGTTGTTAGGAACTGACTCAATGGCACACAAACAACAATATCTTCAGTGGTGGTCATTCAGCACGGACTCTGTGTATCCCAGTGATTAACCCATTATTTTGATCATTTTGGACCTGTTGTCCATCACTCAGCTGTTCCATATATCTACAGATAGTAAGCCTCTGCTCATATAGATCCTTAATAAAAATGTTAAGCAGGTGAGCCATCCACCTGAGACCTTTTCTTTCTATCACCCTCTTCTCCAGCTTTCATCTAGACTATTGCAGGAACCTGATACCCACCTATTATTGTTGTTAGGTGCAGCAGATTTGCCTAGTGCAGAATGTTGTTTGATTTCTTGATTGCTGCTTCCATGAGTGTTGATCCAAGCAAAATGATATCTTTGACAACTTCAGTCTTTTCTCCATTTATCATAATGTTATTTATTTATAAGTCCAGGGATGAGGATTTTTGTTTTCATTACGACATATTGAATTAGGCAAATCTGCTGCACAAAACCTCTTTAAAGTGCTAAAGAACAAAGATTCCAGTTTGAGGACTAAGCATCACTTGACCTAAGCCATGGTATTTTCAGTTGCATCATATACCAACGAATAAATAATACCAGTGAAGAATCAATGTACTAGAACTCTGGTGTTGGAGAAGAATATTGAAAGTACCATGGGCTGCCAGAAGAGCAAACAAGTCTGTCTTGGAAGAAATACAACCAGAATGTTCCTTAGAAGCCAGGGTGGTGAGACGTTGTCTCTCGTACTTTGAACAGATTATCAGGAGGGGCCAAATGGACAAATGTAGGGTCAGCAAAAAAAGGAAGCTCCCCAACAAGATGGATTGACACAGTGGCAGCAGCAGTGGGCTTACCCACGACACGATTGTGAGGATGGCACGGGACCGGGCAGTGTTTCGTTCTGCTGTGGATAGGGTTGGTATGAGCCAGAACCGACTTGATGGCACCTTACAACAGCTAAGCAGGACAAAGAACCATAGTTTTTTAGCTTTCTTATCTAATGGTGTGGCTCAAAAATAAACTAAATTAACACTTACCTGCTCACAGACACCAGTGATATATTAGGTAACCTTTAGAAGTAGATGGTTATTTTTAGCTGCCATGAAGACAGCCCCCAACTTGTTACAACTCCATGTACAGTGGAACAAAATGATGCTCAGACCTTTGCCATCCCAATGACAGGTTGCAGATTGGACCATGGGCTGTTTTCAGTGCCTGACTTCCTTCCTAGTTATTTAGTCTGGAATCTTCATTGCAGCCTGTTCTGTATCATAGCAGTCTTCAGTCTACCACTGACAGACAAGTGATTGCTGTCCAGGAAGTGCACTGACTGGGAATTGAACCTTGTTCTTCTGCATGCATGGGACACAAGAATGTTACTACTGAACCCAAGTCCTCGGCATATGGATAAAGCTTTTATTGAACCTAATGATTTGATTTCTCTGCTTTATTTTGAAACTACAAAATTGGAATTTCTACCTTAATAAGGTTCCCACTATTAAAGGGGTGGTTATATGCCATGGAGTCAGTTCTTGCTCATAGCAACTCTTTGTAGGGTTTCTGAGGCTATAAATCTTTATGGGAGCAGAAAACCTCATCTTTTTCCCGCAGAATGGCTGGCAGTTGCGAACTGCTGACCTTGAGATTAGCACTACGCCACCAGAGCCCCTTACCACCAACCTTTTATGCATCCTTTAACTTGTGTCAAGGAATTCAGAAGTTCATGTAATATACAGTAATAAAAAAGGTATTATCCATGAGAATGATGACCAGAAGGATCTAAAGGCAGTCTCACTTGAGGTTAAAGTTTAATGTGGCATTTCATAATATTTGCAACTGATCTTGTTTGTTGTGCACTCTCCAGTCAATTCCGACTGGTCTCTATTGTGTAAGGTTTTAAGAAACGCATAGTACCCACACCTTTTGTTCAGATAAACAAGCCCTCAGGGTTTCAGTTTGTTTGAGGTAGAGCAGACATGGGAAAATCGACTCTGTTGGCACCACAAAGTGTTAGCTGCAGTGGAGATTTATAGAAATGGTATTAAAGGCACGGCAGGGTCCTGGTACCTCTTAGCCATGGCCTCGTCACTACTGGAGCAGTATTTACTGTTGTTCTTCTATGCCTGTTAACAAAAGGTGCCAAACCAAAGAAGATCAAAGCAAACCTGCCTTTTGATTTTCCTTTCAAAGGGTTGGTTGGTCTTTGCATTACAGCCTGTTTATTGGAAGCGATGCATAATGCTGCAAGAAGGCAGAATGTTGTGCCTTTATCGCCACAGAAGCCATCAGTAAGTGGCATCATTCTAGGAAACTCTGAAGGCACCTGTTAACTTCAAGCAAAAAACCAGCTGGGTCCCTTTGTTCCACGGGGAATGCTTGATTCCATTCCAGCCTTTGCTGCTTTTGTAGTTTTCAAACCATATGAGGTTTTTAAGTTCCATTAAAATGTGGATTTCTGTAACTTCCACTAGGAGCAAATTACAGTTTACCTTGGGGAATGAATTAAATATTTAAAAGCTAACTGAAGTCCAATAGTTTGGAGGAATTCATCATTTCCACTAATGTAGACATGTGGGAAAGTATTTGGGCACTCCTGGGTCTTACTGAAAAGTAAATAGCTTAGATGTATATCGAGCTTGTAATTTACCTGTGACTGGCCATTCAACCCAGCAGTAATAATTTCTGTTTTCGGCTACACTCCTTAAATCGTACAAATCGGGCTATTTCCCATTCCAACAGTGTTTATCTAAAGCTCCTTGGGTTTTTAGAAAGGGAAACTTTAGGCATGCCTCTAGTTGGTTAAGCAGATTTCTCTTTGTAAGAGGATATTTTTGGATTTATTCATGGCTGTGCTGTGTCCCCAATGAGTCCCCTAAAACTCATCAAGCTCCACTCATTCATATACACTCATAGACTGTAGCTAGGTAGGTCACAATTACAAGTCAGCAGCCATTCCTCAAGGTCCTATTGGTCCCTATTGGTCTCTTTGGTTCACATTGTGTGTGAATAGTGCCATTTTGACTGTGAATAGCTGGAACGGACCACAACTTCCTATGATGATTGCTAATGCTTTTTTTTTTCTAATGCATTTTATGATTATACTACAAAGGGTCGCTGGTGCCGCTCGAGGATAAGAACTGCTAATTACAAGGTCAGCTGTTTGAGCCCACCAGCCACTTTGTGAGAGAAAGATGAGGCTTTCTGCTCCCATAAACGGATACAGCCTCAGCAACCCTATACAGGGTCGCTATGAGTAGAAACGGATGCAAAGGCACCTAACAACAACTCTGACATAAAGTCCGTCTTGTTGAAAAGTACCCCTTTGCACTCAGCAGTGTCTCACTTCTCTCAAGTGTGTATAAAGTCTCCATTAAGAGATCATTTGTTATTTTAACAATTTAAACAAAGCTGTTGTAAAATCTTGTTTTCTGTTGGAGGTTGTGTTAGATTTCTAGTGCTGTAACAGTAATACCACAAGTATGTGGTTTTAAAAAACAGAGGTTTATTTTCTCTGTTCTAGAGGCTAGAAGTTCAAATTGGGGTCTCAGCCATGTTGATTTCTTCCTCATCAGTTGTCCCCAAGGTAATACTCACATGTCACTATGTCACGCCTTACCACGTAAGTGTTTGTATCTGTCTAATCTGCTCTTTTTATAACTCAGAAGTGATTAGACTTAGAACCAGTCTACTCAAGTTAAGATCTAATTATACAACAAAGAAAACCCTGTTTTAAAACCAGGACTACATTTTAGAGGTTCAGGGGCAATGAGTCCAGTACTTATTTTGGTGAGGTGTTCATTTTTTGATAAATGTGTTCATTTCGGAGAAGCCTCATTGGCTACAGAGTAGACTTGGCTATAAACTTTACAGAAGCCCATCGCAGGTCCGGTTCTTCTGTGGTAACTGGGTGGGTCTGAATTACCATCCTTTTGGTTTCCAGCTGCACACAGACCATCTGCAGCACGCAAGCACCTTTCCAATACATATTTTTTGGGGACACAATTTAGTCGGTAACATTGGTGTACATGCCCCAGTTCCCATGGGGACGGAGTTAAGGTTTAGTGTCTGCAGGTGACTTACATGGACATTTCCCAGCTAATTGAAAATGCTTACTAGGCTAGAGAAGAGTTCAGGAATTTAGAGTTGTAGGCATTTTCCTTTTGGTGATATTTAAATAAGGTCTCCTATCTCCCTTCCTAGGAACTCTGGTAGCGTACTAGTTACGAATCGAGCTGCGAACCGCAAGGTCGGCTGTTTGAAACTCCCAGCTGTTCCGCGGGAGAAAGATGAGGCTTTCTCTTCCCATAAAGATTTACAGCCTCGGAAACCCTGTGTAGGATCACTATGAGTTGGAACCGACTCCATGGCACATAACAACAACAATAATCTCCCTTCCTGGTAGCGTAGTGGTTACAAATTGGGCTGCTAACCTCAGGGTTTCTCTCTTGTTTGTGGGCAAATTTTTAAACCTCTTTGATTATTTGCTATGTCAGATGGTAATAACTCTTCTCTTAGGCAGGGTTATGACAACTAGCAAAGGCAGCATATCTAAAGTACCTAGCACAGCATCTGACTTAAAGCTGAGCATGTTCTAAAATCATGGCTACTCCTCGTTTTTTAACTTTACTACACTGCCTTGTGGGTTGTGTGATAGCAGTGATTTGGGGCCTCCTTTGGCTAGGTTCTCATGTCTACCAGTAAATGATTTTAAGCATAATCACAGCATGTGCTTCTGTTAAAAACAAAACAAAACAAAAAAACAGCCCATTTGGGAATGTCTGCACTTGGATGCAAGTTGAAATTCTTCACAGGACCCTTCAGGTTAGAGAGTAAACAGTCGCATCTTTGGCGTGGGGAATGTCGTAGTGACATTAGCGGAAGAGGAGGACTATTGATCAGCTAGACCTCAGGAAGGAGCACTCAGTTCTGGTGTCCCTGGCAGTCTCGGTGCCCAGAGGTGCTGCTGAAGGGCTCACTTGCTCTGGGGGCTTCAAGAGAGACACATTTGTGAAGTTTGAAATCTTAACCTAAGTAAGTTAAACCCTTAGGAGCTTTTGTCCTGCTGTTGTATTTCTCCCATAAAGCATTGCAGCCATTTAGGCCATCTTTGAAGGTAACAAAAATACATCTTTTGCAGATTCATTTCAATTTCAGCTCTAATTCTGCTTTTTAAAAAGCAGTCTTGGCAGGAAGAGAAGGATGTGGAATGTGTAGCTAATCGCTTCCATGAACAACTTGCTGCTTTTGCTATGAGACCAGAAGAACTAGATGGTGCCTGGATACCATTACTGAGCATTTTGTTCTAAGAGTTCATAGACGAATCCTGATCAAAAGGAGGGAAATGCACAACAGAATTTCAAATTATCTTGGACTTCAGTCTTTTTAGAGCCTTGGAGTGTGGACGATCCCCTGAAACTATTGCCCTGACATAATCTTTAATGCCTTATGCCAAAAATATCCCCTGAAAGCATCCTTAAAACTGAACCGTAGTTTAGTGTAGCTACTTTTAAAAAAAGCCTACCTAAATCATTATACTCTTTGGAGAGCTTTCTATCCAGGATCAGATTGACAGCAGCAACTTGAAAGATTAGATAGGAACCTTAGGTGGCTGCGAGTTTCTGTAGTGGAGGATGAACGGGAGCGTGAGAGAGGCTGCACAGCTTGAAGAATGCCATCAGTGCCGCTAAATTGGTCATGGAGAAACCGTTGAATTGGTGTGAGTTTTGCCGTACATATTCTCAGTAACAAAATGTAAAGGGAAAAAAGCCAATCTTAAGTACGTTTTCCATTTCCCCTGGTTGTTGTTGTTGTTAAGTGCAGTTGAGTTGGTTCTAACCCGTAGTGCCCCTATACAGGGTTTCTAAGGAGCAGCTGGTAAGCTTGAACTGCCAACCGTACAGTTTAAACAGACTTTGTAGCCCATCACACTAACCTGTAACACCACCTATAAAATATTGTCGGCTCACTTTTCTTTTGACTTGGGAGGTGGGGAAATGATCACTTTAACTGTAGCTTTACCTTGCTCAGCAATAATTTTGTTAAACTTAGTAGAGATCATCAAAACAGAATTTTTTGAACATTTGGCAGTCGGTCTTTTTTAATGCCATGTAATCTAAATTTAAATTTTAAGCAACTTGAAGAAGAGGGAATGTAGCAAGGATTTTAAAGTGGGAAAGCTGATTTTATGAGAAAACAGTAATCACATGACTGTGTTCTTGGGAGAAAACAGTCCAAAAAACAAGTAAAATTGGGTCAAGTGTTGGGGATTGGTGAGTGTGTGCCCGGGGCAGTGGGGGCTGATGGCAGTTTCCTGAACAGGTACAGCCCTATCTTGCCTGTCTTCACTGGAGGGTCACTGGTACACAACACTTGTATTCCTCGTGACATGTGCTGTCAAAGCTGTGGGCTTCCAGGCGCTGGGCTTCTAGGAACGTCATAGGAACGTCGGGAACACTGAGTACAGAGTGGGCACCAGCCATGCCTCCATTCAGACAGGGCTATGGCAGAAAACTTGGCCAAACACAGAAGAAAAAATCTGCCTGCCTTGAGCCCTTTCTCACTACTGAGACATTCTTTGCTGCTGGTGCAAGCAAAACACCATTTCTCCTCCCACCCTGTTGCTCCTGCCTCCCAGAGGAAGAGGGAGCTGCCTCTCCGAGGAAGAGGGACTGACTGCTGCTGCCCACTGCACGCTGTAATCCTCAGTGGGTGAGTTCCCAGGACCTGCATCCCGACAGCCAGCAGCAGGCTGCCGCCTCTCAGCCCAGCCGGGCAGCCACTCCCAGACCTCCTTGATTAGAAGAAGTCAGGGTTGTCAGGGCAACTGGTAATGAAGGCAGCGTATCATATTTGCCCCTCTGGTGTTGTGTGCTGAATATTTTCCTGTGTGGTCTCAGGAAGCAGATTAGGAAAGGTGTTGCTGCAGGAAGGAGAAGCTGGACTCTGAGTGAACAGGTTAGGCAGTGGAGGGAGCATCAGAATGTGTGTGCCTTCCATCAGGGCTTTTCTGGAAAGTGTGTGTGTGTGAGTGAGTGAGTGAGAGAGAGAGAGAGAGAGAGAGAGAGAGAGAGAGTGCAAGTGTGTGCCTGTGGGGAGTAAGTAGGAGGGGGCTGAATGGGGAGGCTGGGGGGTTGCTGCTAGGTGAGGGGGAACTGCAGGGCCTCAGTTGCCAAGTGGCTGGTAGTATCTGTCAGCTGTCTGCACACTGTTTACCCATAGGGGATCTATTACAAGTACTCAAATGAACTGGCAGCTTAGGAACTAGCAGCTTCCCGGGAGCTGCAATTACATAAGCTTATAATTTTAATATAATAATTAAAAAAAAAAGCAAGTAGAAGCGATATGCCTGGATCAGTCACAACCATCCGACAAGAGAAACTGAAGAAGACCAATGCAAGGCCAATTCCCCTTGGTTTATTCACCATTAATGAAGAAGATGAACAGCAAAAGACTGAAAATTCCAGAAAACTGAAAGGTATGCATGAACTCTACCCTGTGGTTGGAGCTGGACACAGCCCCATTAACCCACACTGGCTGTAGCACATTTTACAAACTGTATTTGTCTTGCATGCTGTGTGAACTGCTGGTGGGTGTTTATACACCCAATGGGGTTGTGAATGCCTGAAATGAAGAATGGTGTTTGCAGATTTGGTAGATTTCAGGTCACTGCCTTTTTGACCCAAGCTACCTTTTTAGCTTAGAGATCATTCATGTTTACATGATCACTTGGCAGTTTTGACGTCCCGGTCCTCATCAGGAGGAAGAAATAGGAGTTATGAAGGTTTAAGTGAAATACCCCACCTGGCTTCTGTGTACAAGACGATTGTTGTCTCCTTTAATGAGGGGAGTTTCCTCCAAAAGGATGCTATCCACAAAGTGACCCAAAGTCACCTCCCTCTCTGTGTTGAAATTCAAAGAGCGTGAAGAGGAGGAAAGCAAACATTGAGGCTGAGTGTGGAGGGCAAGAGCTAGGGAGCCAGAGAGGGGACTGTGAGGCTTGATAACTTCTGATACTGACTATGCTACTGAACATGTGCACGGACTTTGAAATGTGCTGGATATAGACAGGGAGGTCTGATTCTCATGATACACCTTCCCATAGGGTAGAGGAGATGTAGCAGCTGCTGACCGAGCCTCTTGAGTCTGTGTACTGCATGGTCCTTAGCATTGTCTCAGAGCTGGCTCTGCCAGGGCTGTACTTGGTCAGCCACTGCAGCATCATGCTTATCTGAAGAAGGGCTTTAACTCTTGCATTTTCAGTTTTCCAGAGTATATAAGCGAGCCTCCTCTTAAACAGATAGGTTATAAGTTTTGTGGTTTTCATGTGCTGATTAAATTTGAGTTTGCATTCAAATTGTTCAGTCACTAAGATATTAAATGTTCTTTAGTGTGGTACAGAGCGGTAACATGGCAAAGTAGCAAGCAAATATTTAATCAGTGATAGAATGGAGGTTTACATAGCATCCAGTGTCTGAACACTAATGGTTTTCTTTTTCCTGGTACTTTTGGATTTTTGTTGAGCTTTATAAGGTTTCATTGAAACGGTCTACTTTATGTAAAAGTATGTTTTAACTTCATTTTTGAAAGATTGTGAACTGGAAAGTTCTAGTAAGTAGGATCTTATTACTATAGTTCATTTTTATTTACTGTCAAGCATGGCCTCTCTCCGAGGACCAGATGACCTCAGGATTCTAACAATGCCATGAATGGAAGGTGACTTATGTGATTCTTTTATTTGCCATGAATCAGGTGGTCCAACCAGAGTGGGTGGCTCTTGTTGAAAACTCAGTACTTTAAATTGTTAGTAGCAAATCACTTGGCACCTCCCTAGGGGTTGCTAACTTTGAAAAGTACTATGGTTTTGTTGAATTGTGTTCACAGTGTATTTTTGGAAGCATTCTTCTTGATTTGTGGCACTTTTTCCTTGGGTGTCCTGGAACAGTAATTTAGAATAACCATACATTTTGTCTTAGTTATTTTCTTGAATTCTTCCTGTCTTTCTCTTGATTTTTTTTTTTCTCGGTTGTCTTTCAATATGCTAATTGAAGTCAGTGAGAATGGGGTTGGGGAGGAAAGTAGGTTCTTCTAAAATCCACTTGGTTTTGGTGGTTTACCTAGCTCCGTGGATGGGGAAACACTAAATCAAAGGGCCTGGCTCCCTAATGTTCTCTCTTTCCTATCCTTATACAAAAGAGAGAGAGAGCTTGGGGGTGGGGTGGAGGGGGAATAAATCCTGTGATGATACAGATGTCTAGAAATTTTATCTCCCCAAATCTCTAATTTATTAATAAATTCAATAAAATATGCAGATAAACATTGTTACCCCTATTGATGCTTAATGGAACTATTGGCTTTGAGTCTAAATTTCTTAACAGTTCTATCTGAACTTTAGGAATGTCACTTTCTAGTCCAGTGCTAGTCTGTAGAACTTTCTGGAAGGGTTTTTATATCTATACTGCCCAATACAGTAGGCACTCACCATATGTGACAAGTACGACTGAGAAGCTGATTTTTAAGTTGTAGTTAATTTCACTTCTTTAAATAGCCACATGTGGCTAATGGCTGCCTTCTTGGACAGCACAGTTGTAGTCTATAGAACTGGGACCTGGGTTTGCGTCCTTTCTGCTGTGTTCATCCTCACTGCATTCTTCTGCCAGATGTGGTCCAAACCTGAGATGATTGTAGTTATTGGGAAAGGTATCACAGAGCAGATGGTGTCTGCTCTACAAGATAGTATAGTAACCTAGATTCACTGACAATTTCATCTGCCTTTCCATGTAACTGTTACTGCCTACTCTGAATAGTATTCTTAATCAGTTGCTTGTACCATCTTTTGCAGCTTTTAATGGGCACTTAGGCAAATCTGCACAAGACCTTTTTAAAGTGTTGAAGAGCAAAGATATCAGCTTGAGGACTAAGGTGCACTTGACCCAAGCCATGGTATTTTCAATAACCTCATATGGATGCGAAAGCTGGACAGTGAATAAGGAAGACCGTAGAAGAATTGATGCTTTTGAGTTCTGGTGTTGGAGGAGAATATTGAAAGTGCCATGGGCTGCCCATAGAACCAACAGATCTGTGAAGGAAGAAGTGCAGCCAGAGTGCTCCTTGGAGGCCAAGATGGCCAAACTTCATCTCTCATACTTCATACATATTGTCAGGAGGGACCAGTCACTAGAGAAGGATATCATGCTTGGTAAGGTGATGGTCCGAGAAAAGGAGGAAGACCCCCAACGAGATGGATTGGCCAAGTGGCAGCATTGATGGACTCAAGCATGGCAATAGTAGTAAGGTTGGCCTAGGATCGGGCAATGTTTCGTTCTGCTGAGCATAAGGTCACTATGAGTCGGTACCGACTCGATGGCACCTAACAACAACAACAACAAATTTTCCAAATTATTATCTCAAAGCAACGTAGTAAGATGATATACAGGTTATCTTTTATGTGTGACTATTAAGATAAGAAATTAGAATGTTTGTTTTCTTTTTGAACCACTCCACGGTCTCATCAGCCAGCCATGTCGAAACCTGGTTTTCATGCTTAGTACTTTTTTTTTTTAAAAAAACATCATTAAGAGGATGAAGAGGCTTACTATCCAAATTCAGTGAGCTAAAGGCTTCTGGCAGGATTGTATAGGTCACATTTTGTTGTTGTGAAGTGCCATCGAGTTGGTTCCGACCCATAGCGACCCTGTACAGGGTTTCCAAGGGTGTAAATCTTTACGGGAGTAGAAAGCCTCATCTTTCTCCCGCGGAGCGGCTGGTAGTTTCAAACTGCTGACCTTAAGGTTCACAGCCCGATTCGTAACCACTACGCTACCAGAGCTCCTGTGTATAATGATGAGTAACATATACCCATCCAGGTACTCGAGCTGTTGAACTCAATAGGAAAGAATGTATCGGTTGCCTTTGGGAATCCCAACTAATGGCTTCTAGCTCATCTGGTGGATTGAGACAGTAGTTTGGCTTGCTGGTAAACTAGATAAATTTCTGAAGGAGTGATTGCTCTTCCATGTAATCAATAGGAATGTAAATGTTTTACATACCTTGTTGTTAACATGCCACATTTATGTAGTCATTTGAAGTGAGCAAGGCTTAGTCTGTTGTTGTTAAATCTCAGAACCCTGAGCCTCAATTAATGCTGACCTCAGAACCGACTTTAAAAGAGATTGTTTAGGTACTGCAATAACTAAATGCCCTTGGATAGCTTTCAAGGCAAACTTGCCTTATGCTAAGCACATTGTGATTATTAAGTAATAAGACAGTTTCTTCCTAAACCAACATTTGCTCAGTACTCATTTTGTACAAATTACTCTTCAGGGGCACTATAGAAGGGATACAAAGATAACTGGCATGGTTTCTTCTCTCAGAAATATCTACTGTCTTATGTTGTTGTTATAGGCCGTGGAGTCGGTTCCGACTGATAGCGACCCTGTACAGAGTTTCCGAGGCTGTAAATCTTTATGGGAGCAGAAAACCTCATCTTTCTCGCGCGGGGACAGCTGGTAGTTTCGAACTGCTGACCTTGAGGTTCACAGCCTGATTCGTAACCATTACACTGAGAAAACAAATATATAAGGAGACTTTAAAAATGGAAATAAATGATAAACTATATATATTCACTTCATTTCTCAGCATAAGCTCTGCCAAGGTCAAGGCACTTTCATATGCAATGATATGAGTGATTTAGTCTATCTCTAAAGAACATTAGTAACTGGAGGGGAAAAAAGATTGTCCTTTAAAGATTTTTTTTCAAACTCGGAAACAATAAGAAGTCAGAAGGAACCAAATCAGAACTGTCAGGTAGATGCCCAGGGACTCCCCACAGAAACTCTTGCATAATTACCTGGTTTTGAGGAGAGGAATGATCAGGAACATTGTTAGAGTGGAGGATTCTCAGGTAAAGCTTTCCTGGGAATATTTCTGCTAAAGTTTTGGTTAACTTTCTCAAAATACCATAAAAATAGAAGAGATGACTGTTCTGTAGTGGAGTCCAGGTGCGGTACTGTAGGATAAGCACTGGACTGCTAATCACGAGGTCAACAGTTCAAACCCATCAGCCACTCCTTGGAAACCCTATGTCGTTGTTGTTAAGTGTTATCGAGTCGGTTCAGACTCACAGTGACCTTGTATATAGGGTTTCGGAGGAGCTGCTGTTGAGTTTGAACTGCCGAACTTGCATTGAAAACCAGCCTTGCAGATGAGTGCTTATCCTACAGCGCCACACCAGGAGTCCTTGGAAACCCTACACAGGGTCATTATGAGTTGGTGCCAACTCAGCAGCACTTAACAACAGCAACAAAAATTGTTCTCTGGCACTCCAGAAAGTCAACAAGCAAAATGCCTTGATCATTCCAAAAAACTGCTGCCATGACCTTTAGTCATTTTTTTAATTAAAAAATTTTTATTGTTAATTTGGTGGCGTTTTACAGATCACATCAGCAGTTTTACAGTCAGTGTTGTTCCATTTCAATTATTATTGTTGTTATTAGGTACTGTCGAATTGGTTCTGACTCATAGTGACCTTACGCACAACAGAAGGAAACACTGCCCGGCCTTGCACATGCCTCACAATCATTAACACTGTGCCAATCCATCACATTGAGGGTCTTCCTCTGCTTTACTGACCCTCTACTTTACCAAGCTTGATATCCTTCTCCAGGGACTGGTCCAAAGTATGAGAGATGAAATCTCAACATCCTGGCCTCTAAGGAGCATTTTGACTACTTCTTCCAACACAGATTAGTTTACTCTCCTGGTCGTCAACTGTATTTTTAATATTCTTCTCCAACACCGTAACTTAAATGCATCAATTCATCTACAGTCTTCCTTATTCATTGTACAATTTTCACATGCATATGAGACTATTGAAAATAGCATGGCTTGGGACAGGCTCACCTTAGTCCTCAAACTGACATGTTTGCTCTTCAACATTTTAAAGAGGTCTTGTGCAGCAGATTTGCCAAGTGCAATACTTCACTTGATTTCTTGACTGCTGCTTCCATAAGTGTTGGTAGTTTATCTAAGCAAAATGAAGTCTTTGATGACTTCAGTCTTTTCTCTATTTATCATAATGTTATTTATTGGTCCAGTGGTGAGGATTTTGTTTTCTTTACACTAAGTTGCAACCTATACTGGAGATTGTGGTAGTTGATCTTCATCATGGGAGAGACTAATAGTTGTACCTTGTTGTTGTCAGGTGCCATCGAGTCAGAACCGACTCATAGTGACCCCATGCACAGCAGAACGAAATAATGTCCGATCCTGGGCCAACCTCACTACCACTGCCACACTTGAGTCCATCAATGATGCCACCTGGCCAATCCATCTGGTTAGGAGTCTTCCTCTTTTTCTCTGACCCTCCGCCTTACCCAGCATGACATCCTTCTCCAGTGACTGTTTCCTCCGGACAATATGTCCAAAGTATGAGAGACGAAGCTTAGCCATCCTGGCCTCCAAGGAGCACTCTGGCTGCACTTCCTCCAAAACAGATTTATTGGTTCTTTTGGCAGTCCATGGCACTTTCAGTATTCTCCTCCAACACCACAACTCAAAGGCATCAATTCTTCTACGATCTTCCTTATTCACTATCCAGCTTTCGCATTCATATGAGGCTATTGAAAACACCATGGCCTGGGTCAGGCACACCTTAGTCCTCAAGCTGACATCTCTGCTCTTCAATACTTTAAAAAGTTCCTGTGCAGCAGATTTGCCCAATGCAATACGTTGTCTGATCTCTTGACTGCTGCTTCCATGAGTGTTGATAGTTGATCCAAGAAGAATGAAGTCCTTGACAACTTCAATCTTTTCTCCATTGATAAGAATGTTGTTTATTGGTCCAGTGGTGAGGATTTTTGTTTTCTTGACATTGAGATGTAATCCATATTGAAGGCTGTGCTCTTTGATCTTCATAAGTAAATGTTTCAAGTCCTCATCTGCATATCACAGGTTGTTAATGAGTCTTCCTCCAATCCTGACGCCACGTTTTTCTTCATAGAACCCAGCTTCTCGTACTGTTTGCTCAGTATACAGGTAGAATAAGTATGGTGAAAGAATACAACTCTGTCTCACACCTTTCCCAATTTTAAAACATTCAGTGTTCCCATGTTCTGTTCGAATAACTGCTTCTTGGTCTAGGTACAGATTTCTCAGAAGTACAATGAAGTGTTCTGGAATACTCATACTTCTCAATGTTGTACATAGCTTGTCATGATCCTCACAATCGAAAGCCTTTGCGTAGTCAATAAAGCACAGGTAAACATCCTTCTGGTATTAGTTGTACCTTAGATGGCTGCATATGAGCTTTTAAGATCCCATTCAAAATTCACCAAAGTAGGATGTAGAAAGAACATGGAGTTTGTGGATTATATTATACCAGTTGATCATGGTGTCCCCCAAGACTATGGTTCTGAGCCCCCAGGCCCAGCAACTCATTCCCTCAAGGTGTTTGGCAATGTTTAAGAAATTGTCATGATTTTGCCCCCTGGATGTTTTGCCACATTCTTGGATATGTTTGCAGCAAAGGTATAAATATCCATGTACAGATATCCTTTCTCAGGCCTTTATGTATTTATTTGTAGATATATTCCAACTTTCCCTCTTATGTACATTCAGCCTGTGCATCTACCCATACTGTTGTTAAGTGTATCGTCAAATTGGTCCCAACTCATAGCGACCTTGTATAGACTTTCTGAGGAGTGCCCGGTGGGTTTGAACCACCAACCTTGTGGTTCAAACTGACCTTGTGGCCTAGTGATTTATCCCACAGTGGCATCACAGAATTGTGTATATAAAAGTGTTTACCTTTATTTCCTTTAACCTTTGCACTCCTCCCTGTGTTTTATCATACTTTCTTCTGCCAACCTCTCTCTTGTTGTATATTGTCTTCCCCATCATCCAAATTAACATATTTGGTGTGGCACCATAGGATTATCACTCAGCCTCAAGGTCAGTTTAAGCCTCAAGGGTCAGTGGTTCAGACTCACCGGCCACTCCTCAGAAACCCCTATACAGGGTCGATATGAGTTGGAACCGAGTTGATGGCACTTAACAACAACAGCAACTCTCTTATTGTGACCCTGTATAGGGTCCTGAGGAGTAGCTGGTGAGCTTGAACCACTGATCTTGCGGTTCAAACCGAGCTTGAAGTCCAGCGTATTAACCTGCAGCACCACACCAGGACTCACAATTTCCTAGGGCATTGTCCCCATAAGTTTTGTATAAAGTATCAATCATTTCATCATTCTTCCGCCCAAACTTAACCATAAATTTGATGTTCATGTTTCAATGTTAGCAGAATTCATGTTGCTCTCTGACAGTGGCTCTTTTCCCCAGCCACACCTCAGAAACGCTCTACAGGGTTGCAATGAGTTGGAACCTACTCAGTGGCACTTAATAACAACAACTCTGTAGCCATTGAATTATTCCTCCTTTCCTCCTACCCCGGGTAATCATCAAATAATGTTTCTTTTAGCATGAAAACCTTTTCTTTTCTTTTTTTTTTAAGGTTTTATTTTCAATTTAGTGATAGTTTACATAGAAGAACATCAGTTTTACACTCATAGTTTCATTGCAATGGTTACAATTTCCTCCATGCATCATCATTCAACTATTTGCTTCTATTCTCTCTGGGTTTTTTTGGATGGACACAAGAACACTCAGGAATATATAATCATTTAAACAACCAAGGTCGCATTCTGCAAGCCTGCCTCCAGGCTGCCAGCACACAGCCTTTCTCTTTCCATGAGTCTAGAGTCCTTAGCTGCTCTCTCTCCATGTACTCATCTCTGCCACCATCTCTGGATAGGGACCCACATTCCACTCATGTTCTTTCTCTTGATGGTCAGAAAACCTTTTCTTGACTTTTTACTACAGTGGTCTCATGTGTTTGTCCTTTTGCCAGTGACTAATTTTACTCAAAAAAATGTCTGTCAGGTTCATCCATGTTATGAGGTATTTTGCAGATTCATCATTATTCTTCAATGTTTGCATAGTATTTCACTGTGTGTATGTATCAAAGTTCGCTTATCCATTCTCTCATTGATACACATTTAGGTTGTCTCCATCTTTTTGCTATTGGGACTAGTGCTGCGATGAACATTGGTAAGCATATATCTATTCATGTCAAGGCTCTTTATTTTTTGTGGCTATACACCAAGTAGAAGGATTGTTGGGCCATACAATATTTATATTTCCAATTTGGCGGGGAGGCGCCATACCATTTTCTATAGTGATTGCACTATTTTACAGTGCCACCAACAGTATAGGAGGGGCCCTGACCTTTACTCTTGTCCTGTCTGCTTTTGCTTTGACTGAATAAGTTCCACCTTTTGGTAGCCATTGTCTTGATTGTCTTTTGTTTTCAGGATCATACTGGTAATGCCATGTTTCATCTCCTGTTACAGTTCTTCGAAGAAATGCTTCAGAATCTTGACCCATTAGTTTACAATTTCTATCCAAAGTTCTGTTGTCTGCAGCTGATCTGAGCACAACAGTGTTGGCACCCATTGAGAAGAAAGTTTACTCAATTTTTCAGTCATTATTGTGTAAGCTGAACCAACTGAGATATCTGTAGTGTTGGCTATTGTTTCTGCAGTCCTCTCAATTAGGGTATGAACACAAATAATTTTTATTGACAATAATAAAATCTGAGTGGATGGTCTGCTGCTGTGGGTTTCACCTTCAGCATTGTCTCGTCCCTTCTGCAAACAGGTTATCCAATTGTAAACTGTCAATTTCTTTGGGGAGTTGTCCCCAGAAACTTTTTATAAAGCATCAGTGATTTCACCATTCTTCCACCCAAACTTAACCTTAAATTTGGTGTTTGTTCTTGCTTCAATGTTAGCAGAATTCATGTTACTTTCTGACAGGGGCTCTTTTCACACTTACACCATATCCTTCTTAGTGCCTCAATATAGATCATGTTTACACATGTTACTACAAGTCAGTATGTTTATTTTGGTGCAAAAAAAAAAAAATGTTGAAATTCAGACATAGTTTTTTTCATAAATGAATCTGCCATGAACTTTTTGAAGACCTCTCATATACAAATAATGCAAGAATATAAACTGAAATCAGAGGATGGAGTTGCAGACATGTTGAATCTATGCTGAATATAGAAGTATTAACCTCAAGTTTTCAAACTGTACCCTAGGGAATATGTGGTGTAGACTCCTAGGCCAGGTGCCTGGCTGAGAATCCAGTTCACATAGGCCTGAAGGCAGGAGCGCAGGATGACGGTGGAGAGGCCTCCTTTAGATTGGACATCCATACAGTGTTTCCTAGAAATATACTTACTCCTTACATGATCAACTGTCTGACAAGCTGACGTTTCTTTCACACTTGTGACAGTAGTAATAAATCTTCTGAGACTAACTGTGCATTCGCCTGGATTTTCTCCCTGCATCCTGCTCCAGTGTCCAGGCTGCAAAGGCACCGGCTCTTTCAGACTTGGAGCTGGAGTAATCAGTTCTCCAAAAGGCCTCTTGCAGGTCCCCTCCTTACCTTTGTGTGAGAGAGGCAGCTGAAAGTGGATTTTGAAGGAGCCCTTTCAAGAAGTGCCCGCGAATGGTCTGCAGGGGCCCAGGAGGGCGGTGAGAGAGAGCTGACTCCGTCTGATTTCCTCCTCTACTCAAGAGCCCTGGAAGGACCAAGTCCTCCAACAGGAAGGGTGTTGTTGTTAAGTAACATCGAGTCATAGTGACCCTATACTGGAGGTAATTTGTGGCCTGGGGTTGGCAGCAGACGCCAGCCACCCCTTCCTTTTCTGTGACTGGCCTGGGCAGCTATTAGTCTCCAGGTTCGCGGCTTCAGATCCTAAACCCTCTAGGACGAGCAGTGCATTTCCCATTCCTGTGGTTCCTCCCCAGCTTGAGGGGCAGCAGAGTGGGCCTGGACACAGGCAAGCAGTCCACACTGACTGTCTTGACCCCTGCAGGGTGCCTAAGCCCCAGAACCACCAACTGTGCCTTTAGTGTAGCCACCAGGCCTCAGGGTCACTTGAGCACCAGTCCTGACTGCAGGTGTTGGGGTCCAGAGCATACTGGCACCAGGGACACAGCAGTTCTGAGGGTCTGGGCTCTGAGGCTAACTTCCAGTCGTCCTCCTCACATGATGCCGTGTTGATAAGTGGGGAGTGGGTGTAGTCCTTTTTAGAGGCTCTATGTTTGTGGGAAAGTACGACCATTATACCATAGTCTCTTGTCTAATGGCCGTTGTACACTCAGCTCATTGACCTTATACAAAACCTGGTAGATGGCTAGCTCCCAATCTCAATTTACACATGAGACTGAACTCTAAGTAGCTTTGAATTGATTTTGTAAAAATTAGCATCACCCTCAAAGGATGAAAAACTAAATAAAAACTCATTAGACTGATTATAGATAGAGTCCTGGTGTGGCGCTGTGGGTTAATGCTCTGGACTGCAAAGTCAGATTGATCTGCAAGGTTGGTGGTTCAAGCTCACCAGCCACTCCTCGGAAACCCTGTACAGGGTCGCTATGTGTCAGAACTGACTCGATGGCACTTCACAACAACAACAACTCATTAGGCAAATGGTTTTCCTGGTTTCAGACCTGCTTTTTTCAGTCTTTCTTCCATATCATACCACAAAGGTATAACATGCCAGAAAGTCCTTCAGATGTGAAGTTCAGCCCATGTCACTTGTATTTTAAAACCTCGCAGTGGTATTGCTTCACTTAAAACTGAGGTCTTAACTGGGATCTCTGGGCTATGCTTGGTCTACAGGTATGTTTATTTGGCTCCTGAACTTTTAAAAAACTGAGTCAACATTTAGAAACCAAGAGTTTTTAATAATAATCTAGACCTCAGTTTCCCTTGAAAACTTGGATGTGACTATAATCTGCTGCTGTTTTCCATGGCAGCAATCAGCTGGAACTAAGCAGCAGCTGCCACCTTCCATGAGTTAGGAGTGGTGTACCCATGTCACCTTCCATGAGTTAGGAGTGGTGTGCCCATGTCACCTTCCATGAGTTAGGAGTGATGTACCGATGTCACCTTCC
>NW_006408531.1:14486033-14514426 GCF_000296735.1 Chrysochloris asiatica
TCACCTTCCATGAGTTAGGAGTGGTGTGCCCATGTCACCTTCCATGAGTTAGGAGTGGTGTACCCATGTCACCTTCCATGAGTTAGGAGTGGTGTACCGATGTCACCTTCCATGAGTTAGGAGTGGTGTACTGATGTCACCTTCCATGAGTTAGGAGTGGTGTACCCATGTCACCTTCCATGAATTAGGAGTGGTGTGCCCATGTCACCTTCCATGAATTAGGAGTGGTGTACCCATGTCACCACCCCTTTTGCAGAATATGCATTCGTTATTTGCATGGTATTAGTAACCTTGCCCTAAGAAGTAAGTCCAGGCTCCTCAGCGTGGCATGAACTCCCCATCACCTAGCTTTCGGCTCCAGTTCTGGTGAGCACTCCCTGTTGAACTTTATGTTCCAACCACATCAAAGTGCTCCCATGTTCCTGCCCCATCATGCTACAGCCTGCCTCTGTGTGCTTCCATGGGCTTCCAGCAGCTTCCTTCACCTTTCTTCCTCACCTGGATGACTGACTCACCCTGTAGACTCAGATGAGGTGTCATCTCCACCAGAAAACCTCCTTTCTCACTCCCATCCTGCCCCCTTTCCTGGGGCAACACCCCAGTGATAGCTCCTCACTGTGTTCCTGTGGCACCTTAATTTTCA
Organism: Chrysochloris asiatica; assembly: GCF_000296735.1. Lineage (NCBI taxonomy): Eukaryota > Metazoa > Chordata > Mammalia > Afrosoricida > Chrysochloridae > Chrysochloris > Chrysochloris asiatica. Next base: position 14,486,677 of record NW_006408531.1, read on the forward strand.
CACTTCTGTCCTGACTCTTCTCGTTATTGTTAAGTGCCTTCAAGTCGGTTCCAACTCATAGCCACCCTTTATGGGGTTTCTGAGGTGTGGCTGATAGGTTTCAACTACCAGCCTTGTGGTTAGCAGTCCACTGCTTATCCTGTAGTGCCACACCAGGACTGTGTCCATATCCCAGTCTGTCTCTAGTCTGAAATATTCTTGGAGGCTGAGAGAACTCCTCTTTATACCCAGTACCTTGCAAAGTGTTTGGAACATTCTTGGACAAAGGTTAGCTTCACATTCAAGAACAGCAGTGTCAGAATCTCAGAGTCGTTCTACCAAGGTAGCTGCTTCGGATAATGTAGATTCTGATGTGTCAGTCCCATTGCACACAGCCACACTGCACTCATCTAACAGTGTGTCTGGAATTCTATTCTGTTTGGGTTTCACTTTTTATCATACTATTGAGCATTTTCTTTGGTGGAAAAACAAAGTTTCAAGGTGGTATTAGTTGGCTCCTTTATTAATATCTAGGTTATTCATGTCTTCTGCCCCTTTTGTTAGCTAATTGCAGGCTAGATTGCTAAGCAGTACAATTTTTCCTTGAAATCATGGCTCAGGAGTTTGAAGAAACTCTGTCTCACCCCCACCCCCACCCCCTTTTTACACCCATTTTGTTAAAATTTCCTAATTATGGAGACTGCAAGTGACGTCTTCTTTTGACCTGTCTACCTTAAAGTTTGGATTTCTTCCTGTTAAGGTTTCCAGATGAAATATTATCTGTCATTTGCTGCTGGACAGGTGCTGAGCTAGCAACTGTAAAGTCCTCTTTGTGAGTCACAACTGTTTTGGTTTTCAAAGGGGAGTCTTATGTCAAGATGTGTGACTATGACTTTAGGATCTTTCTCACATATTTCTTCTTTCATTTCTTCTTTTGTCTTCTAGGATTTGGACCATTGTCTGTTCCCAGTGTTCTTATTGGTGGTGTTTCAGGGCTAAGCAAGATGATTTAACAGCTAATTAAAATTTCAACAGCTAATTAAACAAAAGTATATTTTATAAGAGCAAAAGAGCCCTGTTATGAGAGAAAAATCTTGACATTAAACCTATTGGGTTAACTTTTATTTGCCAAAGAGAACCTAAATGCAATGTTTTATTCAAAGTATTTATATAAAGATAACAAGAATAGGAAATGGCAGAAACAAAGATCACAGCATCTAATGTGTGTTTTTACTCACATTAGATTCTCTATGAGTGTTTTTTGAGTAAATGAATATATCTGTCTCTAAGTCATTACTGCTGAAGACATGGCTGCATTGTCATACATATCAGTGTATACAAGGGGAGCAAAATTTAGCCTGTGCATAACCAGATTCTCATACAGTGTGTACAATAGACAATGGAATCTTTTTTGCTACTTAAGACTAAAAGGCTTAAAAATTGTGTACCTGTTAGGGCTAAAAGAGCGGACTGCGCCAAACACAGGAACCAAACAACGTGTTTGTTTAGAATCTCCCATTAACCGTTGGAGCTTGAGTATATGTTTTCACTAATGTGTCTCAAGGAGCAACTTTAAATTTATTCTGTTACTACTAAGAAATTTCTAGGTGATTTATAGGCATCTTGACTTTGTTTTTCATTTAGTAGATAATACTTTAACAAAAAGAAAGATAATTCTACTGAGAGAGTCCTCCTTAATTAATTCTCAGATCCTATAGAGATGAGTTGTTGCTACTGTTGTTTTTAGCTGCCCTCAAGTTGACCCCTGACTCATGGCAACCCCATGCGTAACATGTCTGTGTTAGTTTATGACATGGTGATGGTGATAGTGTGCTGTGGAGTCAGTTCTGACTCATAGCGACCCTGTACAGGGTTTCCGAGGCTGTAAATCTTTACGGGAGCAGAACGCCTCATCTTTCTCCCGCAGAACATCTGGTAGTTTCAAACTGCTGACCTTGAGGTTAGCAGCCTGATTCGTAACCACTATGCTACCAGAGCTCCTGAATTTATGATCTAGACTACCCAGTTTCAACAGGCAAATCAACCCCATCATATCCTAGATCGAGATGCAAAGGCCAAAAATTGTATCACAAATGGTCATAAGAGCCTGTGTCTGCCATATCTGTTTATCAGAGCACTGTTCAGTATTTATGTGGATTATAAAATGCAAGGGTCGCTATGAGTCAGAACCAACTGTATGACACTTAGCAGCAACATAAAATACAAGCCCCACTATGAGTGGGAACCAACTCGACCTCACACAACAATAAGATTGTTTACAGCAGGGGTGGGGAACATTTTTTTGCCAAAATTTGTAACATCATTCATGAACCATACAAAATTATCAACTTAAAAATTAGCCTGCTTCATTGGTGAAACACTGAATAGACTCTCACCCCTAATGTGATGGCTGTCTGGTGTGGTGCTTTAGGAGAAGCCCTGGACCACAAGGTCGGGTTGAACTGCCAAGTCCAGCCACTCCTTGGAAACCCTATACAGGGTTGCTGTGAGTTGGAACTGACGTCGCGGCACTTAACAACAATAGCAGTGTGATGGTTGGAGTTCTGGTGTGGTGCTGCAGGATAAGGCACTGGGTCTCAAGGTTGGTTTGAATCGCAAAGTCGGCAATGTCTATGAGTTGGAACCGACTGAACGGCACTCAACAAAAGCAACATCCAAGATATCAGTGTGTGGTGGGAGGAGGGGATACTAGGAAGAATAGTACCAGGCTAGCTAGTACTTTCAAGCTTGTCAAGGTCATCAGAAATCCAGACTTAAATTCACATGAAAAGCTCTGGGATGTGATAGAAAGAGCAGTGCAGGTGGACATAGGCAAGTGACTGTTATTTAATCCTTCCAAGCCTCAGTTTTCTCACCTGTAAAATGAGATTATTAACAACATGCTCCCAGCTGGTAGCAAGGATTAGAGCTTATATAAGCACGTAGTGCACTCTGGAAAATATTTAGGGCTCAGTAACAGGGTCGCTATGTGTCAGAACCAATTCGATGGCACTTCACAACAACAACTGGACTTCAAACCACAGAGTTAGCAGTTCAAACCCACCATCTGCTCCTTAAACCCTGTGAGCTGGAACCAACTTGAGGGCACGTCACAACAACAAAATGAAAGTTGTGATAATGGTCATTTGTAACCAGAAGCCCCACATTTTCTGATAACTTCCATTGACAAGTGGAAAAACCTTGATGCTGCAAGTTCCAGCGCCTTAACTAATCACTGTCTTTGCTGTGGAGAGATTTTTCCCTAACTTTCTACTGCGTACCTTAACTTGCTTGTGAATGAAAATTGCCATAAGGCGGGCCTCATTTTGAGGCCTTTTACTCACTTCCCTACAATAGTCGTTTCCCTGACCTCCTTCCTACAGGTGGCGTGTACTGGATGTCAGGGCAATTACTCACCGCAGTACCTTGTAATGTTGCCGTGTCAGATGAAGGAATAAATGACCATTATGTCACATCACCTCACTTGTTATTTCAAATAGATTAAAGGGAGTGTCCCTTTTATTCTCAGGGATTAATGGAAATTTTCTGGTATGCTATAGCCTGGGAACAATATCTTGAAAAGGCAGTTTCTTTTACAGTTTTATTTCTCTGTCCTCCTGATGTGAGAGATTTATATAAGCTCCTTGATGGAAATGCCCTTGGCCGTGGGCAGCTCTCCACCAGTGATTTAGATTGTGAGTGCTTGCATTTGCTCCCCATCCCCAGCTTCACTGGTTCTTTTTCATGTGCTTTCTCTTCAGCACTAAGACATCTTGTTCTGAGTATGCTTAGTTTCTGCCTTTTATTTTGATGCTTTCGAAATTTCTATTTGGTAGTCTTATTTCTTTCACTCGTCAGTCAGTAGTAAGTGCTGTAGTACTTGAAATGAAATGGTGAAAACCCCCTATTAGATGTTATGTTCTGCTATTATTAAATGCACACATATATGCCAGTAATTCCTTCTATCTTGATGCATTCATTTGCTTTTGTGCCATTCAGAGCTGTTCCCTCTATGTGGTATGTACTTCCAACTTCTCGTTTCTTTGTTCCTATTCAACTCCTACTTGCCTTTCAGTTTAATTGCCATTTTCTTAAGGGTGTCCCCAGACTAGATTGTCCAAGATTCTACAATTTGCTCCAACCAAATAGTGGTGGTGGTAGTTATGTGCCATGGAGTTGGAACCAACTCATAGCGACCCTGTACAGGGTTTCCAAGGCTATAAATCTTTACGGGAGCAGAAAGCCTCATCTTTATCCCACGGAACAGCTGATAGTTTCTAACTGCTGACCTCAAGGTTCGCAGCCCAAGTCGTAACCACTACGCTACCAGAGCTCCTTAACCAAATAGTAGATTAAGTATTTTTTCACTGAGTAGTTTAATGTGTGTCTCCCCAATTAGACTTTGCTTTGCACAGCCAACGAGCATCTGTTGTACACACTTTCTTTCCAACAACATATATGGTGGTATTGGTGGTAGTTTCCCATTGAGTTGGCTCTCACTCATAGTGACCCTGTGTAGGCTTTCTGAGGTAGTAAGTGTTTATGGGAGCAGAAACCCTCATCTTTTTCCCACGGAGCATCTGTGGGCTTGAACTACTGACCTTGCGGTTAGCAATCCACTACGCCACCAAGACTCCTTTATTGTTGTTGTTAAGTACTGTCAAGTCAATTTCGAATCATAGTGACCCTGTACAGGGCTTGCAAGGAATGATCAGTAGGTGTGAACTGCTAACCTTGCAGTTCGGTGCTTATCCTACAGCACCACACCAGGACTCCAAGGTCCTAGAATCTAGTTGTTGATAGTTGTCATTGCGTTGAGCACTGACACATGGAGTGAAATGCTACCTGATCCTATACCATTTCCATGATGGGTTATGGATGGGACTGTTGTGATCTTATTGGCTGGTTTTCAGAGCTAGATCACCAGTCCTGTTTTCCTAGTCTTAGTCTGGAAGCTCTGCTGAAGCCTGTTCAGCATCATAGCAACACACAGGCCTCCACTGACAGATGGATAGAAGGTCCTTAATTATTGGTGACAACAAATGAATAGTCATGACAATTTAGTTAAAAAAGTAGACAGGAATATACCCAATAAGTCCTCAGCTGAAAACAAACTAATCTTAGACTCTTTGGACTTTGTTTAGTTGAAACATTCTTCCTTTTCCATTGAGGGCGTCTGTAAAACTTCAAAGAAATGGTACCAAGGTGCTGACTCAAGACCTCTTAATCCATGGGTGCCGAGCAGGCACAGAAGCACAGTCTGACATCTAATGGAATGCTAGTTGGAGACCATATGCTGGACCTTTTACTGTTCCAGGGTCCAGGACTTCATTTTGAATCTGGCCAGGCCCAGAAAGTTTCAGATCGATCATCATTCAGCCAGGTCATGTGATTTTGTATTTAAGTTCTCTGCCCACTGTCTTCCATGCTTCCAGCTAGAACCTGATGGCTGAGAGCTTCGTATATTCTGCAGCGACTGAGTGCATCACAGTCCAGTGATGCTTCTGCCATTCCAGAAGCTTCTGCCGTCTTTCGTTGAACTGCTGAGCTCATTATGAAATATTCATCTTGAATCTATAGTGCCATTAGAGCCAGGTTTGAAGTATAACAAGAAGGCTTCAGAAAGTTTGTGGAAACATGGAATGAAAAGATAATGGAATTTTTCCATGCGCTTTTTGAAGCCCCCTCACACGAACTCTTGCCTTCTTTTTGAACAATTGAAGTTCATAGTTCTGACTGTGTGACATTAAGTTGCAAGTTGGGGGAAATTAGGTAAGAAACCGATCCTCATGATTTAAAGTTTCGCTAAGCTTGATCTCCTTGACTAAGTGATGCTCCTTGTTGGATCAGGAAACAGCCTGGAGAGAGAGTGCCAGAGCTATTGCTAGTTTAGCTGAGTTCAGTCTGTGTGTGTTAACATACCTTCTGGTCCCCCACCCATTCCAGTACCTCTTATTAAGCCACCCCTCGATTGCCTTTTATAATACCATCTCTGCATCAGCCCTTTTCGCAGGCCCAGAAAAACAGGTTCTTTGTAGGTAGGTGGTTCCTGGTACAGACCTTTCACTCAGAGTGGCAAGATGCAGACTAGAAACTGAACCTCAGCACTCTGGGTTCCGTACTGGGCTAGTTTGGAGATCATGTTTTATGCTGGTTGGTTTTTGCTCTTTGTTAACCTCTGATTCTTCTGGTACACTACAATGTAAATCTTTTTCTAATTCCTACTTAGTGTTTGTTTATTGCCCTGTAGTTTCCCTTTACTCATAGAATATGATTGCATTAGGATTCATTTGACTGATGAATGGAACACCAGACCATCCAATTCTGTCAAACACTCCCCATCATCAACCAACTTTAAGACATTTCCTCACAATCCAAGTGATTTCAGAATCATCTTTATTCATTGCCACAAGCTGCCATGATGCTGACTTCTGCTTCGATGCCACATGGCCTTTTCTTCAACTCCGTTTAGCCAGCCAGTGGTGTCGGTCTGTGTCTGGGCTTGTTTCCACTCCACCTACGCCATCATGAACTCGAAATTCCCCTGGGCAGCCACAGACTTCAGACTCAGTTACGTGGGTTTTGTACCAGCCTCATGCTAGACAGCTTGCTGAATATTTAGCCAGATGTTAGACCACTCTCCACATTTTCTGAACACTGTCATCTGTACAACCCCACTCTCTAGAACCTACTGTGTTCTCACACTTACTTGTCCTCTTCCAGCTCTCTTCTCTTTGTTCAAGCCCACAACTCTCGGGTAACCATCTCAACAGTGCATTCACAAAGATGCCCAAACCTTCCTTACAGGTTCCAAGAATCCTCTGGTAGCTTCTTATTCTTTTGAGCAGTTGGATATTATTGTGAAGAGTCCTAACAGCAAGGTGTTGGGTCTGCTCCGTTCTCCCGTTTTTTCAATATCTGCTGAGCCCTTCCTGCTGCTGGCCAGTACTTGCAGTTAACTCTTAATTACAGTTGGATCTCACCCACTCTATACCTCACTCTTGCTGTGGTCATTAAGTATTGAGTCATTTCCAACTCAGAGTGACCCTATATAGGGCTTCCGAGGAGTGACTGGTGGGTTTGAGCCACCAGCCTTATGGTTAGCAGCTCAGTGTGTATCCTACAGCATCACACCAGAACCTCACCCTTAGCACCTAACATTCCTGGGTTGAGTAAGCAGTTAAGCACTCAACTGTAACCAAGAGCTTGGCAGTTTAAACCCACCCAGGGCTACCTCTGAAACAGGTCTGGGAATCTGCTTCCTGTCCAAAAGGTCAGTCTTGGAAATCCAATGGAGTGATTCTGTTCTGCACATGAGTGCACATGTATGAGTCAAAATCAACTCAATGACTATAAATAACAACAACATCCAGTTATAGTTCTTATCTGCATTGCTAACGTTTACTGCCACTTTGCTATAAATATTATGGACATATCAGACTAGTTTCTAGGTTATAATTTACTACCTTGAATAAAGAGAGAAGTAAGAAGAAAGGCATGTATATAGAATGTATGATTGTGATTAAAAGTCAATAGCAGTAAAGAGGGGAGTAGGTAATTTTCTTGTTTTCATTTGATAAGATTTTGAAGAAGAGGGTGAAATTTAAAAGGACTAATGGCCACTGAAGAAAGTAGCATAGTAGATTACGAACTAAGCTATTAATACCTCAAGGTCAGCAGTTCAAATGTACCAGTTACTCCATGCGAGAAAGAAGAGGCTTTCTGTTCCCATAAAGGTTTGCAGCCTCAAAAACCCTAAACAAGGTCACTGTGAGCCGGTACTGACTTACTTGATGGTACACAGCCACCGCCACCACCACCACAGTTGGCCACTGACATGAGATTTAACTAAGCCATGAGTATCTTTCTCTCTAAAGATAACTGTGGCTATGTGACCAGCAACATGATTATTCTAGATAAGAGAAAAGCGAATTGAATGCTCCAGACTCCATGGAAGCAAGTTCCTTCCCTATTATAGCTTGTGGATCATGACTATACTAGCTGCTTCATGAGAGAGGTAGTGTAATTGTTGAGATGACGTCTTGTTACTTGAGCAAGAACACTGTTAAAGAAATGTGGTCATCGCTCTCAGGTGATATGTTAAAAACCAGAGCTTTATCTCAGGCTTGTGCATGTAGAATTCTTTTATTCTGACAGGATCAGTTATCACTGCACTGGAGTCCTACTTAGTCATCCTGGTACCCTGGACCTGGCGTGTTTTGAGATTAGATAAACTTTAGTGACTGTGGTTGTTTGCTGCCAGAGAGTCCATTCCAGCTCATCGTGAACCCACATGACAGAGCAGAATTACTCTATGGGTTTTGCATTTCATTTTAATGTAATTTTTATGGAAACAGATGGTCAGATCTTTCCACTACAGAGCTCCTGGGTGGATTTGAACTGCCAACCTTACAATTGGCAACCAAGTGTTTACTGACCATTACACTCCCAGGGCTCCTTTTAGTGTCTCTGTTGTTATTGTGTGCTGTCAAGTTGTTTCAACTCATAGTAACCTGTATGAGGAGCAGCTGTTGGGTTTGTGCTGTGAACCGCTGACCTTGTAGTTTAAACCAATCTTGCGGTCCAGCGTTTATCCTACAGTGCCACACCAGGACTCTCTAGATTACAGAAAATGTCATGGCTGGTTATTGGATTATTTCAGTTTTCCTTATTTCAGGTGGTGCTTTAATAGGAAAGTAAAACAGAAAATAAATAAAATGGTCCTGGGTTGTTGTGATGGGTGATTCATCCCGGATGGGCCCATGGCATTAAGCATTATCCATTTCCTCTTGTCTGGTCCTGGCACTGGGTTTAATTTTCTAAGATGTTAATTGAAGAAGAAAGAAGAGGCACAAAGTCTGTAGTGGATCAATACAAAACTTTGTCCAGATGTGTTGGAGCCAAAATTCAGGATCCTTGATCTCTGATAAGCTGATTGAGGAAACAGTCTTTTCCTTGTGTTGATGCTGATGACGAGACTCTTCTCAGAATCACAGTTGTGCCTTCGCAGCGTTCAGTGATGTGATGAAACTTTGATAGTATGGTTTCTGGTGAAAACTAACATCTCTCACTGAGCAAGTTCACCTTTAATGTCTCAGAAATCTGTGGAATTTAACTTTGGGGATAAATGTCCAAGTAGATGTGGAATCGAACCAGATCATTGTCATCTTGTTATCTTGAGGCTATTGATGTGTGATGAATAACTTGGACTTTGGCTCCGGGATGCCTGGCTGTGAACACCATCCATTCCTACTACCTCCTAGCTATATGCTTCAGGCAAGAGGCTTAACACTTCTGTACTTATGTCATCTCACCTATAAATAGGGAGAATAGCAACATTTGTATCATTGGTTGTTGAGGACCAAGTGGGATAGTATGTAAACAGTGCTTGTAACCATGTCTAGGATAAGCACCAGACCACAAGTTCGGTTTGAACCTCAGGATTGGTGGTTCAGACCCACCAGCCGTGCCTCAGAAATCCTAATCAAGATTACTATGTGTCATGACCGGCTTGACAGCACTTAACAACAACAACAGCATTAGTTGAAGGAGTCTGGAGGTGCATCAGACTGCTAACCTGAGGTCAGCAGTTCAAATCCATCAGCCACCATGAGGGAAATGATTAGACAGTCTACTCTCATAAAGATTTACGATTTTGGAAAACCTTAGAAGCAATTCTGCTCTCTCCTGTCAAGTCACTCTGAGTCTGAATGGTCTCAGTGGAAGTGGGAATGTTAGTTGGAACATATTCTTAGTTAGATGGCTTTTTCTTAGTAGTTTTAAGGAAACAATATTTTTGCTAAGAGTTTCTAAACTTTGGAGACATGAAACAAATTAAAAGAAAGCTGTACCTGGTCTGTGAGAAAATTTACAGAAGTTGCGCTGGTCTTAGACAAATTACTACTTCCCTTTCTGTTCTTCCTTTTCTCCTGTTGAATCTGGCAATGAAGTGTATACGCTCTCCTCTAGTCTAGATTAACTCTAAGTGATGTGCAAAACGCTGCCTTTGAAATGGCTTCTCTCTCAGGCCTACCAAGCATCATTCCTTTTCTGATCTGAAGACAAGCTTGTTCCAATATTCTCTTTGCCCCTCAATGAAGAAGCATGCCTAATAAAAGGGAGACTGTTGAGCTGCCTAGATTAGGTGTGACCCATTCCAATAGGTATCTGAGTCTGCCCCCAACACTGGAGCTGGGACTGCAGATGTCTCCGTCTAAAGAACCTTTTATTGAGTCCATAGAAAACACAGACATTTCCCAAGATTTATGTTGTTGTTGGTAAGTACTGTCAAGTTGGTTCTGACTCATAGCAACCCAGTATGGGGTTTCTGAGGAGTGGTTGGTAGGGTTGACTTGCCTATCATATGGTTAGCAATCCAGGGCTCATCTGACAAAGCCATACCAGTCCTCCCCAGGATATATGTTGTTGTTTTAAGTGCCATCGAGTCGGTTCCGACCCATAGCGATCGTGAACAGGGTTTCCGAGGGTGTAAATCTTTACGGGAGTAGAATGCCTCATCTTTCTCCCACGGAGAGGCTGGTAGTTTCAAACCACTGACCGTAAGGTTCGCAGCCCAATTCGTAACCACTACGCTACCAGAGCTCCTTATACATTATAATATAGACATATTTAATAATATAGATGTTATTAAATATTCTAGACGCTCAGAGTTCTTTGATGATCCAAAAAATGCTCATACCAATGCTCTTCTCCATTCTTTTCCCTCCCATCATTGACCCTCAAATGTTCTGTAAAATATTATTAATTCTAGTAATTTAGAGTAGACTTTTTCATTGATGCACACAATGAGTATGCATATGCTTAGGTATGTAGAGATGAACTTGTTAGGAGTTTTTCTTTTTACTAAAATAATATTTTATTGTGTCTAAGGTAAAAGTATTAGATTCTTAAGTAACAGTTCCTCCACAGATTATTCAGCGATGTTGGTTACATTTTCCACAATGTAATTCTCATTCTCATTCATTTCATTCTGGTGGTGTTGTTACCCATACTCTAGTGTCCCTGCCTCCTCACCTTCTCCTCTTTGCTTTAGGTGTAATTTTTGCCCATTTGGTCTCCTATAGATGATTTTAAAGGAACTTATTACTCACAGGTGAAATGCTTTATTTTATGAGCCAGTCTGTTAGATAACCAAAGAGTGACCTCAAAGGAGAGCTTAGGTTTCAGATTTAAACTATATATCAGGGTGTTTAACCTATATATTAGGGAGTCCTCTAGTCTCAGCTGGCCCCGTGAGTCTGGACATTTAAAGATTTGAGTTCAATATGAATCTCGTTCTATATGGGTCTATTTAGTGTAGCCTTGATCACAATGGTCCGTAGTGGTAGCTAAGCACCCTACAAGTTTCTTTAATCACCACAGAAGCCACATATATATTCACTTCTTTCACTTTGATGTTCAGGTATATTTACCTATAACATATACAAGGGGACTTCAGAAAGTTATTGGAAAAATTCCATTATCTTTTAACTCAATTTCTCCACAAATTTTTGAAGCCCCCTTATACATTAGTAGCAAGACTTATTGCGCTAATGTTTTCTGTTTTTTTTTTTAAAACATAACATTAAATTACAAGACAAAGATAACTCTGTTTTTTTGTACAGATGACACAGAGACCACAGCCATTTTTCAAGGCTTCCATACATTATTAAAATATAAGTACATTAAAATGTTTATTAAAATCACTTTAACTTTGTTACATCAACATGTCCAGAAAACGTGTCCTGAAGGCAAAAAGCTTGTGCTAGCATACAGTTCACAGACAGCACCCTACTGAGTGTTTCCAACAGTGGGCCAGATGTGGTGGGGCATGGATATATTTAGGATCTGCTTGTTTTTCCTGCGTGTCAACTGTGAATCATATATGTGAATTATTACATTTAAAAATGTAATTAAAGACTTTTATCTAATTTTTTACTTTCTGAAACTTAAAAATAATCTCAGATACCTAATGACTAGATAATGATAGCAAATACTTTTATTGGCACTCATTATCCTGGATAATTGTACCAGCCTTGTAAGCCAAACAGCACCTTTACATCAACCACACAGTGAGGACGCTGGGGGGGTGTTTGCAATAATAATGCACACCTGTGCTCTTAAGCCAGCGGTGAGTAAAATACTGCTTCATGCCTTGTTGCAGCTGCTGTTTGTTGCCATGGAGTCGATTCTAACTCATGGCAACTCCAGGTGTGCAAAGTCCAGCTGCTCCTTAAGGTTTGCAAGAATGTGACCTTTCGGAAGCAAATGGCCAGGCCTGTCTTCCAGTGCACCTGTGGGCTGGTTTGAACCACCAACCTTTAGGCTAGTAGCCTAATGAACTAATTTTCATTTTCTACATTATTGTTGTTAAGTGCCGTCAAGTCAGATCTGACCCACAGCGACCCTGTATAGGGTTTTCAGGGAGCGGCTGGTGAGCTTGAACCGCCACCTTGCTTCTACTTTGTTGTAAGGCTGTATAACTTTCTCATTCTATTTTGACCATAGAAATGGCCTTATAATTTATGTTTCCATAAAGATTAAGAAAAACAGAATGTCGCCATATACCCAGAACCCAGACCATTTATAGTATAGCATAGGATCAGCACTGGATTGCTGACCACAAGATCGGCAGTTCAAACCCACCGGCCTCTCCTCAGATATCCTATTCAGGGTCGCTGTGAGTTGGAGACAACTCGACATTTAACAACCACAACAATGTGATATTTCCTCTACATTCTTCCTTCCATCCCTCCCTCTCTTTACCCTTTGTCCTTTCCTGGAACAGTGACTGTCATGAGATAATGTCTGTCCCCCAACCTGCTTCTCTGCACCTTTACTGACATGTCTATACTTTTAACAGCATTTGTGTTGTTAAAATTTATTGAAATTATGTCATATTAATCTATCAATCTACAAGTTTGTCTTGTACTCCCCCTAAACTCAGTTTTAAAATAGCTGTACAAAGTGATAAATACAGAAATACAGCAGGTAATCTATTTTACCTGCTGCCTAAAATTCTACAAAGTGACTTTTAAGTTAATGCTGTTGAGTCATTTCTGACCCATAGTGACCCTGTGTATGGTTTCCAAGGAGCAGCTGGTGGGTTTGAACCACCAACCTTGCGGTTAGCCACTTCAGTGCTTATCCTACAATGCCACACCAGGTTAGCACAATTTATTTCCCATCCTCCATATGATGAATGAAGAAGTTGATCACAGTTTTCTTTTGTTTTACCCTGTGACTACTACAAATGTTGCTGCAATAGATTTTTATTATCTCCTTCAGTACATGTGCAGGCTTCTCTGGTACCTTTTCTTGTGCCAAATTGCTCTCCAAAAGAGTTGTATCAGCATACTCCCATCATGCCCCATATCCTCACTTATACCTGATACTCTAAGACATTTTGATTTTTGCCAGTTGGATGTATGTGAAATGGTGGTTGGTTTTAATTAGTAAAAATGGGCACTGGCTAATGTCGGTTTGTTTTTGTTTTAATTTTTTAAGTAAGAGAAACAACATTGTTTAGGTGGCTTTTTCCTAAAGGAGGACAAGAGAAAGTGCTACTATATTGGTGGTCTGTCTTGGGCAGGTGTGCTGAGTCACTGGGAGGGGAGCAGGTGGTCCCAGCACAGTGAAGCTCCAGCCTGAGCTCAGTGTTCCTCTCCAAGGCTTGCTGTCTTCATATCAGATCCAGGTTTCAGATTCCTGTTTTACAGCAGCGCATCCACTTTATTATGGACCTGAGCCGTTTGCTTTTTCCTTATGATTGCATAGTTCTTTTGGTCTTCTACCATGGCAGCCACTGTGGTAATAGAAAATTAAGTACATTGAGACTTTTTTTCAGGATAAAGGATGTACATAGAGGAGGCCAGGATGGGTGGGTAGTATTTGTTGAAGATTTCTGGGAAGTGCGCTTATTGAAAACATTGCTTAAAATCAGATTTGGTCAATAATTTTAAGTCTCCATTAGTCATGTAATCCCTGAGTCTTATTAGCATTGGTAAGGTATAAACTCTACAAATGCAAGGCATCAACATGAATAATTAAAAGGCAGGGAGTAAGTGCTGCTATGTGACTGTGGGTTTTCTTTTATTATTGTGGAGGTTATTTTAGTAACAAGAGGAAGTTTAGACTTTTAGATTGCCCATCTGGAGACCTCACTTATACTTACAGTTCAGCCACATGTCGTATTTTGTATGTTGTTGTTGTTAGGTGCCATTGAGTGAATTCCAACTCACGGGCAACAGAATGAGACACTGCCTGGTCCTGAACCATCCTCACAGTCATTGCCAAGCTTAAGCACATTTTTCAGCTTCAGCTACGGTGTCAACCCATCTCATTAAAGAACTTCCTCTTTTTCACTAAGCCTTTATTTTTACCCAGCATGATGTCCTTCTCCAGGGACTTGTCACTCCTGATAACATGGTCAAAGTACATGATGAAGACTCGCCATCCTCACTTCTAAGGAACATTCTGTCTGTTCTTCCATGAAGAACATTCATTCTTCTGGCAGTCCATGATGTATTTGTTCAATACTCTTGGCCAACACCATAATTCAAAAGCAACAATTCTTCAGTCTTCCTTACTCATTGTATAGCTTTCACATGCATATGAGGCAATTCAAAATACCATGGCTTGAATCTGGTACACTTTAGTCCTCAAAGTGACATCTTTGCTTTTTACCACTTTAAAAGGATCTTTTGCAGCAGATTTATCCAAAATGCAATACATTGTTTGATTTCTTGACTGCCGCTTACATGAATATTGATTATGGATCCAAGGAAAATGAAATCCTTGATAACTTCAGTATTTTCTCCATTTAGCATGGTGTTGCTTATTGGTCCAGTTGTGAGGATTTTTATTTTCTTGGTGTTGAGGAGTAATCTTGGTGTTGAGGTGTTGAGTGATTTGGAAAGTAGACATTCTATTTAAAATCGACCAGTGCTTGTAGGCTGTAGTCCTTGATCTTCATCAGTAAATGCTCAAATCCTCTTCACTTTTGGCAAGCAAGACTGTGTCCTCTGCATATACAGTCTAGCTTCTTGGATTAAGTGCTCAGCATACAGATTGAATTAGTATGGTGAAAGGATACAAGCCTGATGCACACTTCTGCTGCTTTTAAACTATCCCTTTGTTTTGCCTCTTGGCCTGTGTACAAGTTCCACATGAGCACAATTGCGTGTTCTGGAAGTCCCATGATTCGCATTACCCATCCTTGGTTATGATCCACAGAGTTGAATGCCTTTGCAGCAAGGTAAACATCTTGCTGGTATTTTCTACTTTCACAGGGGATAGTTGTTATTGTTAAATGCTGTCGAGTCAGTTCCAATTCACAGCGACCCACAGTTTGTGGGTCAAACTGAGCCTGCAGTCTGGCGTATTAATCCACAGCGCCACACCAGGGCTTCTCAGAGGGGGCTAGAATTCTCAAACACTGGTGATGGGACACTGTTCTGATTCTTTAGCACTAACTTGGTGTAACTTAAAAATATATAAAGTAATTTACATAGTAATTCATTCACATACGGAAAAGAACAAGGGAAGTTTCTTTTTAGTACAGCTCTGGAAACATTATCTTTTCTTATTTTACCCATGCCAGTGTAAACGTAGCATGTGATTATTTTTTTAGAAAATTTGTTATATATGAAATATTTATTAAAAAGAAGCTGAAAATCACAATAATGACATCTTTCTGAAGAAACCATCTTTGACATTTCGATGTATTTCGTGATTTTATTATTCCCGTACATCTTCCTAGTAGTGATTTGGAAAGTAGACATTCTGTTTTTCAATTGACTGGTGCTTATGCTGCTTAAGATTTCAACAACATCTTAAGTTGATATTTAACTGAGAGTGCCAGAAAGCATTCTGTTCTGCTTTGTACAAGATAAATTTATGCTTAATAAAAGAATTCACATTATTATTTTTGTTGTTGGAATATTTTGTTGCTGTTGTTTGGTGCCATCGAGTAATATACACAGCACAAAATACACCAATTCAAGTTTAGACATGTACAATTTAGTGCTACTGATGAACTTCTTCGAGTTGTGCATCTGTCCTCACCTTCCTTTTCTGAGCTGTTCCTGCCCCCGCCCCCCCATTAACATAAACTCACTGCCTCCTAAGATTCTCATCTTATCTTTCAAGTTGCTGTTGTTACCTTGATTCTGTAAACCCACTGCTCTCAAGTTGATTTCAACCCATAGAGACTGTGTATATATAGGTTTCCAGGCTGTAAATCTTTACAGAAGCAGAAAGTCTCATCTTTCTCTTACAAAGTTAACTGGTGAGTTTGAACTTCCAACCTTTCTGTTAGCAGTCCAGTGATTATCCCAATAGAATGTAATGATCTAGTTGACTAAAATGAACTACTGTTGGTTTCAAAAAGACTTTAGGAGATATTTTTCGTCTAAGGTTTAAGGATTATTTTAGGGCAGTAATTTTGGGGTTTGTCCAGCCTCCGTGGATCCCAGAAAAATCTGGATTCTATAAGAATTGGAAATTCTGTTCTACATTCCCTCCTTTTGATAAATTTATGCTTTTCTTTAAAATTTAGGGAAATGTTTAAGACTGGAGTATGTAATAATTGATTACTAAAAAATCAATGTAGATATTGAGAAACTTGCTTTTCTAGAATCTATTCATTAGAAGGTTGCTTCTACCCATTCATATATTTCTGAAAGATTGAAGTACTTAGTAGTATAACCATTAATACAGCACTTTACAACTTGAGCATTCTTATTTTTAAAGGAAGCTATCTCTTACACTATTGTAAAAACTGGAAAGAATTTATTTACAGTTAGTTCTAAAGAAATACAAGATCAATAAAAGTATTTTTACTTAATCTTTAGGCCATACTAAACATCAGCAGATCATTTTGTGTACATAGACACTTAAATATTGTGGATTAATTAGAACAACAAATCAAATATTAACAATATATTTCATAAAGAAGGAATTGAGATGGAAAAATCAATTCAAAGAAGCAATGTAGGGGGTTGTGAACAATAGTTTTCTAACTAAGAAAAACCATGGAACTTCAAACTGCCATCAGAATAATTGTTTAATAACAATTGCTAAAGTGTATAGAGTACTTGGTGTAGCGCTTTAGGATAAGCACTGGACGGCTTACTGCAGGGTCGGTGGTTCAAACCCACCAGCCCCTCAGAAATCCTATACAGGGTCACTGTGACTTGCCACCAACTCAGTGGGACTTAACAACATAGAGTACGTATGTGCCAGGCACTTTGCAGACATCATTTTTATTTTAGTCCTCACAATAAGCCTATGATGGATAGGCTTATCCTTGTTAAAATCTCCTTCACAGATGACTAAATTGAGATTCAGAGGGGTTAAGTAACTTGTCCAGCATCACACTAAGATGAACTAGAGTCTGGACTGGAATCCAAGTCTATCTGACACTAGAGTCTGCATTCTTAAGCATAACTCTTGGTCATTTTGTAAATTAGGTCCTATTTTATAGATGTTCTAGTGTTTTGGGAGGTTTTTTCCCTCTTCTTCTTTTGATCATTTTTATTATTGTGTTTCTCAGTTACTTCTGTGTTCTTTCTTATACAAAGCTGCCAGCTAACAAGATCCTGGTCAGAGTTCTTTGGAAAAAAGACTATTACATAGTTATCCAGTGCCTCCATATACATAGTTGGACATTGTTGTTGGGTGCCCGCGAGTTGGTTCCAACTCGTAGAGAGCCTATTTGCAATAAACTGAAACACTGCCCAGTCCTGCACCATTCTCACTGTGGTTATGTTTGAACCATTGTTGCAGCCATCTCCACCTTGTTTAGGGTCTTCCTTTTTTTCTTCATCCTCTACTTTACTAGTGATGTCCTTTTCCAGGAACTGGTCCCTCCTGATAACATGTCCAAAGTATGTCAGAAGAAGTCTCCTCATCATCCTGGATTCTAACGAACATTGTGACTGAGCCTCTTCCAAGGCAGATTTGTTTGTTCTTCTGGTACCCCGTGGTACTTTCAATATTATACATAAAATCCATAATTCAAATGCATCAATTCTTCTCCAAACTTCCTTGTTCACTGCTCTGCTTTCACATGCATCAGGCACACCTTAGTCCTCAAGGTAGTATCTTTGCTTTTTAACACTTTAAAGAATTCTCTTGCAGTAGCTTTGCCCAGTGCAATACATTGTTTGATTTCTTGACAGCATTCATTGATTGTGAAAATGAAATTCTTGACAATTCATTCATTTATTTATCATGATTGTTGTTTATTGGTTCAGTTTTGAGAATTTTCATTTTCTGTACGTTGAATTGTAATCCATAATGAAGGCTGTCTTCTTTGATCTTCGTCAGCAAGTGCCACAAGTCTTCTGTGCTTTTTCAGCAAGCAAGGTTTTATCATCTTCAGTTCACAGGTTCTTAATGAGCCTTCCTCCAATCCTGATGTCGAGTTCATTCATATAGTACAGTATCTAGGATTATTTGCTCAGCATACAGATCAAATCAGTATGTTGAAAAGATATAACCCTGACACATATCTTTCCTGATTTAAAACCATAAAGTATCTCCTTATTCTGTTAGAACAGTTGCCTTTTGGTCTATGTATATAGATTCCTTTAGAGTCCTGGTGTGGCACTGTGGGTTAATGTGCCAGACTGCAAAGCCATTTGAACCGCAAGGTTGGTGGTTCAAGCTCACCAGCTTCTTCTTGGAAACCCTATACAGGGTCGCTATGGGTCAGAATTGACTCAACAGCACTTAACAATATATAGGTTCTGCTGGACTTCTGGTGTGGTGGACTGGGCTGAGAACCAGAACCACAAGCAAATCTATCTTGGAAGAGGCACAACAAAAGCTTCCTTTTGTTAACAACAAAAGATTGCTTTTGTTGTTAAGTGCCGTTGAGTTGGTTCTGATTCATAGGGATCCTATATAGGGTTTCTGAGGAGCAGCTGGTGGATTTGAACCACCAACCTTGCAGTTCAGACTGACCTTATGGTCCAGTGCTTATTGTACAGTGCTACATCAGGTTTCCCCTTTGAGCACTTTAAGGAGTCCTGGTGACCAATAGTGGGTTCCTTATGAGTGCAGTAAGTGTCTGGAATTTCTATTCTTCACGATGTTATCCATAGTTTGTTATAATCCACATAGTTGAATGCCTTTGCATACATAGTCAGTAAAACACAGGTAAACATCTTTCTGGTATGCTCTGCTTTCAGCCAAGATCCATCTGACGTCAGCAATGGTATTTCTTGTTTCATGTCCTCTTCTGAATCACGCTTAAAGTTCCCCATTGATGTCCTTCCGTAACTGTTTTTGAATGATCTTCAGCACAGTTTTACTTGCATGTGATATTAATTATATTGTTCAATAATCTTTGCATTATGTTAGATCATATTTTTTTTGGAATGGGCGCAAATATGGATCTCTTCCAGTTGGTTGGCCAGGTGGCTGTTTTCCATGAGTCAGAACTGAACCTGCTAGTTAGGTTTATTTGTGGTTTTTCAGAATTGTGATTTGGGTGAAAGTTTACACACCAAATTGGTTTTCCATTCAACCATTCGCACACACTTTGCTTCTTGCCATTGATGGCATTCCCCATAATGTAACAGCATGTACCTTCCTCCCCGGTGTTTCTTGCTTCCGTTCCTATTTCTTCCTGCCTTCTAACCTTTGTCCCTGTGTACATGCTGCCCTTTTGAGCTCAAATGGTTGATTGTTGTAAGCATTGTTTATTTTTTAAGTCTAGATGGTTTCATGCATCCCTTTCTTAATATTTTTAATAAACCGGGTCTGTGGTCAAAGTAGAGGGTAAATTCTAGATCATACATTCAGATTTGATGTACACATATGCATATATCATATGCATTACCTGTACCATAGCTCTGGATTTCAAAAGGTCTTTTGTTTCTATATTCTTTATATATATACTTCCTCATAGATCCACACCCCTCCAAGTTAGGTGAGCAGATGATTCGTGGGATCTCTCTGCTTACACAGTGTTGCCTCTCCTCCATTATTCATCTGTTTCTTCTTAGCTAATGCCTGGCAGTCTGCCTTTTTTTTCTCCCACCCCACAAAAGATCCTTAGTTCATTACCTCTGTGCAAATAAACACAGACACACATGTTCATATGGATGGAGATATATGCGAACACCATAAGTATTTAATTTCTCCTTGTTTTGAGGTAACTATCTAAATAAAGTAAGGAGCTCTGGTAGTGTAGTGGTTACGAATCGGGCTGCGAACCTGAAGGTCAGCAGTTTGAAACTACCAGCTGCTCCGCGGGAGAAAGATGAGGCTTTCTACTCCCGTAAAGATTTACCCCCTCGGAAACCTTGTACAGGGTCGCTATGGGTCGGAACCGACTCGACGGCACTTAACAACAACAACAACATCTAAATAAAGTGGAGTAGAACTATTCAAGATCTGTGATCCCAAAAGAGAATCATAATGTAAACTTGAAAATGTAAGTTTCCTAACTATTTTATTGATGTATGTAAATTAAATCCAGATTATATCCCTATTTTCAATGTGGACATGTGTTAGTTGCTGTCAAGTCGTATCCAACTCGGGCAGCATTACTGCATTCAGCACCATGCTCACAGCTGTTCCCATGTTTGAGCACACTGTTTGCAGCCATTTCCTTAGTCCGTCTCATTGAGGCTTTCCCTCTCTTTTTACTGGCCCTCTAATTTAACCAAGCTTGATGTCTCTCCAACAATTGGTTCCTCCTAATGATCCAAAGTAAGCAAGACAGAGCCTCACCAGCCTTGCTTCTAGGGAGCATTCTGGCCTTACGTCTTCCAAACTGATATGCTTATTCTCTGGCTGTCCAGTCAATATGTTGTTGTTGTTGTTAAGTCATCTAGTTGGTTCTGACTCATAGTGACCCCGTATAGTGTTTCTGAAGAGTGGTTGGTGAGTTTAGCCCCTGATGTTTTGGTCTAGTGCTTATCCTACAGTGTCACACCAGTACTCAAATCCAGTTCATTGCATATCACTCTTGGCCAACACCACAAGTCAAATGCATAAATTCTTTGGTCTTCCATTTTCATTCTTAGGTACCTAAGGCTGTTGAAAATGACATGACTTACATCAGGTTTGACTTGGGCATCAAAGTGATACCTTTGCTTTTTGATACTTTAAAGAGGTCTTTTGCAGCAGTTTTCCCAATGCAGTAAGAAAATATTAAAAATACCATTTAATTTCTTGCTGCTTCCATGGGCATTAATTGAAGAAAGGAACTCTTGACAACTTAAATGTCTCTGCCATCCATTATGATACTATACTGTTTATTGGTCAGAAGTGAGGATTTTCATTTTCTTTATGTTCAGGTGTAATCCATATTGAAGACTGCAAACTTTGACCTTATCTGTTATTAGTCCTTCAAGTCATCCTTACTTTTGTCAAATGAGGTGTGTCTCATGTGCATATCACAGGCTATTAATGAGTCTTCCTCCAATCCTGATGCCATGTTCTTCATATACAGTCCAGCGACTCCAATTATTTATTCAGTATACAGAATGAATAAATAAGGTGAAAGCAAAGAATGCTCCTGCACTCTTTTTCTGATTTTAAACCACTCCGTATCCGCTTGTTTTGTTCAAATGACTGCCTTTTGTTCCATGTACAGATTTCACAGAACACAATGAAGTGTTCTTTACCACTGTGATCTCCACAATTTGTTATGACCAGCATGGTCAGATGTCTTTGCGTAGTCAGTAAAACACAGGTAAACATCTGTCTGGTTTGCTATGCTTTTAGCCAAGATCCATGGTAGCAGTGAAATCCCTTGTTTCAACTCCTCCTATGAATTTGAATATCTGACAGTTCCCTGTTGATGGAAAACTACAGCCCCAGTTTTTAATTATCTTCAGCAAAATTCTGCTAGCATGTAATTTTAATGCTATTGTTTAATACTTTCTGAATTCATTTCTTATTGCCTTTCTTTTGAATGGGCATGAATAGGAATTTCTTTCATTTAGTTGGTCTTCCACATTGCTTGACACAGGTGAATAAGGGCTTCCACCATTGTTGAAGCATCTCAATTAGTAATCCCTGTAGAAAGAACCTTTCAAAGAAAGGCCAGCTAGTTTAAAATACACATACACATATAAGGTTATGTATATCCACATAAACGTCCCAATTGTTATCATAATAAGGAGTATAGTATTTAAACCTAAGACATGGGGGACAGAGGTTCAAGAATGAACTTAGTTGTGCTATGACCAAGTTGAAACGGTCCTCACACAACCACTTGTGTTTGCGTTTTTCTAATAATATTCAACAATGATAGACTTCTCGTACAGATAACTGTGACTTTAACAGTTTAGAAGGGACTTTTCCACAGTAAGTTACGTAGTAGTAATGTTTCTGTCCTCTTCTTGGGAGAACTTTGAATTTAATGTTCTACATGTTCAAGCTTTTATGGTCTGAGAGATTCTGGGAAGATAGAAGAAGCTGGATATGGTAGCGGATAAGTGACAGTGATATGCATAAACAGGGTCAGGTTTGAAGGTCACACAAAGGGTTTGCTCGGCTAATGGTATTTGTTTTGTGAGCAGGTCGATTATCTTATATGTGAAGCATTAGTGATGGCCTTAGCTTGATGAAATGAAATATCATGCTTTCTATCACTTCACTCTGATGTGTGTGTGTGTATGTGTGTAAGTAAGAGAAAGAGATGGAAAGGGACTGAGGTCGCCTTGCATCCATGGTCTGTATGGACACTAAGAGCAGTTGTGATTTTGAGATGTCTGTGTTGCAAATGCTCTCTGTCCACTGACTTGTTCCAGGGGACTCCTGACAGTATGAAATTGTTAGCCATCTCCAGCTTTGTTTCACTGACCCAGTCTTTAGGATGGACATGATTGTTTTCCTCATTGTCTGTCTTCTGTTGATAAGACTTTCATCTGCTATAAACGTGACTCAACAATGACAGGACTCTGGGACTCTGTTGTAGCCTCAGTGCACATGAAAACAGAGAACTGTGGCAAAGGATTTTTTAACAATAGATTTTTCTAGGTGGATATTTCTGTCTGCTCAGAGATCCCCCCCCCCAAAAAAAATACCCAACATTATATGTAATAAATACAATGTATCTGCTAATATAACATTTAGCTGAGCACATCAATTTCGTTTTTGCAATAAAAAGACTCCATATTACAACTGCTGCCAGATCTGTTACTAAATATGTCAGCATTCTAATTTAGCTACTGTGAACACAGCCTTTGCTGTGGTAAATCATCATGTTTCCCTTTTCTGTATCCTAAGTAACTGTCTATTTCTAGGTTGGCTGCATGATTCCAGGAGCCCCATCTCAGCATGCTTGGTTCTATTAATTCAGCACAGCTAACTTGGTGGCTCCATGGTAGAATTCTCATCTTTCATGTAGTGGGGGAGGTAGTGATGGTGGGCCAAAGAGTCAATTCTGACTCATAGCCACCCTGCATAGGGTTTCCAAGGCTGTAAATCTTTACGGAGCAGAAAGCTGCATCTTCCACGGAACCACTGGTAGTTTCGAACTGGTTACCATGAGGTTAGCAACCCGACTCGTAACTACAACACTACCAGAGCTCCTTCATCTTCCATGTGGGAGACCCAAATTGAATTCCCAACCAATGAACCTCATGCATAGCCACCAGGCATGTGTCAGTAATGACTTGCATGTTGCGGTGATGCTGAACAGATGAACAAGTTAACAGAAACTTCCAGAGTAGGAAGAAAGGCTTAGCTATCTACTTCAAAAAAAGTAGAAGCTGAAAACCCCATGGATCCTCTGGATCATATGTCAGACTTTTGAATAATAATTGAACATTTTGTTTATGTTAAATTGGAGAAACTTTGCACAAGAAATTTGAAGGTAATTCCTTAGAATTGTGACTTTTAGTTAAGAGTTTTACTGCCCGATGATCTCTTAATCTCCTTTGTTAAAATGTTTATTTTAGAAAAGTTAAAGATGAAGATTGCGCTCAGCTTGCTGCTTCTCCTTCTTGTTAAGTGTTGTCTAGTTGGTTCTGACTCATAACAACCCTGTATACGTTTTCTGAGGAGTGGCTGGTGGGTTTGAATTACCAACCTTGCTATTAACAGTCCAGTGCCACACCTAGACTCTGCTTGCTTAACACTATTAAGTATAATAGTTATTCAGAATATTTCTTGTCAGTCTTTAAGAGAATTTTTGATTCTAGAAGGTAGTATGATCCATGTTTTACACAGCCAAATTAACAAAAATTGATGTACACTACATTTTGTCTCATGGTGCTTGTGTTTTTCAAGCTTACGTTGTTGTTGTTAAGTGCTATCGAGTCAGTTCCAGTTCATTGTGACCCTTAGAGGGTTTCTGAGGGGCAACTGGTTTCGAACTGCCGACTTTGCTGTTCAAACCAACCTTGCAGTCTAGTGCTTATCCAACAGCACCACACTAGGACTCCACACTTTCAGACATTAATTAAATTGGTAGTGTTATAACTGGCTTAAAAAAGACTCTTGGCACAAATCTTTAAATTCTTAAATATTAAACAAAAGGTTGGCAGTTTAAACCTCCCTAGAGACAGATGGGAAAACAGTGCTGGTGGTCTGCTGCTGCAAGATCAGAGCTTTGCGAACCCTCTGACATCATGTGTAGATAGCAACATCTCAAGAGACTTTGGGTGAAAATTCTCTTATCATTGGTCATTTTCTCTTCATCTCTTTTGACTTTCAGGAAATTTTCTTGTGTTCATCTACCAAGTCTAAGATGTGTCATTTTATTTTAATTACTTCTGCTGTACTATATATTGTGATTCTTACATGGACACATTGTCTTTTATACTGTAATTCCCAAATGGGTTAAACCCATTATCTGTCTTCTGATTTCCCCCCAATACTCCTGATCTAGCTAAGTAATGGGAATGAATCCCAAATATTTAAAAGAGAACCAATAGAGCTAGGTTTACATTTACATATGGTTGGGGAGGGAGCTGGGAGAGCTTCAAAAGTTCATGGAAATTTTTAAATATCTTTCAATTCCATGTTTCTCTAAAGGCTTCTTTGAAGCCTTTGAACTGCAAGTTCAGAGGTTTGAATTCACCAGGCACTTCTCAGAAACCTTCTGTGGGGTTGCTATGAGTCAGAACTGACTCGTCAGCACTTAACAACAGCGATCTATCTATCTATCTATCTATCTATCTATCTATCTATCTATCTATCTATCTATCTATATCTTTAATTCTTAGTTATTTACAACAAATAATGCTTATTTGAGAAAAAGTTTCTCTTTTTTCTTTGTTTATCAGAAGATTGGATGGGACAAGAATTTTAAAATGAATGTAAACTTCAAGTTCAAGCATGCTTAATAGTGTATGTGCCACAAGATACAATTCTGACTAGAGAGAGAAACCAAACCTCTCGACACTGAATTGGAATCAATTCAAGGCAACCCCATGTTTTACGGAGTACCACTGCTCCAGGGAGTTTTCTTGGCTGAAACCTCTATGGAAACAGATCATTAGGCCTTTCTTCTGCAGAGTCACTGTGGGTGGGTTCGAACCATCAACTTTTAGGTTAGTAGCTGATGGCAAGCCACTTGTTCATCCAAGCTCATTTTGACTTAGAGATCGTGTTTTTCATATTACTAGATTCAAAGACTCTATAGGAAAGGATGCATGTGTATTACATTTACTGCCTGTAATATGACAAGTCCTGGTGTGCCACTTTAGGATAAGCACTGGACATCTAATTGCAAGATTGACAGTTCAGACCTGCCAGCTGCTGCTTGGAAACCCTATACAAGATCACTGTGAGTTATAACTGACTCAGCAGCACTTAGCAACAACAGTAATATGTGAGGAGTTTCAAAAGGTTCATAGTAAATTCCATTATGTTTTCATCTATTTTCCATGAGTTTTTGAAGACCCCCCCCATATAGATTCCACAATGTCTTATCTCATAGCTACTTATTTATATGCCACAATAAGCTCAGGTGGGGGGGGGGTAAGGGGGGAAATAAAATGTCTTTTTTCCTAATCTTTTTAGTAACATTTTAGCTGAGTACTGAGAATATAGACTATTAATGTGTACACTTTCTTTGGGATTATTTATTGTATATAGTGAAGGTACTTGTAGTGTAATTACTCTGTTTATTTTCTGTTAATGCCATTCTTTCAGAGGACAATTTGAAGCCAGACACAGCCAGCCAGTCATGTGGAAGAAGATTACAGAAGCATCGTTTTACTGTATTTGCTTTTTGGCTCATTTGGGTATTTAAGGCTAGGATTTCCATTCAGTATAATCCACTAAATAGATGTTAGAGGCACATTATAAGAATTGATTTGGAGAAGAGAATAAAGAGAGCTCTACTTTTATTATTTCTTTTGTTATAAACTACATTATAAAAGCCCTCTTCTGTCATTTGTTGTATTCTTCAGCTTTTTTCCTTACCTTTAGTGGATGCGAACTGTCCAAGGGGTACAGTGTGCTCACCAGGCTGTTTTCCTTCTTCAGTGGCTGCCCACTGAAGACACTGTTGTAATCAACTGAGTGATGTCATTTAATAGACTGGACTGAGGCACCACAGGGTGTGAAATATAGGTCACTCGTCATAAACAACCCATTCCAGGAACAAAAGACTTGATGGTTGTCATCTCTGTACACAAATAGCTCAAACTAGTGTTTGAAACCATTGTCATAAATTGGGTCAGGTAGTATGTTGGGCTATAAGAAATTTCCATTCTTGGCCATTTAAAAAAATACTGCTTTTTTTTTTTTTTTTTTTTTAAAAGACCAGTTTTAGGTTTATAGCAAAGTTCCACAGAAAGTAGAGTATACTGATGTGTTTGCCCCTCACAAAAAATTTCCACAGACACAGTTTCTCCTTTTAGCATTTTACATTTATGTGGCACATTTGTTACAATTGTTGAACCAATATCTATCCATTATAAACTGAAGACTATAGTTTGGAGGCCTTAGGTGGTGCAAAAGATTAATGCACTTGCCTATAAATCTAAAGGTTTGGAGGTTTCAGCTCACCTAAAGGTATCACGGATGAAAGTCCTGGAGATCTGCTTCCAAAAGATCACAACTATTGAAAGCCCAGTGAAGCACAGTCCCCCTTTGAAATACCTGGGTTGCAATAGGTCAAAAATGGCTCAAAAGTAGCTGATTTGGGTTTAAAGGGGGCCTGCAGCTAAATAGAATCGGGCTCCAGGTCCTTAAATGTCTCTAGCACCGAGGTCAGCTGACCTTCTAAGCAGCACAGGGAGATGTCTGGGGGCAGAGCCAGATGTGTACATACTTTCTGCTTCCCAGTTTCCCAGAAAGGTTGAATTGAGACTAGCACCCTAAAGGATTATGCTGTTTACTGATTCCAGAGATCATATCTCTTAGAGAAATAAAACACAAATATATGAAAGAAACAATCATGCCATGCTTAATAACATGGAACTTTGCCAAATCAGTAATTACAGGCGGGAAAAAGGACTCACATTAGAGCCAAGCCCTGGCAGATGTGGCAAAGCTGTAAGAAAGGAGAATACTGAGTACATAAAGCATGAGAATCAAGTGAGAACTCTACTGACTTTCCATGTTTCTTTTTTTTTTTTAAATGTTTTATTGTGAATGATGTGACAGTTTACATGGGAGAACATTAGTTTTACATTCATTCTATGATATATGTTTCATTGCCATAGTTACAGTCCCCTCCATGCATCATCAACCAACCAAAGGGTATACACTAAAGCATCCACCCCGGTCGTCAGCACACAGCTCCTCTCCCTCTCTAGGTCTAAAGTCCCCAGCTGCTCCATCTCTCCA
>NW_006408531.1:14514781-14525860 GCF_000296735.1 Chrysochloris asiatica
GGTAGCCAATATCCAAGTTGCCCATCCCTGTCAACCCTGTGTATCGAGGGGGTGAGAATGATCCTCGCTGTAAAGATTTGCTCCCTCTTTGAGCTAGTGCATCCATAGGTGTAGGTCAGGCTCATCAGATTGTATTAGATTACTCTTTTTCTCCTCTTCCTTCTTCCTCTAGTTCCATTGTTTCTTGAGACCAGCTGTGCCTGCCTTTTCCTACTTTCAAAGACACAGTTAAATTGAGGTAATATTGTATCTTAATTACATCATCCACCTCCTTACATTGAAATAAAGCTTATAAGGGTATTCAAAGTAACTTTTCCTTGGATATTTTATTTCACATGCCTAAATTACATTATTAGAGCTTTATCTGGCTACTTAAGAAAATCTTCCTGATGGCTTTTAAGTGGAATGTTTTTGAATCTTCACAGTGAGTGTCCATTCTTGGCTCTTTAGGTTCCTTGTGCCCCTTCTATTTTGAAAGCAGAACTTTTAATAGTTCTGCTATTAATAATAGTTACAGGATTAAAAATTACAGCTTGTGATTGTTGAAGGTTTGTTGTTATTGTTGTTAAGTGCCGTGGAGTCGATTCCGACTCATAGCGACCCTGCACAGGGTTTCCGAGGCTATAAATCTTTACGGGAGCAGAACGCCTCATCTTTCTCCCGCGGAACAGCTGGTAGTTTCGAACTGCTGACCTTACAGTTCATAGCCCGATTCGTAACCACTACGCTACCAGAGCTCCATCAATTTGGTTCTGACTCATAGTGACCTTGTATAGGGTTTCTGAGGAGCAACTGGTGAGCTTGAACCACTGAACTTGCAGTTCAAACTGACTTGACTAGTACATTTTTCTGTTTGTGCCTTTAATTTAGATGTAGAAGGATCTTACCTATATACTAGCTCCCAACTCTATTTGTGCCAGTTTATGAGAACTAATCTATCTGGAGATAGAGCAATAGATATGTCTTTGTTTACTGTTTCCAGTTCACATGTGTGTTGTGAATCTCTGTGGTTTAATGGATGCTTCCAGAAGTTTGGTGCCATGAGCTCCTTGTTCTCATGTTTATAGAGGACTGTGCTGTCACAGTCCTTGGAAACTCTCACTGGTTTTCCCAACAATAATATGGGAAATAGGTTATAATCATTGTAATGAAACAAAGTATGTGATTTTTTGAATGTAAAACTGATGATCTGCCCTGTAAACTTTCACTCAATTCACAATAAAAACTTCAAAATAATAATAATAATGTGGGAAATAGCTTTTAGGATCTTCAGATTAAAAGAAAACTATATTGGCAGAGGAAATTATATTTAATCAAGGTTTCTATTAATGACATACGATTGTAGTTGAGAGTATGATGTTCCTAGTTTTAAATAATGTATTTCTAAGATAAATTTAAAACTCCTAAGATCTGAGAACTGATTAAATATTACCAATTTTGCTTTAATCACAGATTAACTTCTCTTTATTTGATATATTTCCATGTTATTGTATGTGCCATTTAGTCTGATCCAATTCATTGTTGTTGTTGTAAAATGCCATTGAGCCAGTTCTGACTCATAAAAAACCTGTATGGAGTTTCCAAGGAGCAGCTGGTGGGTTTGAACCACTGTTCTTGTGGTGAGCAGTCCAGAGTTTATCCTGCAGCACCACACCACAAGGCTCATTTTGTTGTTGTTAATGCTGTTGAGTCAGTTCTGACTCATAGCGACTGTGTATAGAGTATCCAAGAAGCCACTGGTGGGTTTGAACTGCCGACCTTTCAGTCCAGTGTATTATCTTGCAGCACCACAACAGTACTCCGTAACTCACTTAAAATTGTTTGGTCTTCTGTTCCAGTGTTTTCCTTTGTTGTTGTTGTTAATCCTTCAGCAGAATTCTTCCTTTCCTATACCTACCACTACTCATTGTTTGTTCTCAGAATTTTAAGATCCCAAGGTACTCAAAAAGTTCTGCTGGGTTGCCTTCATCACTTCTGGTCTGCCTTTGTATTCCCAGTGGTCGAACACTTTTAAAATTGGTCACCATAAAGCATTTACATCCTTCCAGGTAGAACCCAGGAGAAATCCTTGAGGGTCTGCATGCAGGATCACTAAAGTGGTTAGTGTCAGTAACCTGTTGTTGTTGTTGTTAGGTGCCATCGAATCAGTACCAACTCATAGCGACTCTATGCAGAACAGAATGAAACACTCCCTGGCCATGGGCCAACCTCACAATTGTTGCCACACTTGAGCCCATTGATGCTGCCACTTTGTGAATTCTTTTCTCTGGGGGTCTTCCTCTTTTTCTCTGATGCTCCACCTTACTAAACATGATATTTCTAGAGTATACTGCTGACAAATACAAAAAAGTTGCATGAAGAGGTAAAATGAGATAATAGGCTTAGGTGAGCATGGGAAAGAAAAGAATCAATGCCAGGCATAAAAGGAACGATGTTAATCAGATATTTTCTGGTTAATACCAATTTAGAGAAGCATGTTTTAGAACATAAGCAAATTTATGGGATTCTTTACCTGTCAGTACAGCATGTATGGACTTTTTTCTTGGCTGATGAGATGTGTTCTGAAATTTCATAAAGAAAAATACAGTGTACCCCTTTAAGGAAGGTCAGTGGTAGAATTCTCACCTTCCATGTGGAAGGTCCAAGTAGGCAATGTGCCCTGTCTCTGGGCCAAATTGAAGGCAGCTAATCAAAAAGGCAACAGCTGGTGGAAGACTGAGACCGTGAGCTTCCTTCTCAGTCTCCTCCCATCTGCCAGTGGAGACTTGCATGTTCTCTAAGTGTGAGCTCCCAGACTGAGACAGACTAGAAATGCCTGGGGACAGACCTCCCCAAATCACTGAGAATCTGTGATCACAATGAGCCAGTCTTCTGCCAGGCATGGGGATGGCACAGAAGCAGGCAGCGTTTCCTTCTGTTGTACCTGGGCTGTCAGGAGTCTGGGACCACCTCAGAGGACAGCTAGCAAAAAAATAGCCACCTGGGAAGATAAAGAAACAGTCTTAGATGGAATACTTCCCTTGTCTGCCGGGGAGATTAAGTTTCTACTAGAGTCTCTCTCTCTCTCTGTCCCTATTGCAATTGGGTATGGGCACAGGTTTGTCTCACTTTCTATTGCATGTAGTTTCTATAATGGATTCTTAGGTTTCTTATAGCAATAAACCTCATTATGAAGTGCTTAGCAAAAAAACCCAAACATCGTGGCGCATGTTATTGTTGTTACTAAGTGCTGTCCAGTTGGTTTTGACGCACAGGGACCCTGTATAGGATTTTTTTGAGGAGCAGCTGGTGGGTGTGAACTGCTAACCTTGCAGTAAGCAGTCCAGTGCTTATCCTATAATGTATGCCACATGTGTTACTTCCCTGGACGAGCCATAAATATTTTATATTTGACAAGCCTGGGTAAGGTTTTGTGTTAGTAATCGTCTTTTATTTTTTATTGGAGCACATTTTTTCATGTTCTTGTTGTTGTTGTTAGAAACACGATTTTTTGCTTCCACTAAAATGGATGGTGTGTATATATGTATACACCTTTCTTTTTCAAAGATTGCCAAATGATGTCATCACCGACCTGGCAGTTCAAACTAACCTCGTGGTCCAGTGCTTTAACACACAATATCACACTAGGACTCCTTGTGGTTTTATAGAGTTGGTAAATTCAGAAATCTCCCAATTTCAGACTTCAAAAACTGAATAAAGACCTGAGGGAAGTTAATATTCAGCTATGGTTTTCCTCCAAAACTGGAAAAAAACTTGTGCAGAAATATGATCTAGAAACTATTTAAAATTTTAAAACTGGTTCTGAAAAAGAAATCACAGTTAATAGAAATCTGAAATAACTCATAATTAATATGAGCTTGAGGTAAAAGTAAATAAAGTATAAAGTGATTGCCTTGGGGAAGTGCTCCCCCCTCTCCCCCCAGTAAGTATGCTTCTTAACACAGAACTTCCTGCTCTCCACAGTAGTGTGTAAAGTGAGCCGTAGCTGTAGGTGCAGCCTGGAGCATTGAAAACTGTGCATAGAAATAGTCTTCCAGCTTCCTATACTGCTTGCTGCCTAAGTGTTTTGAATGTGGAATGTATTATTTTAATAAGCAAAGTAATAAATATTGTGAAACACTTAAAAAAAATACAGAAAAGGATCCAAATACTTTTAAAGTTATCTATAAGTCCACCATCTATGTACCCATGTTTATATGGGGGGGGTGTTAAAAAAATTCCATTATCTTTTAATTCCATTTTCTACCAATACTGTGAAGCCCCCGTAGTATAGATATGTGGATAACTACTTTAACATTTTGGTATTTTATGTGTTATACTGGCCTTCATCAACTAGGAGAAAGGAGAGAGGGTTTTGCAAGCTATTTTCTTTTTTAAGTATCAGAAGCATTTTTGAAATATTCTTGTAAAAGAGTTTAGTAGCTATACATAATATTCCATACTTTGTTCAGCTAAACAGCTTTTTAAAAATTAGATTGTTTCCAAGTATTTCTTAAGATGAATATCTTCTTGTCTGAGATTTCTGTCAATCTTGTGGGAAAAGAAATGGCGGTTTATTGTTTCAATTTACATTTCTTTGTTTACTAGTGATGTGGAAATTTTTTTGTATGTTAACATTTTCCTTTCTTTTGTGAATTACTTGTTCATTTCTTCTGAGGTTTCATGTTGGGCTGCTTGTCTTTTTCTTATCAGTCCATAAACAAAAGGTTCCTACCTTCTTTTCATCATATGTGTTATACTTTACCATTTAACAGTGGCCATTTAATATAGAGCCTTGGACTGTTAACCACAAGGTCAGCAGTTCAAACCCACTAGCTGCTCCTTGGAAATCCTGTACAGGGTCACTACAGAGTCAGAGCCAACTTGGTGGCACAACATCCCTTTTCTTGTCGCATGTGTTATATTCTCCCATTTTAACATTGGCCAGTTAATATTGTGTAGGGTTTTTGTTATTGTTTGCTTAATTCTTTGTTGGTTTATGCTGTTGTTGTTAAAGTGCCATCGAGTTGGTTCCGACTCATAGCGACCCTGTATAAGGTTTCCATGAAGCAGTTGGTGTGTTAGAACTGCTGACCTTGCAGTTCAAACTGACTTTGTGCTCCAGTGCTCCAACCCACAGAGCCACCTGGTTGCTTTATAGGCATGGTGATTTCAGAAATCTCTCAGTTACTAGAGTTAATTTGGGGATAACTACATGTGTCCTGATGTGGCGCTGTCAGTTAACGTACTGGACTGCAAGGTCACTTTGTACTGCAAGGTCAGAGATTCAAACTCATCAGCTGCTCCTCAGAAAACCCTATACAGGGTCACTATGAGTTGGTACCGACTCAGTGGCACTTAATAACAACAACAACATGTGTGGTACTGTAGGATAAACACTAGACTGCTAACCTTAAGGTCAGCAGTTCAAACCCATCATCTACTCGTCAGTAAACAGGGTACCTATGAGTCAGAACTGACTCCATGGCACTTATCAACAATAGTTCATGTGACCCTAGCGTGACTCATGAACTCTGAGCCCCAGATAAGCACGCCCACATCCTCAAAGCTGGACAAGGAGTAGGCCAGCTTGGGTGCAGTCAGCTTGCTGACTCTAACTAGGTCAGTCTGCAGTGACTCTGGCACACTGTGGGGCTATTTTCGTCAGTGTCTTTTCTGCCTCTGAAAATTAGAATTGAGGAAAACTCCAGATGCTTCCCATATGGCGGCTATTAGTGAAATTTCGTACCACATATTAAATTTGAAAGAAGCAAAGTAGATATTTTCAAGATTTTTAGAGACTTTTTGGGCTTTGAAAAAGCCCTTCAGCCATCACACCGGCAACTTTTCTGTTTCCAAAGAGCCTAACAGCTTTTGTTTTAAAGTGAAACCTGTGAGAGCTGGAACATGATGGGGCTGCCTTGGTGTCCCGTCAACCAGGCTTTCACCTTTGACAAGGTGTAGTCTTGGCACTTCTCTAGAGTTCTCTGTTAGTGGGAACTATTTGAGTTTTCCTTCTTACATGGGTTGGTACTTTCACAGGTTTTGCTATCCAAGTGGTGGCTTCCTCCTGTTTTTGTGGTCTCTCAGAGGGATGTTCACTGGCTCATAACATACTACTTTATGAGGGATTTGAATTATGTTTTCCCTTTCATTCCACCACCCTTCCTAATATCATTCCATTTCCTCACTCCTAAATAGATATCTCCTAGATTATTGCATACTTTTAGTGTGTTGCCATGGACTTTAGAACTGAGAGAGTCTTCATTTACAGTCATTTGATAATGATTTGTTTACATACAGCAGTGTGCAGGCTGTGATGGTTTATCACTGTAATTGGTCCATTAGATGTGCTTGATGTTTGTCTAGGTTCTAGGAAGAGGAAAAAAATGTTCATCCGCATCAGACCTGTGGAGCCCACTAATGGAGTTTAATATCTATTTTTGACATCTGTAAAAATACATTAAGGATTTAGATATTAAGGAAGTAAAAAAAAAAATCCTCAGTGGAATTGAACATTAAGTCATTAAACTAGGTTACCATCTACTAAGGCAGTCAGGTGATCCACTAAATTTGATTTCCCCTAAATTTCTAGTCAGTGTCCTTATCCCAGTACATCTGAGATACAAACAGAAGAATTTACTGCTATAGTGTATTCATTTTATGAAAAATGTCCTGCTGAAACAATAATATGTGAGTATGTCCCTCTTAAAGGATCACTTTCAATAATTTCTAAAAACATTGTAATATTTCTGAAGCATATTCCAGATTAATAAATACTGAAGAAAAAAGTTTGGGAGACCCATATTAAATTACTTGCTTTAGTACAACATTTCCACAAAATAATTCTCCAAAGAAGAGATATCATCTGTAGCTTTTTCCAAATGCATTTCATGTCAGAATCCCTTTTTTAGGATCAGTTCTCACTTTGCATAGTGAGGTGATGACAGTAGTTTAACAACAAAAATGATGGGGTTATATTTGTTTATTTCCTGGTCCTTATATAAGGAGTCCTGGTGTGGCACCTTAGGATGAGCGCTGGACCTCAAGGTCAGTTTGAACTGCAAGGTCAGTGGTTCAAACTTACCAGCCACTCCTCTGAAGCCCTATACAGGGTTGCTATGAGTCAGAACTGACTCCTTGGCACTCAATAACAACATAGTTATATAAATCTCTCTTCATGCAACACAAACACAGTACATAACCTAATAGATTAAGAAAATGCCTTCTTGAGATAAGTGGCTTATATATAAGATACTCATGAGCATTGCAGCACATTGTCTAAGAGTTCCATAATTCTAGCAACAAAGCATTAGATGCATATATCTACATGGCATTAAGGAGCCATGTAGCGTAGGGGTTACGAGTCCGGCTGCCAACTTCAAGGTCAGCAGTTCGAAACTACCAGCGGTTCCACGGGAGAAAGATGAGGCTTTCTGCACCCGTAAAAGTTTACAGCCTCAGAAACCCTGTGCAGGGTCACTATGAGTTGGAACCGACTCTACGGTACTTAACAACAGCAACATCTACATGGTATTGGGACGACCATTGAGAGGAAGAGGAGAACTGGAGAGAGAAAGGTGAGATTTTTCACTTATGATCCTGATCATCATAAAGGGTGGATTATGCTATGCTAGGGACAAACTGTTACAGGTTTTACACCTTGATTTTTAAATATTACATTTCATTCTTAGTAAGAGAATATTTAGTTAACTTGTATTTTACTTTAGAAGAAAAATCATGGGAATTATTTCTGCTGGGTTCGGTGTTTAACAACAGCACCGGTTTTTAACTGGCCTTGAGTCCTATCCCTGGGAGAGAATGACTTCAGTAGTGGTGTTAGGGGGAGGGAGGGTTGATCTGACTTAGCTTGAGCTAAGAAGAAGAATCTCAAGTCCATTGATGCGTGATGTCTGGAATTGCTTCCTGAACCCGGTCCCCGCCCCACCCACCCATCTCCTATAGATCGAGACTTTTCCCTCTGTCACAAGGACTAGCTGGAATGGAGAAGGAAATAAGTTAAGATGCTTAATTTCTTTTTACATCTTGCACTAACAATTTTTTTTAAGTTTGTATTGTAATAGTTTACGTGGCAGAACACTAGGTTTACATTCATGCACTTAACCATTTTAAGAAAATTTCATAGCATATTTTTAGAAAAGAACTTATTTTTATGTATTTTACAGTTTTTTTTCCATTTTAATTAATGTTTCTGTGAGTGTGAAGGAGTCAAAGGCTGCATTCATTTTTAAAATATCAATAATGAATATAGAGAGAACCCTTGTAGTGATTAAACATTCAACTGTTTGATCAAATGGTCTGTGGTCAGAGCCATGGGAAGAAGATGTGGCAGTTTGCGTCCATAAAGATTGTTGTTATTGTTGTTAAGTGCCGTCGAGTCAATCCCGACCCATAGTGACCCTGTATAGGGTATCCAAGAAGCAGCTGGTGAGCTTGAACCGCCGACCTTGCAGTTCAAACGGCTTTGCAGCCTGGTGCATTTACCCACAGCACTACCCCAGGACTCCATGAAGATTACAGCTGTGGAAATCCTATGGGGCCGTCCTACTCTGTCCTATATGGTAGCTGTGCATCAGATTGACTCAAGGGCACAACAACAATGAATAGAGATTTGTTGTTGCTATTGTTAAGTGCCTTTGAGTTGGTTCCCACTTATAGCAACCCTGAATAGGGGTTCCGAGGCTGTAAATCTTTGCTGGAGCAGAAAGCCTCATTTTTCTCCCGCATAGTGGCTGGTGGAATCAAACTACAGACCTTGTGACTCACAGTCTAGTGCTTATCCTTCAGAACCACCATACTCCCAAATAGAGATTTGGTAGCATTTAAGGGTTTTTTTCTGTTTTTTTCCTTCCACATAATGTCAAACCAACAGAAAAGTTACAAGAATAGTATAAAAATTTCCATGGACCCTTCACCTAGATTTCCCCAAATGTTGATGTATTACTAGATTTAATTCATTACTTCTCCTCCATATCTGCCTTCTCTCTCCTTAAAAACGCACAATCTCTTATATAACTATACTGTCATCCCCGGTGTCTGTGGGAGATTGGTTCAAGGACACCCACACTCCATAGATATCAGAATTTGTGAATGCTCAAGTCTCTTCTATAAATGCTAGTATTTGCATATACACTATACACTTCCTTCTAAATAGTTTAAAGGTCCATTTGGATCATTATGAGTCAGAGCCAACTGGATGGCGCTTAACAACAACAGCAGTGTAAATAATATGTAAATAGCAATCTCTTAGCCTTTGAGGGATTGCTTCGATCACTTAATTGGTATTTTTCCTCCTGAATACTTTTGGTTCATTGTTAGTTGAACCCACAGATATGGAACTCAGGGATATGGAAGGTCAACTATACAGGCACTCCTCACTTATCAACCTGGTAGATTCTAAAGATCAGGTCGTTAAGTGGAAATGGAGAAAGGCCACATCAGATCACAAAATGGAAATGACTACATTATTACATATTGTCAGATTACATAATTACATTCTGCCAAGACACTGAGAAGCATGGCCCAACCAGTTTGACACATAACCTCACCATGACAGCCAACGTTCATTACGAATGTTGTGAATACATCCAGGAGTTGGATAGGATTTTGTAACTGTTGTAAATGTGAAATGTCAGATAATGAGATAGTTGATAAACAGTTTGTTCTAACTCATACCAACCTTGTATAGGAGTTTCCAAGAAGCAGTTGATGGATTTGAATCACTAACCTTGCTGTTAGCAGTCCAGTGCATCCTATAGTACCACACCAGGGCCACTGGTGAGAAGTAGGTATGTTATATTTATGAAAATTGGGAAATTAATACTGATATAGTACTGTTATCTAACAAACAGACCTCATTCATATTTTATTATTTTTCCCAAAGAGTGTCTTTTATAACAAAGGAAAATCCAAGATCATGCACTGTAATTAGTTGTCATGTCTCTTTAATCTTTAGTACTTTCTGTAAGTCTTTGCATTTTATGATATTGAAATTTTGGAAGTGTTATACAGGTCAGTTATTTGCAGAATGTTTCTCAATTTGGAATTTACCTGATGTTTCTTCATGAGTAAACTCGGGTTACGTACTCTTGGCAGGATGGTTTGTATCATATCAAGAGGCATGTGCTGTTGATTTGTCCTAGTGTTGGTAAGCTAAACCTTGAGCACATGGTTAAGTCGTTATTTACCAGGTTCTTCTGCTATCAAGTGACTAGTTTTTGCTTTGTAATTAGTCAGTACCTTGTTGGGAGCTTCTATTGACATAAATATCAAGTTTAGCATCAATTAATGATTCTTGCCTGATTCTGTTGGTATTATGCTGGTTGCCAAATAGTGGTGTTCTAATGTATCATTCATTTAACATTTGTTAGTTGGGTGTCTGCTGTAAGGAAGCTCTTTCTCATCTCTCCTGTTTGCTTATTTGTATCAATGTGGACACGTAGATACTTATCTTGTTCTGTGAGTTACAATATTTTCTCTCATTAGGCATTTTGATGCTCAGATTGTCCCTGATTTGGCCAGTGGGGTTCCTTTAAAAAAGCTGGCATCTGTGCCTTGCTGACTTGTCCCCATCATTTGAGCACCTCCTTACTTTCTGGCACAAGAAGTTCCAGACTCATCTTGTACCTTCACAAACCAGTCTTGGAGTCCACCCTTTCTCCAGGGAGCCTGGTGTCTTTAGATGAAAATGACACTGTACATCCAAATTCTGGGTGCTCACTGTACTCATTGCTACAGGAGTCTCTCAGCAGGCAGAGATAAGAAACAAATATGTGGATTTATATACACATGACAAACATGTATGCACACACTCAGTGGCAGCAGCAGTGGGCTCAAACGTAGCAACAATTGTGAGGTTGGTGCAGGACCAGACAGTGTTTCATTCTGTTATGCATTAAAAATACCTGTGTAGTGTGTTGTTATTGTTGTTGTGTTAAGTGCCATCCATCGAGTTGGTTCTGACTCTTAGCGACCCTGTATAGGGTTTCCAAGGAGCAGCTGGTGAGTTTCAGCTGCGTACCTTGCAATCCACTGCATTATCCTGCCGCGGCACACCAGGACTCCACCTTGTAGTTTTTT
>NW_006408531.1:14526175-14528018 GCF_000296735.1 Chrysochloris asiatica
TACAAGATCGCTATGAGTCAGAACCGACTCCACGGCACACCACCACCATCACATTCTCTAGCTGTAAGAACTTGGGCAAATCTCTTATGTCGTCATGTACTCTAGCGTTTTGTTTTGTTTTGTTTTTTGTTTTCATGTAAACATTAGGAAATCTATGAAAAGTGATTTTCAAATAAACTGCTATTTCTGAAATTCTGTTATTCTTGGAATTTAACGTATTGTAAGCCTAATCTTTTCATAAGTCATATGAGTAAATAGAAGTACCTTTAAAGGGAATTAATTTTAAGGCAACAAAATCGTTGCCGATTAGATTTAGAAATGTGCTTTAATTTCCTTAATTTACAGTGAGCTACCTTAAAGCATTTGCAATGACACAATGGTTCCATATCTGTGCTGTCTAATATGGTAGTGGTTAGCCACATAAAATGTATGGTTGAACACTTAAAAATGTAGCTAGTGCAACTGAGAAACCAAATTTTTACTTTTATTTAATTTTAATTAATCTAAGCTTAAATAGCCACATATGGCTGTGGTGCAGCTGCAGAGACAAATTACTTGCTTTCTTTCCCACAGGAGCTGGTGGCAGAAGGAAAGCAGGGTCCCCTTGGGTAGAATACTAGATTGAATGAACTAAACCAACTGTTTGTCATATACATTTCATAATAGCTGATTCTGATTTTTTTGATATAAACATTTGCACATTAATTTTGTAGTAGAGTGTTTAAATCCCAGAAATTGCAACATAAATTGATATTTGATAGCAGTGTATGTCACACATTTAAAAAAAAAAAAAAAGAAAGAAAATATAAAGATCAACAACAAATCAGGGAAGTTGATTTATGTTTAGTAGTTAGTAGTAACAGATTGTGGTAATTGTAGTTTGAGAGGTTAGTCTCTTGATTTTCAATGCATGTGCTTTTGTGAAAGAATCTAAAATACTTGTTGCAAAATTTATATTCCCAACCTTACCATCATTGCTACCCTTGAGCCATTGCTGCTGCCACTGTATCAGTTCATCTTGTTGGGAGTTTTCCTCTTTTTTCCAACCCTCCACTTAAACCAAACATGATATCCTTGTGTAGGGACTGGTCCCGCCTGGTAATATTTCCAGAGTGTGGGAGCCAAAGTCTGGCCATCCTGGTTTCCAAGGAGCATTCTGGCTGTACTTCTACAGATCTGTTTGTTCTTTTGGCAGTCTATGGTAGTTTTAATATTCTCCTCCAACACCATAACTCAAATGTATCAATTCTTCTACTTTGAACTGTTGCCTTGAAGTAGAGTTGACTTTGATGACCCAAACGGAGTGAAACCTCAGGACCCCTTCATTTGCTGGTGAGGCACAATTCAAATTGAAGAGAAACAGCTGTAAACATCCATTAATAATTGGAACATGGAATGTATGAAGGATAAATCTAAGAAAAATGGAAATTGTCAAAAATGAAATGGAATACATAAACATTGGTATCCTTGGTACTAGTGAACTGACATGGACTGGTACTGGCCATTTTGAATCTGTCAATCACCTGGTTTAGTATGACAAATTGAAGAGGAATGACCTTGCATTCATCATCAAAAAGAACAAATCAAGATCTGTCTTGAAGTACAGTGCTGTCGATGATAGGATAATATCCACACAACTCTAGGAAGACCTTGCAGTTTATACCACTATTATTCAAATTTACACACTAACCACTAAAGCCAGTAATGATTAAATTGAAGAATTCTACCAATTCTATTCAGTGTGAAATTGAGCAAATATGCAGTCAAGAGGCTTTTGTTCATTACTGGTGATTGGAATTCAGAAGCTGCAAACAAAGAGGAAGGATCTGTGATTGGATAATAG
>NW_006408531.1:14529718-14530480 GCF_000296735.1 Chrysochloris asiatica
TTTTGTTGTTGTTGTTTCCACATTTTCTAAATTGCTCTGGTTTGTAAACAGTCTGGCATGATGAGGGAACGCACTGGTCTTAATCGGACAGGCAATTGAAAGACATGGGGAAGGATTAGTAGCTGGGTCTGTTCATTGAGAGGTATGGCGCTACAGGTTAATGTACTGGACTGCAAGGTAGGTTTTAACCACAAGGTCAGCACTTCAGACTCACCAGCCACTCCTTGGAAACCCTATATAGGATAGCTGTAACTTGGAACTGACTAGCCATCACTTAACTACAACATAAACAGTATATTGTAGTTCCCTGATGTAACCTACATATTTTAGCCCCATATTTTAAGGCAAGTAGCTAAATGATCACATTTAGTTTAGTTTGAAGAAATGAATAAATATCCCTATTGAAATTAGGTCAGGTTCCTTATTTTATTTTCTGATCTAATTCCGGATCCAGTTGTCAGGCTATTTCATTCATCCTCTGTTTCAGTGAAATCCCCTTTGAAATGAATCATCATTAAATCGCAGCAATGACAGCAAAAGATGGAGAGTTGAGATAATATTTGGTTCCAAGCTTTCCATGTGGAAGTAGACATTTAAACCCTTTGAGAAATCTTTAAAACAAACATGCAAAAAAACCTGGAGAGGTAGTAGTATTTTGCCAGAAATCGTCTTTCCACTGAATGAAGCAATTGAGCTTTTCCAGTGTAGCACTGTAGGATCAGCACTGGACTGTGAACCACAAGGTCTGTAGTTCAAACCCAC
>NW_006408531.1:14530810-14547062 GCF_000296735.1 Chrysochloris asiatica
ATATTTATTCCTAAACTACTGTGAGTCACACATCAAGTGCTGCAGGATAGCTGGCGATAGCTGGTTACATGCCTACAGTGAGGATAGGAGGAAGCTTGAGAAGGCTGCGTACAGGCATAGTGAAAAAGTACTGATGTGAAATCACCTCATTTTCATTTGGGAGAAAGCATTGACTGGGTCGTTGCTGTTACCTTTAGTTAGGCATGATGGAATTTTTTTTCTGGGATTTGAGGTAAACATGGAAGATTGCAGGGCCATGGCCATGCAACATAGATTTAGAGAAACAGACAATTATGGTGCGTCACCTTCATTCCCGCCACCCCTTTAAAGTCCAGTAATATATGGAGTATAATTTTAACTGATTTTAGTGAATTTCTCCCAAATAAACTGCATTTATAGGTTTTGTCACTGTCCAAGGTACTATAAAACTGGACTGATAAAAAGCATCGTTTTTTCCTAATATGAAGGGGCTTCCAAAGGTTCATGAAAGAATTCCATTATCTTTTCATTCCATTTTCCATGAGCTTTTTGGAGCTTTTGTGTATCTTAAAGATTGGAACCTCTGGGAACCTTCTAATTAAAGGACTATCTAGAGAAAAAGGAGAACAGAATGTTGACAATGACTGGGATAGGAAGTAAAAGAGTGCTGTATATATAACAAGTTTTGAAAACATATACCCTTCTAAATTTTTTAAAAGAAAGGGAGTTTGTAATTAAGAATTAAGATTAAGAAGGGGGTCTTAAGAATGTGACGTGCTGAAATGCTCTTAGGTAGGTTTTGGGATTAAAAGTAAATTGACGTTAGAATTTGGAGGAGTTCCTATGTCTCCTAGTAAGACCAACCTGATCATTGTGTAGTGGCTAGTAAACTGAATTAACTGGGTCTTTTAATTAGGTATATATACTATTATACTTTATATGCATTTTTTTAGCTTTTAAAATTACAACAAAAAAGCATTAAGTCCTTTAAAAATGAATCTCTGCATTTACATTTTCATACGTATAAATAAAGCAAATTTGATTAAGTCTATTTGTCTTTATTTGCCTATTTTAAAATAACAATAGCCAAGCTTCCAGCATTTTTTTTTTGTTGTTGTTCAGTGCCATCAAGTGGATTCTGACCTGTAGCAACCCTGTATAGGGTTTGTTTTGTTATTGTTAAGTGCCATTAAGTCAGTTCAGACTCATAGTGACCCTGTATAGAGTTTCCAAGAAGCGGCTGGTGAGCTTGAACCGCTGACCTTGCTGTTCAAAACAACCTTGTTGTCCAGTGCATTAACCTACAGCACCACACCTAGCATTTTGAACACTCCATTCAGTCAGATGTCAAGAGTTTAAACTGCCATCATGTTGATAA
Organism: Chrysochloris asiatica; assembly: GCF_000296735.1. Taxonomy (NCBI): domain Eukaryota; kingdom Metazoa; phylum Chordata; class Mammalia; order Afrosoricida; family Chrysochloridae; genus Chrysochloris; species Chrysochloris asiatica. The sequence goes on from NW_006408531.1 coordinate 14,532,168, forward strand.
TGTTGTGAAAATAAAATCTAATATATGTGATTTTTCATGTGTAAAATATTTTAAAATATGAAGGAGAAAGTACTTAAAATTCTTATAAATAACTAATCTAAATGCAGTATCTTTTTCAGACTAACAATTTCAGCCTTTCTACAAAGATGCGCTTTGAATAATTTGGTAGAATGACTAGACCTTCATGTATTCTTCTGCATAGCCCGCCTCTTACTGTCACGGCCACACACTCGCAGGTCTCTCTGTTTTCTGATGATTGCAAAATAGTGCAATTCCACAATGCTCTGGTGAACAGAAATCGTTTTAAAAAATAAATACTACCAGACACTTTAGAATTCTTTTTTTTTTTTTTTTTAGTGTTTTATTGTGAATTATGTGATAGTTTACATGGGAGAACATTAGCATTACATTCATCCTATTGTATGTCAGTAATTGCCATGGTTACAATCCCCTGCATGCATCATCAACCAACCAAAGGGTATACACTACAAGCCTGCCCCCTGGTCGTCAGCACACAGCCCCTCTCCCTCTCTGGGTCTGATGTCCCCAGCCACTCCCATCTCTCCATGTCATCATCTCTGCCTCCATCTCTGGTATCACTGATTCTCTGGGTAGGGTCCCGCACTCTGCTCTTCTCCCTTGATGGTCACCTCTGCTCCTAGACTGCAAAGTCAATCAGTCCCCCTCCTCCTTTTGCTACAAAACGTTTACGTTTCCAACCCTCACAGTCAGTCCTGATAACAATTATTCACTATTGTACCACAATAGACCTATCTGCATTTCCTTTCATCAGCCCCACCCAGATAGATTGGATACTACTCAGTAGAGATTTACCTTCCTCCAGTCCCTCTGGATCTAGGCTCCCTATTGAAAGCTTGTAAACCAGTCACTTCTTGCCTTTGTGACCCCACCATTTTGGGTAGCCAATATCCAAGTTGCCCATCCCTGTCTAATCTTTGTATGGAGGGGGCGGGAATGATCCTTGCTGTAAAGATTTGTTCCCCCTTTTGAGCTACTGGATCCATAGATGTAGGTCAAGTTCATCAAATTGTATCAGATTACTCCTTTTTTTCTCCTCTTCTTTCTTCTTCTAGTTGAGCTCTGATCATCCAGTCAGTGAAGCCAGGACAAGTGGGTATTATCTGCAAGTGTGGGTGTTCTTATGCATATGCCCTCTCTTCTTACCAGCTGGACACTTCACTCTCCACTCTAGTCCTCTGTGGCTATGTCACTGGCTCTGGGCCCAAGAGTCCCCAGGTCTTGCCACACTGCTGGCCAACCAGGTCTCCACCTGAGTTCACAGGAGTCTCTTGAACATTGTAGGGCTTAGCTCGCAGCTTCATTGCTGTTTTCCCTCACTTCCCCTTATCGGTGACGAACGTGGCACTTTAGAATTCTTGCTACAACTTGAAAATTCCCTGTTTTATAAGAACTAGTTATCTTTTCATGGGCAAAAGTTAAAAGGGACAAATGGAAAGAAAAAAGAACAAGGAAGAGCAGGTGACAAATTACAAGATTTAATAAGAGAGAAAGAAAATACTAAAGGATGTGAACTTCTCCTGCAGTTTCCCATCGCACAAACCAGACTCTGCAGGTTTGAGGATAACAGTGCTTTCTCCAATTAGAGACAAGGGCTGAGGCGTCATCATTTCCACCATAGAGCAACTCTGAGGAAAGTAGGTGGGCAGTGAACGGGCATAAGTGAGTAGATAGAAGAACATGGAGTCCTTCTAGTCCTCCTAAAACTGCTCTGTGTTCAAGCTTATAACCCATCAAACCCATTATAAAATAGTTACCATAGTTTTATATGAGGTAAAATTTAAAAACATTGCTATTCACGTTCCAGTTCATACAATCATGGAGATTTAACCCTGTCCTTGTGATCAATGGATGGGTGCAGTCAAGGTCTGTCAGCAATACACTTGTCTTAGTTTTGTGAGGGTGCCTTCCTCAAAGCAGATCCAATCAAAGCGATGCCTTCTGAGGATGTCTGCTGGGCCAGTTAGATTCAAGGCACAGATGTCAGTTCAGAAGGTTATGGTGACTACTCTGGGATTCCCAGAGAATAATCTTGATAGATATTTCTCAAAGGACACAGGATGATCATGAGGGCTTATTATGAAGAAGTTTTTAAAGATTGAAAACTGCATTGTGAGATAAAGGCCAGGATAGTTGCACTGAGGACTTAGGTTTTTTTTTTTTTCTTTCTTTCTTTCATGGCCATGCACCTGCTGTTCCTTAGAGGGTAGCAAGGGCTGTCCTAAAAACTTCTGTTGTGATGCCTTACTCCTTCAACCCCACAGCCCCCATCTTGCCCCTTCAGATTTTTTCTTGTTCCTCCAAACTGAAAGAACATTTAAAATGAGCAAGACTTGAGTCCCTCAAGGTTGTCAGAACTGTTATATTCATGTGATGTAAATTAAAGAGCACAGAATTCTTTGTGGGGCATGTCAGAAACTCGGAAACACTGTCTTCATAAGTGTACAGACATAGGTAGAGAATAGGTTGAGAAATAATAACTTCACGTTTTGATATTTTTAATAATGTTTGCTTGGTTTTTATAGCAATACTTGTTTACTTACCCTCATATATGTTTGAATTTTTATGTAGTACAGATTTGTTAAACACATTTCTATTCCCTCTCAATTTCTGGGGTTTATGTATATAATTGCATTTTCAAAATATACTGCAATTTAGAAGTATTTGTCATACCTTTAAGCCTGAACTATAAGCTATCTGCTCATCCTTTATCCCTCTGCTACTGTTTTGCCTTACTTACCATACATTAAAAATGAAACAAAAAATGGCATGGATCAGCTGAAGCCCAGTCTTAGGAAAATAGCAGGTAGTGGTAGTTAGGACAATGCCTCTGTCTAAGACAGTTACTGTGCAGTGCATACTTTTAATGTGGTTCATGGTTGATGGTGCCCACTGCTCTGTGCACTAAGATAAAGAAATCTCCTTGAGCTACTTGTCATACATAAAACCCTATTCTCTTTCCTCTCTTGTTAGCATTCAGCTGTTTTTCTGGATGAATGCACCCCCATTTAGCTACAAACTGTTGTTCCCGAGAGAAGAGTGGTGCACTGTCCCTATACAATGTCATCTCCTGTCTTTCCCTGCCTTTCTTCTCTCCTTGTGGTACCAGTTACTTCCTGTCAGCAGAGACACTGACCCAAGTGCTTCCTAGGTGCTCAGAAGAACGATGTCTCCAGCTCAGAGGACAATATTCAATGACACATTAGAGTCATGAAAGCCCACCACTCGCTAGTTATGTGACCATTAGTAAGTTACTCTGCCATCCTGTTTCCCCCTTTGTTAAATTGACATCATTGTGAGGTCGTTGTGAGATTAGACCCACTCAAATATGTAAAACCCTAATGTCTGATGCATAGTAGGTGCTCAGTAAATCTGAGTTGTTATTTTTGCTATTTCCCGTGGCATGGGGAGAAGGAATCTGTACTTCAGAATACAGGGTTGTTGCTTTTTTTCTCTGTTTGTCTGTTTTCCCTACCTGTAAATCCCCCAAGTGCACACTCAGTTGGCCATAGTACAATAGGATGGGTGGGAAAACAGGTCAATACTGGTGCTTGTGCAGCCCATGGAGGCTTCCTGAAGGGGGCGATAGAAGTAGAAAGATTTACAGGAGTTAGCCAGATGAATGGGGACTACGATTCTTCAAGGAGTGGTAACAGCATACAAATCTCTGATGGTGAGAGAATTACATTCAGGGAACTGCAGTCATTCTGTAAGTCTAGAGAGTAGAGTTGGTGTTGGTGAAGAATACTGAAAGTGGTCTTGCGCGAAGTGCCACAGTCTCCGGAAGCTTTTTCTCTGAGGCCACCGGCCACGACCTGGCAGTTGGTGTTTGCCGGTTGGCATTATTAGGCCACAGTTGCTGCCGACTCAGCGCTGTCCGCACCATGGCTTGGGTCCAGACTGCACCACAGCGCTTCAGGAGATGTAGGTCATCGAAGCCTCTTTGGTGCGGGAGCTTGAGCTGCAGGGAGCCCCGCGGCGGTGCGGTGGGAGAGCATTCAATGGTTTGAGCAGCAGGCAGGGTTGAGAGATGCTGGCTACACACCCCACAAGGGCCTCACCACCGAGGAGATCAAGTACCTTCGAGCGGCAGCAGCACTCCACAAACGAAAGCTGCAGAGTGGAGAGATCACAAAGGAAGAGAAGCAGCCTGCATCTGTCTAGTCCACCCCAAGCAGCACCCCGCACTCTTCCCCTAAGCAGAAATCCCCAGGCTGGTTCACTTCTGGTCCTTCCACAGCCTTACCTGGCCCAAATCCTAGCACCATGGATCCTGGAAGTGGGGATAAGGACAGAAACCCATTAGATAAATGGAACTTCTCTGGACCGAGACCCCTCCAGAAATCTGATTCAGGAGGTTTTGCCACCCAGGCCTACAGAGGAGCCCAGAAGCCCTCTCCAGTGGAAATGATTCGTGTGCAGACCACCCGAGTGGCTGGGAATCCAGCAGCATTTAAGCGGCCCAAGATGGATATCCCAGTGATAGAAGGGAAGAAACAAGCACCCTAGACCCATAACCTCAAACCCCGAGACTTGAATGTGCTCACGCCCACTGGGTTCTAGAGCTCTTTCTGTTCTAGGTTCGAGTCCCCCATAACCCTATTACCTTGGCTCTGACATAGGAAAGGTATAATTAAAAAAAAAAACAAACCCAAAAAAGAAAAAAAACCGTTAAACCAAGGCTAGAGCTGGGAGACATCATTGGCTTTTGAGAAACACTGGTGCAAAGCTTGCCCTTATTGTTTGGAAGAAGCCATTTTGTACCGCTTTAATTTAGACTAAATAATTAATCTTTGCAGTGATATGGGAGGCCTCATGACATATTTTTGTATCATTTCCTCCATGTAAGAGCTTTGATCATGACTTTCTAGGTAAATAATGTTTGTGCAATTCCCAAACCCTGACTTCATCATTCTTAGACCACTATCAATGTGAGCACCGGCAAGTCATAACGTAGAGGTGTCCACTAACGAGCCTAAATAACCTGGGTCCTTCTCACTTCTGGACACTGGGCTGGTACTGTGTTCTAGCTTGATTGTTTAGGAGGACTAAGATCTGTCCGAGATCTGAGTACAATTAAGAGCCAGACTTGCTGAAACTGGCCTCTCCTTGCTTCCTGGTGGACCTAATAGATAGATCACCTTGTCCTGCGCCCAGTGCTGTCGGAGCAATGCTTCTCTCGTATGTGTCACACAGAACAAACACTAGTCTTGCAAATCCTTTCTTGCGCTTTAAAAACTTCATAAGGGAGAAAATTTCAGTGTGCAGGTTTCATGTGAATGGTAACTACAGCCAGATGATAGCTTTGAGGCTCATGAAAAACTATCACTTCTTTTTTTTTAATTATTATTTCCTTGTTCAGCCCAGGGTTGGACACCTTTTTTCCTCCCATCAGAGCATGGAAGAAATGAACATTTTCTATAAGAAAGCATTTCCTCCCCAAAGCCTTGTGCCTTTATACACAACCATAGCTTACCGAGGAAAGGAAATCAGGAAACTGCCTTTTATTGCTCTCCTATGTCTACATGTTCAGTCACTGTCTTGAGCTTTGTCTCAAATACCTGCTGGTTTTGGATTGGATATTATATACAGAAGGAGTTGACCTTTGCTTCGAAAGATCCTGGAGTCTAGAATTATTTGAACAATTAATTTATTTGTGTCTTCTGTTGTGCTTGTATCTTGTTTTGACAATAAAAATCTTTACTACTTTCTCAAAAAAAAAAAAAAAAAGAATACTGAAAGTCCCATGGGCTGCCAAAAGAACAAACAAATCTGTCTTGGAAGAAGTACAACCAGAATGCTCCTCAGAAGTGAGAATGGCAGGATTTCATCTCTCATACTTTGAACATGTTATTGGGAAGGACCAGTCCTTGGAAAAGGACATCGTACTTGGTAAAGTGGAAGGTCAATGAAAACGAGGAAGACCCAACAAGATGGACTCACATGGTGGCAGCAACAGTGGGCTCAAGCATAACAACAGTTGTGAGCTGATGAAGGACTGGGCAGTGGTTTGTACTGTTAAGCAGAGAGTCACTATGAGTCAGAACTGATTCCGTGGTACCTAACAGTAGTTACAGAGAATAGAGTACAAGACCAACAAATATCAAGTTGTTACTGTTAAGTGCTGTTGAGTCAGTTCTGACTCAGAACAACTCTGTATAGAGTTTCCGAGGAGCAGCTGGTAAGCATCAACTGCTAACCTAGTGGTTCAAACCGACCTTGCAGTCCAGCACATTAGCCCTCAGCACCACACCAGGTAGTGATGCTAAATTTGGTAAGAAGAGCAACTGTGAGATCCTAAAGAACAGAGCACGAGGTTATTTAATCAAATTTGCATTCTAAATACTTTATCTTATAGCTGTACTAATGACTGTGTTTTGGAGATCAAGACTTAGAAATCCACAGACCAGAAGGGAGTGTCTTATAGTTACTGCCAGCCTCTTCTAAACTAGTTGCTTCTAACTTTTGATGAACTGGGATATAGATAACCAAGCTAGTTACATTAGAGTTTGAACTATGAATATGTAGAGTCTGGGTAAAGGAATGGAATACTTTTAAAATTTGTTAATGGAGGTTGTTTTTTGTTTGATAAATTCATGGTTTCTGACTATGTTCTGTTTAAATAGAATAAATGAAGGCATCAGTCCTAACATTTTGGAGCCCCATGGAGTCCTGGTGTAGTGAAGGATAAGCCCTAAACTGCTAGCCTCAAGGTTGGCAGTTCAAACCTACCAGCTGCTCCTTGGAAACCATATACATGGTCACTGTGAGTCGGAACTGATTCAACTTAACAACTGAAGATATAGAATCCTGGTGGCTCTAAGGGTTAGGCATTGAGCTGCTAAATGTAAGGTTAGTGGTTCAAACCACCAGTAGTTCCACAAGAGAAAGATGAGGCTCTCTGTTCCCGTAAAGATTTACATTATTGGAAACCCTAATATAGTATCTCTATGAGTTGGAATGAGTTTGATGGCAGTGGCTTTGCCCTGGTTTTTGGTTATTGAACACACGGGGAAGGAATTAAGGGAATAAGTTGATATTTAACAACATATCTCAACTTTTTTTAAAAAAATTAATAGTTACCATTGTATTTCTTTGGTTATTGCTTATGCTGTCTCTTAAATTGGAGCATTCTCCTCCAACGTCCCACCCATTGTGTCAAACCTGAGCCAGGTAGATATGTAAGGTGTGGTCTTACCTCCCATTCCCAGCTCTGAGACACTGATCTGCTTTTTCTGTTATGTTAATCCCATATCCCTTTGTTGTTTGTTGTCCTTATGTGCTGTCGACTTGGTTCTGCTTCATAGTGACCCTGTATAGTGTTTCTGAGGAGCAGATAGTGGGCTTGAACTGCCAACCTTGCAATCCTGTAGTGCCACACCAGTACTCCAAATGGAACCCACAACCATGGAGTGGATTCTGGTTTGTAGAGGCTGCATGTCTTTACAGGAGAAGACTGCTTCTTTTTGTGTCGTAGAGTGATTGGTGGGTGTAAACTGCCAGCCCTACAGCTCCACTAGTACTCCTTATTTATACTCTTGGAGCGACCTTAATGTGTGAGTGCAACAATGAAAGCACTTGTAATCTGTGTGTTTGTGTTTATTTCCTCCACATCAAGATCTTCTAGAATCTCTACCATATTCCCCTGCTGGGAGGGGAAATTAGGGGGAAGAGTAACCAGTGATCTGTTAAGTCCCATCCAGTCAGTTCAGGCTCGTAGCAAGCTTATATAGGGTTTCTGAGGATTGGCTGGTGGATTGGAACCACTAGACTGTAGTGGCCACTTAGCAGTATCTGGAGACATTTATTAATGGTTATGACTCACAGGGGAGGGGGTGGGAGAGACTGTAGTAGCCAGGAGGCGGCTGACTATCCTGTAGTGCACACTCCTGTTCCTCATCCTCCCCTGGCATATGAATCCAAGAAGTATCCGGTCCAAATTGTCAGCAGAACCAAGGCTCAGAACCCCTGTGCTAGAGGTGCTATCTGTATCTGCATAGGCTGCGTTTGAGTAGGTTGGGAGGGCTGGCTGGCTGGCTGCTCACTAGGCACCTGTGATATTGGGTCCCTGGAGGTGATGGGGATGGTGCTGAACTGCACCTGCTTTCCACGGGCTCCTACTCATTGGTGTTTTGTTCCAAAGCTATTCAGAAAGTTAATTGCCAAGTCCAGTGGTGCTTGCCCCTGGAGCTTCTTAGAAAGCCTGTGTGTCTAGTCTATTTTCTGAGTCAGGTCCAGCACCCCAAAAGGGCTTAAAAGATTTGATGGTGCTTCTAAAAATGTTAGTTCCTTTTCTGAAAAGAACCCAGTATGTACCCATACTCATTAAGTTAATTGGTTTTAATCAAGTAACCTGGCCCACATCTCACAGGTTTTCAAAATTCTCTGAAGATAAAACAATGATTTGGCATGGTCCTTTTCCCTCCGTTTACCCTTTATGCCACTCAACAATAAAATCCACACTGCAGTTTATCACTGACACAAAAGATAAATGCTGAGGACCTGCGCTGTAAGGTTGCTGTGCGCTGGAATCTACTTGATGGCAAACGACAACATACTTACACAGAAGTTGTTTCTAAAACTGTTGCATTATACTTGTTGATTCTCCCTCTTATCTTGGAAGACCTTTGAAGTTTTAAGAACTTGATAAAGCAAGTCAGTCATGTGGACCCTCCGAGCAAGACAACTCAGCTTCCTTTTGTGCAGGTTTGCAGAGGCTCCATGTCTGTTCTCAGCCGCGAGGGAGGGAAGGAACAGAGATCTCTCTGCCTGACTGATTGGATGTTTTTGGTATGGGTACAAAATCAGTTGTAACCTTCAGGGTTTTAAGTGTCATTTTTTTAATGCAGTAATAAACTAAAAGGCAGAAGAATCTGGAAAAAAACCGTAAAGTAAGCATTTAGGTGATTTGGGTAAAGAGTTAGGTTTTAATGTGGATTTATTGTGTACCCTGAAAGAACTCCTGAAAGTGAGCTGAAGTTTAGCAACCATTTCTTACCCAAGAAAGGCCTCTCCTGCTCCTAACCCACACACATGCAAGCTTCACTGGCTCCTTTGAAGAGAAGCCTTTCTGGGGTTTGATTTGGTTCAGTGAACAAGGTTACTGTTTAAAAACAGTGGCTGGAGAGCTGTGTGTCTCATCAGTCTTTTGCTTTTCTCCTGAGTGTATCTCAAGCTGTGTCAAAAGCAATACATAAGGATAATTAAATGGCCCCTCTCCTAATTACGTGGTCTTTGCCTGGCTGAGGGGCTCAAAACAAGAAGGGGGAGACATGAAGATATGTGGCAGAGTATTCATGACAGAAGGATTTTCACATGGAAGGCGCTAAGCTGGACTGTAAGTTCTGGGACTCAAAATGTCTTTAGGCGTTACAGAAATCAGGCAGTCTTTAAATCAGTTTTGCAATCTTAACACTTACAGTAGGTGGAATACAGAATAGTAAATATTTTCATCTTCTTCTTTAAAGAAAATAATGATTTTTATTTTCAGAAAGAATGGCATTTTCATTTGTTATATAGCTTATGTGTTATACCACTCTGCATATTCTGATACCATGTGATAGCTTCAACGAAAATTAAAAAGCCATCATTATTCTCCATTTTTCATATCTTTGTTCTTTTTATCTTGGCAAAAAACACACATAGTAAATGCCCTTAAAACTCGTAGGGTCTTCTTAAGAAACCTCTAGTAGCAAGTTACACACACATACTGTTACCATGCTGCTGCTCAGAGAAACATTTAGTACGTAATTTATTGGTGATTTGTTGGTGCTTTTGATATTTGTATCAGAAATAGACTAGGAAGATTTCTTTAGTAATGATTACTTTTCTAAGAGTCTCTTCTCTCTAAGGGAGGCCCATTAACAAGGGCATCAAAGTAGTAGAGTAATATTGTCATGTTACCTAAAGCTACTAAGTTCAGAAGTTTGTAGTCTGACATGAAAATCATGTATTAAAAGCTACTGTTCCTTTTTCATAGAATTTCACTGTGTCATGTCTAGTGAATGTTCTCTGTGCTGAAAATTTTATACTACATTGGAAGTTTTGATATACCATCTTGACAAAATAATTTGATTTTCTTAGCTGAACTCAAGGTGACATGAATGAATGTCAGTTGAACTTTAAGTCAATTTCAAAATGACTCCTCTTTTTAAAGAGGTGGTTAAGTTTCAGATCCATGTGAATCCAGGCGTGGTGGTGGTATACCATGGAGTCGGTTCTGACTCACAGCGACCCTGCATAGGGTTTCTAACACTGTAAATTTTTACGGGAGCAGAAAGCCTCATCTTTCTCCCATGGAACGCCTGATAATTTCCAGCTGCTAACCTCAACTCATAACCACTGTGCTACCAGAGCTCCTATAAGTATGTAGTATGAATAGGAACTGGTAGTTTTTTTATACCTAAGGCAAATTATTCAATAAAGAAACCCTCAAAGTGTATAAATGAATTCAACTGTGTTCATATTGAGATGTGTTGAACCATAGCTTACTTTAAAATATCCAGAACAATCCTTAAAGGGATTAACATTCTCAACTAGAAGATATTTTTTTACATAACTTATTCTATTTAAAGAGATAATGCCATAGCTGTTTATGGATGGTAATCTCTGTTAGGTTATATAAACGTGTTCCTCCTGTCTTATCACAGACAGAATAAAATAACATCACTTGAATAGCCAGTAACATGTGATGCAGGAACAAGTTAATATTTAAAGTTTTGATGTTTTTCTGTAATACAATAGTTATAAAGTACTAAGTCCAACATTAACATTTTATATAACATTTTATTAAAACTTCTTGTCTCGAGTATTCATATTTTTGTGTTTGACTTTTCAGATAATAAAAACACAACATTTAAATATGCATAATTAAATTCTATCAATGTTAGCCAATAGTCATTGTCAAGGTGAAAAAAGAAACACAAAACTGTGTCATTTAGAAATTGTAGTTGAATTGAAAATTGGAAATTAGGTCAAGTCATCAAAAACTAGCCAAAACTCTTGACATACTTAAATTGTCTTATAGTCCATATGTGAGAATTACCTTAGTTATTAAGCATGTAGAGTTTTCTTAAATATTTTTAGGGTATATAGTGTTGTTAAATGTTGTCAAGTCAGATCCGACCCATAGCAACCCTGCATAGGGTTTCTGAGGAGCAGGTGGTGAGCTTGAACTGCTGACCATGTAGTTCAAATGGCTTTGAAGTCTGGTGCATAGTAGGTGTTAGAAATAAAACAGAACTAAAAACTCAATCGTTTCAACTTTGTATAGCGTTCTGTACTTTTCGTCTAAATTGCACCACCTATGACCAACAGTTACTAAGTTGATTGAAATTCTTTCTATGGAATGTTGCACACTTCTTGAAACGTGTAAAAATAGTTTCAATACAAAAACAGCTGTTTGTTTTTCAGTCATTTTTGTATATGCCTGTATCTTTCATTTAAAAAAAAAAAATATATATATATATATTAGTTCTCACAGTATAACATTTATGTAAGTTAGGTGAAAGCAAAACAAAACAGAAACATGGGTAGCTTAGTGGGTTACAAGTTGGGCTGCTAACTGCAGGGTTAGCAGTTCGAATCTGCCTGCTGCCTCACAGAAGAACGATGAGGCTTCCTGCTCTTGTAATGATTTACAGCCTTGGAAACCCTCTACAGGGTCATAAGTCAGAACTGATTCTACAATGAACAACCACCACCACCACCAGGCCAAAAGAAAGAAGAAAATCACCCATGAGCCTGACCCTGATGCAGTACAGCTGCTTCAGTGTGTTTTCTCTTTGTGAACTAGTATGAGCGTTTATACCATCATTCATTTCACTCAGGGTTATAGTATAAGCAATTATGCATGGCATTGCCTCATTTGCAGGACTTCTTCTTTTTACTAGTGAGATAATCCTTAGGAGGAATATCCTCATTTATGTCACCATTGACATAAATTGATAAGCACTAGACTGCAAAGTTGGTTGTTCAAACATACCAGCTACTCCTTGGAAACTCTATACAGGGTCACTGTGAGTCCAAACCAGCTCAAAGTTACTCTTGACTTTTGACAATTGTAACTAGTGCTGTAGCGAACGGCTTTGGGTGCCAGGTTTTTTCCATATACTAGATTATTCAGAAACCCTCTACAGTGTCATTATGAGACTCCTTAAACAGTCTCAGAAGTGGGACTATAGAGTCAACAGTTTTCATGCCAATAGGTAAATATTTTTACAGTCTTTTCCTAAAGTTATGCCAGTACACCAATATACCGCGACTCTGCTGTGTAGCATGTAGCTTTCTGCTCCTACACTGAGGGTATCTAGTACTGAAGTTGGAAGCACATGTTTAATAGTTCTCTTCAGGGTTCACGCTACATGAAAGGCCAAGATTCCAGAAAGGTACGGTTCTAACTACAGGTGAAGCTACTTCTCATATTCAAGACACATATAGTCTCCATGAGTCCAAGTCTACTTGGCAGCAACTGGGTAAAAACACTACTGAAGTCAATACAAGGAAGTAAAGGGGGGGGGGGGAGGCTCAAAAAGTTCATGGAAAAATTCCATTATCTTTTAGGTACATTTTCCCCACAAACTTTGTGAAACCCTCTTGTATAAATTGACACAGATGTTGACCCCAGGTCTCTGGTAGTCAGATTTTGTCCTTTGAGTGAGGGGTAACTGAAAGATACCTTTCACGCTGTACACAGATTATGTAGGGTTAAGTCTACAGGAGCTATTAACACCTAAATCCAAATTAATTATTGATGGTTCCATTGGTGGATGGATTCTGGTACGTGGGGTTTGTGTTTTAGAATTGGGAACTGGCAGACCTGTGTTGTTGGCACCATCGAGTCCACCCCAGCTCACGTGACCTTAAGTGTAGCAGGACTAAGTAGTGCCTGGTCTTCCTCATCTTCATCATCTTAGATGTGCCTTTTGTGGCTGTTGTGTTCATCCATCTCATTGAGGGTTCCCCTCATTTTCACTGACCCTCTACTTTATCAAACACAATGGCCTTTTTGAAGGTTGTTGTTAAGTCCCATCGAGTTGTTTCCAACTCATAGCAACCCTGCATAGGGTTTCTGAGGAGCGGCTTGGTGGGTTTGAACCACTGACCTTGTGGTTCAAACCGACCTTATGATCCAGTGCTTATCTTTCAGTGCCATACCAGGACTCTGTATTATTATTATTATTTTAAGGGTACGAGATACCTCAGGCAGCTTAGGAAAAACCTTGGGGTCTATATGCCTGGAGAGATGAGGAAGAAACCAAGAGACTGGCATTTAAACTTAGAAGATGGAACACTGAAAACAAATGGTTTTGCTTATTTTTCTGTAACCCAAAATAAACAAATGAAAGACTTAATTAATACAACAGCAAACAAAAGCAATAAACAAGATTTATAGTTAAAATTAGGTGGTGTGGAAAAAGACACACCACCTAATTTTAACTATAAATGTTCTTTGATAAAAATTGTAAGTGTAAATAATAAATGGATTTGGCCGCATACTCTGAAACGGTGTCTTTCCAGCATCCAGACAAGCACTTGGCTGTCTGAAAAAAGAAAGAAAAGGTTCTTATTATTTGACTAAATTTGGTCAAAATTGTTGACCCAGTAATCACATGTGGGTATAAAGAATAAGGAAACTAAACCCTATCAAAATGTTTCCTACAGGAAAGAGTAAGTGAGAATCCTGATGGCTAAAATGATGATAAAAACAAGATTTTTCTCCTGCTTTTAACTAATGAATGAAAACCTCTTTATTCTAACTATAGGGAGCAATTAGGCAGGTTCCGTAAGCTCACTGGGCATTCACTGAAAGTCTATCATGACAAATATAAATCAAGGACTCTACCCTCTGTCACTGACCTTCACCTAACTGCCATTGGGGTGGAATCTTAAACAGTGTATCTGAAAACTGCAGCAGATTCCATTTGTTATAAATTAATAACATAGGATGTTCATTAATTATTAAGCATCATTGAAATATGCTGAACATTTTATACAGGTTTATAGCCAGTAGCTGTCATCGGAATGTTTTAAAGTGATGCCCAGGAGAAAAGTGGAAGGGTTTAAACCTCCATGCATTTGCAATTGCTTGTTAGTTTTGCAGTGACCTTCAAAAAAACCAGACTTGGATTGACGAGCAGGTACCTTTTCCCAGAAATGGTAGCTACTTCCCCCAAAATGTCATCTATCTCAAAAAGCGGGAATAAAAATTCAACATGTAGAGTATTGATTTTACACTGAAGAATTTAAGTAGAGGTAAGTAGGAGTCGTCTTTGGTCAGAATTATAGTCCATTAAAGAAATGTGGCGCTGTAGGTTAATGCGTCAGACTGCAAAGTCATTTGAACTGCAAGGTTGGTGGTTCAAGCTCACCAGCTGGTCCTTGGAAACCCTACACAGGGTCGCTATAGGTCAGAATCGACTCGATGGCACTTAACAACAACAAAGAAATGTACATTTATGGTGTGAAACGAAAGAAGCTGTTATTGAAGAGCAAATTAAATAGAAGTCTCCTTGGAAATAAATATTGTACTCTAAGTTCTAGTTACAGTATTTTTCTACCTAGAGTTGTGTTCTGAATTGTGTTGGTGAAAAGGACAAAGGACTTAAGAAGTCAAGTATGGGATTTGAAATAGTGGCCTCTATTAGTAGCTCTTTGTCTGGAAGCTCATCTGAAACCTGTCCACCATGGGTGACCCTGCCGGTTATTTAAAGTACCGGTGGCGTAGCCCTCAGAATCACAGCAACTCAAGCCACCAAAGCACAAGAGACAGATGAGTGGTGGCCTTTTGGTTTTATGTTGATACTGTCACTTTAAATTTCTATGTCAATCCTGATACAATCAAGATACAAGGAAGAT
>NW_006408531.1:14548820-14572204 GCF_000296735.1 Chrysochloris asiatica
GGCAGCGGTAGTGAGGTTGGCCCAGGATCGGCCATTGTTTTGTTCTGCTGTGCATGGGGTCACTATGAGTCGGTTTCAACTCGATGGCACCTGACAACAACAACAACATTAGGAGCTCTTATTAAGTTCCTCCGTATTACTGTGTCCTTTACTTGTAAGTCTTTATCCCCATTTAAAGTGTAACCTCCTTCAATGTGATTGCACGTGTCCCTGAAAGCTCCATATGAGAAGTCTTGCGTCACCTTCTGTCTCTAGCTGTGTTCCTAGTTCCTAACATCATTGCTGTTAGCTCCAGCTCCTGCTGACCTATTTATAACAGACTGAAGCTCTGCCCAGTCCGGTGCCATCCTCACAGTCTTTGCTATGTTTGGGCCCATTCTTGGATCTACTGTGTCAGTTCATCTCATTGAGGGTCTCCCTCGTGTTTTGCTGACCCTCTACTTTATCAAGTATGGTGCCCTTCCCAGAAATTGGTCCTTCCTGATGATATGTCCAAAATAGGCAGACAGAGGTTCACCATCCCAGCATATAAAAAGCATTCTGGTTGTACTTCTTCCAAGGCTGATACGTTTGTTCTCCTGGCAGTTCATGGACCAGTTAATACCCTTCATTAGCACCACGACTCATAGGTGTTCAGCAGTAAGGAGTATGGGGAGAATGATAGATGGGGAGGACTATTCTAGTCATTTTAACATTCTATGAAACTTGTTCAAAGATGTTGTTGTTAAGTGCTGTCAAGTCGGTTCCAACCCCTAGCTATCCTATATAGGGTTTCCAAGAAGTGGCTGGTAAGCTTGAACCACCGACCTTGCAATTAAACCAGTAATAGTTGCATTTGTCTTCTTCAGCAACTGTGATTAATTCATTTATTGCTTTCTCTTCTTTTACATTCTGGATCTTGTATCATTGTACAGACATCACTATAACACCATTTTGTAGAATGGGAATCTTTCATAATAATTCACAGGCCTACCTCCCCCAAATTATAAGTTTTTTGATGATTGAACTCTCATCATGTAAGAGTTTTGTCTTTTTTTTTTAATTCATCATGTAAGAGTTTTAATAACAGTGTTGCCAAAAGGACTTTGTTGCAGGTTAGGTTCAAATAATACAAAAGGTTGCAACACTGACCTGAGAGTTCCCAGGGCCTGCTAATTCCTTTGTTGTTGTTGCTAGCTGCCAGTCCACCCCTGACCCATGGTGACCCCATGAACCTTAGAACAAAATGCTGCCTGTTCCTCTCCTATCCCCATGACAGGTTATAACTGGACTGTTGAGACCTATGGAGTTTTCATTAGCTTATTTTCGGTAGTACATCATCTGGCGTCTTTTCCTAGTTGATCTTAGTCTAGAGGTTCCAAAGAAATCTGTTCAGCATCATGGCAACAGTGGCAGACCGGAGATGATTGAGTTCTAGGAACATTGACTGTGAATCAAACCTGTGTCTCCCATATAGAAAGTCAGATTTCTCCCACTGCAATGCCGCTGAACCACCCACCACCACTGACTTCCTCCCCATGTGTTCCTTTAGATGTCTTACAATAAATAGCCTCTTAATTCTAACTGCTGGGCTGGCTTACTTTTGGAAGAAATCAGCATTTTATTGTCACTGTATTTTAATACCATGTCATCTGAAAGTCATTGTTTAAGAAAAAGTTTAGGTGATGACTTCCAATATAAACTGATAATGAAAGAACAGTATCTTCAATTTTCCTAAAATACCAAGTACTTAAATCTTTTTGTGTTGTTGGTTTTTTGTTGTTGTTGTTGTTTTGGTTTTTTCAAAATAATGATCCTTATTCGGTTAAGGTGTTGTTATGCCCAGAATTCAGGGTCTCCAAAGACCACCCAGGAGCCGTGTACCGATGCAAATACATAAGGGAAGTTTAATCAAGCTCGAGCCAGGTCTCTAACCTTATCCGACGCATCGGAATAGGTAAAGAGCCCCGAATTCATTGTCTGCAGGGTTTTTATAGAGTTTTCAAACAGCTCAGGTTTCTCAGATTTACAATCTTTGGATTGGTTAACAATTGGCAAACTATGAGATGTTACAGTTTAATTGGTCAGGACTGGTAGTCTTTGTTCTTAGGCTAGGGTAAAGGAAAACATCTGGCCTCTGGCCTTGAGCTGCCTGGCTATTTATACATATATCATTTTCTTGGAGCTAGAGGATGTGTTCAGGCTAATGTACAGAATGGAGATTGACCTTGCCTCTGGAGGGAACTAAAAACTGAGGCCTTGTCTATTTAAAATGCTTTCCTGAGCCTGACTAGAGTTTAGTCAAGCAGTCTCTAGGTAGGTAAAATCAGTTTGGTCCTTACAGTGTGAGGCTTTAAATTTTATCTTAAATATTACAGTTTAAAGAAGTGTTGTCATGAACTATAAATCTTAGTTCATCCGATGTTAAAGGACACCCTAATCAACTGTAGTCGCTAACGGAAACCTGGTCTGTGCTGCATTAGAAAAAGAGACGCTCTCAGAAGAAAAACAGAAATCTCTGGTTTCAATTTTGTTTTAATTCATGTTTATTCCTTCTTGTTCTAAAAATGCTAGCAGCAACCCATAAAGAACAATGCAGTGACATAAATTAGACACATTTGAGAGAAAGAAAAAAGATAAAACTAAATTTAGAAGATAAAATAGAACTGGAAATAAATCCTTTCCAAAGGTGCAGCCTGTGAATCAATCAAATCTGTCTCGGCTATTCACCTGCAACCACTAATGGAAAGCTGGTCAGATCGGCAGTTTGCTTTGCTGAAAAGTGAAAAGAAGCCAGTTACTCAGAAGAAATCCAACTACTCTCAGTAGTAAGACTGAAAGTGGTTTCTGTCTAATGTTTTGAATGATGCCACATCCAGACAAGAGGCACAGCAACTAGTTTCATGGGAATGTTTCTTCAGAGGAAACTTCATGGTTTAACACTTGATCAGGACAAACCCTGATTGTGTGCATAGTTTATTCCAGTACCTGTATGTGGAAATTACAAATATAAAAGTTACTTACTGACTTACAGTGTAAGGGGGGACTTCTGTGCCATAAAAGATTGTGTGTGTGTGTTTTAAAATACTGTAGTAAAATAAAAGGTATAACTACCTTTTAATCAGAGTAGAGTGAAGTTTGGAAACAGATTGAGCAGCTTTTACCGGGGAGAATGTGGTTCGCTGTATATGTCTATATTAGTTTGATTTAATACAAGGATAGATTTACAGTTGTCTAAGGAATTAAGTTACTGTTGTTGTGACTGTGTCAGTCAAGTGGATTCCAACTCCTAGTGACCTTAGAGGACTGAGGAAGCCTGCCCTGTAATGTTTTTTGGGTTGTAATCCTCCTCATGAGAGTAGATCGCCAAGTCATTCTCCTCTGGGTTCAAATCTCCTACTTTTCAGTTAGCAGCTGAGCACTTAGCCATTGCTCCACCAGAGCTCTTTGACCTCCTGTTATATCCTCCGTAGTCTCTTGAAACTGAACTTTCAATGCTTACTGAGTAATAGTAAGTTCAACACCTGTCCTCCTTGGCAAGTTCTATAATACGTTCTATGTTGTCAGTTAACAGTGGAGTCACATACTTGAAATAACAGTTGACCTTGGAGTAAAGTGCATCTGATCTGGTGAAAACTGAGAAACTAAACAAAGATGTAGGCTTGAACAATTAACAGCATATCTCCCCTCTAAAGATTAGTGGTGGACAGCACCAAACGCCTTCTGCAAGACTTCGGTAGGCATCCATGGAATGCCAAATACCTTGAGCTTGGATTCACTACCAACACTCATGGAAGCAGCAGTCGAGAAATCAAATGACATATTGCATTGGGCAAATCCACTGCATAAGACCACTTCAAAGTGTTAAAAAGCAAAGGTTGGTATCAGTTTGAGGACCATGTTGCGCCTGATCCAAACCATGGTATTATCAGTAGCCTCACATACGCGTGAAAGTTGGACAGTGACAAAGTTGCACACTGAGGAAGACTGTTGGAGAACTGATGCATCTGAGTTAGGGTGCTGGAGAAGAGTATCAAAAGTACCTGGGCTGCCAGAGAACAAACAAATCTGTCTTTGATGAGGTACTGCCAGAGTGCTCCTTAGAAACCAGGATGGTGAGACTTTGGGTCTCGTACTTTGGACATACTATCCGAAGGGACCAGTCCCTGGAGAAGGACATCATACTTGGTAAAGTGAAGGGTCAGTGAAGAACAGGAAGGCCCCTAGTGAGGTGGATCGACACAGTAGCAGCTGCAGTGGACTCAAGTAGAACAGCAGTTGTGAGGACGGTGCATAAATAGTGTCACTATGAGTCGGAGCTAACACGACACCTAACAACAAATAATAATTGCAAATCAAAATAAAGATTTGTAATCAAGAGTTTGAACACAAAGTAGTTCTTCTAGAGTTTATATTCAATTCTAGGCTTTTTGTAAGGAGTTCCTAGGTATTGTGTCAGCTGCTAACCAGAAGGTTGGAGGTTTGAGTCCACCCAGAAGAGACTCAGAAACAAAGCCCAGTGACTACTTCCAAAAGTTTAGTCATCAAAATCTCTATAAGCACAGTTCTGCTCTGACATACATGAGTAATGAGTCAAAGTCAACTCAGTGGCAACTGGTTTACTGGCTTTAAAAAGAATATCATTGTTGTTGTCAGGTGCCATCGAGTCGGAACCGACTCATAGCAACCCCATGCACAGCAGAACGAAATAATGTCTGATCCTGGGCCAACCTCACTACCGCTGCCACACTTGATGCCATCAATGATGCCACCTGGCCAATCCATCTCGTTAGGGGTCTTCCTCTTTTTCTCTGACCCTCCACCTTACCCAGCATGACATCCTTCTCCAGCAACTGTTTCCTCCGGACAATATGTCCAAAGTATGAGAGACGAAGCTTAGCCATCCTGGCCTCCAAGGAGCACTCTGGCTGCGCTTCTTCCAAAACAGATCTGTTGGTTCTTTGGGCAGTCCATGCCCTCTCTAGCGTTAACAGGCTTGTCCTCCTGGCTTTGGAGCGGGCATTAGGTGACCAGGAAGTGTTCCTCCACCCTTCTGCTGCACTGCTCCATGTCCTGTGCAGAGAAGGTGCCAGGAAGCAATTTCATTCCAGCCCAGCCGACGATGGTGTCCTGGCAGAATTGTTGGAGTCCTGGCTTGGAACCAATGCTCAGTTTGACTTGCAAAACAGAGAGGAAGAAGTGGGAAATACATCCACTTGGAACAAACCTGACCTTGAAGCTTCTGACTCACTCCTAACATTGGGGCTCCTTGAAGGTTCCACTCCTGCCTTTGTTCACTGCCATCCTATCTCCCAGCAAAGTACAGCCTCCTTGAGGTTTTGTTTGCTATCCTTTCTTTTTGGAAATGGTGGCCTCCTTCTGTAGAGATTAATACACTGACAGGGAATGGGAGGGGGGGGTTGTGAAGTGGGGGGAGGGAGGAGAAGCAAGGCATCAGGTGCCAATGTTGATATAAGAAGGTAAGCAATGCTCGGTCAGGACCGTGGTCTCACGCATGGCTGGAGATTGAGTAGAGAACATGTTAAAGAGAAGGTGAAGGTGAGAAAGGGACTGTCTGATGGATGACTCAAGCCATGTACTGAGAATGCTGGGGTGGGGTGCGGTGCAGTGAAAGAAGGCAGGTCACCCAAGAAGAGACAGGAGGAGCAGAAGAGTCAACAGCCAGATGCCTTAAGCAAATAGAAAGTAGATCCATACATATGGACAGAGGGGGGTTTGTGTGTGTGTATTTTTTACCCCCAGAAAGTAAGGAGGAAGAAGGGAGGGAGCTTTTGCTTTTCCTTTTACAGACAGCTTTCTGGGCTATTTGAATATCCTAACCATGTGGTAGTCTTGTTTGTTTCTTTCTTTTGAGATTTAAAAAGAGTAAATAGGTTATTTGTCTGATGACACTATGGACTTTTACATTTTTTATCTTCGTATTTTTTCCTATGGTATTGAAAAGGCTAATGTTATTTTTTAAAAGAAGATTAGGCTAAGTAACTACTAATTTTTACTGTATTTGTTTTTATGAACAAGAATGGAACTGATAAATGTGAGGAATAATGCCAAAAGAATAAATAAAACCTGTTACTGTTGAGGGGATTCCAACTCCTAGTCGTCTTATAGGACAGAGTAGAGCTACTCCCGGAGGTTTTCCAGACTCTGATACTGGTTCCCACTGAGGATTTTGAGCTGCCGTCCTTGTGCTTTAGCAGCTAAAACCGAAGCCCACTACACCACCAGGGCTCCTGCAGTAGCTGATAGACAAGGAAAATTTACTTCTATAGCCAACAAGATGAATGTAACACTTACTGTGACTAAAACTTTTTCCAGTACAAAAGGGGAGGAGTGTATTATGAAACAGTAAAATTTTCTCATTTATTTTAAAATCTGGCCCTGGTGGTGTGGTGGTTAAGCACTCCACTGCTAATCAAAAGGCTGACAGTTCAAGGCCTCCAGCTGTTCTATGGGAGAGCCATGTGGCAGTCTGCACCTGCAGAGATGTCCTATAGGTTCACTATGAGTCAGACGACCATGGTGTACAGGAATGCTGCTGAGCAGACTCAGGTGGCATGCACCCTTTGTTCCTGCTTAGAACATGGATAGGATGCTCAAGCAGAGCGTCATCTTGTGCCCAGGAGACTATCATTACTGAAAAGCCAAGGGAATGCCAGAGACCTGGCCTGACCCCTTAAACTGCTGACCCGGTGCTAGCAACTAACCCTCACCTTTCTCATAGGTTAAAGAAACAAAACACAACTCCCTATTTGTTTAATCATAAGTTTGTTTTGTTTTTACATTTGATCCTTTACTCATAATTAAAAGCAACCCCTCAATTGAGTCCTGGTTTGACATTATGGGATAAAGCACTAGACTGCAAGGTCGGTTTGAACCCACAGTTGGTGGTTCAAACTCATCAGTCACTCCCTGGAAACCCTATACAGGTTCACTATGAGTCAGAACCGACATGACAGCACTTAACAGCAACCACAAAACTGATAACAGAGTTTTCATTATTACAGAATGATACTCGAGTGCCTTACCCTTGTCATTCAGATGTGTCCCCAAATTTGCCCTAAGCCCACTCCTCTAGCTTCAACTTCTTTTATCACTCAACTTTCTAAGTCAGAGATCATTGATGGCTGAAGTGAGACTCCAAACAGGTGTTGAAGGTGGCTCAGAACTGCTCCATAAGACCTCTTGAACAAGCATGTCACTTTGAAGACTGAGGTACACAAGCCATGGCATTTTCCATTGCTTCATATTCATGTGAAAGTTGAACAACGAATAAGGAAGGTCATTGATTCATTTGAATTATGGTATTGGAGAAGAATATCGAAACTACCATGGACTGCCAGAAAAATAAACAATGTCACTTTTCCACTGATTGTGGTCAGAAGTGTGTCCCATGACCAATCAAATTCAGTTAGAAAATAATGGGAATGTGTTACGTTACAGCAATGCCACAGAGCCCTCCTTATGCAAAATTTTTCTTTTCAAAAAAGAAAACATTTTTGTTGAGAACATGCACAGCACAACACAGCAATTGAACAATTACATGTACAATTCAGTGACAATGATTACATTCTTCAAATGTGTGGTCATTCCACCCTCCTCATAGTTAGTCCTTTCCCTATGCAAACTTGCAGTATGACTTTCCAAGAGGAAAAAAACATGACATCACACATTTCCCCAATGGATTTTGACTCTAAAGGACATAGTTTTTGTCTTATCTCTCACAAGAGTGTCAGAGTTTAGCACTCATTATGAAAACACAGATTTTAAAAATAATAAATAAATGAAATCAAATTCTAAGCAGTGTAGGGCACATTCAAAGTGTAGAAGTCAGGGAAATGAATGTGGTAGAGGTAGAAACAAGACAGACTTCCATGAGAAAGAGACGAGCTGGACTGTGAACGTTGAATTCAGTTGAACTGGAGCTGGTGAAGCTGTGTTCCATTGAGAAGAAAGAAGAGCAGAGTCACAAATGTAAAAAATCACTGCAGCCTAGAGCAGCATGGTGAGCCTGGCTTGGACTGTAATTTTAAACGCAATGTAAGCTAATCAAGTGTTGTGTAGGGCACCTCAAGTGAATTGGAATCAGCTTTTCCGTATTTATCACTAATGCCCATTGAGTATTACTACGTTTCCAGAAGAGAATTCAAAGGGGTTTGGGTTGTAATTTTCTTCTTCTTTTCTGCATTGGAGTGATAGTAGATATTCTGCAACAGCGAATAACCCAAAACCAAACCGACTGCCATTGCATCTAATAGAATTGTTCAGTGGGTTTTTGAAACTGTAAATCTTGACAGGAGCAGAAAGCCTCACGTCTCTTCAGTAGAGCAGCTAGTGGGTTTGAATCACTGACTGTGTGTTTAGCGGCCTAACCCACTGTGCCAACACAACTCCTTACAACAAAGTGTATGTGAGCTTATGCCACTGAGTAAACTTAGTTTAAAACAACAGTTAAGTGCTGTCAAGTCAGTTCTGACTCAGCAATCCTGTACAGGGTTTCCAAGGAGCGGCCAGTGGGTTTGAACCACCAACCTTGTGGTTATGAGTCCAGTGCTTACCCTGCAGTGCCATTTCAGAACCCAAGTAGTCATTAAAATTACATTCATATTTCTTTGTATAAATGATGTTTTTAAATTGAGTCCATTGCTTATTTGGGATTATTAAAATCAATATACATTTTCTGCCTTGATAGTTTGATTTTTCATTTAATTATTAAATTTTTCCTATTTTATGGCCATTAATAACCTTTTTGTAAAGTACAGGCATTAACCATTGTAGCTTTTCTTAAAGGAGTCCAGCAGGATCAGCATTGGACTGCTGACCACAAGTTTAGCCATTCCTTGGAAAGCCTATAACAGGGTCGCTATGAGTCGGAACCGACTCGACGACAGTTAACAACAGCAACAAAGTAAATCCTAATCCTGTTAAAAGTGGAAACAACCTCTTTTAGTTGGTTGCTTTAATTAAGCAGAGTCTACTAAAGTTGACTTCTAATTATTCATTCAAATGTTAATTAAAGATTGAGTGTAATTGAGTTGAGCCTGATTTGATTAACTCTACTGCATCCAGCTATTGAAATTCAGACCAAGGGCTACAGTCTCTGCACTTGCCCATTTCTCAGTATAACGCACCAGGTTTGATGTGGTAAGGTTTTTCCCCCTTGCATGTACTCTGCCCTGTAATGTACTTAGTCATAAACATTATTCATGTTATGGGGCAGGGATCATTTGTGTAGCAGCTAGCACTGTGACGGGAGATTAGTTCTGGAAGTAAATCACCAGTTGGAATGAAAGGGCTTGCCTTTTAACCCGGTGTATATTAAAGCAGCACTTTCTGCTCTGTTTGTAGTGCTGCCTGTGTGGCAGAAGGGAAGTTTTTGTTGGTTTGTTTGTTTTATGATTTTTAGACCAAAGCCTTTTTGGTTGAATTTAAAGTTGTTAAGTGCCTTCAAGTCGATTCCAACCCATAGCGACCCTATATAGCTTTTCCAAGGAGCCAGTATTTGGTGTTTATTCTGTCAATTGAATGTATCAGAAGTAATCTGTAACATGAACCAAGGAGCTGCTTTTAGTGGGAAACAGAACAGCTTAATCGGTGATTCACAGCAGGTGCCACACCTACACAGAACGTGTGCTTCTCTGGAGTATCCTTTGCCATATGTTCAGCTAAGATGGATGTCTCTTTGACTTTTTAATAAACAGATTATCAAACCAAATTTATTAAACTGCTTTAGAAAAGAGCTGAGGTTTCCAAGTCTCTCAAAGCTGAACTACGTGCTGTGTAGCCTTTTCTGGTATTCTCTGCAGATGCTGTAAGATCCTCATGTTTTTTCCTGTGCACTTGGAGTTCTGGTGTGGCACTGTAGGATAAATACTGGATTGATAACTGCAAGGTCGGCAGTTCAAACCCACCAGCCACTCTTTGGAAACTACCTATGAAGAATAGCTATCAGTCGCAACCAACTTGACAGCACTTGACAACAACCACAACAAAACAGTCATGTCTCGCTGTCCACGATACATGATTTGGACATTGAATGAACACTGTTTCATTGTAGTTTGGTCTTGCTTTTTCTTTAGGCATCTCAAACAAGCTTCATGTCTTAGTCATGATCATTGATGCACTGAGAAGAATCGCTTTTGTATTTGGTCCTCAATCCGTGTTATTAGCAGTTTCTCCATAGCTGATGCAGTTCCCCCTTTACATTTTCATTAACCTATGATAGCTTTCAGTGGCGCTGATACTTTAACAGCTTGGCGGATTTTTTTCTTTGTTCATGCGAATCATTGTGATTGTCGAGTGTAACATGTGTAACTCGTGAGCATTCAGTGCTTTTCCACCTCTGTGTTGTTTAGTTACTTTTGGCTGCACTTCTAAGTGGATACTTCCCCTTTGCCTCTTGCTGTTGCTATCACAAACTCTGATGTTTTTGTATTTGGGAGCCATTATGCACTTCCATAGTATTTTCTAAAGGAAATTAAACAGAGAGGCAGTGCTGTAATGCTGCAGCTTATGAGTAAAGCATAAATGTGATATGATAAGCTTTTGTTGTATTTAACTTTTTATTGTGAGTTGAGTGAATGTTAAAAGACAAGATCATCAGCTTAACCTCAACCAATCATACGCTTTGCTTCATCTCAGTGATTGGAATCCTCTCCCTGCAACAAGTTATCCTACTTCCTCCCTGTAGCTTCCCTTTCACATGTTATTTATCACAAATCAACAAAGCGAAAATATTTAATGTACACATACAAAACAAAAATTACATATTCATTTAAATGTCCAAAGGGCACATTTTGCAAGCCAGCCTCCTGCCCGTAGGCACACAGCCTTTCTCAGTCCTTTGGCTCTGAACCAGCAACTGCTCTGTCTCTCTATGCCATCACCTCTGCCACCATCTCTGCTGGCACCGCTTTTCTAGTTAGGATCTCACACTCCACTCATGCTCTTCCTTCTTGATGGTCCTGGGATTCTCTGTTTCTGAAATGAAAGATTAACTGCTCCCCCCTTTTAGGTACACGCTTTCTACAATTACAATTGTGACGATCGCAGTTAATCCTGCTAACAGTTACTCAAAAATCAAAAATCCTATCACCATCATCTCCATCCCCTTTCACCAGATCCATCTGGAAAAGAGGAAAATTGTTCCATGGGGATTCTACCTTACCCCCTTAATTCTGAAACTAAGCACAACTCATGAAAGCTTGTAAGCCAGCCACTTTCTGTCTTTATATTGGCTATCAAAAATGTAACCCCCATTTCTGATAGCCAATGTATAAATTGCCCATCCATATCAACCCAGTGCACTGAGGAAACAAGCTTTATCCTTGATATGAAAGGTCCTTCTGGTTGGAATTTTGAGCAACTACATCCATAAGCAAAGGTCCAGTTCATCAAATTGTAGCAATTTACCCTTGCTCACAGTATCAAGCATCTTTATCTTCATCTGGTCAAGTTCTGATGAGATAGCCATCCAAGCTAGATCAAATGAATACTGTTGTTGTTGGTATGTGCCGTGAAGTCAGTTCTGACTCATAGTGACCCTGTACAGGGTTTCTGAGGCTATAAATCTTTACAGGAGCAGAAAGCCTCATCTTTCTCCCACGGAACAGCTGGTAGTTTCAAACTGCTGACCTTGCGGTTCGCAGCCCGACTCGTAACCACTTAAGTTTCAGTCTTAGAAGGAAGTTTTCTCTGATGGGCTGACTTTTCTTGCCTCAGTGTCTCCAAAGCAAACAGCTTGCTTGATATTCTAAAAGTCTGTTGTTGTTTTTTTCTGCTAGTCTTTCTTTCAATAAGAATCTTCTATTCTCTCAGCTGTTCTGAGTTGGTCTGCATATCTTTTCAAATGGGAATATCCTACCTCAGAAGGTCCTGGGGGGAGCTCAGGATTCTACCACAAAGGCTTAACAAGAAGTCTGTTTCCCTAGGCAAATTCTAATTCCCCATCAATTACAGACTGAAGACAGGCTTACAAACTTTCTGTAATCATAATTCCCAATATTGATTTCTAAATATGATAAACTTTTTGGATAGAAAGTAAAACACAGTAACATGGGCATTTAATATAACTGCCAACATATATGAATTCTAGGTTATGTAGGTACTGTACCATCATACATCTGACAGCACAATTGCTCTGTATGTAAGAGACATGAAATACACATTGTGCATGTGGGAAGCTGTTGTATTCACTACATTCCATTCTCCAAACTGAATTTCTGAATTCTGTTATAACCTTATGGCTATAACATGGTTATGTGACACATTGCCCAAAGGGTCATTATGCAGCACACGATTATATTTACAGTTAATCTCTGTAATTATTGAGAATTTCAATATAAATGATACTGGGCAGACCTTTTAAGTATACAAAAAGTCATCTGATTTTGCATCCTACCTGATGGAATGTTAAAACTGTTCAAGAATAGCACTAAATATTTTCTTCCCTTTTAACATGAAATGAATGCTGCTTCATGATTTGATAACAGTTGTCGCCTTTTCAATACAACCTTGTGGTGGTGGTGTTAGGTACCATCGAATCAGCTCCGACTCAGCAATGCTGTGTCCCAAAGAATTCAACACTTCCCCATCAGCACTGCTCTCTCAGTTGTTACATTGGAGCTCATTGTTGCAGCCACCATGTCTGCTCATCTCATTGGAGGCCTTCCTCTTTTTTTGTTCATTCTCTGCTTTACCAAACATGATGTTTGTCTCCCAGAACTCGTCCTTCCTGATAATATGTCCAAAGTGCAAGAGACAGAGTCTCACCATCCTTGCTTCTAAGGAGTATTCCAGCCATACTTCTTCCAAGACAGATTTTGTTTGTTCTGACAGTCAGTGGTACTTTCAATATTCTTCATCAACTCTATAATTTAAATGTATCCATCCATACTTCTTCAGTCTTCTCTATTCATTGTCCAACTTTCACTTACACATGAGGGCACTGAAAATACCATGGCTTGGGTCAAACATATCTCAGTCCTCAGAGTGAAATCCTTCCTTTTCAACACTTTGAAGAGAACTTTTGCAGCAGATTTGCTCCAGGCATTGTGTCATTGGAGTTCTTGACTGCTGTTATCATGAGCATTGATTGTGGAACCAACTAAAATGAAAGCCTCGACAAAGTCAATCTTTTCTCTGTTTACCATGATATTATTTATTGGTCCACTTGTGAGGATTTTTGTTTTCTTTACATTGAGTTGGTAATCCATACCTAAGGCTGGAGTCTTTGGTCTTCATTAGTAAGTGCTTCAAGTCCTTTTAGTTCCAACAAACAAGGTTATGTCTGCATATTGTAGGTTGTTGATGAGCCTTTCTCCAATTCTGATGCTGCATTCTTCTTCATATAGTACAATTTCTCTGTTTATTTGCTCAGCGTACAGACTGAATAAGTACAGTGAAGGCATACAACCATTTTGCACACCATTCCTAATTTTAAACCATGTACTATCTCTTTGTTCTTTTGAGTGATTGCCTCTTGGTCTATGTGAAGCCAATTAAATGTTCTGGAATTCCTATTCTTCACAATGTTATCCAGAGTGTGTTATGACCCACACAGCTAAATGCCTTTGGATAGTCAATAAAATTTAAGTAAGCATCTTTCTGGTGTACTTGTTCTCGTCTGAATCCAGTTTGAATTTCTGGCTACTCCCTGTTGACTTTGCTGCTGCAACTGGTTTTGAACTATCAACAGCAAAATTTAATTATATGTGATATTAATGATATTGTTTGATAATTTCCACATTCTGCCAGGTCAGTTTTTTTTGGAATGGGCACAAATATATGGATCTATTGTAGCTGGTTGACAAGGTAGCTGCCTTCCAAATTTCTTGGCATAGATTAGTGAGTGCGTACAGTACTGTATTAGTTTGTTGAAACAATTGTTATTTCATCAATTCCTGGAGTCTTGTTTTTCACTGGTACCTTCAGTGCACCTTGGATTTCTTTTTTTAATACCATCAGTTCTTGATCATATACTATCTCTTGAAATGACTGAACACTGACCAATTATTTTTGGTTCTGTGACTCTGTATTCCTTCCATCTTTTGGTATTTTCAGCGTCATTCAATATTTTGCCCATAGAATCCTTCAGTATTGCAACCCAAAGCTTGAATTTTTTCTTTAGTTCTTTCAGCTTGAGAAATACTGAACAGGTCCTTCCCTTTTGTTTTCTAACTCCAGGTCTTGCACATTTCATTATTATACTTTGTCTTCCTTCTTTAGCTCGCCTTTTAAATTTTTCTGTTCACCTTTTTTGCATCCTTATTTCTTTAATTCAGTTTCACTTCTCTACTCTCATGAGCAAATTTCAGAGTCACTTCTGCCATCCACTTTGGACTTTTCTTACTTTCCTGTCTTTTGAATGACTTTTTGCTTTCTCCATATATGATCTTGAGTTCATCCCACAACTCCTGTGGTTTGGGGTCATATTTCAGCTCTTGTGGTCTTAATTTTCTTTTTCCTCCACTTCAGTCTGAACAAGAATATGAGCTGTTGATGATCTGTTACACAGTTGGCCCCTAGCCTTGTTGTAGTTGATTATCTTGAGCTTCTCCTTTGTCTCTTTCAATACATGTAGTGAGTTTGGTTCCTGCGTGTTCCATTTGGTGAAGCACACCTGTATAATCGTTTATGTTGTGGGGAAAAAATATTTACAATGAGTATGTCTTTTGTCTTGTAATATTTTATCTTCTGACTTCCAGCATCATATCTATAAACAAAGTTATCTTTTCCAACTACTGATTCCTCCTCTCTGTTTCCAACTTTTGCATTCCAGTCACCAGTAATTACCAGTAGCTCTTGCTTACATATTTGATCAATTTCAGATTGAAAATGCTGGTAGAATTCCTCAACTTCTTCATCATTGGCTTTGGTGGTTGGTGTGTAATTTGAACAATAGTTTTACTAACTAGTCTTCCATGTTTTGTTGTTGTCGGGTATCATTGAGTCCGTTTTGCCTCATAACAACCTTGTGCACAGCAGAACAAAGCACTGCTGTGCCTCACACCATCTTCACAGTTGTAATGTTTGAGCCCATAGTTGCTGCCACTGTGTCAATCCACCTTGGAGGTGCTCTTCTTTTTCAATGACCTTCTGCTCTTCTCAGCATGATGTCTGTCTCCAACGACTGGTCTCTCCTAATAATATGTCCAAAGTATGAGAGATGACTTCATCCTTGTAGGCAGATAGATATTATCTTGTCACAGACAGCATTGTACTTAATGATAGACCTTGAAGTGCTGTCTTTAACGATGAATGGGACGCCATTCCTCTTCAATTTTTCATAGTAAACCATATGCTATCTGATTTTAAATTATCAGTACCTGTCTATTTCAGCTCACTTATGCCTAGGATATTAATCTTTATGTGTTCCATTTCATTTCTGATGAGTTCTAATTTCCCTAGATTCATACTTCTACATTCCACGTTTCGATTATTAATGGATGTTTGCAGTTGTTTCTTCTCATTTTGAATTGTGTCCCATCAACAAATGAAGGCCCCGAAAGCTTTACTCCATCTACATCATTAAGGTCAACTCTCAATAGTATTTTAAGTGCCTTCTAACCTGAGGGGTTCCTCTTCTGGTACCACATCACATAAGGTTTTCAGGGACTAATCATTCAAAAGTGGACCACCTGTTCCTTCTTTCTAGTCTGTTCTTAGTCTAAAGCTCTGCTGACACCTGTCCACTGTGGGTGACCCAGGTAATACTTGAAACACCAGTAATATAGCTCCTAGCATTGCAGCAACATGAAAGCCACCCCAATATAACAAACTGTGGGGTCTACAACCTTAGCAGTCATAAAAAGATGTATTCTCCTTATCTTTTTGCTTACTCTGATGTTGTCACTAGAGTCTCTGACTGACACAAATGGTTAAACACATAACTACTAGCTGAAAGGTTGGCAGTTCAAACCCACTGAGAGGTGCCTCTAGAGAGGGATTTGCTTCCAAAAGGACACATCCCTGAGAACCCTTTGGAGCAGTTGGGCTTTGCACACATGGTATCATTATGCTCTAAATCAGCTTAACAGCAACTAAAAACAACATTCTTGTCATTAATACTTTTCTGGACCTTTGCAGCAATTTGCCACAGGGCACACCAGCAACCGCCCCTCTCTCTTGTCTTTCCTCGAGCATGTATTTATTGCTTCCGATGTGCCCATTTCACCAGATATTAGAGATATGACGACTATACGAATACATGTCTGGTCTCTGCTTGCTCTTGTCAAGGGGGAAATTATCAAAGACCCGAACCTGCATAAATGTCAGAGACTAACTACCTCTAGTTCCATTGGCTTGGGGGGGGTGGGTAACTTATAGCTCTGTAAACTCAGAAGCTGATAAGTGATTAGACATAACCTCTTTTGAAGCAGACTGGCAGGCAATTTTAACAGACAGAAATGTTTTGTTTTGTTTTTTAGAAAAAGTTATGACTGTGTCAATGTTTTTATCATCTCGTGTGTAGACTTTCACAGTTCAGTGCACTAAAATTAGAGCCTCTAGTTCCTGTTGGACATTGATGGATAATACATTCTTAATAAACACCTACATGTCTCTGGCCCATTCTTCATGTCTTAGTGTCAGGTTTTAAAATGGGGTGTCCTTGGTGAATTCTATCCCCATAAACTACATTACTGCATACTGTGTTAGATTGAATTTGTAGAATCAGTGCCATTGTATTGGGTTTGTGCTATCTCAGTATTGAACAAATTTTTTTGTCTGTATCATTTTCATCATTGTCATACTTTTTAAGAATGTTTTTCATTTTGAAGATCTAGAGAAAGCAGGAAGTGACTTTCAGTGACTGTAATCACTTCTGAATGAGCCTTAGTTCATATTTCAAAACCTCCACATTTTCTCAGCAGCCTCTAATGCAGCTCCTGTAGCCAAAAGGCATAACACTATGTGGAGCACAGGAGAAACCAAGGAAGTCTTGACTGAATTATTTTTGTCTGTAGAACAAGGAGGGGCCAACATATGATTCAGATTTGATTTTCCAACAAGAGTAAATAAATTGTTCATCATCATCATTACTCTGTCAAATTAAGTCAAATTATACTATACCATAGAATGAACTTACCCTGGGGTAGAAGAGAAAGCTAGACTTTAAGGTTCCTGACACTGTCTTTAGCATCTCCAGTTACTTGAATTGCCATATCTGAACACCTGTAAGTTTGCAGCGTGAAGTGAAGAATTGCTACCTGCCCTTGGCTCCCTCGAGAGTGACCCTGCTGACTCCTTTTTCCTGTTTCTTGTTTCTTCTTCTGTGTAAATTTCACCATATGCAGTCATAGAAATAGAACCTAATTTTGAAGGTTAATCTGTAAGATAAAAATGACAGTGGCGCCGGGTTGTTCTAGAGAGAACACACCTGAGAGGGTGGCGGTGGGAGAGCCATTTCTTTAAAGAGTAGAGAACACTGCTAACCTCTCCCTTGAGCTCCTGCACCCAGAGAAACCGTGAAAGCCCCCCACAAGCTTTATCTTAGTCTGATTGACCATAAATTTGAAGCAATTAGCAGATGCTGTGTTTTCCGATCATTTTTAATCTACGAGGGGCCTATTTTAGTTCATAATTAGATTTATTTTGTGTTTAGACCACCATGTTCTTCCATTTGTGCTAGTTTTATTGCAACTTGTTACCCTTTGTAAATCTGCAAAAGACCTTTATATCCTCCAATTATTTTGCCTCAACTTTATGATGGTTAATTCATGCCAGAGGTGGTTTAGCTCAGAGCTTTCCGGGTTGTTTTTTGTTTAAAAATTGCCCATGCTGACTGTTATTTTATTGATACATGATGTGGATCCAGTCCTGACTCATATCAACCTTATAGTCCAAGGAGCAGTTGGTGGGTTTGAACTGTGATTCTTGTGGTTAGCAATCCAGTGCAGATCCTACAGTGCCACACCAGGACAGTTATAGAGCTAGGAAAAGAATGATTAGCCCATACATCGGGGCAGCTAGGAGATAGACCCAGCAGCCATTGTCCTCAGCAAAATGTTTTTCTGGATTGCACTTAGCCAAGCTCATGTTCAGCCCCAATACACAATATTCCTCAGGCGTCAGTGAGACTTAATTTCACTGCTCGAAAGATTGTGTCTTTTAAAAAGAGAGAGACAACGTACATTTTCTTTTAAAAATAAGTGTAGTACTTGATTACTACGAGCTTGCTCTAATTTAATTGCTCTAAGCAAAGTACATAAACGGACACATAACTCTTTGATGTGTCTACCACCTGTCATACACTCAACCTTTGAAATTTGTAGGTCAAAATTTTAATTGACTCAATGCTTTCTTGCTCATTAAGCTGTTAAAACTACTTTTGTATATTTATAGGGTCTCTGTTGGGAATTGTTACGTGCCACCAAGTAAGTTCCGACTCAGAGCGACCCTTTGTAGGATTTCTGAGGCTGTACATTTTTATGGGAGCAGAAAGCCACATCTTTATCCCACAGAGCAGCTGGTGGATTCAAACCGCTGACTTTGTTAGCAGCCCAACTCGTAACCTCCTATTCTACCAGGGTTCCTAATCACAGTATTGGTGGTGGTGTTTATGTGCTGTGGAGTTGGTTCCAACTCATAGCGATCCTGTATAGGGTTTCTGAACTGTAAATCTATACGGGAGCAGAAAGCCTCATCTTTCTCCCGCGGAATGGCTGGTAGTTTCAACCTGCTGACCTTGAGGTTAGCAGCCGACTTGTAACCACTACCCAACCAAAGCTCCTTATCCACAATACTAGATGTAAAATTTAGGATAAATTTTCACAACATAGGGAAAGGAAAGGAGGAACAGCCTGCAGAGGGAGAAGGCGCAGGGTGGGGTCTGCAGAACATGCAGTGCCAGTTTCTGGGACTCCCTCCCCAGTGGAGTCACACAGGAGGTCAGAATTCATCCGGTGTTGAATTGTGACAGCGTGTACCCAAAGGCTCTAGTGGGGCCTAGTCAAGTCACATAAGTACCTTTCGCCTAGCACATACCAAGATTCCACATTCTCTGAAGGAAAGCAGGTGTGCAGCATAAACCACGTGGTTTGACAGTTTACGCTGACAGTGAGCCATACTTAGCAGAGAATGGTGGGAGCTTGCCTAAAGTCCAAGTTCCCAGGTGACAGCCAAGGGCCAATCTTGCAAGCAGACCTTTCCAGGAATAGCTGTCACAGGCCTGCTGTATGAACTTTTTTTTGCACAGGTAGTTGGGAACTGTTGTTTTTACATATGAAGTGGCTAATATTCAGTCATTTTAAATACAAAACTGGCAACTTCCTGTGATTCAACCTCTACTCCAATGTCCTAAGATACTGTCCCAAAGCTCTCTATGTAGGTGGAGCCCAATGAACAATATAGCAAAGAGGCCCTTTACAAAGCTGAGTGCTGGGGATAAACTTGTGTTGTTTTCTATGTTTTATTAGAGATAATGACTGCAATGCAGTATCCTCATGGATGTGAAGTTCACATAGCATTCCTTGAGCTTTAAACTCAGGAGGGTCATGTGTGTTAGTCACAAATGTCTTATTAGAGCAAGCAGTTTGACTAAATTTACAGGCTATTTGTCTGACTGGCTATTTTGACCAATTGAGAGAAGATTCTTCAGCCAGACCATAAAGCCAAAAATAGAAGCAAAGCAGTGAGAATCCGTGACCTTTATGAGGAGACATTGCAAGGAATACAGTGCATCTTAGAGGATGTGGATTATAAAAGCACACTTGTGGCAGTTACTGGAGCTGCAAAATGTTTACTACTGCCTCTGTGTTCGCCTCAGCATGCATTAGAGAGTGAGAGAGAGTCCCAGATCACAGTGCTGTGTGTCTGTCTTCTTCCTCTTGCCTTAATCTAACACTCGCACATGATACTAATGGAACAAAGCTTTCAAGCTAGCTAGAAGATCAATAAAGATTTTATGTCTTCTGAAGACTTATTGGCTTAGTTTCCTGTTTTAAAAAAAGGGGCGGGGGGAAGAGAGTCAAATAAATAATGCTGGTAAATCACTTGAGTTCATTCAAAATGGTCATTTTAAAATTTAATTTAAAAATAGTATGGTAGGTGCAATCCTGTTTGCTAGTTACATGAGATTTTCAGATTTTTAGATTTTGGAACTATTAAAATGAATAAATTTCTTTTTAATTTTATTCTCTGTTTAAAGTGCCATCGCGTTAGTTCTGACTGATAGCAACCCTGTATAGAGTGTCCAAAGAGCGGCTGGTAAGTTTGAACCATTGACCTTGTGGTTCAAACTGACCTTGCAGTCCAGTGCTTCAGCCCACAGTGCCACACCAGGACTCCATTTTATACTCTAGCAGTGAAATTTCCCGCATTTTGTTTAAAAGATTTTATTTTTGCATTATAATGATTAAGGGCTTTTGAAAATGTATACAATGTGATGTATACATGTAGAGTGAATATAATATGATACCTTGAAAGGTATCAGTAATTCTCAGGAAACTGTCATCTCACCAAGCACCGTGTGGGCTAATGATTACATGCTTTTCCCAAACTGGAAAACAAACAAAAAAACGTTATTGAGCCATCTTTGCGTCCTGGCAACTTCCTGTGTCAGAGTGTGCTCCATAGGGTTTCCAGTGGCTGAAGTTTCAGAAGTAGATCAGCAGCCTTTCTCCCCAGACACCTCTGGGTGGGCTTGTACCAACAAACTTTTGGTTAACAACCATTATGTTAACCATTTACACCACCCAGGGACTCCTCCCAAACTAGAAAGGACCCTAAAATCCTTAAAAATAAGTCTGTTTATTTGAAGCCCCTGCTGCTGCACTGCTAACCGAAAGGTCAGTGGTTCAAACCCACCAACCGCTCCTCAGAAATCCTATGCAGAATCAGTATGAGTCAGGGCCAACTTGCAACAACATGAAGCCCCCAAGAGGTGTGATTGTAGCTCACCTGAAGACCTCTTTCCCATGTTGGTCACTTTGCAACTCAGGAGCAAATCGTTAGACCAGCCTCACCAAGCTAACATGTAGGTTTGCCTTTCCTGTTAGTGGTAGGTGTGAGGGAAGCCTCCCAGAGCTAGAAACCCAGTTTTCCACATTATGGAAAGAATGGGAAGAGATCCGAAAATACTCTCAACCATGGGCTGAGACCTTTCTGTATCTTATTTAATTTTCACCCCTCTGAAAATAAGTGTTCACCCTGTTGACAGATGGTGAATTCAGAATGAGGGTGTTTAAGTGACTCATAAATGGCAGCGCCAACGTTAGATGACTCCAGACCTCCCCTGCCTTTCCTTGCAAACACACAGCCCTACTGTAAGCATGGGATACCCTGGACCTTTATGGAAGAACATAAAAGTTGGGAGAAGAGGGGCTGAATATTTGTCAAACACCTGCTGTTTGCCAATTCCTATGGCAGATTCTTAACAATTGTCAATTACTCTTCCACAACCCTGTGAGTTAGATAGTATCACCCCTAAATAACACCTGTTCAGAGAAATTAAGTAATGTTCTGAAGGTCATCAGGAATTGAGTAGTGGGGTACAGGTTTGAACCTAGGTCTGTCTGAATTTGTGTTTCTGCTCTTACCACGAAACAGTATTGCCCCAAGAAGTTGTTAGAGAAATGTAGGTTTACAGTGATGGAAGAAAAAGTGATATAAAAGCTCAAAGATCAACCTGACCTATACTCATGGAGGTAGTAACTCTAAATACCAACAGAGAGGGAAGGCGCCTTCACATCAAGTATCACTGCTGTCTCCTCTGTACACAGGGTAGATAGGGATGGGCAACTTTAGACATTGGCTACCTAAAATGAGATGGTAATAAAGGCACGAAGTGACTGGCTTACAAGAGTATGGGGCGGGGAGTCCCCACTGAATAGGTGTCATCTTGTCTAGATGAGTCTGGTGAAAAGAGATGGGGATAAGATTCATATGATTCAATAGTGAATAATTGTTATCATGACTAATTGCAACTGTCACAATAGCAGAGGTAGAAGTTTTGTAACAAATACGGGGGGAGTGGTTAACATTACAGTACAGAAACAGGGGACCCTAGGACCATCAAGGGAGAAGAGCACAAGCAGAATGCAGGACCTTATCCAGAGAACTAGCAACGCCAGAGACGGAGGCAGAGATGGGTCATGGAGAGGGGTGCGGCTGAGGACTCTAGATTCATGGGAAGAAAGGGATTAAGAGCTGATGGCCAGGAGGTAGACTTGCAGACTGTGCCCTTTGGCAGTATAAATTATTACACTGGTTTTTTTTTTGTTTTTTGTTTTTTGTTTAAAGCTAAAGTGAATAGAGAGAAATACTGTTAACTGATGGTACATGGAGGGGACTATAATCATTGTAATGAAACAAGGTGTATGTTTTTTTTTTTTTTTAATGTAAAACTAATAATCTGCCCTGTAAACTTTCACTCAAACCACAATAAAAACCTTAAAAATAAAAATAAACTCAAAGATCATTGGAGACTTTAGACAAATGTCCAACGCAGTGATGTTAAGATGGATTTTAAATGTCTTGGTATGGCTCAAAGGGTGTTCTGGGATAGAAATGACTTTCTGAGAGGCAGATGAGATTTAATGGCTCCATAGCAGTCGACATAGATAAATTGGAATTAATGTAACCAGATCATCCAATTTAATTGAAATTTGTTTTTTTATTTGTTTTTTACATTTATATTTCAGTGCATTAAACCCATTTACAACAACAACAAAAAAGCAAAAATAAATTGTTTTTGTCATGGATTATTCAGAAAACCTGTACTGAACCTATTTTAAGGTCTATTTAATTTCCTTCATGGTCTGCTATTATAAAATATTCAGTTAGGATGCATGTTTTGTTATCAGGCCTTGAGGGCACTGAAGAGAATCACCAGGCAAAGATTATGTTGAATACATGAAGACAAAAAGAAATGATTGCCTTAGAAATATATTCTAAATGTTGCAAATTATAAACATATGTTCCTAATTATCGCTCAGATAATTAATTTAAAACTAGAACAGTTCAGAAACACCTTTGCTAATTAAGGCTTTACTTGCTGTGTGCTGGCCAGGACTTTGTAGTAAAAAGAACATGATAATGCAAGTACTTCAAATCTGGAATTCGACTTTTTTTTTGTTTTTTTGTTTTTTAATTAACTTCCTTATAAGCAGTTTTTTAAAAGATCAACTTGCAAAATAAAGGAAAAGGTTATTGTTCTATCTACAAGGAGCAACAAAAGTTCCAGGAATAGTCCTTTTTCTGTTCTTTTATCTTCCAGGGGCTGGAAGAATATAGAATAACTAGTGTAAGCTTCACTCGCTCCATGGTTCTGACTGGTGCCGTCTTTTTGGTGAAGTTGGCTGAGAGCGTATCAAACAGCATTATAGAACCTGCCACCCAGGCTGACTTCTGTCTAGACCAGTGTCTGTCAGGGGCTTTTTTTTTTTTTT
>NW_006408531.1:14576759-14578715 GCF_000296735.1 Chrysochloris asiatica
CAACAGCACTTAACAACAACAATACTTTATATAACCAGAGAAGTGCCTGGTTGTCTGTGCCCCTTTGTGCCTTTCTCGAAATACATTCCCCCATTGTTGCCGTGTACAGTAGCGTCAATTCTGACTTTCACCTAGTTTTTTTTTACTAACCTTTGTTAGAAGCACTTTCCAAATCCCAGTCAGTGTTATCTCCTGATTCCCTTTTAATGACCTGCTTGGTTATGATGCTGGAACTTTTTAGTAATTAATACATGAACTTTGTAAGGACTAAGATCAGAGACTTTAGGTTCCAGTTGTACTTGGATGTGGTTTCTTTATCCATAAACTGTAAGGTTTATGGACAGCCAAGGTAAATGGTCTCCACAACCCAGGGACACGCCACTGTAGCATAAGGACTTGAGCTGATGCTGTTGACTTTTTGGGTGTGCCCTTCCCACTCAGCGCTTCTGCTCCTTGAGGGCAGGAGCTGTAACTGCTGCAGTTTTTTATCTCCTGAATCTTGCTTTGTACTTGATACAGAGACTAATCCTCAGTATTGAATAGATGACTGGGAATAAATCTAAAGAAACTAAATCGGTCTCTCTTTTTTTGGTCTCGTTTGTATAGCGCCTGAGAGCTACAAAGTGCAAGATAAGAAAACGCCTGCCTCCAACCACCCCTCCTCTGCTGTTTCAGGACCGAATAGCAACCACTCAGGAAATAAACCAGGTATGATGCATTGCATTCACTGCAGAAAAATGAAGGTTATCCCCAAAGCCTTAAATTTATGCTAATGAACTGCAGACTAAACAAAGCACTCTCTCACTTGGGCCTGCATGAATTATTTAATCAGAGAACTCCAAGCCATCCGTTTCTGCCTTTAAAAATGGAGATGAAAATGTATACCCTGCTTATCAGAATTATTTTGGTAATCAATGAGATGGTATATGATGGTAATCAATGAGATGCATTTGTTTCCTATCAACCTGTATATGTTGTTGTTGTATGCCCGTCGAATCAGTTCACAGCAGCCCTGCATAGGCTTTCCTAGGAGCAGATGGTGGGTTTGAACCACTGACCTGTGATTAGTAATCTAATTATTATCCTGTTGTTGTTGTTATGTGCCGTGGAGTCGGTTCCGACTCATAGCGACCTTGTACAGGGTTTCCAAGGCTGTATGTAAATCTTTAGGGGAGCAGAAAACCTCATCTTTCTCCTGCGGAACATCTGGTAGTTTTGAACTGCTGACCTTGCGATTCCCAGCCCAATTCGTAACAACTACACTACCAGAGCTCCTTAATTATTATCCTAGGGGATGATAATTTTGCTGTTCTATCTGTCATAATCGCTAAGACACAATTTTTTATACCTGTGTATTCAGACTAATGCATACTTTTAAGACTTTCCCAAAAAAACATTTTAAGAAGTCTATACACATAGCAAAGCTAATACAGAATTATATTTCTGTTCTCCATTCGCTACATTGATTCTACACTTACACAGTAATTTCACTTAATAGTCTATGATTTATGGTCTGTTCCACTTAGTAATACAAGAAGCAACTTTGTACAAACATAATACAAGCAACTGAATAGACAATGCAGTTGCTCCTAGGTATCTGACAAGCTCTGTTTGGTCTGTGGGAGAGGCTAATGTGCAGTTTGATGATAGAGGCACCAAAGGAAGATAAAGCTGACTGAATACCCCATGAAGCTCTTGGAATCCTACTTCATGCTGTCTTCAGGCCAAGTCTCAGGAAAGCAATGAACCAAGGAGAAAAAAGATGGAAATTACTGGTTTTAGCCTTCTCTCCAATGTACATAGTTTCATAAACTTTTGGGAGGGGAGGCATTGAAAAGGTCTGGAAATGAGCAGATAGATTGGGCTTGTCATTTAGGAAAGAGACATATAACAAATACTATTGCAAGTATGAGCTCTGCTAGCATAGTGGGCTGCT
Organism: Chrysochloris asiatica; assembly: GCF_000296735.1. NCBI lineage: Eukaryota > Metazoa > Chordata > Mammalia > Afrosoricida > Chrysochloridae > Chrysochloris > Chrysochloris asiatica. The sequence continues at coordinate 14,578,696 of NW_006408531.1, forward strand.
AACTGCAAGGTCAGCAATTC
>NW_006408531.1:14579397-14581117 GCF_000296735.1 Chrysochloris asiatica
AGACTGCTGATTATATTTTCTAAGTAACATAAGTTTCTATTAATCATGAATGCTTGCACTACCTTATTATTTCTACTAACTAATTATCAATCTTCTATCCTACATAGTGTACTATTATTTTCATAATAAAAAGTGTACTAACATCTACTTATTTATTTTTCTAAAGTATTCATTAAATTGCTTGGAAGTTATGTGGCATAAAGACCAACCTGGCTAATTGCTGCAGGAAATGTAGATTACCAAGTTAAAGTATCCTTCACTTAAGTTCATTATTTTCTGCTTATTTACGCAGGTGCTTGTATGTAGGGGTTTGTGAATTCTACCTAGTGACTGAGTGTGGTGAGGTCTATAGGGGTAGCTCAGCTTGACTTTAATTTGTTATCTGTTTTTGTGGTCTCACAAATGCAGTTACTTAGGTTTTCTATGAAAGGGAGTAATTTACACAATTCTCTTTGTATTCAATCCACCAAAGCAGAAAGCAATTGCTGCTAAGCCAGTTTTTCCTAAGGTTTGTAGAACTCATAGTGAAAGGCTGTGAATATGGCCATATTGTGTATTTTTACAAGTAAATTCAAGATTACTCTAAAGAGAAGATAGAAAGCGACTTCTGAGAGCCATCTGTCTTGCATGATGACCTCTCCATCTGCTGGAACTGTGTCAAGCGACAGAATCCTGAAGCTGTTCTCTACATTCAACCGTTCCCAGCAAGAAACCCTATACAAGGTCACTGAGTCAGGATCTACTCCATGGCACATAACTCTACCACCATTGCATGAGCAGCCATTCGTGAACAATGATACCCAGTCTCTGAACAGAGTTTTGATTAGCAGGCTGAGATTTTTCCATCTTGTAAGCTTGCCTTTTCATTAATTTCTTCTTTTATCCATCCACCATCCATCCACCATCTAATATTTCTTGAGTTCCTCTGCTATGTCTTGGACATGAGAGACCATGTATGAACAAGACAACGTGACCCCAGTCTTCATGCTGCTTATTCCAACCTAATAGAGCCAGTTACTGTCAACTCAAATACATAGCAACACACATGTGTCAGAGTAGAACCATGTTCCATGGGGTTTTCAGTAGGTGATTTTTAAAAATAGATCTCCATGCCTTTCTTCTGAGATGTCTCTGGATGGACTCCAAACACCAACCTTTTGATGTGTAGCCAAACATGTTAACTGTTAGCACTGTGTAGGTACTAGACTTACATTATTAAAACATGATCCCTCACTTCTAGTTCATAATATGGTCGAGTAAACTGATATATGGATAGATGATTCTAATACAGAGCCACCAGTGTGAGGAGAGCAATATACGCAGAGGACAGAATATCTTCTCCACAGCATTGGATGGTATCTTTCTAGAGCCATTTCATATGCATTGCTGAATTTAACTCAGGAGACATTTCATTTCAGATTAACTGTGTCTTTTGATCATCTCTGGTTCTGTTTTCCATTGCAAGTTAGCAATGGCACTAAAAGCTCTGACTTACAAACCTATGAAGTTATTTCGTTGGGTCTTACCTAAGGATGATGCAAGATGATTCATGTTTTTGCAAGAGGGCTGATCCTTTTGATTTTTATGAGACATAGTCATGGTGATTTAACTATTTAACTGACTTTGTGAACTCCCATTCACGAGATTTTAAAAGGAAGTGCATGTTATATTGACATATTTTGAATATTATATAACCAGATATGGGCATCCTGACTTCTCA
>NW_006408531.1:14582586-14601124 GCF_000296735.1 Chrysochloris asiatica
CCAACCTGAGGGGCTCATTTTCTGGCACTATATCTGACAGTGTTACTCTGCTATTCGTAAGGTGTTCAGTGACTAAATATTCGGAAGTAGTTCGTCGCTCTTCCTTCCTAGTCTGTTTTCGTCTGGAAGCTCATCTGAAACCTGTCCACCATGGGTGACCCTGCTGGTATTTAAAATACCAGTGGTATAACCCTCAGAATCACAGCAACACACAAGCCACCACAGTACGACTGACAGATGAGTGGTGGCAGGGTTCCTTTTAGCCCAGTAAATTTTACCCAGATTCTCTTCACTCATTTGCTTCCTGATACTCCAGAGTACACTTTTAATTTAGAAAACACCTGTGCACATTCAGATTCTTAGTATATTTACTTTGTCAAAGCTTGTCGGTGTTGTCAAGTGTCATTGAGTTGGTTCCAACTCATAGCGATCCTGCTTTAGGGTTTCCGAGGAGCAGCTGGTGAGTCTGAACTGCCGACCTTACAGTTCAAACCGACGTTGTACATTTATTTTATTTGGGGAAATATGAACATAACAAAACATCTGACATTTGAAAACTCTTCACATGTATCAGTCAGTGACATAATTTTTGTTCATTTGGTTCAAGAAGTTGTTTGGTTGGTTATGTGCTGTGGAGTCAATTCTGACTCACAGTGACCCTGTGTAGGATTTCTGAGGCTGTAAATCTCTATGGGAGCAGAAAGCCTCACCTTTCTCCCACAGAATGGCTGTTATTTTCAAACTGCTGAGCTTGAGGTTAGTAGCCCAACTCGAAACCAGTACGCTACCATGTTTTTCTTACATAAATAGTAATTATTCATCTGTAAGTGAATTTTTGCAAAAGCCTTGTCAGTGTGATTGACATCCCTCATCCTTAGATGTCACTCTTGAATGACACCAGGACAGTTCAGGTGTATGTGTGAACTCCAGACACAATGGTAACAGCACCCCCTTTCCCCTCTGGAAATGCCTCCATTTGGGTGGGTACCAGCTGTTTCATCACCATAGAGAAGAGGGTGAATGCAGAGTCCAGCTACAAGTTGACTTAGACCAAAATAATATTTCTTTTCAAACTTTTTTCTCCCAAGAATTAGTAACTTAATTTAATTCTAAGGACATTAACTCCATTGATAAACAAAGTTGAATGCATCTAATAGTAAATCATTTTCTCTGCCTAAATTTTGTTTCAGGGAAAAGTGATGTGGGTGTGGAAGTGGAAAGACAGAATTGGAATAAATGCACTGTTTATTTGAAATTATTCAGCTGCATCTTTTCCTTTTGGAAAAGCTATCTTTAATGAGAAATTTACATAGTTCTTAGTTATTAAAATTAAATTTTACTTTGTTAATATTTAAACTTCTTAAGATAATTCAGAAATGGTTGCAACAGTCCATGGACAGAGAACTGCCATAAATTCAAGCCAGATTCAGAAGAGGATATGGAATAAGGGATATCATTGCTCATGTCAGGTGGTTCTTGGCTGAAAGTCGAGAAAACCAGAACAATGTTTACTTGGGCTTTATTGACTGTGTAAAGGCTTTCGACTGTGTGTATCATGTAAAAAACTGTGGATAACATTGCAAAGAATGGGTAGTCCAGAACACCTAATTATGTTCATAAGGAACCTGTACATTGACCAAGAGGTAGTTGTTAAAACAGAACAAGGGATTACTAGATGGTTTAAAATCAGAAAAGATGTGTACCCTTTCACCCTACTCAGTCATTCTGTATGCTGAGCAAATAATCTAGATTATATGCAGAACATGGAGTCAGGATTGGAGGAAGACTCGTTGACAACCTGCAATATTTAAATGATACAGCCTTGCTTGCTGAAAACGAAGAGGACTTATAATACTTACTGATGAAGATCAAAGACTGCAGCCTTCAGTGTGGATTGCATCTGAATTTGAAGAAAACATAAATCCTCACAGTTGGATCAATAAATAACATCATGATAAATGGAGAAAAGATTGAAATTGTCAGATGTCATTTTGCTTGGATTCATAATACTCATGGAAGCAGTAGTCAAAAAATCAAACAACATATTATATTAGGCAAATCTGCTGCAAGAGACCCCTTTAAAGTGTTAAAGAGCAAAGATAACATTTTGAGGGATAAGGTGCCCTTGACCCAAGCCATGCTACTTTCAATTGCCTCATATGCATATGAAAGTTGGACAGTGAATAAGGAAGACCATAGCAGAATTGATGCACTTGAATTATGGTGTTGGAAGTACTGTGTACTGCCAGAAGAACAAACAAATCTGTGTTGCAAGAAATACAGCCAGAATGCTCCTTGGCTCTTAGAAGCCAGGATAGCAAGACTTCATCTCTCATATTTCAAACATGTTATCAGGAGGGGCAAGTTGCTAGAGAAGGACATAATGCTTGGTAAAGTGGACAATCAATGAAAAAGGAAGACTTCCCCCTCCCCCAGCAGATGGATTGACACTGTGGCAATAGCAGAGGGCTCAAATTAACAACAATTATGAAGCTAGTACTGGACCCAGCAGTGTTTTGTTCTGTTGTGCATAGGGTCACTTTGAGTCGGAACTCAACAACACCTAACAATAACAACAACAAACAATAATAACCACTGATGCATATTAATGGGAATTTAAAGGCTTTGAAGGTTACCTGATATCATTTGCTCAGACTCATTCATCCATCCATTCAGCAAGTACTTATTGAGTAGTCTCCTTTCTGCCAGGCGTAGTCCTAGACATTGGAAATATAGCAGTGAACACAAGAGACAAGCCTCTGTCTCTGCCCTCCCTCCACGACTTTCTAGCACCAAAGTGGTTTACTTATTGATGTAATCATAAGAATGAAGATGGGATGTACACTGAATAACTTTTTTATTCTGTAATGCAACATTTTTAGTGTCAGATTTCTAAACCACCCACAATCATCTAGCATATCACAATCTGGGCATCTTATATTAATATAGGAGGAATGTGGTACTGTCTTAGTTCTCTAGTGCTGCTGTAACTGAAATGTCAAAAGTGGATGGCTTTAACAAACAAATGTATTCTCTCACAAACTAGATGGCTAGAAGTTGGAATCCAGAATACTGGCTCTGGGAAAGGTCCTTGCCTCCTTTCAGCCTCTGTAGAGCCATCATTCCATGGAGATCTCCTTGTGTCTGACATCAGCCATTCCCAGGACCTAGGAGTGCAGGGACCCCAGGCCCAATGGACTCGCTCTACTCTTGGCTCTTCTTTCTTGGTGGCAGCAGGTCCTTTTTTCTCTTCTCATGGCTGTTTCATTTTATCTAGTCCTGGTGTGGCACCGTAGGATAAGCACTAAACTGCTAACCTCAAGGTTGGTGGTTCAGATCCATCAGCCACTCTTCAGAAACCCTATCCAGGGTTCCCATGAGTCAGAGCCAACTCTGTCACACATATCAAAACAAGAAGATAAAAGGTGTTGCATACCACACCCTTGGGAATTTCCCCTACATCTGATCAGGGTCCTGGTAGGATTGAGGTTGGTTTAGCCCACCTGGTGGGAGCTGTAGTATAAGCACTGGACTGCTAATGGCAAGGTCAGCAGTTCAACCCTGCCAGCCTCTGTCAGAAGCCCTATACAGGGTCACTGTGGATAGGAACTGATTTAACAACACACACAAACAACAACAGTCCCACCTTTAGTCTTCTTATTGGCTTGTCTCATCAAACCTCATTAGGGGGGCTCATCACATAACTGCCAAACTACTGAGACTCATGGGCCCACCAAGCTGTCACATAATGTGGGGGGAGGGGGAGCAATTCGCGAAAGGTACTCATACTTTACTTCCTAGTGAGTAGTGTTGATAATTTCTGTCTACAACAGGCATGTTCATGGTGGTTTGGCTGTAGACTGATGATCATTTCAGAACTGACCTCGTTTATAGTGATGAATTGATATCTTTGTGTTGTAGTGTATATACATCTTTGCCATGACTTATCATTTCCTTTCACCAAAGAGAAATGACAGCAGAAACTCCCTGCAGCTGGCCCTTCATAAAATGCCTAAAGGGACCCACATGCCGATTTTCCTGTTTTAGAATTAAAGCATTATGCGATCAGGAACCATATTTTCCTACATTTAAAAAAAAAAAAAATTATTTGGAACGTCAGAATGATTTGTCAATCTTAAAAATAATCAGCATGAATGCAAGCTAGCTAGCAAGTAAGTTGTTGTTGTTGTTGTTTTCATTTTAAGCCATACCATTTTGTTTTAACTTTTTACTGAACCCTAGTGTGGTGTTGTAGGATAAGCACTGGACTGCTAACTGTCAGGTCAGCAACTCAAACCCACAAGCCACTGTTGGAAGCTCTGTACAGGGTCATTATGAGTTGGAACCAACTCAATGTCACACAACAACGGCACAGCAACTTCTTATTGTAATTTGGGTGAAAGTGTGCAGAACAAATCAGTTGTTTGAACACATTTTGTGTTATGCCATTGACTGTAGTTCCCACAGTATTCTATCACTCATCCCCCTTCCTCCCTGTTTCCTGTTTCCGTTTGTTCTGCTTTCCTCTTACTTCCCAGCTTCTAAACTCTGTCTCTGGGCCAGTGGTGCCTTTTGATCTCAGTGTATGCACCACCCTGGTGTTAAATTGTTGACTTTATTATCGTTGTTGTTGTTAAGTAGCATCCAGTCAGTTCCGACTCATTTCGGCCCCATATAGGGTTTTCAAGGAGCAACTGGTGAGTTTGAACTATCAGCCTTGTGGTTCACAGCCCAGTGCTGATCCGCCAGCACCGCACCAGGAGTCCTCATTGTATTATAGACCTGTCTGTGGTTTGCATAGGGTCGCTATGAGTCAGTACCAACTTGATGGCTCCTAACAACAACAACAACAACAACATGATTTGACCGAAAGTTCAGCTAAGGAGGTGAGTTCAGATCCAGGCTTGGAGGGTGACTTCAAGATCACTGTAGCTTCAGAAAGTCCTCCAGTCTGTCCAGCCAATGAGCTTGGTCTTTTTTATGATTTTGAGTTTTGTTCCACATTTTTACTCCCACTTTATTCAGGACTTTCTAATATGATACCATTCAGAGAGGTCAGTAGTGGTAGCTGGGCCCTATGTAGCGGTCCTTCTGGTCTCAGGGTAGTGGAGGCTGAGGGTCACATTGTCCATTAACCCTTTGAGCTCATTATTTCCTTGTGTCTTGGATTATCTTCACTCTTTTTTGCTGTAGATCAAGAGACACCAACAGTAACACCTTAAATGTCCACTCACAAGCTCTAAAGACCCCAATTGCTACTCACCAAAGTAGGATGTAGAACATGATCTTTGTGGATTCTCTTGTGCCATTTGACTTTGATGCCTCTGAGACTGTGGTTCTAAGCCCCTGGCTGAGTGACTCATTCCCTCAGGGTGTTTGGTTATGATTAAGAAGTTATCATAACTTGCCCCTTGTATGCTCTACTATATTCATGGACATATTTTCAGCATACGTAAATACACATGCAGAGCTATCCTGTGAAACCATTCTATATTCACCTTCTTACACGTGTGCTGCTTGGATGTCATCTATATTCCCACTCATTTACACATTATTTTTATTACTGTTATTGCAGGGTCCTTTATACCATACGATTTGCCTCTGTCACCTCTAACTCTTGTGCTCTTCCCAGTGTTCCTTTGCCTTGTCAGTTTTTGCTGACCTTTCTCTATTGTATATTGTACAGTCACCTTTGATCATACTTCAGAGCAAATAAAACATATAAAATATCATCACCTAGTCATGCTCACATTAAAATCTTTAAAAACAAAAATGTCATTTTGATGACTCCATTAAGCTTGACCCAAGCCATGGTATAGTCAGTCATTTCATGTGTGTGAGAAAGCTGGACAGTGAAAAAGAAAAACCAAAGATTGATGCATTTAAATTATGGTGTTGTCCAAGAATATTGAATATACCAGGAACTGCCAGAAAAACTTAACAGATCTATCATGGAGAAAGTGCAAACCAGAATGCTCCATAGAAGCGATGATGGCACGACTTCGTCTCATGTACTTTGGGCATATTGTCATGAGGGACTGATCCCTGGAGAAGGACATCATGCTAGGCAAACAAGAGAGTTAGTGAAAAGGAAGGATTGTCACTGCATTTGTAAGACGGAGTGACACAGTGGACGTAACAGTGGGCTCAAGCCTAGCAGTGATTGTGAGGATGCCCTAAGACTGGGCGGCATTTCATTCTGTTGTACATAGGGTTGCTATGAATTGCAACTAACGTAGATTTTGATCATGAGCCTCACTGTCAGATTTATACAGGCTCCTGGGGTGATGCTGTAGGATGAGCACTAGACTGCTAACCATGAGGTCGTCGGTTCACACCCACCAGTCACTTCTCAGAAACCCTATACAAGGTTGAACTGACTCAACAGCACGCAACAATAACAGTGCGCATTTGTACAGTTTTTATTTCACGTAAATGTACAAACTCCATGGCATTTGGGATACAAGCACTACTACCTTTGTTTCTAAAATACTATTACAGTAGGTTTCTAGTTTGAACATGTTGTTGAGTTCAGATGCATAGAGACCCACCCTGCATGGGGTTTCTGAGGAGCAGCTGGTGAGTTCAAACTGGGCTTGCCATCAGTGCTTTATCCTACAGCACCACATGTGAAAAATCTGACATCACGTTGTTGTTGTTAGGTGCCGTCGACTTGGTACCGACTCATAGCAACCTTATGCACAGCAGGACATCAGGTTAGGAGAGGGAAAATAAATCTTATTTGAACTGTAATTATCGTCATCATCATTGTCTGAGTTACCTAGTGCTGATAAATCATAAATACCCCAAGTGGATGGCTTTAACAAACAAACTTATTTTTTCACAATTTCCGAGTCTACTAGTCAAATTCAGGGCTCTAGCTCCAGGGGACTCTCTCTCTCTCTCTCTGTGTCCGCTCTGGGGAATGCTGCTTGTCTCTTCTAGACTCTTGGGTGATCTTCATGTGACTTGAATATCTTCCTCCTCTTCTGTTTCCATAATCAGCCCCTTTTTTATAATGTAGGTGGTATATAGACACCACCTACATTAATCCTATCTCATTAGCATCACAAAGACAACCCATTCCCAAATGGAATCACTAAATGCATCAAAACTCTAAAACCTGAACCTCACTACCATGGAGTGTGTTCACACTGCTAGCAACCCTGTATAGAGAGTTTCCAACGCTGTCAATCTTTACAAGAGCAGAAATCTGACCTTGTTAGCAGACCAGTATTTATCCTACAGCACCACCTGGGCTCCTGCCACAGGTGTTGTTGTTGTTAATTGCCATTGAGTCAGTTCTGACTCACATAGTAACTGTATATAGGGTTTCCGAGGAGTAGCTGGTGGGTTTGAACTACTGACCTTGCAGTTCATTGTCCAGTACTGATCTTACAGGGGGACACAATTTAATCCATAACCATCATTATTACTTTGCTTGTATATAGTGAGCCTCTTAACATAATTCTCTTATGGAAATGCTCCAGCAACCTCTGGATTCTTTTGGAGGAAAATCCAAAATTCTCAGCATGAACAACTTACTCTAGGCCCAGGCCCTTCTGTGTCTGTCCTCATCACTTACAGATCTCACTCTGCTCCTGCCACTTGAGTCTCCCAGGGCTTATTGAACATAGTAGGTCATCACTGACCTCCGGACCTTTGCACATGCTTCCTCCCATCCTGGAATATCTACACGGTTAAACACCCTCTTCCTAACAGTCCACAGTCACCCTTATTAATCTGTTCTTTGCATTTATCTGTTTCTTATACCACCTATTTTTTCCTTTTTTTCATGTTCTATATTTTACTTATTTGTCCTATTGTTAAACTGTTCCCTAGTAAAATGTAGTCTGTGAGGGCAAAAAAATTTTTTTTTTTTTGGGGGGTGGGGGGGATTGTTTTTCTTCTTTACTGCTGCCTCTTCAATGTATAGATCTGTGCTTGTCATATAGTAGCTGTTCAGTAAGTATGTGTTCAGTGAATGGATTTATTTACAGGGACTTACAACAACAACCATGTACAAAAGGGTCGCTGTTAGTCGGCACCAACTCCACGGCACATAACCAACCAACCAACCAAACCATGTACTAAGTCGTTTGAATCGCAAGGTCAGCGGTTCAAGCTCACCAGTCACTCCTTGGAAACCTTATACAGTGTCACTATGGGTCGGAATCGACTCGACGGCACTTAACAACAACAACGCTGTACTAGGACTCCTGGTGTGGCCTATGGGTTAATGCATCAGACTGCAAAGTCGTTTGAACTGCAAGGTCAGCAATTCAAGCTCACTAGCTGCTCCTTGGAAACCCTGTACAGTGTCTCTATGGGTTGGAACCAACTCAATGGCACTTAACAACAACATGTACTAGGAGGCCTGGTAAGGCTATACAGTTATTGCGCTGGACTTCAAAGTCAGTTTGAACCACAGAGTTGGTGGTTCAGGCTCACAAGCTGCTCCTCGGAAACCCTATTATATAGGGCCACTATGAGTCGGAATCGACTCAATGACACTTAACAATAAAAACATCATGTAGTAGGACTCCTGATGTGGCACTGGAGACAGAGCAGGAACTAAAGTAGGATCAGGACTGGACTGTGAACCAAATGGTCAGCAGTTCAAACCCACCAGCTGCTCCTTGGAAATCCTATACAGGGTCACTCTGAGGCAGAACCGACTCGATGGTGCTTAACAACAATCATGTACTAAAGGTGCCTCCATAGCATAATGGGTTACTCATTGGGCTGCTAACCACAGGTCAAAGTTTGAATCTATCAGTTGTTCCGCAGGAGAAAGATGAGGCTTTCTGCTCCCATAAAGATTTACGGCCTTAGAAACACTATACAGGGTCACTATGAGTCAGGACCTACTCCACAGCACACTACCAACAACCCCCAAAGCACCCCTGGTAGTGCAGTGGGTTAGCTGTTGGACTGCTGACCACAGTGTCGGTGATTCAAACCTGCTGACCTCTCTATGGGAGAAAGATGAGGCTCTGTGCTCCTATAAAGATTTATATAGTGTCGGAAACCCTAAGAGTAGTTCTTCTTTGTCCTACAGGGTCAAAGTTGGAATCTACTTAGTGGCAGTGGGTTTGGTTTTTTGATTTTATACTAACACTTTTATTAGCATTATTATATTTAATTCTTACAATGATGTTAAATAGGTTCCATTCTTAAACTCATTTTACAAAATAAATCCACATCGTAGCTTGAGACTTAGAGAAATGGTTAAGTAACTGGGACAATTTACGGAGACAGAGCAGGAACTAAAGCTCTTGTGTGTCCAACCCCCAACTGGTGAACTTCTGTCTAGTAGAACTGCGTTTACTGAGGATGCTACATGTTAAGACCCAGACTTTTTAAAGTACAAATCATCTTTTACAAGCGTTTGATGAAAATAGCCAAAAGGCTACAGCTAATGTAATTTTTTTTTTTTTACCAACTCAACAGCAATGGTTTAATGACTTCATGTTTTTAAATGACAGAAAAATAAACTTGCAAATGTTCAGAAAGTTACAGAAATAAAGTGTATCACTTGTGCTATCATCTTATGTAAGGCATGTAGTAATGTTCAGTATTTATCAGTCTGTGTCATTGTATTTCAAAACTAAAACACCACTCCTTCTCTTATGCTTTCCTGTCATTTTTCAGACCCCCCGCCTGTGCTACGAGTTGATGACCGGCAGCGGTTGGCCCGGGAGCGACGTGAGGAACGGGAAAAGCAGCTAGGTATCTGCACTTGTGTTTGATCACTGAGGAACACCATTGTGGAAATTTTGGGTTTTCCCCAGTAGGATGATGGATATTTAACATTGAGCAAATGGCCATCACTGCATTAACTATGTTCTGTGTGCCTTTATGAGTTTGATAGTAGTGTCTGCAGCAGGTTTGTTGAGAAGCAGAGTTTAGTACCTGATATAAGCATATGAGCTAATGCATCAGACTGCAAGGTCATTTGAACTGCAAGGTCAGTGGTTCAAGCTCACCATCTGCTCCTTGGAAACCCTATACAGGGTCGCTATGGGTCGGAACCAACGCAACGGTACTTAACAACAGCAACATATGCATATGGCTAAATTTTGAGTAGCAATACTTGTCAACAAATTTTTGATAAGTCATTTTTGCTTCTTTGTGCATTGTAATCACAATTTAATGAGTTCCTAGAGCAACTTGTTTATGTATATGGGGAGTGTGGTAGCTCTGTGTGATAAGCACTGGACTGAGAACCACAAGGTCAGCCGTTTAAGCCTACCAGCCACTCCACCAGAAAAAGATGAGGCTTTCTGCTCCCACAAAGATTTATAACTTGGGAAACCCTATGCAGGATCACTGTGAGTTGGAACTGATTCAGTGGCACTTAAAAACAACAATATGTGTTTATACTAATGAAGGGCTAGATTGTCTGGAGATTACACTTTACAGCTTGAATAATAGAGGGCCAGTGAGCATACGGTTCTTTCTTTGTGGAAGCCTATGAGATGCTGTATTACTAGGGTAGTTACCACCACCATGTTAGATATTAATGCTGCTATAGAATTTCTAGATGATGCTACTGGAACAATGTCAAGAAATACATAAGACCTTGTATGCAGATGTTCCATTTTTCTTGTATTTCCTAATACCTTGTGGAAGGTTAGCAACTACAGACTTTGTACTCTAATAACCTGGAGAGCTGGATGTGAGAAGCAGAGGTCAAAGTGCTCAGAAGCTGAACAAGCCTTGTCTTCTAGGACATTGAGCCAGGACTCTGTTGCTCACTCCACCTTTACGTTGGTGCTCACTTACGCAGAGTTGCTAAAAGAAGAGACTCCCTTTATCTACCTCGAAAAGATGAAACAAATGGCCTGTCAGCTTGTCTGAGTGTTTCCAGAGTGTCTAGGTATTTTTAAATTAAGAGTGGTTTGTTGTTGAGTGCCGTGGAGTCAGTTCCGACTCATAGCGACCCTGCACAGGGTTTCCGAGGCTATAAATCTTTATGGGAGCAGAACACCTCATCTTTCTCCCGGGGAGCAGCTGGTAGTTTCGAACTGCTGACCCTGAGGTTGGCAGCCTGACTTATAACCACTATGCTACCAGAGCTCCTTTATGACTGGCTTAGGTTGCTGAAAAATCTTTCCAGCAGGTGACCTATAACTCTTGTAAAGCGTCTGCATTTTGTAAGAGCCAATGTTTCATATGGGAAGCCTAGGACCTATATCCCATCCCTTTGATTTTCCTAATTCCAGAACTGAAATCTGTGGAATTGAGTGGTATGCAGAACTAAACTGGTTATCAAACATTTGTTGACAAACATGCACACTGTTTGAACCAGACCTATTTCTGCCCCTTCTTTTGCTGTAGGGGATCATTTTATGTTAATTTTTATCTGTTGGCCATTGTTGAGGTGTTTACAAATTTTACTAACTTGTTAGAAGTGAGCCTTCTCTGTGCCCAGTATCTACCCAGGCCTGAAGTTCCCTGCAGGCAGGTAAATTCATGGAAAGTTTGGCTATGTGTACCCCCGCAGGCCATCCCCTCTCCTGTACCACTCAGTCTGCAGCCCTGCCTGCGGTCATCAGTGCCCATTGTTCCATAGTCAAGATGGGTTTGACACGGGGACCTGAACTGAGCAAGAGAAGGGAAAGCAGGTCTGCTGAAGCAGGAAAAGGTCTAGCTGAGAAGCAGGAAGACACTGGCCACTGTTCTGCTGGCTGTCATTCACACTCTACTGTCAGATCTAACCAAGAGTGAATGTTCGCACCAGCCTGTTGGATATCTCCTTAGTGCTACCGTGTCAATCATGTCTGCTTGAACGGACATGTCTCTGTAGGATCACCATTCCTTTATGGTTTGAACCTCTTATAAATTAGCTTTTACATATTCACCATTCCTTTATGGTTTGAACCTCTTATAAATTAGCTTTTACATATTAACTTATACCGTCCTGTTTGAGTTTCTTTACCTTTCAAAGTCAGGTAATAGCAGTGTTGCATGGAAAGCATGAACATGCTAGTCAAATAAAAGTGATTATACTTCTCAGGCTTCTTGTTGAGCTTAGCTCAACAATTGGCTCAGACAACTCTCTAAAAGTTATCCTGTAGTATGATTGGTGTTGAGTGGCTACTTTTTGGTGGATTGCCTCATATTTCAGTTTATATGGATGGGACAGTGTTTGGTTTCAGAACATAACTAATTAATTTATATGCTACAACTGAACTGGACTGGACTGCTAACCACAAGGTCAGTGGTTCAAACCCACCAGCTGCTCCTTAGAAACCCTATACAACAAAAAACTTACCTTATTTTCTGGTATTGTGTTTAGAACATGATAGAAAGATGAATAATGCTGGGATCCAGTGTTCTAGGGCTAGCTGCAGTCTAGCAGGGAGGCAGATAAGCAGACAGCTACTATAGCACAGTGTGATGTTTGTACTACGCTATGATGTGACAGGGCCTGGAGAGCCTGTGGAACCCAGCCTGACAGGGTCAGGGGCCACCCAGTCTGCTTCCTGGAAGATGAAGAGGCTTTATCCAGGGAGGACTGTGGAGGAATGATGCAAAAAGCATTGGCGAGGAGACCCAGTGTGCACTTCAGATTATTTAATGGGTCAGAGGAGTTTTTAAAATGTTACATTACCCAATTATCATAACTTTCACTTTTTGGTGAGCCAGTATATAGTTTTTCTGTTTCTTCCTGCCCCCTACCATATTAAATATCATCATTTTTCTTAATTCTGCTATTATTTCTTCTCTCTTCCTGGTAATCATAATTTTAATGAAATTCTGACATTTTAATTTTTCCCCATTTCTTTTTAGCTTTAAAGCAGTGTATTTTGCTTTTTTCCTTTTAAATCATCATAGTAGGAACTAAGCCTTGAGAGGTTCCCTTAAATCTTATCTTCCTAGGTCTAAAAATATATATATAGCATTTAAATAAACCCTCGTGTGGCACTGTTGGATAAGCACTGGGCTGTTATCCCCAAGGTTGGCAGTTCAAACATACTAACAACTCCTCAGAAACCCTATGCAGGGGCACTATGAATTAGAACCTGCTTGAAAGCACTAAATAACAACAAATATACATGCGGCTTTATACATGTGTACATTTGTAAGAGTCATCTAAAGTGTGTCATCTAATTTAGGCTGTGTCAGAGAATATAAGGATAATTTTTAAAGACTCTTTAGTAATTAAAAAACAAAAAAAATCACAAGTCACATTTGACCAGCTATTGATAAACTCTTTGACAGAAATGATAACAATCATGGAATACTTAAAAACAAACCAAAAAACCCATGGCTGTCACCTACTAGGAGATCTTTGGACTGTGCCTAAATGACAAACAATAAGAAGTTGGCAATATCAACAGGGATTTTTATTTTAAAGCCTTTCATATAAAAAGAATGGGGAAATTTTTCATAAATTTCAGCAAAGCAAAGTTTGTTGGATTGGCCAATAAAATTGTAAACAGCAAAATTGGTTATTATGTTATATGTGGCTTGAAATTAATGTTGAAAGCATTAAAGTTTTTTTTAATCCATACATTTTTTAAAAAGCAAGGTACACAAAGAAAATAAAGGTCGGATTGTTTTGGTGTGGGTGGCATGTTTGGGCTGTTTTGCAAATGGGAAGGGCCAATTAACAACTTTCTGTGAGTTGTGTCTCTGAGTCATACTTTAATGCTTGCATGGTAGGATTATGTCAGAAGGCCTGCTCTTCCTACATCATCCTTCAATTTACTGTCTAAAACCAGGCATAACTGTTAACGTATGGGACTGTTCTGTCAGTTTGTTGTTGTTGTTGTTGTTGTTGTTAAGTGCCGTTGAGTCAGTTCCGACCCACAGCAACCCTGTATAGGGTTTCCGAAGAGCAGCTGGTGAGCTTGAACCACCAACCTTGCAGTTCAGAGGGCTTTGCAGTCTGACATATTAACCCACTGCGCCACACCAGGACTCCTCTGTCAGTTTGGTTGGGCACATATTCTCTGAACACCTGGTTTTTCTTAACAGCTTCCTACATGAAGGAGTCTCTTTAACCACTCCATTCCATCTGACATTCAGACATTTCTCTAAATTCCTCTCTTGACTAATGCATCTCTTTCAACCACTTTCTTCTAAGCTCTCCCCTATCCACCCCCAAGAGGGGACAAATAATATCTTTTGTCCTCATGGGTCCACCTCTCCAATTCTCTTGTTTTTGTTGTTGTTGATAAGGATCCATATTTCCAGGTACTCGTTAGGCAATGATATTTTCTGTACTATCTGAAGCTCAATTTCTGTATAACCAAAACATTCTGCTTTTCCTCTCCTGCTGCTGTTCCTTCTCCTTCTCCTCCTCCTCCTTTTCCTGCCTCCAAAGCTGACTCTTTCTGGTAATTTCTGTGTCCTAGAGGGTCACTAAGTCAGTTTGAGCTGCAAGGTAGGCGGTTCAAGCTCACCAGCTGCTCCTCGGAAACCCTATACAGGGTTGCTATAGGTTGGAACCAACTCGACGGCACTTAACAACAATAACAGCAATAACAGGGTCTCTATGAGTCAGAACTGACTCGATGACATTTAACAACAATCAGTTGTACAGTTTATTTTTGGACCCGAGAAATGAATCCTTTCAGCCCTTTTTTGATACTTCAGTCTCTGTTCTGACTACTGGTCCTTAGCCATTGCATCTTTTGCAGAACAAAGCTTTCTCTTTTCCTTGGCTGAGCCAACCCTGCATATCGAGTAGTCCCCATCTCTCCTGTTTTCACTGACCAGCTTGTAGCTACCAGTGGCCAGCCTGGACTCAGCCTAGTCCTCTGTCTGGGGCTTCAACCATGTATCCCCATTTATAAGTGAAAGTTGACATGCTCCTCTTGTCCCCAAGTCCATTTAGTCATGAAGTCTAGTTCAGATCCATACTTTTTTCCCCCTGACTTTTAGAAAATTAAGTGTATGTATAACAAAGCATTTGCTATTTAAATATTTTTTACATGTCCAGCTCACTGACATTAATTACATCCACTGTGTTGTGCAATCAATCGTTTGCACTGGGCTTGCTAGTTTTCTGTCACCCTTAACAGAAGCTCAGTCATGCTTTCATTTCTCTTGACACTGCTATCTTCATACTCCAGGCCTTACTCAGTTAATTCCTAATCATGGGAACCACCTCGTAGATGCATTTTATTATAAATGGAGATGAATGCAGTGGGTGTATTTTAATTCAGTTAAGATACTACAAAATTGTCAGCTAATACCCACCAGCCGCTCCTTGGAGAGATGAGTTGGAACCAACACGACAGCTCTTGACAACAAGCAGCTGACTCTATATAAGGACAGGTTGTCGTTGTTAAGTGCTGTCAAGGCCTTTCGGTTAGCAGTCCAGTGCTGATCCTAGAATGCCACACCAGGTAAGTTTAACACTCTCAAATTCTTATCCATAGCCATTTTCTCAGGTAGATGAAAAAGCACACAGATAATTTGTAAAATAGTTGGGCATTAAACAATGGTTGTTGTCCATATATGTTATAAATTAATAGCTCTACAATATGTTGGCAAGGAAGAATTCACCAGAACACTTGAAGAATGCATAGTCCTTGACTATGGGGGATATACTGGGTTTCCCTTTTGGAAGATGCTACTGATTAAGTTAGAAATGTTGAATAAGAGTAGTTCTTACTTATTTAATCTCTTAATGAGAACAGATGTCTTAGATGGATAAGCCTTGGGACCTTCCTGGGTTCTCTAAAATCACAAAAAAACTTAAAGAATTATAGGATTGACTGGGATAGGTCACCAAGAAAACAATTGAGCTAATAAAATTTAATTAATCTGTCATTTGTTTCAGTTAATATATTGAGCTCTATAGCTAATAAAATTTAATTAATCTGTCATTTGTTTCAGTCAATATATTGAGCTCTATAGCTAAAATCAAAACTATTGCTTTGAAGTCACTCAGTTCTTTAACTCTGTAGTTTATTCATCAAACGTACCCTAATATTTTAGAGAGAACAATATGCTATCAAGAGGATTTTAACATTTAACGTTTGCCCAACTTCAGTTATATTGATTTTTTGACAAATTTTTCTCTGGATAATTTCACCAAACCTGCTTTGCTCCTGGTAGTAACTTTCTTCTCTGCCTTTTTTTGCCTCCCTCATCTCAGTGTGTTGTCAGCTTATGGAAAGCAGGATTCATTAGTAAGCAATGAGTGATGCTGTGCCAGATAAGCGTTGGAAGTGCTTCTCCTCCTCATTTCCCACTGCAGGTGGTTTCATTCAGGCAGTCATTGCTTCTGATGCTGTTCTAAAAAAAAAAAAAAAAAAAGATATGTGGGGAGCAGTTTTTCTATTTTTCTAATCCAAATGTCTAATGGAGAAAATGAAGTGAATGGTCAGTCTTGGCATCTGGGTCTCCCAGAGACCACTGTGCATGCAGCTCATCAGGCTGCCGTGGGGGTGATCTTAGCTAAGGTGTCCGGAAATGTGTTGGTGGGAGGCATGTGGATATAGCAGAGCAGCTGTATCATGAGTCAGGCTCAGGACCGGGAAGAATAAATGCTTGTTGAAGACGGATGAGGTAACTCAGAAGCAGGAGCCCTGGCATAAAATGAATCATTGTAACTAACCAGCCAAGTTTTGTTGCCCCAAAGTTTACTTTGTTTTTAAACTAAAGATACCAAGATGTTAAACCCTAAGGAATAGTAAAGTGTCTTAAAAGCAGGTGGTGCTATCAGAAAATCAAAATCTTCACATTCAGATGACCAGCTTGTCTCAAGCTCGAGAATCAAATGGTGCCTTTGAGCATAATGGCTGATTGTCTGGACTTAGAATTCCAGCTCCACCACTTATTGTTGTGAGACAAAGGGCAGGTTACTTCACTCCTCTCTGTCTCAGACGTCTGATCATAAAATAAGCTTAATAGCAGTGTCTACCTCATAGTGACTGTGGGGATAATAGCTGTAAAACACTTGGTGTCAGCATATCTAAGAGCTGAGTACATCTTGCCATGGAGATGGTGATGAAGATGATGATAGCAAGTCACCTGATTTCACAGATACTTACTCAGGTATTTGGGACTAAACCAAAAATGAAATCACGCTCAATGCCTGCTGTTCCGTTGATTCCAATCCATGGTGACCTATAGGACAGAGAATGGCCCCTTAGGATTTCCAGGGCTTCCTTACAGAAGTAGACTACGACATCTTTCTACAGTGGAGTGGTTGGTAGGTTTAACTGTTGACCTTGTGGTTTGCAGCCAGGTACTTAACCAATGTGCAACAAGGTTCTTTTTTATATGGGACTGTTGTTTTTGTTGTTGAGTGCCATCAAGTCAGTTCTGACTCACAGCAACCCTGTATAGGATTTTCAAAGGGCAGATAATGCATTTGAACTACCAACCTTGAAGTTAGCAGTCCAGTGCTTATCCTGTTTTTAAGTGCTTTCGGGTTGGTTCCAAGTCATTGCGACCTTGTATAGAGTTTCTGAGGAGCGGCTGGTGGGTTTAAACAGCCAACCTTGCCGTTGAAACTGACCTTGCAGTCTAGAACATGATCCTGCAGCGCTCCAGTAGGACTTTAGTGCTTATCCTACAGCGCCATAATTTTTATGAGCTCAGGAACCCTGGAGGAAGGTGAGGCTGTCTGCTCCCATAAACATTCACAGTCTTGGGAACGCTGTACAGGGTTGCTGGGAGTCAGAATCAACACAATGGCAGCGGGAAGGGGCAGCAAAGAAGGAATAGTGATTGTGCTTCCTGGTCCGATAGGGAGGACCTAGGGGAGATCCTCCACATTCCATTAGGAGTGAAAGTGCATAAGCAACAGTTTCCAAATACAGGCCTTGTCTTCAGCACAACTCCATTTACTTTGTTGATGTTGACATTAAATGTCACTGAGTCCATTCCAACTCATAGACACCCCATATAGAGTTTCCAAGGAGTGGTTGGTGGGTTTGAACCACCAACCTTGAGATTAGCAGTCCAGTGCTTATCCTGCATACCAGGATGTTTATCTTAGTACAGGCTAAAAGCTCCTTTGAGTCTGGCCCTGAAGATGAGGGCTAGAGTGGTATTGCTTTCTTAGCTCAAAAGTCCTTCAGATCAGCTCTCCTTTTTAACCAGCATTAAAAGAAGGTGCTGCTCTCCCCTCTCTTCCGCTGGGAACCTGGGACTCTACAACTGCCTAAGATGTCTGATCACAGGCTCATTGAAGTGAAGTGATACCAGAGGCAACCTAGCTTGCCCAGGACACAGTTATCTGTGTTGTGCAGTGTAGCAGGTGTGGTCAAGTCAGTACCAACTCATAGCTACCTTGTGCACAACAGAACGAAACACTAGGTGATTCTGCACCAATCCCATAACCATTGGTCTTTCTTTCAAGAAGTATATTCTGGGAGAGGACTTCCGGCGCTTCCCTGACCAGGCAGCTCAGAGTAGACACTGGAGAGGGAGAGAAAGGAATAGTCAGAAACACCACACTAGAAGGCTTGTAAGTCCGCTCTTCTGCCTATGACTGATTGGAATACCTAAAATGGGGCTACAGCGTACCCAGTGAATGAGGCTTCTTGTGGAGCCTTTGCAATAC
>NW_006408531.1:14602427-14633777 GCF_000296735.1 Chrysochloris asiatica
TTCTCCCATGTAAACTATCATATAATTCACAATAAACATAAAAAAAAAAAAAAAAATCCATCAGCCCTTGTCTAAAGAAGATCCTGGATTTTAGTCTTTGGTCTACCACACTTATATACTGCTTACCCATTAACTTACCATTGTGTATAAGAAAGAAAGCCAAGTAGGATGGTCCCTCAGGGACAGGAGAGACAGCATCCTGGGTACCCTACATCAGCTGGCTAGTCTCTATGGCATAATCAATGAAAGTTCAATGGAAGAACAAGTAAAGTGGTAAGTTTAGAAGTCTTTGAATTAATGCTAAGGTCCGTAGGTAAGTCACATTGCTTTGAAGTCCCTCAGTTTAGGTCCTTCATCAAACTTATTTTAATCATCTGCTAAACTGTTGTTGTGTGCCAAGTCAATTCCAGACTCATAACAAACCCATGGCAGAGTAGAAGTGCCCTGCAGTGTTCTCTAGGCTGTAATCTCTCTGGGAACAGATCACCAGGCCTTTCTGCCATGGAACTGTTGATTGGGCTTGAATTCCCAGCCTTTCAATTATCAGGCAAGTACTTAACCATTGAGATACCAGGGCTCCTTTCTGCTAAACTGTTGTTGTTGTTGTTGTTGGGTGTCATCGAGTCAGTTCTGACTCACAACAGAATGAAACACTGCCTGGTCCGGCGCCAAGCTCACAGTCGCTGTTAGCACCTGAGCGCATTGCCACTGCCCTGTGCCAGTCCACTCTGTTAGGGGTCTCCCTCTTATATGCTCACCCTCCACTGTACCAAGTATAATACCCTTTTCCAGAGACTGGTCCCTCCTGATGATATGAAAGATTTCAACTTGTATTTCATTAATTCCTGGAGCCTTGTTCTTTGCCAATGGCTTCAGTGCACCTTGGACTTCTTCCTTTGGTTCATAAACGTGGGAAAAACTCAGAACCCTGTAGCAGAGGAGTTACGATCTAGAGCATGAATATTTTTAGTACTTATGTGGGAGCCCTGTCGTCGTCAGGGAAGGCTCCTCAGAGGAAGGGACATTTGACCTAAGACAGGAAAGACTACAGAAGTTTGTCACACGAGAACAGTACTTGACTTAAAGAGTCAGAAGACTACGGAGACTAACAGATTTTCAAACAGGACCATGGTATTGGGGAAGATGGCTCTGAAGAAAGTATACAGAATGGAGTCAAAGGGGACACACTAAACATCAGAAAAAGTGAGAAAGGGACAAGGGCTTAAATAAAATTATAGCAAAGAGATTGCAAGAGAAGACGGTGGACTTTAGAGTTAGTTGTGATATAAAATAACGGAGCCAGTTGTCTGTAAGTATTGAGTTAAGGTAGAGCACCCAAGATTAATGAGGGTAAAATTGAGGATAGCTGTTAGCTGTTTGCTCATTCTTTATTTTTAGACTTTTGAAACTTCATTTTAAATATGCTTCTTTTAAATGTCTTAACTGTGACACCCACATGTAAGCATTCAACTGCTAACCAAAAGGTTGGCAGTTTGAATTCTCAGAAGACAGGTCTGGTGGGCTACTTCCCAAAAATAACCTCTTGAAACCGCTATGGGGAGCAGCTCTGCGATAACACACATGGATCCCCAGCGTTCGGAACTGATTGGACAGCTTTGAATCTGCATGCGTAGCAGTTCCTGGTGGTGTAAATGGCTACACTCTTGGCTACTGATCAGAAGGTGACAGTCCACCCAGAGGTGCCTTGGAAGAAGGACCTGGTGATCTGCTTCTAAAAATCATTAGGACCCTGACATCCATGAGATCAGGATTGACTTGATGGCACCTGGATTTTACTGTGTGCAGGGCACTGCACTCTATGCCATGTATGTAACTGAGTCCTCATAACAAGCCTATAGCAATCTGAGGAAACAAGACCACAGACATTGTTACTTGTTAATGGTAAGGGATTCTATGGTCTCTTCACCACAAGACCCTGCCTTTCAGTTTCAAATTCCTCTTAGTATAAGAGTCAGTGTGCATCTCTGATGGGGAGTCCCCATTGAAAGAGTTTTTTCTCTTTTATGTGGTGCGTGCATATTGTTACTTTGCCATTAACCCTAATGCTCGTGGCAGCCGCCCAGAGATGGAATTTTTTAATGCCCAGATTCTCCAGGACAACAGTGGGTTTCATTTCATTTTATGATATGAGAGTTCCGGGATAAATCAGAATTTCAGAAGAATAAAGGTTAATATTATAATTCCTTTGTTCAACATGCTATATTTTTTACAGCGTTACCTCTTTATGGAATTAAGTGATTGTTCTTGATTTTAAGCACTGACTGTGTTGTTGATTTCTTATGATAAAAATTCCCATTTATTAATGAGAAAATACTAGACCTTGACATTATCTACTATCCACAGGAATATTTTGCATAATTAAAACCCTCAAGATACATGAACTTTCAATTCTTATGAAAACATTGAAATGTTTCGTGCTGTCCTGTAGTATAAAAGATGACACAATCTGGACTTATAACAATCTGTTGTTAGTAACTTAACAACAGTAAAGTCAAGGAGCCTTAATGTCACAGTGGTTAAGCACTTGCCTGCTAACCAAAAGACTTGGCTGTCTGCTCTCGTAAGGATTGGTTGCTGTTGTTAGGTGTTGTTGAGTTGGTTCCAACCCATAGCGACCCTCTATAGGGTTTCTGAGGCTGTACATCTTTGTAGGAGAAGAAAGTCATCTTTTTCCCAAGGAGCAGCAGGTGGATTTGAACGGCTGACTTTGTGGTTTACAGTCCAGTGCTTATGCTCCACAGCCACCACACTCCCCTTAGGACATGTACGATTATTGAAAGCAAAATTGATAACATTGTTGGTGTTTATGATGTATGTAGATGAATACATATGACAGTATTAGGAGAGGAGAGTATAAAGACCCATATGCTTACAAGCTTTCACTTGAAGTGGTAAAATATTGACTGTGAATAGACTCTAGAAAGTTATGCATGTATCCTGTAATCCCTAGAACAAACACTTTTAAAAGATCTGTGATATCTCAAAAATTCAATCAATAAATTAAATTGGAATATTAAAAATAATTCAGATAATCCAAACAAAAGAGGAAGAGAAAAATAGAGAAGACTGAAAGCAAATAAAAAAGTCCAGCCTACACCTAACCATACAATGGTGGTGGTAGTGGTGGAGGCTGAAATCTTTACAGAAGCAGAAAGCCTTACCTTTCTCCCATGGAATAGTTGGTAGCTTCAAACTACTAACCTTGAGGTTAGCGGCCTGACTCATAACCTGTAAGCTACCAGAGCTTCTTAGTTAACCACACATCATAGCCAATGCTACTTTAGATGAAATGGTCTAAACACACCAATTACAAAACAAGCAGTTTTTAAATCAGACTTAAAGCAACAGCAGCTAACAAGATCCAAATATATGTTTTCTATAGGCAACCCACTTTAAAGGCATAAATTAGATTATTCTAATGAAAATTAATAAAGTAACTTAAGAAAAAGAACTATAACTGTCTTAGACTGGGATCTCTAGAGTAGCAAAACCAATGGAGCTTGTATATATATAAAGAGAAGTTTATATCAAGGAAATGGCTCACCTAGTTGTAGAGGTGGACAAGTCCCATGCCTGTGAGTCAGGTGACGAACCAGGATTGGCAGGTCAGGCAACAGGCAGGCAGGTCAGGCTGGTAAGATAGCAGGCTGCTGACAGCTTCCAGGTCCATCAGGCAGTAGGGCAGGTCACTAGCTCAAGTCCAGGTGACAAACTATATGCCAGATCCAGACCCAGCGAAAGCAAAGATTAGCGCCTAGAAAATCCATCAGAATCTACTTAAAAGTACACTCAGCAACAAAGTAAAGTTGATTCAGATCCATTTCAGTAGCGTGGGCTCCTCAAATTAATAACTTTGTGAAAGCTTGAATGGTGGCAGAAATGCAGAAAACTTTTTTTTTTTCCCCTTAAATGTTTTATTGTGAATTATGTGATAGTTTACATGGGAGAACATTAGTTTTACATTCATTCTATCATATATTGTCTCATTGCCATGGTTACAATCCCCTCCATGCAATCCTTCCCCAGTACCCCGCAGGTCTTCAGCACACAGTTGCTCTCCCTCTCTGAATCTAAAGTCTCCAGCTGCTCCATCGCTCCACGTCATCATCTCTGCCTCCATTTCAGGCATCACTGCTTCTCTGGGTAGGGTCCCGCTCTCTGCTCTTCTTCCTTGATGGTCCTAGGGACCTCCGCTCCTAGACTGAAAAGTTAATCACTCCCCTCCTTGCTATAAAATGTCTACCTTTACTTTTCCGACCCTCACAATCAGTCCTGTTAACAATTATTCACTATTGTATCACAAGAGACCCGTCTGCATTTCATTGCATCAGCCCCGGCTAGTCAGATTGAATACTACTCACTGGAGATTCTATCTTCCTCCAGGCCCTCTGGATCTAGGTTCCCTCTTGAAAGCTTGTAAGCCAGTCACTTCTTGCCTTTGTAGCCTCCCGCCCCCCATTCTGGGTAGCCAATGTCCAAGTTGCTCCCATCCCTGTCTACTCTGTGTGTGGAGGGTGTGGGAATGATTCTTGGGGTAAGGACTTGTTCCTCTTTTGAGCTGCTTCCATAGGTGTAGGTCAAGTTCATCAAATTGTATGAGAATACTTTTTTTTTTTTACTTCTGGTTGAGCTCTGATTATCCAGTCACTGAAGCCAGGATAAGTGGGTATTATCTGCAAGTGTGGGTGTTCTTATGCATATGCCCTTTCTTCTTATCAGTTGGACGCTTCACTCTCCACTCTAGTCTTCTGTGGCTGTGTCACAAGAGTCCCCAGGTCTTGCCACACTGCTAGCCAACCAACCAGGTTTTCACCCAGGTTCACAGAAGTCTATTGAACATTGTAGGGCTTAGCTCACCACTTCATTGCTGTTTTTCCCTCACTTCCCCTTATTGGTGACAAACGTGGTCACCAATCACAGCGTGTATTCCCATTGAGTCTTAGTCTTGGAAGGGGGTTTGCACTGGGGACCCGACCACTTGCCTTGATGTTTCCTGGGCAAGCAAGTTGCTTGTTCTTGTAGTAACAGTCGGTCTGCCTATGTTGTTTTATATTTTTCCTGTAGGTCTTTCTTTCAAGAAGTATGTTCTGTTCTTCTAGCCACTCCAGGTTGGTCTGCTTGTCCTTTCAAGTGGAAATTTCCCATCTCTGGAGATCTGGATGTGGTTGGCTTCCACCTATAGTCTTATGTATTGCAGAGGCTCTGCAGGAAGCCTCCTTCACTGGGTACGTTGTAGCCCCATTTTAGGTATTCCAATCAGTTGTAGGCAGAAGACGGACTTACAAGCTTTCTATGGTGATGCTTTTCGCTATTCCTTTCTCTCCCCCTCCAGTGTCTATTTTATAATATAATGCAAGGAAAACCAAGATTCAAAAGACAGCCAAAAATGCAGAAACTTTTATGTTAAACATTTAAAGGGAACAGAAATGTTGTGAATTTCCTTTTTTTCACTTAAAAAGTAACTGTGTATGCTATGCAGAGCCCTCGAGATCTATGCTCTTAATTCCATTTTACACTTTATACTTTATAATAACTCATTAAAGATGTTTTTAGTTGTTAATGCTGATGTTAATGCTTTTTTTTTTTTTTTAAGTTTTGTGGGCTACATTTTCCCCTAAAATGAGGCAGAATCATGTATAAATGAAGAAGAACTGACAAGACAGTCTGTCATTGAACACTATTTTTAATATTTTCCCCCAGCTCATGTTTTGAAGCCTTATTTAACTAGATTGTACTGTCTCAGCCACAGATCTGCTTGCCTTGGCCTTTCCCTTGCTTAGCTGACAGAGTCTCCATACCTGTAAGCTGTTTAATACAGCTACCTCTAGTGCTCATACAGAATTAGTGATCTGTTAAAGGAAAGATAGTCACAGACTTTCATCTTGGTGATAATCACATTTCTTTATTTTTTTTAAAAAATAATTTAATATCAGATTTACAAAAGTTATCAAGACAGTCCCTAAATACCTTTCGATTAGTTTTCCCTAATGTTCACAGCTTAGAAACCAGCCAGTTGCCATCAATTTGATTCCAACTCATGGGGCCCATGTGTGTCAAAGAAGAAGCATGCTCCAGAGGGTTTCATTTAAAGTAAGCAGGGAGGCAGATACAGAATAAACCCAAAGGGAGAGACGGTACTGTTGGTTTGGAAAACATCTTGTTGTTGTTGTTGTTATGTGCCCTAGAGTCGGTTCCAACTCATAGCGATCCTGTACAGGGTCTAATAATAAGGAGAACATCTTATTAGTATCAAAATCGTGTCCATGGGAAATGGTTTCCGAATTATTCTATAGTAGTAATAGGCCAAACTAGTGAGGTACCTGAAGAGAATTCAGCGCATCTTCTCTGACTTCGTTTCTACCATATTAAATTATGTTAAAAATTAATGCTAGCATTTTCTTCCTGAAACTCTAAGGAAAGTAAAAGGCCATACTTGGTGAATACATAAACCTGAAAACCCTGTATTTATTTGTTCAATGTGGATCACTTATGTATCCCTAAGTGTTCAAGTCCTAAGCTTGCTTGTGTTTGTTTTCCCTCATTCTTTTTTCTGAAGCTGCGAGAGAAATCGTCTGGTTAGAAAGAGAAGAGCGTGCACGGCTGCACTATGAGAGGCACCTGGAGGAGCGGAAGAAGAAGCTCGAGGAGCAGAGGTTGAAGGAGGAGCGGAGGCGGGCCGCTGTGGAGGAGAAACGGAGGCAGAGGCTCGAGGAGGACAAAGTGAGATGCCCTCTGGAAATATGGGAGGCTCCTCTGGTTCCAAAGTGCAGCACATGCTTCATGGCACGCTGCACAAATGGGTTGGGATGCAGAACAAACTGGTGCCAAGCATTATGCCATACAGGATCACTGCCATGGTTTCTAGAGTTGTTAGACTGCGGGAGTCCTAGAGAGGTGGCGGTGATTTATTTCATTGCCCATAACTGTGTGGAACCATCTCTTTGAAGGTCATCTTTTTTTCTGACCCTCGACTTTGCCAAGCAAGTACAATGAAGACAACCCTACAGGGTACTTCTCCTCTGTACATGGAGTCACAATGAGTCGAAGTAGATTCAGTGGCACCCAACGTTATCTCATTTGTTAACAATCGGCTTATGCTAAGATTTGCACACCTATTCATATATGCCAGGTTGTTGTTGTTAAGTGCTATCCAGTCACTTCCAACCCATAGTGACCCTGTATAGGGTTTCCAAGGAGCAACTGGTAAGCTTGAACCACCAACCTTATAGTTCAAATGGCTGTGCAGTCTAACTCATTAACCCACAGCACCACACCAGGACTCCGCATATGCCAAGTAGAGATTATTAAACTTTGAAGATAAGATGATTAATGCTCGTGGAAATTAGAAAATCGGTTTGAAGTAGTAAAGCCAGAACTTAACAACTACCCCTTGCTCCACTCTTCCCTGGAGTTGAAGAAGCCCTAAACAGCCATTTGAGTCTGATCATTAGTTCTTCTATTCCATTTCAGGAGCGCCATGAAGCTGTTGTACGGCGTACAATGGAAAGAAGCCAAAAGCCCAAACAGAAGCATAACCGGTGGTCCTGGGGAGGCCCCCTCCATGGGATCCCCAGCTTCCACAGTGCAGGTAAAAAGCAGTGACAGGTTTCAAAATCAGCCTTTTTCCTGGATAATAAAAGCGTAGCTGCTGCTTTTCCTAAATCTCTGTTTGCTAAATTGGTGGGGTTGTTTTTAATCCTGCTGAAATAATTAAACTTCAGTAAACAGTTCTTTCACCTCTGGAAGATAAAAGGGAGGTGAAGGTAAGAAGGTGGGTTCTTTTCTTTTCTTTAACACAGGCTGCTTTCCTCATTTTGTCATAGATTCCTTAAAGTGATAGGCATCTATGCAGTGTTTCTATATAGACATGCTAGTTTTAACTCAAATCATTTTAAGTAATTCATATGCATGAGGGTTTTAGGACTATGTTGGCCAGTTTTATATTTTTCTCTTGAAGAGTCAGCATCATGTTAACTGACTATCGGTACTGTGAGTTAATGCATTCTGACCCTAAGTGTATGCATCACTAGTATTCTTCAAAGAAACGTGCAGGTTTCTGAAGGAGAAATAGTAGTAGATGTATCTCTTTCTCCTTGGATGGATGTAAAATCATACTACAATTTGGATATAGTGCAAGTATTTTTTGTACTGTAAATTCAATATACCTTGAACTTTGCATAATGCATCAGTTGTTTTTCATTTTATGAGTCTTAACAACCTTTTTTTTTTAACTTTGCAAACTCATTGTCTTACATTCTGTCTCCAGGTGGTTTTGTTGAATCATCATTCACTTTTCTCAATTTAGCAGGCCTGAAACATCATTTCACAGCTTTGGGTGGTACTAGAAAGTCTGGTACAGTCTCCCTGTGACTGCTGACTGCCTGCCTGACCTATAGCTAGCACCTCAGACCAAGGGCCTGTTTGTTCATCAATAGCTGAGAACGCATGCTTAACACCCTATTGCATAGACCTAGATCAGGTACATGGCACAATGTTTCCAAAGTGTAATATGACTTAGAAGACTTAAAGGTCTGAAATAAAGCAACTACGTGTGGTACCCTTGCTTTCACTTTACAAGATCATTTTAGATAATACCATACAAAATGTTTAAAACAAATTACCTGGAATTGAAGTACGTCGAGTTTAACTCCTTCTTCTTTCCCAGTCATTATGGCCACTCCCTTTTTCAGTAATGAGCTTAAAGAATACAGGTGGTTGTTTGTACATTCTGTTTCATTCCTAACATTCATTGCATCCTCTATGTCCACTTTCTTTCAAGAAAAAAAAAATTGTTAAAAGCATATCACCATGGCCTACTTTCCGATGACAGTGCCGGAGGGTAGGCCTACCAATAGACACGATTTCCCCTAAATAAATAAATCTTAGCACATAAAGCAGTATCAGAAAGTATTTTCCTATGAAGTCACCTGGGTATGAATTTCAGTATCTCTTCTTGTGCCTTTGTACCACACATTTCATCATTAAGGTGTTCCTTTTGATGGCTTACCCTAAACCTATTCTTTGTGTTAGCAGTACCCTAAAAGCCCATCAATTAAAGGTAAATGTGAGTCACAGAACTGGTGTGTGTTTTTGAATAAAATTGCTTCACCCATAAAACTGGGTCCCAGTAGGAGATACCAATGCCGGATGCTGATGGAAGGCTTGTTTATAGCTCGTTTTCTGTAAATAGTAGTAAAAAAAGTCATCATCTGGAGAAAGTTCACTGTAAAATCTTTACTGCCAAGGTTAGTTAGACCAGTGGGAACTGGGTTTACAAGGCATTTATTACAAGGCATATTTTCAGTTTTCATCTTAGAAGACACTATTAAAAAATAAAATAGTAAAATCCCTTTGAACTTTGATTATTATAAATCAGAACATTCTCCTACAGCCCTGATAAATATTTTAAGACTTCTGTTATATTCAGTTTTGTGCATAGAGCATGATTTGTGTTGGTTAGTTACAATTTTGTTCCAGCGTATCGATAAAACACTAACAGCTGGTTTTGCCTTTTATGTGGCTATTGTTATCATATAAAACATGAATATAAGAATATTATTCTAATATTACCTGACCAGTTACAAAATGAACATTGATATTGTTCCTAAATTTAGAGAAAAGATTTCTGATTTACTTATATTGTTGTCAGTTTGGTTGGAGAAGATTGTGTTCAGGTTCTACCCTTGTAAACCACACTAGACTCTGTGTTACAGGCACAGAAGCATGATTATTAGTAGATATTTTAAAAAGAAATACTTCAACAGTCTTCCTTTTGCACACCTGAAGTGTTTCTTTTTTCCTCTTCTTTTTGTAAAAAATTGTATTCTTCATAATTGAACTCCAATGTCCTGGGTAAAATGACTGTAAGCAAAGGTACCAACAAACACACAGAATGTCATGTATTTTATCCCAGTGTATTTCTTCTGTTTTACCAGCACTATGGGGTCCTGGTGTGGTGCTGTAGGATAAGCACTGGACTGCTAACTGCAAGGTTGGCACTCCAAAGCCACCAGCCACTCCTTTGAAACCCTATATGTGGTCACTAATGGGTCAGAACTTACTCAGTGACACATAACAACAACAACAAAATATTACCCCCGGAATTCCCTGGGTGGCAAAAACTGAAGTGTTCTGCTGCTTTCCAAAAGGTTGGAGGGTCAGGTCCACCTAGTAGTACCTTGGAAGAAAGGTCTAATCTACTTCCAAGAAACAACCATTGAAAACCCTGGGAAGCACAATTCCACTCTGATACACACGCGGTCACCAACAGCTAAAGCAGACTAATCAGCTGCTGGGGTTTCGCCTTGTTGCTCCTTTTTGCTTCTCATTATTGCCACATTGCTCCTACTTTGAAAATTTCAAGGCATTCGCTTTCATTGTCCATTGTCTTAAATGTACTGTCCAGTCAGACTCCCTGATCATAGTAGCCCTCCACTAGCCTTCCTTTTGTTTTTACCCATTTATTGTGTTATAACAGTATCCTTGAATTTCCATGGCTGACAAACTGGTGCACTAAATATTTATTTTGTCCTATAAGAAAAATGAAATTTATTTCTAGCCTTTAAGTTGCCTTTAAGATGTCCACATAGGAAACTGTGCTGTTAATGAAAGATCTAGTGATAGAGCTGGAAGCATCCACACCTCGTTTTTCCTTCCATCCGAGAACTAGGAAATTGCAATACTACATGCTGCTTGTCAATTAGCATTCTCTCCATTTGTTTTAGATCCTGACAGGCGGTCAGTTTCCACCATGAATCTTTCGAAACATGTTGATCCTGTCATTAGCAAGCGGCTCTCCTCTTCTTCTGCAACGTTACTCAATTCTCCAGACAGAGGTACAGTCAAAAGGAAAGCAAAAAAGTGTTCTGTTCTCTGCTTAATACTTTTTTTTTTTTTTTCCTGGATGTTTACAGATAATAATAAGCATCTGAAGTTGCTTTCCCTACGTTTCTTAAATAGGAAGAAAAAAGCTTCAGAGTAAAAAAGCAATAAACGGCTGAGCAGCGTTTTCCTTGGGACAAGAACGTTTCTCATTGTAGAACTTGGCTGAATGGTGGCATTGATGAATGGTGGCAGTGATGAAAGCGGTGCTTCTCCCTAGTAAATGAGTTCACAGCTCCAGAAATCGCCCACTTACCCACCACAATGCAAATAATCCTTGTTATGAACATCTATTTGACTTCAGTTTTTGGCTTTTCATCTGTACTTTGGGAATTCCAGGCTTCGACTTTCTTTTAAAAAAAAAAAGAAAATTTTTTAAATGATTCATGTTGGTAGACTTCATATTATCAGTGTATTTCTCATTTAACCCAACATTTCTTATTGCATTTCTAGTATGTGTGTTTGGTTTTTGGTGTCCATTCATGTACTCTGAAAGAATTTGGCCTAACTTCAAAAGTGTCATCATCATTACAGTTTCCTAACAAGATTAATAATCATAGTCCTCCATTTAACATTTTATTTAAATTTTTCATTTTATTCATCTGATGGATTTACAGTACATGAATGTTTAATTTATTCAGAAAATGAAATTATTTCATATATTTAAGTATTGCAGAAGAAAAATCCAAGCTTTTAGGATAAACTACTTGTTTTACATAAATCAAAAACCAAAGCATTATTGTGCAATATCAGAGGGCAACTTTTCAGAAATAGCAAATTGTAGTTAATTTGAGTAGTTTGTTAAACTGATTAGGAAAGGTTCACTATTTATAGTCTTTAAAAAGAATATAATGTGTGCATGTTCTGGATGTGTGTATATGTATTCGTATATTTCATATTGCATGAAAATTATGGTGTCATTGTACTGTACAATATAATGTAAGTGTTGATGTTATTTTATAAGTAATCTCTTAAAGTTGTAAATGTTTGAACAAGTTGCTGTTCTTGCCTTTTGACTGAAATAATTACATTCTTTTACCTAATTTACCTAAATCATTTCTTCAAAAATCAATATTAGACATGTAATCTAGGTAGTGTTATTCGTGTTAGAGGAGTTATTATGAATTAAGATTCCTTCCCATAAATAGCTGTTATTTTCAAACCCATTTCCTTAATATACTGTAAAATATAGAATATAAATGCTATTCCTATAGTTCTCTATTCATACTATCTTTGGAATTCATCACTGATTTATTACTTTAATTTCATGCTTTTGTAATCTGGTCCAAGACAGACTACAGTTAGGATTTTACAGTACTTTAAAGGTTAACATGGCTTACTGCCTCCTGCAGCCCCAGAGCTGATATTGGGATCACGATGGACATGGGAGATGGACCATAAACTAGACAATATCCAGTCCACACTTCTGGAGAATACCAGTGTGCAGCTTGTCTGTCTGTCAGAGATAAGAAGGCCTTTTATTGGTTCTACATAATAGTATCCAATTGATATCCTTGTTGTTGTTGTTAGTGTCATCAAGTCAGTTCTGACTCATGGCATCCTTGTATGGGGTTTCCAAGGAGCGGCAGTCCACAGCTTACCCGTACAGTACCACACAAGGACTCCTAGATATTTCTAAGAAAATAGAATTCTGAGATCTGAGAAGTTATAGGATCATCTACTCCAGTTTCAGTTACAAGGTACAACACTGTCTGTGATAGGATAATATTTATGCGCCTACAGGAAAGACTAGTTAATATCACTATTAGTCAAATTTATGCACCAACCACTAAAGACAGTAAGGATGAAACAGAAGAATTCAACCAACTTCTTCAATCTGAAATTGTGCCCATTCCAAAGAGAGGTGACCCAACGTAATGCGGAAATCATCAGACAGTATCTTTGATATCCCATGCGAGTAAAGTTTTACTAAAGGTAATACAGAAATGGTGGCTGGAAGCATACATTGACAGAGAACTTCCAGAGTTCAAGCCAGATTCAGAAGAGGCCGTGGAACAAGGGATATCATTGCTGATGTCCTATGGATCCATTGGATCCTGAAAGCAGAGAATACCAGAAAGATGTTTACCTGTGCTTTACTGACTACTCAGAGGCTTTCAGTTGTATGGATCATGACAAGCTATGGACAACATTGCGATGTATGAGTATTCCGGAACACTTAATTGTTCTCATGAAGAACCTGTACATGGACCGAGAAGCAGTTGTTCGAATAGAACATGGAAACAATGAATGTTTAAAATTAAGAAAGGTGTACGACAAGGTTGTATTCTTTCACCATACTTATTCAACCTGTATGCTGAGCAAATAATCCGAGAAGCTGAGCTATATAAAGAAAAACATGGCATCAGGATTGGAGGAAGACTCATTATCAACCTGCGATAAGCAGATGATACAACCTTGTTTGCTGGAAGTGAAGAGGACTTAAAACACTTACTGATGAAGAGAAAAGACCACAGCCTTCAGTATAGATTGCATCTCAATGTAAAGAAAACAAAAATCCTCACCACTGGACCAATAAACAACATTCTTATCAGTGGAGAAAAGATTGAAGTCGTCAAGGATTTCATTCTTCTTGAATTAACCATCAACACTCATTGAAGCAGCAGTCAGGAAATCAAATGATGTGTTGCATTAGGCAAATTTGCTGTACAAGACCTTTTTGAAGTGTTATGTCAGCTTGAGGACTAAGGTACACTTTAGCCAAGCCGTGGTATTTTCAATAACCTTGTATGCATGCAAAAGCTGGACAGTGAATAAGGAAGATCGTAGAAGAATTGATGCATTTGAGTTATGGTGTTGGAGAAGAATATTGGGAAAGTGCCATTGGCTGCCAAAAGAACAAACAGATCTGTTTTGGAAGAAGTGCAGCCAGAGTGCTCCTTGGAGGCCAGGATGGCCAAACTTCATCTCTCATACTTCGGACATATTGTCAGAAGGGATAAGTCACTGGAGAAGCATATTATGTTTGGTAGTGTGGAGGGTCAGAGAAAAAGAAGAAGACCCCCAGGAAGATGGATTGGCAAAGTGGCAGTATCAGTGGGCTCAAGTGTGGCAACAATTGGTGAGGTTGGCCCACGACCAGACAGTGTTTCGCTTTCTTGTGCATAGGTTCGCTATAAGTCGGTACCCACTCAATGGCACCTAACAACAATAAAAGGTCAAGGGTCTGACTTGATATCCTACAGGCTTGTCGTATATGAAAGACTAGAAGAGAGATCACTAGCTCCACCCATTCTGTTGCTCTGCTGCCTCTTCAGTACTTACCTTCAGGTTCTTTCCTCGTTTTGACTCTTAACTGCATACAGCCCTCCTTTGGGTAAGGTGAGAAGTGAGGAGTCAGGACAGCATGATCAAGAGAGGTTCCATAGCCAATTTAGAGAAGCTGGGGCCAGGAAACACCCCCTTGAATCCTGGAGCAGGCCTAGGAAATTAGCTTGGAACAATAGGGCAGGAGGAAGACCCTGGAATGGGAAAGTTGTCTGCGCCCTTAACAAAAGCACTGTGAACCAGTTAGTGGGTCTGACAGCCAAGACCAGCCTGCAGGGAAGAGTCAGTGCATACAGGAGTTGGCTATGGTCCAGGAAACTATTTGTTGCTTTGGGATTTGTTTGTTTTGTTTTGTTTTTATGTTTTTATTGTGATTGAGTGAAAGTTTACAGGGCAGATCATCAGTTTTACATTCAACAAATCATATACTTGGTTCATTACAAATATTATCATCCCTTCCATGACCCCTACATGTACATGTACCATGTACAAAAAACAAAACAAAACAAAACAGTATTTCTCTCTATTCTCAACCACCAAAGGGCACATTCTGCAAGCCTGCCTCCCAGCCACCAGTACTTCCTAGCCGCCAGTCCCTCTCTTCCCATGCATCTAGAGTCCTCAGCTGCTCCATCTCTCCATGTCCCCATCTCTGCCTCCATCTCAGGTGTCGCTACTTCTCTGGATAGGGTCCTGCATTCCCCTTGTGCTCTTCTCCCTTGGTGGTCTTAGGGTCCTCTGTTTCTCGACTGTAAGATTAACTACTCCCTCATTTTTGTTACAAAACTTCTGCCTTTAAAATTGTGACAGTTTCAATTTGTCATGATAACAATTACTATTGAATCACAAGGATCTTACCCCCATCTCTTTTCACCAGATCTATCTAGACAAGATAAGCACTATTCAATAGGGACTCTATCTCCCCCCTCTCCCCCCACCACACTCTTAAACTAAACTCCCTCTTGAAAACTTGTAAGCAAGTCACTTCATGCCTTTACTACCCCATCAATTTAGGTAGCCAATGTCTAAGTTCCCCATCCCTATCTACCCTGAATACAGAGGGGATAGCATTGATACTTGATGTGAAGATTCCTTCCCTCTCTCTGTTGGTATTTTGAGCTACTACATCCATGAGTATAGGTCAAGTTCATCAAATTGTAGCAATTCACCCTTGTTTCCTTTATCATTTTTTTTTAAATCTTCTGAGTTCTGATTATCAAGCTATCGAGGCTAGGTCAAATGAGTACTGTCTGCAAGTTTGGATGTTCTTGTGCATCTCCCGTCACTTCCTATAAAATTTACTTGATTTTTGTCATTTTGATTTTATTCTAGGAAACTATTTTAAAATAATAATAATAAGTAAAACCCTTAGTATAATAGTAAGAGGCTAAGGTCTTTTGGGAATAAATGAGATCATTCCAGATTTGAACTTCTTTAATATTTAAGTCATGCAAATTTGGGGGCATTTTTTCCTGCTATTTTTGGAACTTGGCTGTACTTTATTATCTAATTAGCATTCTTGCCAAGTTCTTAAATTTGGAGCCTTTATAGACAAATTTATCTAGGAGGAGCCTACATAATTACTAGATAGTTTGAGCTTTTTTAACCTCAGCACAGACCTTAAAGATGATGTTAAATTGAGACTTCAATACCATCTGGGCTGCCATCCACCTGGACCGCTTCTGTACAGCTCTGCTACTTGTAATTGTTGTTAAGTGCTGTCAAGCGGGTTTCGATGCATAGCAACCCTGTATAGAGTTTCTGAGGAGTGACTGGTGAGTTTTTAACCACGACCTTGGGGTTCAAATAGATCTTGGGATCCAGTTCTTATCCTACAACGCCACACCAGGGCTTACAAAGTGAAATGAATTTCTGAGACTTTAAAGGTCATTCCTTTAAAATAGGGCATTTGGAAGATTGCTGGAATAACACTTGATCCAGAGATTACAACACTTAACACCTACTGTTTATGGTGCAGAAGACAAGTGACCTACTCAGGTTTCTTGCTCTTACATGCCATCGAGTTGATTCCAACCCATAGCCACCCTCTGTAGGGTTTTTGAGGAGCAGCTGCTAAGCTTGAACCATCGACCTTGCAGTTCAAACAGCTTTGCAGTTTGGCGCATTAACCCACAGTGCCACACTGTACTAAACCAAACCAAAAGGTGGGCATTTTAAGCCCACCAGCCACTCCTAGGAAACCCAACACAAGGTCACTATAAGTCAAAACTGACTCGACTACTTACTAACAACTGATGTGACTTGAGTGTGTTCTAAAATAGAGCCATGTGATCCCTTTAGTGATATTTATAGGATTTTTGCAAGCTTTCCTCCTGATAATTTTGGAAAATAGCCTCTCTGTTTCTATGGAGTCCTGGTGTGGTAGGATCAGCACTGGACTGTGCACCACAAATCGGCAGTTCAAATCCACAAGCTGTTCTCCTTGGAAAACCTATACAGGGTCACTATGAGTCAGAAGCAACTCAACGGCACTTAACAACAACATCACTGGAAACTAATATTATAAGCAAAGTAATTAATTATAATTGTTCTGTCTTTCTGATCAGCTATCTTCCAATGTATCATATGATTTGGGACCATACTTAATGGCATGTAAGAAATCTTTGCCTTCTAGGTTCTTCAAGTACTCACTAGCCTTGAACTTATATCCTCAGCCTTAACTGTTTATGTTGTTGCCAAACAAGGACCTAAGGGAACCTGACTAGCTGAATACACAAGTCAAAAAAAAGAAATCTCATACCTGACTTTCTTCTTTCGTTGTATTATGTTGAATTCAACACACATACCCTTCACTGCTACCCCAATTCATAGAAATTCATAGAAAGCTAGAATAATTTAATGGGGTGGTTTGTTTGTTTTTCTGTCTTTTATACAAATCTTATCTTCCATTAATAGTCCAAAGCCTCTGTTGGTGCTTATTATTCAAGATACTTAGGAAACCTTTGGGCTAACGTCTATACTGCCCATCTGCCCATCATGGTGACCATCAGATAGGTACAACTTGGTGTCAGAAGTAATACCCACTAAGCCTGTAGTCAACATTTTTATAATTTATTACCTGTTAACTACCAAGAGGGTGGTTAGAAAAACCTGGGTCTGTGAAAGTAATGTAGTGTTTGCCACAAACTTAACATCTTTTTATTAAAAGGCAGTAACAGTGTGCATTAGCAGCCCATTTGGGGCAGGAGTACTGTTACCTAACTCTTGGCCACCTGTCCTCCCTGAAGAGCTGGGTCTCTCTCCAAGGCTAGACATATGGAAGCGATAAGTGTGATGTTCTGCACCCTCTTGGCTCTGAAAAGAATGCGTCTAACTTCTTGCTTATGTGGTGACATCTAGCTCGCCGCCTGCAACTCAGCCCGTGGGAGAGCAGCATTGTTAACAGACTCCTGACGCCCACACACTCGTTCCTGGCCAGAAGTAAAAGCACAGCCGCTTTGTCTGGAGATGCAGGTAAAACTGTCATCGGGAATCTCCCTGGTGAGGTCAGGTCCTCCTTCCAGAGCATGTGTCAGCAGCCAGTACTCATCTAATCACATTTCAGCTTTTCCTGATGTGTGCTTCTCTCTGCTCCGGGTGCATTGGCTTTGGAAATGTGTCTGCTGGTGTTGGTTTCATGCCCCTGGCATTGTTTCCTTGTCTAAGTCTCAGCATCTTATCTGGACACCAGACGCCAGGCAGACCAAGGAGGCCCCTCCCTGTGATCATATGGCTGAGATGCTTCTGTTCATAAGGTTACCTGGAAACAGTATACCTTACCTACCTTTCTTTCTGCCCCTGCATCAGAGCAGATGATCAGAGGTAGAAACAATTGAATATTTAAGACTAATACATGGACTTGGGCATAAAATCAAAGTGCACAAGCTTATTATTCAAACATCATTTCCTAATGTGGCTCTGGGCTATCTACTTATCCTCCCTGTGCTCGTCTTTTATGTGTAATCTAGAAATAATAGCTTTCCAAAATTATAAAGGTTCTGGTGAAAGCTGATTATAGGCTTATCTGGTACATTCTTTGCAAATATGTAAAACAAGCCAAGTACTGGTTATTATAGTTAGTTCAGGTCCTCTACTTTTTAATAATGCTCAAAGTATGCCTCAATGAGCCAGTTCATTTAATGATAGGGTATTTTAGATCCCTTATCTAATTGGAAAGAAAGATACCTATTAGGTTTTTGGTAACCTCTTTCTGGTGGTGAATTGATTCAGGTTTTCCTAAGTATCGTTGGAAACACTTGGTATACCTATCTGGCTAGTCTACCAGCCTTCACTTTTGGCAGGTAGGAAATTACATGCCATCTTCATAAAGTGCCTTTAAGAAATGCTTTGCCTTTGCAAGCCTCTTCTTCATTAGCCCCCTCTATACATAATGATTCTTGGGATTTTAGGTATCTTTCGTCTACAGCTCCAACGAGCTAATGAATACTAACTAATTCCCACAATACCCCTGGAGAATATTCAAGGAAGTAAATGTTGGGTATTCCCACCATCTACTTATGGAAATCGAGCGTAAGAAAATAAGTGATTTACACCAGAGCCACTTGGAAAAGCAATAGAGTGGACCCTAAATGTGCTTACCCACCCGTCTTCAGGAGCTGGAAGATGCTCTTGCACAATTGTGCTGTCAACTCGCTAGACTGCAGTGCTCCCTGTTTCATAAAAAGTAACTCTCCCATTACTGGAAACATCACCTACTGCGCTGAGACTGTTCCGGAGGCAACTGTATGACTTATTTCAAAATAGTTTATTATTTGCCCCTACAAATTTGGTACTTTTTTACAAGTGAAGAATGTTTTTCTTCATGTTTAGTCAATTGAAGAATCTTTAAAATTGTTTTCCAGCCCTGTTTTATGATCTCTGTATATTGTTTCTGGCTACCATGCTTCTGAATCTTCACATTGTATGTTGTTTTGTGCTAAAGGACTTCCTTGTGTAGGAGAAAATTGTCTGTTGTTCCTTTTCTGTCATCACTAATGTGTCAATTCTTTCACTCTTTCTCTAGTCTTTTCCAACACCATGTCCTCATTTTCCACTCAGTCTACTCGCCTGTCTTCCTACCTCCCTTCTTCATTGTTTTGCTCAATCCAGGTGTTTTTTATCTGCTCACTGGCTCTTCTGTACTTTCCAACGTTCCATTCTCCTTTTCACAAATCAATCTGTGATTGATTTTAGTGTGAAACTATCCACATTCCTTACTTGAGTTGCCAACTTCATTGATGTATTTCTTATATCATTGTTACTTATTGCATTAATGCAGCTTATGCTTAATTAGTTTTAATTTAATTTTTTTTCAATTTGGAATTATGTATGTAAACTTCATTTCTAGTTATCTTAAAAGTATTCCATCGACTTTATTTTTCCATCTAGTCTCTGTGATTATTTTTTTTGTCTTCCATTTAATGATGTACCCTACCTTTATCTTATTCAAAGTTGCCATTGGCAAGAGGTTACCCACATCTGGGACCCGAGTTATATTAGCAGATCAAATGGAATCCTTGACCCCACCAGGGCTATTCCGTGATTGCACACCCCTTCAGCTAGCGATAGAGTAGTTGAGAATAGGAAATCAGAGCCTTATACCTCCCATTTATTACAACTATTTGAATTGACTTCCCATGCCCCTTCTCTCCCCTTCTCCCTCTGGAACATTTAAAATACATACGATTATTAAATTTCAGGATTAGATGAGATAAATGTATTAATTGCTTAGAATAGTACCTGTACATATTGTTGTTGTTGTTGTTATGTGCCGTGGAGTCGGTTCCGACTCATAGCGACCCTGTATAGGGTTTCCAAGGCTGTAAATCTTTACTGGAGCAGAAAGCCTCAACTTTCTCCTGCGGAACAGCTGGTAGTTTCGAACTGCTGACCTTGTGGTTTGCAGCTTGATTTGTAACCACTACGCTACCAGAGCTCCTTCCTGTACATATTAGGCACTCAATAAATGTCAGTATTTTTATTTTCTTATGCAATTTTTCTATTCTTTATGCTGCACTCCACAACCATTTGAACTGCATTATCTTTCTTCTACACCTACTATTTCATATTGAAAATCTTGAATGATTTAATGGACACTGGCTCTCAAGGGTAGGAGGAAAATACAAGTATTGCTCCTTTGACTTTCCAAAGACCTTTCCATGAGATGACTGTTTTGGGGTATGGAGAACGCTCTGGGAAAGAAAGCAAAGCTATTCATTGCTCTAATTTCTTCAGACAGGCAAAATTATTAGATTAATTGATTTAAAGGTCTCAGGCTGTTCATAGGAAGTGACTGTTTAAAACAACAATGAATTTCATGAAATGTAATAACCTTTTCTAGAAAGAATTTATATTGTTTATTTTAGTCAGAAGGTGGTCACTGAACAATGAAAGTTGAGAATTTTTATGTAGACTACATTAGAGTTGTTGTTATTGTTAAGCACAGTTAAGTCAGTTCCTATTCATAACGACCCTGTATAGGGTTTCCAACGAGCAGTTGGTAAGTTTGAACTGCTGATCTTGTGGTTCAAACTGGCCTTTGTAGTCCAGTGCTTACTCTACAGTGCCACACTAGTCTTAAGGATGTTGTCATCCTCGGCATTATAATAAAGGATGAACTTGAAAAAAGGATGAACCAAGAAATCATAATGCGATTGGCTTGCATCCAGAATGGATTTTAGAAAATGTTCCATAGATAACCTCCTGAAACAGTTTTTTCCACTAGAGGAAAAAGAAATTCATCCTTAGGATACAAGCAATCCTTCCTTCACCATTAAAGTTGAAAGCAAAGTGTTCTATCAATTCTTAAAACATGTATGTTTTTGAAAGAAGAAAGAAGGGATTACAGTGTTTTCATTTTATCATGAAGAAACAATTCTGGTGTTCCCTGATGAGAAAAGAAAGTGCAGTTTCTTATCTCTTTACTGCCTTGATCCTTCAGTAATAACCTGAAGATACTGTCAGGCATTTAAGGAAACAAGCTGCATTAATTAATTTGAAATCTCATCTATATCCGTCTACAGGTTAAAACTGAAATTACAGTGTTTTTTATTAAGCTTCATATAATTCTGAAATTAAGATTACACCAAATATTCTTATGAACTTTTGAGGTTTTAATTTATTAATACTAGAACATTCAGTGGCGTCCTGGTGTGGCACTGTGGGTTAATGCACTAGACTGCAAAGCCATTTGAACTGCAAAGTTGGCAGTTCAAGTTCACCAGCTACTCCTCGGAAACCCTATACAGGGTCACTATGGGTCGGAACCGACTTAACGGCACTAAACAACAATAGTACATTCAGCAGACATGATAACTTTTTACACAACAACAGTCATGGCTAGAGTTGGGTAAAGTCATTTTATAATATGTACCAAATACATAGTAGCAAGGAGCTCTGGTAGTGTAGTGGTTACAAATCGGGCTGCGAACCTCAAGGTCAGCAGTTCGAAACTACCAGCTGTTCCGCGGGAGAAAGATGAGGCTTTCTGCTCCCATAAAGATTTACAGCCTCGGAAACCCTGTACAGGATCTCTATGAGTCAGAACAGACTCCACGGCCCATAACCACATAACCAACACCAACACCACCATCCTTAGTGGGGAGTCCTGGTGTGGCGCTGTAGGATAAGCACTCGACCTCAAGGTTGGTTTGATCCACAAGGTAGGTGGTTCAAACTCACCAGTTGCTCCTAGGAAAGCGTACACAGGGCTGGGCTGCTATGTGTCAGAACAGACTCGACAACACTTAACAACAACAATGTCCTCGGTGGTGTTGTATGGCCATTGAATAAGTTCCAACTTAGTAGTTGTTTAATGCTGTTGAGTCAGTTTTGACCCATAGCAACCCTGTGTAGGGTTTCCAAGGAGCAGCTTGTTGAGTTTGAACCACTGACCTTGTGGTTCAAACCAACTTTGCAGTCCAGCACATTAACCTTCATCTCCACACTAGGACTCCATATTGTCTTACTTGGCTGGAAAAACAAGATTTCTGCATGAGATTTGACAATGAACGTTAGAATTTTAGTTTCCACACTTTTGATATGTATATGTATTTCTTGAAACCTATTGTTGCTCAGAATCAGTTAATGACAGTGTGATTTTAAAAGTGGATTATCAGAAATTATATGGGGATTTTATTTAAGAAACTTCTAGTTTCTTTAAAGCTAGGCTAGTCATGATTCAACCTTTTTTGTTGTTGTTCAAGTGTAATATTTTGTTCTGTTTTTTAAATCATTATAATGTCCCCAGAGATAATTAGTTCAGCTACTGCTTCTTATGAACTAAGTAGCATGCATTTGATTTACTTTTAAATAGAGGAAACATTTACAGATTTTTTTTCACCTGAAAATTATACATTATCCTTATAACAAGTCTTAACACCTGGTAAGACTTGGTCATTTAACATTGTAAAACTGCAGTTGCCTTGTTTCCCGTTGGCTGTTGAACTTTACTCCTAGAATAGTTGTGTCTCTTGCTTGCCTGCTTGCTCGCTTCCTCTGTTTCCACTTCAATTAGGAAAAATCTGATTACAGACTGGTACTTACATTAAGTACCTTTTATAGTTAACATAGCATTTTACCGGAACCATCAGTTGATAGGAATATAAGGTCATTGTCTTCATTATTATTGTATTACATCTTTATCTTTAATCTGTTTCTAAATAGCTAATAATATATTCCCATGCTTTTTGTTGTAGCATGCCTGCATTTTGGCCACATCATAAACTCATACTACCATGAGGCGAGTTGAGTGTGATGGTTCTGGGTACCTTTAG
Source organism: Chrysochloris asiatica (assembly GCF_000296735.1). Lineage (NCBI taxonomy): Eukaryota > Metazoa > Chordata > Mammalia > Afrosoricida > Chrysochloridae > Chrysochloris > Chrysochloris asiatica. The sequence continues at coordinate 14,625,392 of NW_006408531.1, forward strand.
TTAATAACCTCTTCTTCCTACTTTTTTCTTTATTTCTGCTTTGCTCCTTTTCCTGAACCTGCTTTTGGCTTTCCTCCCATTGCTCCTCTGGCACTCTTGTGTGTAAAAAAATCATCTGCACCCTAGTTATCCCCATTTGTCCTCGTTCAGCATCTTGCAGCCCCATCAACATCATGCCCTACAAAGCTGCACATGCTAGAAATCTAATGGAGCGACCAAAACTCTTTGTAACCACACCTGAGGGCTCTGCGCGGAGGAGGACCATTCACAGCACGGCGGTGAGTAGCTCAGGAGCAGAGTGGACACCACTCCACCGGTTGCCAAGGCGAAGTCATTAGACTTCCTTTCCACGTGGGGACTTTCCTATGCACAAAGATTTGAATGTGAAGATGAAAACTGTGTGTGTGTTTTGTTCGAACATGTGAGTGCCTGACCTGCCTGGAGGAAACCTTCATACAGAAGGAATGCACTGACTGTCAGAGAGCTTTCATTTTGAGATGAAGAAAGCCCAGTGACCTTGGGAGGCGCAGCGGGCCTGGATGGGGCCTCAGCATTGTTAATCCAATCATGTTTAGAGCCTGGCTGCTTTTTTTCTAAATTTGGTTCACTAAAGTGTAAAATAAAAAACATCTTCTTATCTAATCCCTGTCAAGGCCTAGATCTTAAATATAGTTGAAAAACTTTTTTAAAAGTATTCTGAAAACACTCTTTTTAGGTTTTTTTTTTCTATGTAACTGATTCTTGAAAGGCTGTTAGGTTATGTTACAAATACAAAATCTGCGAAGTGGAGAATGTGATTTATGCTTGTTAGTACCTGCTGGTGACTGAGCTAATGTTAATTTTCACATGCTGTCAATGTAATGAGGTCATTTGTGTGTCTCCTGGAATCATTCTTCTTCATTGTTTTACTCTGTGTTTCTCTCCTGTCTGTTACTAGATACAGACATTGTTCTCTGGTCTTCAGACATTGTACTTTGGTTTTAAAGGATTTACCTATCAAACAGAAGATCTGACTGCTTCTCTTCTCATGATAATAGTATGACTCCTTTAATGAAAGTCTGGACCGATTTTTTTAAAATCTTAACTTCCCAGAGTAGCTCAGATTTACAAAGCTGATGGACACTTAAAAGGATTTTGCTTAGACATTTGAGGATAATTCAAGGGTTGTAAAAGCTTGATGGTTTTGCCTACAGGCAATTTTCTTTCAAGCCCCTGGAGGCTTTCAAGAGTCAGTGTTTAATTCTTGATTGAGTCAGACCTTTAAACCCAAGGTGAACCATCCTTTGATGTCTGTGCAGTTTTAATTCATCAGCATGGTGGTGCTTTAATATCTTAACTACAGACAAAACCTATTGTTGCACCGAGTAGCTGTGGTGCCAAGCATTGGTTCCCCACTAGGGAGGGAAAGAGAGCATTTACCAAAGGAAAAATTTCTTGTAGGTAAAACAAAAATTCATACTCCAAGAGATTAAAACCCAGCAGCTGCTCCTTTAAAACCCTATTCAGGGTCCCTGTGAGTTGTAACAGACTCCATGGCACTTTACAACTACAACATCTGATATAACAGACATATTAAAAACAATGAAAGGTGAGAAAAACTGACAGAACTGTCATTGTGTTCATTTTGCCATTTTTATGGAGTAAAGCCAACTAAAAGATTTTGCTCCAATGAACTTTGACCTAAAATTCACATATTTTTTGTTGTTAAGTGCCGTCGAAACGACTCCGACTCATAGCAACCCTATATAGGGTTTCTGAGAAGCAGCTGGTGAGCTTGAACTGCCGACCTTGCAGTTCAAATGGTTTTGCAGTCCAGCGTGTTAACCCACAGTGCCACACCAGGACTCCATATCGGTCTTCTCTAAACATTAAGTGTAACTTTTTCACACACAAAAAACACAGATCATACATGCAGAAACTTCTGTCCAACATCGCATTGTTAACTCAGTTACAATTTTCCATTGTAAGCAAACAAATTTTTATTGGGTTGAACTGAGTATGTTGTTGTTGTTGTTAGGTGCCATTGGAGTTGGTACCGACTCATAGCGACCTTATGCACAGCAGAACGAAACACTGCCCATTCCTGGGCCAACCTCATTCCTGTTGCCACGCTTGAATCCATCGATGCCGCCACCTGGCCAATCCATCTCGTTGGGGGTCTTCCTCTTTTTCTCTGACCCTGCACCTTACCAAACATGATATCCTTCTCCAGCGACTGGTCCCTCCTGACAATACGTGCAAAGTATGAGAGACAAAGTTTGGCCATCTTGGCCTCCGAGGAGCACTCTGGCTGCGCTTCCTCCAAAACAGATCTATTGGTTCTTTTGGCAGCCCATGGCACTTTCAATATTCTTCTCCAACACCATAACTCAAAAGCATCAATTCTACTACAGTCTTCCTTATTCACTCTCCAGCTTTCGCATGCACATGAGGTTATATATATGTGACAGTATTTACACTTTTTCCAAGAAGACATAAAATGAATTAATTCCACTGTTAAACACTGTGATTATCTCACTCTGGGAAATCTGATTACTGTGTTTCTGTGAACTTAGGGTTATAAAAGAGAGAAAGAAAGAGAAAATGTACCCTTCCACCTTACATCCGGTGTCAGAAGGGCATTATCCCCATCTCATCCCAAAGCAAGATCGCCTGCTTCCTCCCGACTTTGGTAAGTTGAGATAGAAGAGGCTGGCTTGATTGTTGCCTGTGGTGCAACCACATGGCCTCTGTGTTCTGAAAGGATCTATTCTGTCTACTCTGCTTGGCTTTGACATGGGGACAAACATTCTTTCTGAAAGGAAAGGGGGATAAATTGAATGACTCTAAAGTGAACATATTTCTGCATTTGCCACATAAAGGATACATGGTTGTTGTTAGTGGCCATCGAGTCAGCTCTGGCTCATGGCAAGCTTGTGTTTGACAGAATGCAATGTTGCCTGATTCTGTGCCATCTCCATGATCTTTGAGTCCCAGAATACATGTCTTCCAAATCTGTTACTTTCTTTGTCATAAATTGGCACCCTAGGGACTGCTACGTGGCAAAGATCAGGAGAAGGAAGGTTCCGGGAAGCCTATTCTGATGTGTCGCCTTCTTTTCACCTTGTTTCTTGCCCAGGCTGCCATCCAAGTCCCTCCCTCATTTGCCCGGCACCCCCAGACCCACATCCTCCTTGCAGCCTGGCTCCATCAAAGCTCAGGCCCGACCCCTGTCCCCCGGCAACATCCGCCCTGTCAAGAGGGAAGTCAAGCTGGAACCTGAGAAGAAAGACCCAGAGAAAGTACCTCTGAAAGTTGCCAATGAGCCTGCACTAAAGGGCAGGGCACCTTTAGTGAAGGTAGAAGAGTCCACAGGTGAAGAAGGGACACCTGTGGAGGCAGAGGCCGCCCCTGGTAAGGACAACTGACTTGTCATGAACTGTGGGTGTGGTAGGCACACTCACTCTCTTCACTCTCTTGCCTTGAATATTTCTTGTCTCATTGGGAACTTGGAGATTCTAATTTGACAATGATTTTAAGACCTTTTCTTTTAAGCATACGAGCCTTGATGGCACAGTGGCTTAAGCATTGAACACTGACCAGATGTCAGTTCCAGCCAGAAACTCCACAGGAGAAAAATGATACCGTCTACTTCTATACAGATTTACAATCTGAGAAACCCTAAGGAGCAGTTGGACTCTGTCTGTAGGGTCACTATGAGCAGGGATCAATGGCAGTAGGGTTGGTTTTCTTAAGTATAAAGACAGGAGATTCATAATTCCAAAGCCAATTATTGAAACCATAATACATTAATCCAGGCATGGTTTCTGAGTTCTTTTATTCTGTTTCACAGAAGACTGTGCTCAGAACGTGTGTGTCAGTTGAGATTAAAACAACAACAAGCATTTATTATACTATGCAATTGCTTGCACCAGAGATTTACAAGTAGTTTAGCTGGATGGTGCTCATGAAATTGCAGCTAAGCTGTTAGGGCTGCATTCACCAGAGGCTCAACTGGGGCTGGTGGGTGTACAGGGTGGTTCACTCATGGCTGTGGTCAGGAGGCCTCATTTTCATGATATGTGGACCACTCCAAAGGATTGCTTACTGTACTGACAGTCTGTCTGCTGCCTTCGTTGGCTTCTACCAGAGTGAGTAATCCAGGAGAGGGAGGAAACCAGAGTCTTCAAAGTCACACACCAGTATTTCTGCCATGTTTTCTTCATTAGAAGCAAGTCACTAAGTCCAGCTTACACTTAAGGGAAAGGACTTCTTTTCAATATTTTGAAGGAAATAGCTTCAAAGATTTTAGGGGAAATCTTTTTAATCCACCACATCTGTCATGTTTCCAATACAGATCCCTATTTGAATCTGCTATTTATTGAATCAGACCTATTAAATCAGAATATGTGGGAGTGGATCCCAAAACTCTAATGGGTAGTAAGCTGGTCGGTTGATTCTCATATAGAGTTTCCAGGTAGAGGACAGGTTGGTCAGTTAAACCTGGAAACATGTATATTTGTGTTAACCTATATGTTTGCCATAGATAAACTGTTTCTCAGAAACCCTATACAGGGTCGCTATGGGTCAGAATGAATTTGACAGCACTTAACAAGTGTTTCCAAAAGGTCCAGTGAGTCTCATATCTTTCAGGCTAACCAGATGCCATTGAGAAGTTTAGAACCATCTGGAGCTAGGAATCCAATATCGTCCTCATTCAAAAATGTCCGCCTTAAGAGTTCATTTGAATGTAGACTGTAAGGGCAAAGAAAAAACAGATGATTCAAGACAAAATATTGTTAGAAAGGAATAGACTTCAATGTTTGTTTGCATGGAAAGAGAGAGAGGGCCAAGGGGCATCATGATGATAAAGAAAAATATGTGAAGAAGCAGCAACATAAATCTTAAGAGAAATAAATGGTCAGATGGTGGGGATTACCTGTCACCAGTGCCTTGAGGTGGTATAGACTTGTGTGATTCTGTGCCCTGCTGCACCTGTGTTCTCACTCATCTTCCTTAATCTGAATAAGTTCAGAGAACATCAGCTGTTATCTTGGCATTGGGACTCTCAGGGAGGCCCGGGAAGTGTGAGGAGTGTGAGTACCAGCCTGAACTAGAAGAGACTTCTAGTTGGGCTTCCCCCATCTCAGAAGGCTTGGGGTAGACAAGAGAGCCTGTGTTGGGTGTCATCCTTCCAGGCTGAATCTAGGCTCATTACAGGGCCATTGACAGTGGTTACAGAAAGGCTCTAGTGCCCCCACTAAATGAATAGTCACTAAAGAGTATGAATTTGAAAAATGCAACAAAAGTCAGGCGGAAGATCTCATCTTTTTACAAGGTATGTAACTTCCCACAGAACCTAACATGAAGTTCTGTATTTTCAGTATATACACTTAATATATGTTGTTAACAGATTTAACTTATATAAAAGTAAGACTTGATGACAGAGTGTCAGCTTCTTTGGATGTCTCACTTATACAAGCAGCTTTTTGTTATCTGTTGCCTGGTTACAGACAGAATACAGTGCGACCGTGAGAACACAAAGTAATAAACATTCCCCTTTCATAGTGATGAATTCTAGGCCTGGAGTGTGGGGAATGCTAGTTTTTGTTTTGTTCTTTGGGTTTTGTTTCCAGTTGATTTTCTCCTTATACCTATTTGTACAGCTGCTCCAGCCCCAGCCCCAGTGTCGGCCCCAGTCTCTGCTCCAGCCTCAGCCTCAGCCCCATCGCCCTCTGTGATTGCCAGTCCTTCTACTAAGACCTCTGCAGGCACCACCGATGCGGAAGAGGCCACACGGCTGCTAACTGAGAAGAGGCGGCTGGCTCGAGAGCAGCGGGAGAAGGAGGAAAAAGAGAGGAAAGAGAGAGAAGAGCTCGAACGGTAAAGGGGGGGACCCTTGCTCAGACTTGGTATCAGTGATGGCATAATGATGCCTTGGATTAAATCTTCAGTCTCAGACAGGAGCTTGTACTAGCGATGAAGATGAAGGTTTAGCTGTTTCTGAATTATCTTCAATAGGTATTCCTCTCACCGCTCAGTACTATTGTTTAAATCACAATTTTATTTATAGTGACCACCCAACAGCATTAATGGAGAAATATTAAAAGAAATAAATATATCCATAAGCGTAACAGTTTTCAGTAATTGTGTACATTTTGGGTGCTTCTATTCAGTCTCTGTGTATAGTACATGTGGGTGTGTATTTGTGTGTAACTACAATACAGGTACAATTATGCAATTTTATTACATAAGGTATTTTCAACCTCCATGTTTCCTCATTATCATTCTAATATCATTTTAAAAGTCAACAATAAGGGTTCATGTAGTCTCCTTCCAGATCAAATTCCTGTCAGAGGGTAGCTGGGTCAGATGCCCGCCAGGCATCATGCCAAGGACGGTCTGTTCAGTCAGTCACCTTCTGGGGCACATGCAACTACTGTCAACATAAACGTTCCTCAGACAAACAGAACTGCTCCTTTGAGAAATTCTACAGTTCAGTTTTGGGCAGCCATCTAGGCCGGACCCTGTACTGTTGCTCCAACAGGGCCATTGTGGCCCATCCTTCTCCTGCCTTGTGAAAACTACTCCAAACATGTGCCCTCAGTGGAAGACAGGACACCATGACCTTTATTTATTTGTAAAAACTTCCTCTTTGTTTTGGCTCTTAACTTGTGGCTGAGGTCACGTATGGTAGATTCAATATGTCTTATCCATTAAGGATTGTTAAATAGCACATCTTTAAAAAAGGAAAACATAAAAAATACACTCTCATCAAGATTCCTTCCAACTTCTGCTTTCCACAGGGGGCATTAAGTGTAGGGAGAGCAGAGGAAGAGTGCAGAGAGTGACGTTACCTTTTATCCGTTAACCATGTTGGATTCACCTAGTGGAGAAGACTTTCTGTCAGACATTTTAACAAGGCTGTCCCTATAGTAACCACAAACTCAGCTCTCTTTTCAAACTGTTCTCTTCTTGTGCTTCTTAATTCCAGCCAAAAGAGAGAGGAATTGGCTCAAAGGGTGGCTGAAGAGAGAACCCTTCGAGAGGAAGAAGCTCGACGGATAGAAGCTGAGCAAGCCAGGGAGAAGGAGGAGCAACTTCGGCGGCAAGCAGAAGAGCGCGAACAGCGAGAGCGGGAGGAGATGGAGCGCATCCAGAAGCAGGTACAGGCTCTGGGCGCCCAGGAGGCACTAGGCTGGGGGGCTGCATGGGCTAGAGTCTCAAGGCAGCTACTTGCTCCAGACAGGAAGAGGGTTATGTCAGAGGAACTGAAGAAAACGTTAACTGTTTCATCGTTAGAAATACTCCATGGTGGGTGGGTGGGTAGGTGTGTGTGTGTGAGTGAATTTTCCACATGTTCTCCATCTGCCATCTTGCCTCAGTATGTGGGTGCTGTCAAGAGATAGGGGAAGCAGGCAAAGCCAGCCTGCTTGGAGAAAGTAGATGGCAACCTTTTGTTTTCAGAAAGAAGAGCTAGCTCGTGTTCATGAAGAAGCAGAGAGGGCCCGGCAGGAACGAGAGGAGCGTTGCCAGAGAGAAGAACAGGAGCGCCGGGAGAGGAAAAAGGTAGCTACATCTAACAGCAGAGCACAGGGCACCGGCCATCCTGGTGGGCTTGAAGCAGTCCGAGGACCAGAAGGCCAGCTCCTTGCCATCAGAAAACCGTTGTGTTCTTGCTGTTTCAGACAAACTAAAGTAGCTCTCAGTGTGGGTGATCTGCACAGAACTCACTCATGATTTCAGCTTTCACCAAAACAGTCCCTTCCTCTGTGCTGGTGAAGCCATCCCAATTTTATTAAATAACTCTAGTTAAGAGACAGCAGTGGATATTGTATTTCCTCAAAATCACAGCCATGTTTTAAATAATCAGGGAAATGTACCAGCTGGCTTTCTTTCTGTATCTGATTCTTTTGTTCAATTCTCCCTTTCTTGTAGCGACTTGAGGAGATTATGAAAAGAACCGCAAGAACAGAAGCTAAACATAAGGTATAAAGATGGCAATTTTCGAAGGTCTCTCGATAGCATTTATTTGTCTTTACTTTCTCTGTAACTGTAATGTTTAAACGTCTTTTTGTTTTTGTTTTTGTTAGAAAGCTCTTGACCAGAGAAATGGAGATGTAGCCAAGGAAGTTGTCACTGAAGAGACAGGTATTTAGTTCAATGAACTCAAATTACCAACAATAGAGGATTTTTAATTGGCTCTCTAGAATCAAGAAAGTCATTGATTGACCTAAAATTATAACATATATAAGCATATGTATGTATGTATGTATATGTACATAGGAAGATACTCATAGAAGCATAGACATGTGTCATCGAGTCCATCCACAAGTGGTCACTTAATGTAAAGGTCTCTCACATTACCGGCAAACATTCTGTCAGCATTTGTTACACAGCGAAACCT
>NW_006408531.1:14646057-14647899 GCF_000296735.1 Chrysochloris asiatica
CTACACCTATGGATGCAGTAGCTCAAAAGAGGGAACAAATCTTTACAGTGAGGATCATTCCCACCCACTCCATACACAGAGTAGACCGGGATGGGCAACTTGGACATTGGCTACCCCAAATGGGCAGGGGGACGGGGTGGTGGCTACAAAGGCAGGAAGTGACTGGCTTACAAGCTTTCAAGAGGGAGCCTAGATCCAGAGGGCATGGAGGAAGGTAGAATCTCCACTGAGTAGTATCCAATCTGTGTGGGCGGGGCTAATAAAAGGAGATGGGGATAGGCTCTCTTGTAGGACAATGGTGAATAATTGTTATTAGGACTGACTGCTTGTGGTACAATGGTGAATATTTGTCATCAGGACTGACTGTGAGGGTTGGAAATGTAAAGGTGGATGTTTTGTAGCAAAAGGAGGGGAGTGATTGACTTAGCAGTCCAGGAACGGAGGTCCCTGGATCCATCAAGGGAGAAGAGTGGAGAGCGGGACCCTACCCAGAGAATCAGTGATGTCTGAGATGGAGGCAGAGATGATGACGTGGAGAGACGGAGCAGTTGGGGACTTTAGACACAGAGAGGGAGAGGGGCTGTGTGCTGAAGACTGGGGGGCAGGCTTATAGTGTATACCCTTTGGTTGGTTGATGATGCATTGAGGGGATTGTAACCATGGCAATGAACCTATATACGATAGGATGAATGTAAAGCTAATGGTCTTCCATGTAAGCTATCATATAATTCCCAATAAAGCATTTTAAAAAAGAAAATACCATGGCTTAGTCTTTAAACTGACATCTTTGCTCTTTAATGCTGTAAAGAGGTCTTTTACAACATATTTGCCTAATGCTTTTATTGACTGCTACTTCCATGAGGGCTGATTGTGGATCTAAGAAAATGAAGTCTTTGACAACTTCAGTATTTTTTCTGTTTACCATGATTTTATTTGTTGGTCCATTTGTGAGAATTTTTTCTTCCTTTCAATGTGGTACAATCCATACATAGTCTTTGATCATCTCAACTGCTTCAAGGCCTCTTTCCAGCAAGCAAGGTCATGTCATCTACATGTTGCAGGCTGTTATTGAGTCTCCCTCCGATCCTGATGATACAATCTCTTTCATATAATCCAGCTTCTCAGATTTTTTGTTCAGCATCCACATTGGTTAAGTATGGTTGAAGGATACAATCCTAACAGACACCTTTCCTGACTTTGAACCATTCAGTAACCCCTTGTTTTGTTTGAATGACTGCTCTTGGTTCCTCATGAGGCCAACTAAGCATTTGGGGAATTCACATTCTTCACAGTACTATCCAGAGTTTGTTATTATTCACACATAGTAAATGCCTTTCCTGAGTCATTCTCGCCTTTTAGCCAGGATTCATCAGATGACAACGGTGATACCCCTAGTTCCACGTCCTCTTCTGAATTCAGCTTGAATCAATGGAGGGTCTCTGTCATTGTACTGTTGCAACAGTTTTCAGTCATTGTGTAAGTTTTGTGTGATTCTTTCTAGTCTCTGTGTAAAGTGCATATGGGTGTGTGTTTGTGTAAGGGAACAATTGTAAGTTTTATTACTTAACATATCTTCAACCTCCATGCTTCCTCATTATCATTCTAATATAATTTTAAATACAACAATAAAGGTTCCTGTAGTCTCCTTCCAGATCAAATTCCTGTCAGAGGGTAGCTGGGTCAGATGCCCGCCAGGCATCATGCCAAGGACGGTCTGTTCAGTCATTCACCTTCTGGGGCACATGCAACTACTGTCAACATAAACGTTCCTCAGACAAACAGAACTGCTCCTTTGAGAAAGACTACAGTTCAGTTTTGGGCAGCCATCTAGGCCGGACCCTG
>NW_006408531.1:14650682-14656420 GCF_000296735.1 Chrysochloris asiatica
GGTCGCTATGAGCCGGAACCGACTCCGCAGCACACAACAACAACAACAACAATGTGTATCCTGAGAGTGCTGGTTGGCATTATGGGATAAGGTGCTGTACCACATGGTTGGTTTGAACTGCAACTCAGCAGTTCAAACTCAACGGCCACTCCTCGGAAACCCTATACAGGATCACTATGAGTTGGGACTGACTTGACGGCACTTAACAACATATATGTCCTTCTGTAGTGCCTCTGAACATAGGGTCTCCATGAGGAGTCCTGGTGTGGTGATGTAGGATAAGCACAAGACCAAAGGTCAGTTTGAACCGCTAGGTCAGAAACCGAATTGGCAGCACTTAAAAAAAACATATATGTTCATTGGCTATAGACTTTGGGCAGATTCCTTGGTAATTTTAAATTAAATTTAAGTAAAAATAAAATAAACTTTCGTTTTGGTGTATAGATTTCATTAATGATTAATTGATGTCTCTTATGTTAGGCATATTTTCATACATGTTCTTATTGAGTTCCCATTGAAGTCAACCGTGTAAGTGACAGTCTCTAGTCTCCAGCTTCTATTGCTGCCCTTCTCACACCCATGCAGTCTTCATGATTCCATATATAAGTTCGTGGATAGCTCACCATTCAGTCTTTCCTCATCTACAGTAAGACAAGAAGGAATCAGAGGTAGTTCATTTTTGTTTTGTTTGTTTGCTTAAAAAACAAAAGACTGAAGTACCTCATTTGACTTGAAGAAAGGTCAAATCAGATGATTTATGTGAAAAGCCATTCCCTGTAAACTCTTTGGGGTTTTCAATATAATTTATTATTGGTGTTTGGAGTTTACTTCAAAATAGAACTATTCTAGCATCTGGATGTTAAACCTGATGCATTTTAGCATGCTAACTTCACAACTGATGTAATAAGCCTAAGCTGGAAGCTGGCATAGCTCCTTCAAGTTGACAGAGATCTCATTGAGGATGTAAGTTTCCTTCAGTGAGAACTGACTGAGAGACTGATGCTGTAGTTTGCTTTACCAGGCTGCTTGGTTTCCATCTTTCTCTTGTTCTTCATCTCCCTTTATTGTGGCACTGTGGGTCAGGCAATACACTGCTGACCACAAGGTGACTTCAAAACCACCACCCACTGCACAGGGGAAAAACAAAGCTGTCCGCTTCCAAAAGATTTACAATCTCAGAAACCCTATACTGTGTGTCTATGATTCAGAATCAGCTCCATGACAGTGGGTTTGAGGGTTTTTTGCTTTGGTTATTTCCCTATCAGTTCTTTTAAAACATCAATCCAGGAAGGAACAAAAGTGAAAGGAAAAGTGAAATGTTTCAGTCGGTTGTTGTTGTTATTAAGTGCGCTCAGATTGGCCCGGACTCACTGCAATCTTATGCAAAACCCAACAAAATACTATCCAGTCCAATTGTTTTTACACTTGAACCCACTGCTACTGCCACTGTGACTATCCATCTCATTGGGGTCTCTGTTTTTGCAGACCCTCCACTTTGCCAAGCATGATGTACTTCTCGAGGGACTAGTCCCTCCTGATAAAATGTCTAAAGTACAAGAGAAAAAGTCTCACTATCCTGGCTTCTAAGGAGCAATCTGGCTATACTTCTTCCAACAAAGCTCTGTTTGTTCTTTCAGCAGTCCATGGTGCTTTTAATATTCTCTTCCAATACCATAGCTCATATGCATCAGTTCTATTACATTCTTCCTTATTGTTTTTCCAACTGCCACACGTATATAAAGTTATTGAAAATACCATGGCTTGGGTCAGCCATTCCTTAGTCCTGAGACTGACATCTTTGCTCTTGAACACTTTAAAAGAGGTCTTGTGCAGCAGACTTACGTAATGCAGTATGTCATGTGATTTATTGGCAGCTGCTTCCATGAATATTGATAGTGGATTCAAGCAAAAATGAAGTCTTTGACAAATTCAGTCTTTTCTCCATTTATCATGATGTTATTTATTTGCGCAGTGGTGAAGATTTTTGTTTTCATTATATTCAGGTGCAACCCATACTGATGGCTGTGGTCTTTGATTTTCATCAGCAAGAATTTTAAGTCCTCTTTGCTTTGTCAAGCAAGGTTGTATCATCTACATATCAAAGGTTGTTAATGAGTCTGAGCACAGTCATGTGTTCCGGAATACTCAATCTCCACAGTCTTGTCCCTAGCTTGTCATGATCCACAGAGTCGAAAGCCTTTGCATATCAATAAAGCACAGGTAGACATCTTTCTTATAGTCTCTGCTTTCAGCCAAAATCTATCTGACATCAACAATGATATCCCTCGTTCCACGTCCTCATCTGAATCCTGCTTGAACCTCTAGCAGTTCCCTGTCAATGTACCATTTTAGCCGTTTTTAAATTATCTTTAGAAAAATTTTACTTGCTTATGATATAATTATATTGTCCAATGATGTCTGCATTCTGTTTGGGTCACCTCTCTTTGGAATAGTCAAAAATATGGATCTTTTCTAATCATCTGACTAGGTAGCTGTCTCCCAAAATTCTTGGAATAAAAGGGACGGTGCTTCTAGTGCTGCATCAGTTTGTTGTAAGATTTCAATTTGTATTCCATCAGTCAACTTAGTGGTTACCTTCATTAATTGTTTTCGTTTTAAAATTATAAAATTTTTATACAGTCATCTTAGTGTAAGCAAAGACAATGAAAACATTTATTTCCATCCTTACAATGCGCAGGGCACTATTCTAAGGATTTTGTGTGTTTTCAGCACCATCAAGTCCATTCCAACTTATACCAACATTAAGCACATCAGAAAGAAACACTTCCTTGTTGTTCAGCTGCAGCCCATTGCTGCTGCCACTGTGCCAGTCTGTCTGTTTGGGAGTCTTCCTCTTTTTCTCTGACTCTCCACTTTACCAAGCATAAAGTCCTTCTTCAGTCATACAAGTGCATACTCCAGTCATCCACCTGGTCTCCATGGGTGACCCTGCCAACATTCAAAATTCAAAATACTGTGTGTCATAGCTTCCAGCATCGCAGCACCATGCAAGCCGCCACCACAGTGCAACAAACGGACAGACAAGTGATGGTTGCAAATCTTAACTCATGTAAGCTCACAGTACTGTCTGAAGTGTAGATGCCACTTTGCATGAGGAAGCTGATGTACAGAATATTTAAATGGCTTGCCCAATACCACACAGCTGGTAAATTACACATGTGACATGAATCCAACCTTCTGATGCAGAGGGTTTGGGCTTGATGAGACAGTATTGTAACCATTTGTTTCTTCTCTTTGGCTGTGTCTAATAGCACCTGAACTTCCATGTGTGACAAACTCTCCAGGAAACGGAGAAGCAGTGGCCAGCCGTCTTGTGGTTACCTCACACCAATCCAAAGAGACTGTGGAGAGGTGAGTTGGACAACTGGAGCCTTCCTTTCTTTTTCACTGACACACAGTAGAGCCCCTCCATTATCTCGGCAGTCCCCTCAGAATCTCGTAGGCCTGAAAGAATTTCAAAGTTTTAACACTAAGACTGAGTTTTTATTTAAATTCATTCATTTTTGGCAGTTAATAACTCTCTACATTGATAAATGGGAACTACAATTTTTCTTAAGTCTTTAAATATGTTCATAAGGTTTTAGCATGACTATTAAAGAAAATTAAGGAGCTCTGGTAGCGTAGTGGTTACGAATCAGGCTGTGAACCGCAAGGTCAGCAGTTTGAAACTACCAGCTGTTTCGCGGGAGAAAGATGAGGCTTTCTGTTCCTGTGAAGATTTACAGCCTCGGAAACCCTGCACGGGGTCCCTATGAGTCAGAACCGACTCCATGGCACATAACAACAACAACAACATTAAAGAAAATTAAGGAGCTCTGGTAGTGTAGTGTTTATGAATTGGGCTGCTAATATGTCTCCTGACCTGGACCATGCCAATACCCTTAATGTATATAACAATTGTAATTAAACTACACATATGATTATTGTGAGGCACAGGTTTATTCCATAGTAGAAATAGGTTAGATACCACCTTTTTTACACTTTATTATCAGTAGCAGAAGGAGATCTGCTAGCGTACTGGTTACGAATCAGCCTGCTAACCTTAAGGTCAGCAGTTCAAAACTACCAGCTGTTCCGCAGGAAAAAGAAGAGGCTTTATGCTCCCTTAAAGACTTACAGCCTTGGAAACCCTGTACAGGGTTGCTATGAGTCGAAACTGACTCCATGGCACATAGCCACCATCAGTAGCAGGGCTTCTTAAAGAAGAATAAAATATTTACTAACAACAGTCAAGAGGAGAGTGTGGGTTGAAGACAGACTGCTTTCTCTTTCCATGCATTTATATCAATAGCATTTTATGAACATTTTCAAATATGAAAAATAAGGATAGTTGTAGAAACATGGCTAACAATCGAGTGGTAAAGAACTTGTAAAAATGTTGATTATAGTGTTCAGAATTTTTACTTATAACTTAGTTTTTGTAAAGATACACATTAAATGGTATGTTTACCCCAGGTCCCACGCCATCCTCAGGATGTTTAAGGCCATTGTTGCAGCTGCAGTGTCAAATATATCTACTTTAGGGTCTTCCTCTTTTTTCGCTGACCCTCTACTTTACCAAACATGACGTCCTTCTCCAGAGACTGGTCCTTCCTGATATAATGTCCAAAGCAGAAGAGACCAAACCAAGTCTTCCAACATCATTTCTAAGGAGAATTCTGCTGACTTGGAAGAAGACAGATTTGATTGTTTTTCTGGCAGTCCATGGTACTCTCTGTGTCCTCTGACACTGTAACTCAAATGCATTGATTTGTCTAGGATCTCCATTATGCATTGTCCAACATTCACTTGTGTATGTTGTGGCCTTTGTGGTGGTTATCAAATGCTGTTAGTTGGTTCCAACTCATAACGATCCTGTATAGGGTTTCCATGGAGCAGCTGGTGGGTTTGACTTCTAACAGTCCAGTGCTTTTCCTACTCCACGTGTGTATTAGGCAATTGAAAATACCATGGCAATGTGGAGAGACTGCAACACTCCTGCATTGCTGGTGGCATTGCAAAATGGTCCAACCTCACTGGAAAGCAATATGGTGTTTCCTCAGAAGGTTGGAAATAGAAATACCTTATGATCCAGAATTCCTCTACTTGGTATTTACCCACAAGAAATACGAGCCATAACATGAGTAGATAGATGCACACCAATGTTCATAGCAGCACTATTTACAATAGCAAAAAGATGGAAACAGCCTAAGTACCCATTAATGGAAGAATGGATAAACAAACTGTGGTGCATACACACAATGGAATATTATGCTACCTTGAAGAACAACAAGGAGTCTGTAAGCTATCACATAATATGGATGAACCTTGAGGACATTATGGTGAGTGAAATTAGTCAGTCACAAAAGGAGAAATACTGCATAGGACCACTACTGTAAAAGACTAAGAAAAAGAACCCATACTAAAGCGGGGAGGGGGATTCTTTGCTGGTTACTGGGATATGGGTCAGGGAAGGGAGGGAAAAGTGGCAGCACAGGGTATGGAATAGACATTGTACCAATACACAAGAAGGGGGAGGGGAATGGAAGAACAAGGTGGATGGGAATGCAATCAGGCAGGTTTGCATGGACTAAGTGGGACAGAGGTAAATAATGATGTATGCACAACCTAGGAACAAAAGGCCTCTGGGATACAGGGATTGAGACGAGGTTAGAATGGGCAAAAGATGCTTGTCCATTTTCTGAAGATGCTTGGCTGTCTTTTTTTTTTTTTTTTTT
>NW_006408531.1:14663810-14699521 GCF_000296735.1 Chrysochloris asiatica
GAAGCTGTCACTGAAGAGACAGGTATTTAGTTCAATGAACTCAAATTACCAACAATAGAGGATTTTTAATTGGCTCTCTAGAATCAAGAAAGTCATTGATTGACCTAAAATTATAACATATATAAGCATATGTATGTATGTATGTATATGTACATAGGAAGATACTCATAGAAGCATAGACATGTGTCATCGAGTCCATCCACAAGTGGTCACTTAATGTAAAGGTCTCTCACATTACCGGCAAACATTCTGTCAGCATTTGTTACACAGCGAAACCTTTGAGAACATTAACAAATACCCTCCACCTTGATGTATTTCTCATGATGTATTTCTCAAGGGACTAGTCCCTTGTGATAATATATCCAAAGTATAAGAAACAAAGTCTCATCATCCTGGCTTCTAAGCAGCATTCTGACTGTACTTCTTCCAATACAGAATTGTTTGTTCTTCTAGCAGTCCATGGTACATGTAATATTTTTCTCCAGCACTGTAACTCAAATGTATCAGCTCTACTACAGTCTTCTTTATTCTTTGTCCAATTTTCACATGCATATGAAACTATTGAAAATACTGTGGCTTGGGTCAGGCACACCTTTGTCCTCAAACTGACATCTTTGCCCTTGAACATTTTAAAGAAATCTTGTGAAGCCGACTTACCTAATGCAGCATGTCATGTGATTTATTGGCAGCTGCTTCCATGAGTACTACTGATAGTGCATCCAAACAAAATGAAGTCTTCACTAATTCAGTCCTTTCTCCATTTATATTGATGTTATTTATTTGTCCAGAGGATGTTTGTATTCTTTCCATTGAGGTACAACCCATACTGAAGTGTATGGTCTTTGATTTTCATCAGTAAGAATTTTAAGTCCTCTTTGCTTGCAGCAAGCAAGGTTGTATCATCTACATAACAGTGGTTGTTAATGAGTCTCCCTCTAATCCTGATGCCCTGTTCTTCTTCATATAATCAAGCTTCTTGGCTCCTTGAATTATTTGTTCAGCATACAGACTGAATAAGTGTCGTGAAAGAATACAACCCTTGCACACACTTTTCCTGATTTTAAACCATTCATTGTCCCCTGGTTCTGTTTGAACAACGGTCTCTTTGTATGTGTATAGGTTGCTCATGAGCACAATCATGTGTTCCGGAATACTCATTCTCCACAGTCTTGTCCATAGCTTGTCACGATCCACAAAGTCAAAAGCCTTTGCATATCAATAAAGTACAGGTAGACATCTTTCTTATAATCTCTGCTTTCAGTCAAGATCTATCTGACATCAACAATGATATCCCTCGTTCCACGTCTTCATCTGAATCTGGCTTAAACCTCTGTCAATGTACTTGTTTTAGCCGTTTTTAAATACTCTTTTGCAAAATTTTACTTGCCTGTGATACTGATGGTATTGTCCAATGATGTCTGCATTCTGTTTGGGTCACCTCTCTTTGGAATGGTCAAAAATACAGACTTTCCAATCAGTCAGGTAGCTGTCTTCCAAATTTCTTGGACTATAAGGGTAGGTGTCTCCAGTACTGCATCAGTTTGTTGTAAGACTTCAATTTGTATTCCATCAGTTCCCAGAGTCTTGTTCTTTGCCAATGCCCTCAGTGCACCTTGGACTTCTTCCTTTATTAGCAGTAGCTCTTAATTATGTGCTATCTCTTGAAATGATTGAACATCAACCATTTCTTTCTTTTTGATACAGTGACTGTCTCCATTCCTTCCATCTTCTTTTGATGCTTTCTGCATCATTCAGTATTTTGCCTATTGTTGTTGTTAAATGCCATCGAATCAGTTCCAACTCACAGTGACCCTGTATAGGGTTTCCAAGAAACCAGCTTGTTGGTTTGAAACGCTGACCTTGCAGTTTGAAATGACTTTGCAGTCCAGTGCTTATCCTACAGTGCCACATCAGGACTCCATAGAATCCTTCAGTATTGCATGTTGAAGCTTGAATTTCTTCTTCAGTTCTGTCAGCTTGAGAAATGGCTGAGTGTGTTCTTCCCTTTTGGCTTTCTAACTCATATCTTTGCACATTTCATTTTAATACTTGACTTTGTCTTCTCGAACTGCCCTCTGAAGTTTTCTGTTCAGCTCTTTGACTTCCTCTTTTCTTCCATTTGCTTTAGCATCTCTATGCTGGAGAGCAAGTTTTAGAGTCTCTTCTGATATCCATTTTTCCATTCTGGTCTTTTCCTCCTTTCTTGTCTCAATGACCTTTTGCCCTCTTCCTGTATGATGTGCTTGATGTCATCCCTCAACTCTTCTGGTCTTTGGTCTTTAGTGTATAATGCATCAAATCTTTTCTTAATATGATCTCTAAATTCAGGTGGGATGTATTCAAGATCAAATTTTGGCTCTAGTGGACTGTTTTAATTTTCTTCAGCTTCAGCCTGAACTTGCACATGTGCAATTTATGATCTGTTCCAGTTGGCTAATGATACAGAGTTTATCCACTGTTTCTTCTCATAGATGTAGTCAATTTGATTTCTGTGTATTCCATCTGTTTAGGTCCATGGGTATAGTCATGTTTTATGTAGTTTTTAAAAGGTATTTGCAATGAATGAGTCATTTATCTTCCAGAATTCTGTCATGCGATCTTCAGCATCATTTCTGTCACCAAGGCCATATTTTCCAACAACTGATAAGGCCTATGCTCTTTAAACTCAAACCAAATGTAACATAAGTAGTAAACTACTAAAAAGAGGTTTGAGGATTGTCTGTGGATGGCAAATCTTATTTTTCTTTCAGTCATTGACCTGGTGAGTTCTCCCTAATAGTCGAGTAAGCAGTAAGTCAGGTGATTTTCCTAAAACTATCAGAAGTCTTCTCAGGGACATCCCACAACTAACTTTGTAAAATTGACTGATTTTCAAGTTATTAATCTTTACTTTGCTTCCATTATAAGACTAATTGTACCTCTGGAAGTTTTATTGAATTTGTGCCAGATTGAGGAATGAAAAATGCCTTTGAAATTATTTTAACTGTTCATGCCTCTCTTCTAGCTTCCAGTGGCTGCCAGCAATCCTCATGTTGTAGCTGTAGCTTTGCATGGCATCTGTCTTCCCCTGTGTCATTATCTTGATGTTTTCCCATCAAGTCCAAACCATTAACTGGCATGTATTTTTGAGTAACCCTGCCCCAGATTTCAGAGTGAGTCATATTGTTAGCTTAACCTGAGAATTAAGCTTAGCATTGAATAATGAGATGACCTTCCACTAAAGCTGTGGTTTTAATTGTCTACCTCTGCTGTAACCATAATAGCACAAGTGTGTGACTTTGATGAACAGAACTTTGCCTTCATAGAGTTTAAAAATAAACTTTGCCATCAAGTGGGTTCCAACTCCTCGTGACTCTGTGAGTCAGAACAGAACTGCCCCCATGGGGTTTCCAAGACTTTAAATCTTTACAGAAACAGACTGCCATATGTTTCTCCTTCTGAGTGCCTGGTGAGTTCAAACCACAAAATCCTTCGATTAGGAGCTGAGTGCTTTAGTCACTGCACCACCAGGGCTCCTCTTACAGTCAGGAGGCTAGAAGTCTGAAAGCTTCCACTGTGTGTGGGCTCTAAAGGCAGGTCCTTTTCTTGTTTAGCCTCTGTTCCTGGGGACCTTGGTGATGTTCATATGGGGTGGCATCGATTTTCCTCCATCTGGGCTTCTTGCTTCTGTGTCTAATCTCCTTTTATAGCTATAAGTGGTTGGTTTAAAATATATCCTACACTGAGATGTTATCATTCACATAACAAACAAACCCTGTTCCAAAATGGGAACATTCCCAAATGGGACAGTCCCAGCTATGCTGTGTGCCAGTAAGAGAGTCAGGCTCCCAGCTGCCGTTTAGGACAGAGTAGAACTGCTCTGTAGGGTGTCCTTCAAAGGGTCATGGGAAAATGGAATTCAAAGGTCATGGAAAATTACCATGAGCTTTTTGAACCATCACACATTTTGGAGGGACACAATTCAGTATATAATAGATGTTGACTCATCCTGACCAAGTCAACTTATTGGTTACCTTCATTAATTGTTTCGGTTTTAGTATTAGAGAGTTTTTGTATGGTCAGTTTAGTGTAATCAAAGATAATAAGAGCATTTATTTCAGTCCTTACAATGTGTTGGGCGCTATTGTAAGCATTTTGCACATACTATGTGTGTTAGTTGCCATCGAGTCAATTCCAACTCACAGTGACCTTATGTACAAGAGGGAAACACGTCCTGGTCCTGCACCATCCTCACAATCATTGTTAAGCTTCAGCCCATTGCTGCTGCCACTGTGCCAGTCTGTCTGTTTGGGAGTCTTCCTCTTTTTCTCTGACTCTCCACTTTACCAAGCATAAAGTCCTTCTTCAGTCATACAAGTGCATACTCCAGTCATCCACCTGGTCTCCATGGGTGACCCTGCCAACATTCAAAATTCAAAATACTGTGTGTCATAGCTTCCAGCATCGCAGCACCATGCAAGCCGCCACCACAGTGCAACAAACGGACAGACAAGTGATGGTTGCAAATCTTAACTCATGTAAGCTCACAGTACTGTCTGAAGTGTAGATGCCACTTTGCATGAGGAAGCTGATGTACAGAATATTTAAATGGCTTGCCCAATACCACACAGCTGGTAAATTACACATGTGACATGAATCCAACCTTCTGATGCAGAGGGTTTGGGCTTGATGAGACAGTATTGTAACCATTTGTTTCTTCTCTTTGGCTGTGTCTAATAGCACCTGAACTTCCATGTGTGACAAACTCTCCAGGAAACGGAGAAGCAGTGGCCAGCCGTCTTGTGGTTACCTCACACCAATCCAAAGAGACTGTGGAGAGGTGAGTTGGGCAACTGGAGCCTTCCTTTCCTTTTCACTGACACACAGTAGAGCCCCTCCGTTATCTCGGCAGTCCCCTCAGAATCTCGTAGGCCTGAAAGAATTTCAAAGTTTTAACACTAAGACTAGTTTTATTTGAATTCATTCATTTTTGGCAGAGTTAATAACTCTCTACATTGATAAAGGGGAAATGTCATTTTTCTTAAGTCTTTAAATAAGTTCATACGGTTTTTAGCATGATTATTAACCAGCTGCTCCTCTAAACCCTATACAGGCTCACTATGCGTCTAAACCGTGCCATCAATGGCACTTAACAACAGTTAAAAAAAGTTACTTAGTGGAATTTATTTTCTCTTTATATCTCCTGACTTAGATCATATCCATATCTTTAATTGTATATAACAATTGTAATTAAACTACACATATGATTATTGTGAGTCACAGGTTTATTCCATAGTAGAAGTAGTTTAGATGCCAATCTTTTTACATTATATATTATTAGTAGCAGGGTTTCTTAGAGAAGAATAAAATATTTACTAACAATGGTCAAGAAAGATTTTTGAGCTGAAGACAGACTGCCTTTCTCTTCTGATGAATTTATATCAACAGCATTATGTAAACATTTTCAAATATGAAAAATAAGGGTAGTCATAGAAACATGCCTAACAATCCAGTTGTAAAAAACTTATAAAAATGTTTATTACAATATTCAAAATTGTTAGCTATGACTTAGTTTTTTTAAAGATACATATTAAACGGTATATTTACATATTAAATAACATATGACCTTGGTGAGAAAAACGATGCTGGAAATCACATGATAGAATTTTGCAAAACCAATGGCTTCATTACAAATACCTTGTTTAAACAACATAAAAGACGACTGTACACATTGCCTTCACCAAATGGAATACACAGAAATAAAATTGACTACATCTGTGGAAAGAGGTGGTAGAAAAGCTCCATATCATCAGCCAAAACAAGGCCAGGGAAGATTGTAGAATGAACCATAAATTACTCATATGCAAGTTTTAGGCTGAAGAAAATTAAAATTAAATTTACAAGACCCAAAATGGGACCTTGAACATACATCCCATCTGAATTTAAAGATCATCCGAAAAACAGTTTTATGTATTAGACACTAAAGACCAAAGACTAGAAGAGTTATGGGATGACATCAAGAACATCATACAGGACAAAAGCTAAAGGTTATTAAGAAGACAAGAAAGAAGTAAAAGACCAAAATGAATGTCAGAAGAGACTCTGAAACTTGCTCTCCAGCGTAGAGCTACTAAAGTAAATCAAAGAAATGAAGAGCTAAACAGAAAATTTCTTAAGAGTGGCTTGAGAAGACAGAGTCAAATCTTGTAACAAAAATGTACAAAGGCCTGGAGTTAGAAAACCAAAAGGGAAGAACACACTCAGCACTTCTCAAGCTGAGGGAACTGAAGAAAAACTTCAAGCCTCGACTTGCAATTTTGAAGGATTCTCTGGGCAAAATATTGAATGATATAGAAAGCATCAAAAGAAGATGGAAAGAGCACACAGAGTCTCTACCAAAAAAAAAAATGGTAAATGTTCAACCATTTCAAGAGGTAGCTTATGATCTAGAGTCAGTGATACTGAAGGAAGAAGTCCAAAGTGCATTGAAGTCATTGGCAAAAAAAAGGCACTGGGAACTGCTGGAATATAAATTGAATTCTTTCAACAAACTGGTACAGGATTGGAGGCACTCACTCATCTATGCCAAGAAATTTGGAAGACAGCTACTTGACCAACGAACTGGAAGAGATCCACATTTGTGCCCATTCCAAAGAAAGGTGACCCAATGGCATGCTAAAGATAATTTAAAAACAGCTGTAAATATTCATTGACAGAGAACTTCCAGAGGTTCAAGCCAGGTTCAGATGAGGATGTGGAATGAGGGATAACATTGCTGACAATGCGTCTTGGCTAAAAGCAAGATAATACCAGAAAGATGTTTACCTGTGCTTTATTGAGTACACAAAGGCTTTTGATTGTGTGAATCATGACAAGCTATGGACGTTATGGAGAATGAATATTCCAGAACACTTCATTGTACTCATGAGGAACCTGTACATAGACCAAGAGGCAGTCGTTCAAACAGAACAAGGGTAACACTGAATGGTTTAGAATTACAAAAGGTATGTGCCATGGTTGTATTCTTTCACCATACTTATTCAGTCTCTATGCTGAGCACATAATCTGAGAAGCTGGATTATATGAAGAAAAATGTGGCATCAAGATTAGAGGAAGACTCATTAACAACCTGCAATATGTAGATGTTACAGCCTTGCTTGCTGAAAGCCAAGAGGACTTAAAATAATTACTGATTAATATCTTTATGTTGCACTTCAACATAAAGAAAACAAACATTCTCACCACTGGACTAATAAACCATATCCATCAAAATGAAGAAAAGATTGAAGTTATCAAAGAGTTCATTTTGCTTGGACCAACCATCAATACTCATGGAAGCAGTGGTCAAGAAATCACACAACATGTTGCATTAGGCAAATCTGCTGCAATCAAGATTTGCCTACTGCAATATGTCAGTTTTTCCTAATCAATAGCAAAGATGTCAGTTTAAGGACTAAGGTGCACCTGATCCAAGCCATGGTATTTTAAGTAACCTCATATGCATATGAATGTTGGACAGTGAGTAAGGAAGACCATAGAAGAATTGATGCATTTGAGCTATGGTGTTGGAGGAGTATATTAAAAATACCATGAACTGCTGAAAGAGCACACCAGCCTTTGTTGAAAGAAGTACAGCCAGAATGTTCCTTGGAAGCCAGGATAGCCAGACTTTCTCTCTCATACTTCAGACATATTATCAGGAAGGACCAATCCCTGGAGAAGGATATCATGTTTGGTAAAGTGGAGGGTCGGAGAAAAAGCCAAAGACCCCCCAACTTGATGGATTGGCACAGTGGCAGCAGCAATGAACTCAAGCTAACAACAATTGTGAGGGTGGTACAGGACCTGGCAGTATTTCATCCTGTTGTGCATATAGTTGCTATGAGTAGGTACCAACTCCATGGCACCTAACAACAACAGCCTTTTAAAAGTTCAGCTCTTTTACTGCATCTTTTCATTTCCTTCTTCTTAGTCTGTCTTAGTCTGGAAACAATGCTGAAATCTGTCCTTCATAGGTGACGCTGCTGGAATTTTAAATACTAGTGGCATAGCTTCCAGCATCACTGCCTCACGTAAGCTGTCACAGTACACAAACTGACAAGTGAACGAGAACACACACACATATATATGTAGACTCATGGTGTGGCGCTGTAGGATCAGCACTGGACTGCGAACCACAAGGTCACCAGTTCAAACCCACCAGCTGCTCCTCTGACACTCTATCACTCTATACAGGGTCACTATGAGTCAGAACTGTCTCAAAGGCACTTAACAACATATATATATATATTCCTCCACCCCACCACACTAGACCGTGAGTTTAGGGGTTCACACTCACCAGCTGCTCTTCAGAAAACTTATGACACTTAACAACAACAACATATATATATATGTGTGTGTATCTATATATTCCCAAGTACTATAATTTACCATGTTCAGTTCACTAAGGTTGTTTTTATATTTTAGAATAGAATAAGAAGTACCGCAAAAAGAACCCCATTATGATAATACATGAGGTGATACACTACATCTTAAGTCTCTGATAATACTATCTGATAAATAAAATTGTCTACACTAGCTAATTCCTTTCAGTAGTGAAATCGCCAAAAAATTAATCATTATAAAGAAACCCAATGCCTAATTTTACTGTAAAATGCTATGTTGTTGTTAAGTGCTGTTGAGTTGATTCCGACCCAGAACAACTCTGTATAGGGTTTCCAAGGAGTAGCTAGTGAGCTTAAACCACTGACCTTGCAGTTCAAATGACTTTGCAGTCTGATGCATTAGCTCACAGCGCCAGACCACCACCACCACTGTAGAATACTTGTTGTAGTTAAGTGCCATCGAGTCGATATAGAAGATACTAAAATCCTTTACTTTTTTGTGTGCAGGGGAGGCTAATAGAGTAACAAATAAGTTGTAATGAAGCAAAAAGTATAGCACTAGGAACTTGCTTTTGTACCTTTCTACAGTATTTAATTGCAGGTTGCATATTTCTATATTTACAAGAGAAAATTAGAATTTGTTCACATCAACTCACCCATCTTAGATTATTTATTGAGAGGAAATTAAAAACTCTAAAAAAGTTGAAAACTGCTACTAATTCAAGTCCGAAAAGTCAGTCTTGGCAAACCTTAGAATTTTTCCATGGCTCTCAGAGGAAACGTGCCAGTACCTCAGATAGAAAATTCACCATGTAGAAATGATTCACAGAAATCACAGGTACTGGTGTCATCCATCTTAACCTAAGAACAAATATATCATTCCTCTAAGGTGGTCCCTGTCAAGCCATTAAGAGAACTATAAGCAGAGAATTTTTCCCCCTTCATATAGCAAATATAGATTGGTCCAGAATAATACCAAATATAAACAGCAGGCTCTAATATAAGGGTGTTGTTAAGTGCTGTCAAGTTGATTCCAACTCATAGTGACCCTGTACTGGGTTTCCAAGGAACAGCTGGTTTGAACTGTTGACCTTGTGGTTCACAGTCTGGTGCTGATCTTACAGTGATGCACCAGGAGTCCAGTATAAGAATGGCCCTAACAAAGTACCCCATATGTGGTCTCCTTTAAAGGAGGTAAAAAGAAAAAAAAAAAAATCATTCTAGCAAATCCCCAGAGTTATTTGAATTATATTTACTTAAAGATGTACATGAAGGAGCTCTGGTAGCGTCGTGGTTACAAGTTGGACTGCTAACCTCACAGTCAGCAGTTCAAAACTATCAGCAGTTCTGTGAGAGCAAGAAGAGACTTCTGCTCCCATAAAGATTTACAACCTCAGAAATCTTATGCAGGGTCGCTATGAGTCGGAATCGACTCCATGGCACATAACCACCTCCACTACCACTACCAAAGATGTGTATGAATATAAAATTAGAGTTAAAAATTCTAATAAATAGCTCTTATTCATTTGTCAAGCCAAAGCAACAAATCACAAATTTAAGTAAAAATAAATTTGCTAGACCAAGAACATTCGAGTTAAACAGAAGTCATTTCTTGAGGAATATTTTTCTTAAATTATATCTGCAGGTACACATGGTATTTATTGGCTGATCCCTTGTGCCTTAGGAGCTTGTTATACCAATGAATTACTTCCTGATGATTCATTTCACCTTTCAAACTTCAAGCCACTTTATTTACAGTGCACTATAATATGCTTTTCTTTCCTTGTCACTGTGACACTGTAGGATAAGCACTGGACTGTGACCAAAAGGTTGGCAGTTCAAACCCACCAAGGTTTGCACCTCAGAAGCCCTGTACAGGATCCCTGTGAATCAGAATGGTCTTGGTGGCACTTAACAATGCATCCTGTATAACTAACAAAACCTAGTTCATTTATCATTGCCTATATTAAGTGCCATCAGGTCGGTTCTAACTCATCCCAATCCTGTATAGAGTTTCCAGGGAGTGGCTGGTGGGCTTAATCCACCACCTTGTGGTTAGCAATCCAGTGCTTTTCCTACAGTGCCACACACCAAGACAATGCCACACACCAAGACTCATAGCCCTTGTCAAGTAAGCTGATACTGCTGGAATTCGTGCTCTGAAAGTCTAAAGTGAAGCACAAAACCATGTGGTAAAATTTATCTTTGTGATAGTCAGAAGCAGACTATGACTATTCTGTTGACTTCTAAAGCGTGTGGGTTTTTTTTTTTAAATAAATGTTTTATTGTGAATTGTGTGATAGTTTACATAGGAGAACATTAGTTTTACATTAATTTATCATACATCGTTTCATTGCCATAGTTACCATCCCATCCATGCATCATCACCCAACTGAAGGGTATACCCTGCAAGCCCCCCATGGTCCTCAGCACACAGCCCCTTTCCCTCTCTGCGTCTCATGTCCCCAGTCACTCCATCTCTTCACCTCATCTTCTCTGCCTCCATCTCAGGCATCACTGCTTCTCTGGGTGGGGTCCCGATCTCCACTCTTCTCCAGTGATGGTCCCAGGGCCCTCTGCTCCTGGACTGCTAAAGTGTTTTTATCAGAGTGAAAATATAACATTTTTAGATTTCCAGTAGAAACTCTGACCCCGGTTTGAGAACCATGATCCAGTTTTGAATGTCATTGCCGCCATGGAACGTTTAATGTGACATCCAGTTTGTTACTTATGACATGATTCATGTGTCATTTGTGGTCTGTGAGCTAAGCAACTCAGCTTCTCTGAATTACTTTTTATATTTGTCTTCTTTGAATTTATCAAGACATCAATCTATATTTTCACTCTGCATCACCACTTATAGTAATAAATACAACAAATTGCTTTTAAAGCCTTTTATTTCTCTTATAGCTTCTTAAAATGGTTGCCATAAACTAGGTTTTAGGGAGTAAATCTGCATTCAGACTTCCCATAGCCATCAGTTTATGGATTTCAGTCCTAGTCTGTCTGCTTTCACCTGGTAAAGATTCCTATTATACTTACCATAGCAAAGTCTAGTCAGAAGAAAGAAACCACACAGGGAAAGTTTAATAAGAAGAATTACTTGGGATTGGAGAAACAAGGGGATTGATTAGTAAAAAATAAAGGCAGTCTAAATCCTGTGCAGGGTCACTATGAGACCAACTCCACGGTACTTAACAACAACAACAACAACAAAGAATACAGGGAGATGTGAGATAGAGGGAGTGACTATGGCCCCCTAGAGCTGGATGTAAAGAAGAATTCTCACCCACCTGGGCTCAGGTCAGACCTGGTTGGAGGGCAGGTGCCGAGGCTCGCCGCATAGCAAAGAAGTTGCTTTGGTTTTGTGCTGGTGGGACTTGCCAGGGAAAGTTACTCCACAGCCAGGTGTCTCACCAGAAGCATTCTGCTATAAACCCACCCTAAGGGAGCTCTGGTAGCGTAGTGGTTATGAGTCGGGCTGCCAACCTCAAGGTCAGCAGTTCGAAACTACCAGTAGTTCTGTGAGAGAAAGATGAGGTGTTCTGCTCCCGTAAAGATTTACAGCCTCGGAAATGCTGTGCAGGGTCTCTGTGAGTCGGAACCAACTCCATGGTACTTAACAACAACAAAAACAAGGGAGTGCTGGAGGAAGGAAGCCTCTGGTATATTGTGCACTGCAGGCACCAGGCTGCGGGGAGGCCCTTCGCATTACAGAAGCCAACTTGAGCAATCATTCACACTACAGAAGCTGGGCCTAGACCACACATACTGTCAAAGTCTGAGCAGGAGAGCCCATTCACACTGTAGGAGCCAGATACAGGGGAAGCCTCATGCACTGCAGGATCCAGGCTCCATCCAGAACCTCTTTGCCCCACTGCATTTCTCTCCATCAGCCTATACTGACAGTACTTAAGGTCATGACAGCAGAAAATTATTTTAAAAGCCAAGATCCACTTTCAGAGAGATGGAGTGGCTGGGGACTCTAGACTCAAGGAGGGAGAGGGGCTGTGTGCTGGTGGCTGGGGGGCAGGCTTACAGGGTATTACCTTTGGTTGGAATGGTTATATATTCCTGAGTGCTTTGGTGTACATGAAAAAAACCCCACAAACCACAGAGGGAATGGAAGCAAATGCTGTTGAGTGATGATACATGGAGGGGATTGTAATCATTGCAATGAAATGAAATATAGGATGAATGTAAAGCTGGTGTTCTCCCATGTAAACTATCACTCAATTCACAATAAAAACTTGGGGAAAAAAAAGCCAAGATCGACTTTCATAACACAGGATTGAAGCATGAATTTGGTTGGAGCTGATAGACAAAAAACAAAAAACAGTTTACCTTCTCTTTAAAATGAACCTTCTCTAGAGATCATCAACATGAGTGTGAGGCTAAGGGAAAAGAGCTTTGGAATCAGAAGTCTTAGGCTGGATCCTCAGGTTGCCCCTGAGAAGCTCAGTGACTCTGGGATTGGCCTACTAAAAAAATAGATACTAACCATTCCTCCCAAGCTCTCTCTATTCTCACTGTTGTCATTAAGTGCCGTCAAGTCGGTTCCCTTTTAGGGTTTCGAAGGAGCGGCTGGTTCGTCTGCAGTCCAGTGCCACTGGTATTCAATAGTTCGTTGCATTAACCACTCAGAACTCACTGTACTCACAGTTATGGGATTTAATAGGGAAGCTAACAGGTTACCATATATCAAAAAATTCTCAGGGCCCAGTCATTCCAATCAGGACAGTCTCCTCAGGTGTGCCTGACCAATGTTACAAAGTTCTCTTATAGCTGTTGGTTAATGTCTGCAGGACAGACCACCCCACCAGAAGTCTCAGCCTGAAGGCAGTCAGCTCTAGCTCCATAGGTCAGCAAATCTAGCTGCCCCAATTAAATGCCTGGAGGCACCCCATTCTGCAAGTAAGCCTCCTGCCCAAAGTCACTCAGCTTTACTTGCTCCGGGGACTCGGAGACCCACCACTCTGTCTCGTGCTCTAGCTCTCGGTTCTATGGCTACTACGTCTCTGCCACTCCTCCGGGGTCACAGTTATCTGTCCCTGAGTTGTGGAGGTTCAAATATCAGGAATCTCTGGGTCCACAGGCCATCCACTCACTCCCGGCTCTTCTTTCTTGGTTGTGAGATTCCCCTCCTGCTTCAGAGATGACTCATTTTAAAAGCATTAGCGTTCCAGGTGTTTACAATGACTATTAACTCTGTTAACTATTCACAGCTGAATCATATAATTCTATCAGCTTCTTCTTCACTTTCTCTTACCGAGACCGTGCAAGGTAAACTTTGTTTGGTGGAAGTTGCAAAGACTATTGGTAAAAGAGTCATATGAAGTAATGTGCTGCACTATACCTACCTAAAATAAGTTTCTTCATCTAGACATGAAAATAGTATTTCCCCAACAAGGTCTTGGGGAGTCCAATGAAAAGTGTCTATGAAGGACCATTCTAATGTTAAATTATCTTGTTGTTGTTGTTGTTGTTGTTAGGTGCCATCGAGTCTGTTCCAACTCATAGCGACCCTATGCACAATAAAATGAAACAATCTTGATCCTGTGCCATCCTCACAATTGTTGTTATGCATGAGCCCATTGCTCCTGTCACTGTGCCAATCCATCTCATTGGGGAGCCTCTTCTTTTCTGCTGACCCTCCACTTTACCAAGCATAACGTCCTTTTCCAGGGACTGGTCCCTTCTGATAATACAGCTGAAGTATAAGAGACAAAGTCTCACTATCTATCCTTGCAATCTTCCAATACAAATTTGTCTGTTCTTTTGGCAGTCCATGGCACTTTCAATATTGTTCTCCCACACCATAACTTAGATGCATCAATTCTTCTATGGTCTTCTTTATTCATTGTCCAACTGTCACATGCATATGAAGTACTGAAAATACCATGACTTAGGCCAGATGCACCTTAGGCCTCAAAATGGTATCTTTGCCCTTAAACACTTTAAAGAGGTCTTGTGTAGCAGATTTGCCTAATGCAATACATTGATTACTTGACTGCTGCTTCCATGAGTGTTGGTTGTGGATCCAAGCAAAAGGAAGTCTTTGACAACTTCAGTCTTTTTTCTTTTATCCTGATCTTGTTTATTGATGTGGTTATGAGGATTTTTGTTTTCTTACATTGTAGTGCAATATATATCTTGGTTCTTCTAAAAGTGCAATGTCCCAAAGAGAACCCATAATGCACTGTACAACATAGCTGTAGTGTGATGTATAAGAAAATGAGTTTGTTATCCTTGGTATCCCCTGCCCTGATGCCAAGCATTGTATTGGCCTTTCTTTCTTCTTTTTTTTTAAATCATCAGAACATGTCACCAAAAATAGTATACAGTGATTCTGAGATCTCTTACCCCATGCGACTTACGGCATTCTGTCTTCTAGTGTTTATTTTACAGTTTTCTAAACCCACTGCATGTCATTACCAACATTGTAACTCATGTAATGATTTTCCCTGTTACCCAAAGGATTATTCTAATGACTTGCATTGTTCAGAAAGAACATTGTCTGTGAACTTAAAATTGTCATCCTTCATGTCTTCCAGATTAGTATAAAACTAATTCCAGCACTGATCCCTGGAGCTCTCTGCCACTTACGCTCTTCCACCTAGACAAGGGCATGTTATATCTACCCCTGCTTATCCCAAGAAGTCCTGGTGGTGACCGAAAAGCTGCTCTGTGGGAGAAAGATGAGGCCCTCTGCTCCTGTACAGATGGACAGTTTCAGAAACTCTAGGGAGCAGTTGTGCTCCGCCCTAGAGGGTTACTATGAGTCCGAATTGGCTAGTTGGCAGTGGTTGTTTTTTTGTAAGTTTAATCATCCCTAAGTCCTTAAGTGGTGCAATTAGTTAGGTGATCAACAACTAACTGAAAGGTTGGCAGTTTGAATCCACCCCAAGGTACATCAGAAGAGAAGCCTGGTGATTCACAGCCTGGGAAACACTGTAGGTGCTGGGTGTTTGCCACAAGGCATTTCTGACTCATAGCAACCCTGCACAGGGTTTCCTAAGCGGTAAATCTTTATGGGAGCAGAAAGCCTCATCTTTCTTCTGTAAAGCGACTGGTAGATTTGAACTGCTGCCCTTGCTATTAGAAGCTCAATTCGTAATCTGCTGTATTACCAGGGCTCCTTGAAAACACTATAGAGTACAATTCTGTTCTGAAAGACACAGTGTCTCTGTGAGCTGGAATCAACTCAAGGACAACTAGAAGTCTCATGATTGTGCCAACCGTTTACTCTCACGCATTCCACTATCCTCCTGTCAGTCAGCACCTTCATTAAATACCCTCCTATGTGCTCAGAAGGAGCCGTGCTGTTGCTTAAGCATTGAGTAGCTGCAAGGTTGATGGTTCAAACCCACCAATTGCTCCATGGAAGAAAGGTGAGGCTATCTACTCCAATAAAGATTTACAGTCTCACAAACCCTGAAGAACAGTTCTCCTCTTGTCCTGTCACGTTGTTATCAGTTGGAATCGACTCAGTGACAGTGAGTTGGATTTGTTTTTTGTTTTTATTTAGGTTATACCCAAAGTAGAGTTGTAGATTCTACCAGCATGCCGTTTATTAATTAAATCCCTGGTTTTGAACATCACCAGGACCTCTTTCAAAGACCTGGACAGGACTAACTTTCTCTCTTTAACAGTCTGCCTTGACACATGCTACCTCACACCGTGCTGGGGTTTCTTTTCACTAGAAGACTCCACTCCTCAGAATGAACAGCCTTATTTCTGATTGGAAGAACCTTCATTCTCCCCAAAAGTGCCTCGAGAACCTAATACATTGGCTAGTCCTCTCTTTGGAAACAAATGAGTACAAACTGTGTGACTTTAACCCCTCAGTACCCCCAAGATATGTCAGAAGACTGTCCATTAGACTCTCAGGATAACAGTGTCCTCCTAACAGTACTGTCCTAGCTGCCAGGGCCAAGTTCCCTTGAAATCTGGGAAACCCAGTTCAAATCCTCCTCCCATCCCCGAGGGCCCTGAGCGAGGCCTGTGGCCTCTTTAGTTTCTCTCTTAGCCTTCCATGTATAATCCTTCCACCAGCTCCCATTTTATCACTTCTGCTAGTTTCATTTTTCCTCAACGTTGGTCAGTCCAATGCATACGACACATTTTTACCTCCAGTTGCTCACTAGAAAGAATGGGTTGGGTCGCCATGTGTGAGGGGAAATGAGGTCAGCTATTGTCTAAGGTTGACATTACAGCTTGTTAGCGCATGCAGGACTGAAAGGTGACAGGAGCTAAGATTGCCAAGCAAAGACAGCTTAGGGGATGCATTACTAAGATTTCCAAGGAAAGAGGGCTTAGGGTTCACTTGAGTTCTTCATTTTTTGCTAAATATTTGTCTTTAAATTCTCTGGAGGATAAGACTCAAAACTGCTTTCTCAGTTACAGAATGCCCACTGGTTTAGGGAAAGAATGAGAGGATGGGTGTGGCAGCCCAGCCACTGTGAGTAGCAGGTGTTAGGTGTGTGTGCACACATGTGTGTGAGCCTGCAACCCCATGCAGACTGTCGTGATGGGCAGCTTCTTCTGTCTCCTCAGTGAAGTACCTAGAATAGCGCCATCACACTCTGGGAGTACATACTACTTTTGTGGTTGGCTTGTGTTCAGAGAACCTTGATAAGTAGTCTGTGTGCCCTGCAATACCTTATAAGGAATCTAGAATTGGCATCAACTTTTTTTCCCTCAGGAAAGAAAGCTTAATAGTTAACAAAAACACACAAAAGTTGAAAATTCAAATCAGAAGTGCTTTAGAATGCATACCGCAAAGTCACTGTTTTTCTCATTAAGTCAAGGAAATAAAGTGTTTTCCTCACTGGGGCAAGAGGGAGGCACAACCAGACCAAAACCAGAAAGCCATAAAGACACTGGATTTATATGAGCTTAATTATACCATTTGGGAAGGGAACTGATGGTGTCAACCACAGACAGGCATCACTGAGACTGCTGCTACGGGATGCCATCAGCCTGTCTTTAAGACATCACAAAACCTGACTCTACAGCTAAGCATCCCATCCTCTTCACATCACTATGTACCAGAAGTTAAAACGTTCTCAATTTGAGATTCAAAATTGTAGTCTGTTTCATTTTCCATTAAGAAATTTCAACTCTAGAATGAAGTCGCATTCTGAAGCTTGCATGGATATGTATACTGCTGCAACCAGTAAAATAAAAAGCAAATCTAACATTTTAATGAACCATCATTGTTTTGCTGTATTGTAAAGCATCATAGTAGGTAGATGAACATAAATGGCTGGCGATTGTAAAGGGAGTAAAAACCTAAGACATACTATAAACAGAAAATGGAGAATTTGAGGGCAAGTTAAATGTACCTCAGTGATCAATTCAAATATTAGCATGAAGCAATCAGTGGGAATCAAGGTGATGTCAGAGGCAGATTTTAGGGACCAAGATAAGAAGGCTGGCCTTGAACAATTTACATATGAAATTATGCAAGTGTTTTAGAAGGGGGAGGTACCCAGGAAGAGCTAGAATTTGAATAGCCAAAGCATGTGCAGAATAACATAGTGAGGATGCATGCATTTCATTCTGACTGGCCCTCAGTAGTTGTGTGATTTTGTATGAATCATTTAAATCCCCTCCCTAAATTACAGTCCTGTCATCTTTGAAATGCAAGTCCTAGTAAGTGGTACTATTTATCAGACAAAGGAAAGAGCATGTCTGTAGTCAAAATTGTTAATTGTGTAAAGCTGTTGATAATGATAATCTGTTTTAATTGATTATTTGAAATTTTTCTAACAAAAAGAGAGTTGTTATTGTTTTCTATTTAAAATACAAATATGCCAGAATCCACCATTTTTGCTCAAAATAGTATGACATTTGGATTATAGAGCTGTAGATAATTACTTATAAAATTTTTATATGTCCTAAAAGTATGTTCTTCCAATTTAAATATTATTAACTCATGGTAATTTTTAATTTCCCAGTACTCCCAATTTGGAAAAGCAACCAAATGAAAATGGATTATCTATTCAGAATGAAACCTTTGAAGAAATTATAAACTTACCTGTTGGATCTAAACCATCCAGATTAGATGTCACCAACAGTGAGAACCCAGAAATTCCTTTGAATCCAATTTTGGCCTTTGATGATAAAGGGCAACTTGGGCCGCTGCCTCAGGTAGATGGTGTTCAGACACAACAGACTGCAGGTAAGTTTGACTCAAACTCCCTCTGTAATCATCAGAAATACGTAGCACGTAAGAGTGAATGAACTTCTGCCTTCTGTATCATAATCTGTGTCCCACTTTATCCTGTGAAGGAATCCAAGGGACCAAATAGGCCATCCTAGAGACGATTGTGTGTGAATACTAGAAATTGAATTTCAAGGTAGATTGGATAATTTCAGAGGCCCCTCCTATAATCTCACTCAGTGCAGAAATCCACTCTTTATAACCCAGTGGGTAGTCCTATGCCTCTTACAGAACAGCTCTCCCCACCACCCAACAGCACTCACTGCCAGGAAATGCTTCATATTAAGACAAGGCTGCCTCAGGTGGGTAGTACAGTTTCTCCCTCACCAAGTAACCAAAAGGTTGGCAGTTTGAACCCATTCAGCAGCATGGTGGGAGAAACAGACCTAAAAGATTACAACCAAAAAAACCCCTCTGGAGCAGTTCTACTTTGTTAACTCATGGAGTCTTCCTCCCCTTAACTTCTGACCACTGGGTCTAATTGTGCCCACTGGAGAAAAAGGTTTGCCTTTCCTCCCTTTCGCAGCATTTCAGATATTTGAAGATAGGACATTATGTTCTCCAACCATTTTTCTCTTGTTTGGGCTTGACAGTTTGTATAGTGTATTCCTGTTCTTTTTAAAGATAGATATTATGGAGTCCTGGAGTGGCACTGTAGGATAATGCACTAGACCATGAGGTCGATTTGAACCACAAGGTCAGTGGTTCTAAGTCACCAGTCGCTCTTTGGAAACCCTATATAAGCTCACTATGAGTCAGAACTAACTCACCGGCACTTAACCACAACAACAGTCATGATTTAGATCATGGATCCAGTACTCCAAACTAGGATCATACTGAGCCCCCAGGTCTTCTATACTTTGTTGAATGAATGGGGTTGCTGTTGAAACTGCCTGTAGGCCTCTATGATATTGTCTCTGGAACTCACACTTGACCAGAGGTCTTCATACAACAAGACCCAGAAGTTTACAGGACCCTAAAAATTAAGGCGCTACGTCAAGTGTTGCAAACCCAGTGGTCATAGCAATTCAACAGCATAATCCCATCATAGACTCAAAAGTAGGTGGGGTGATCCCAGCTCCATCTTCCTTTACATATTGATTTGACCAACATCTCTTTACAGTATTAAGAGTAGAGCTGGCCAGATTCTAGCATATAGGGTCCATATAGAATCATAAGTGACCATATTGTTTTACATGTTAGATCCCATCTGTGATCTTGTAACGAATGTTTTCCACTTCAACTGGTTGAGAAAGACAGTGTTGAACCACCCATCTGATGTATGTTGTTGTTGTTGTTAAGTGCCTTCGAGTCGGTTCCGACCCATAGCGACCCTGTACAGGGTTTCCGAGGGTGTAAATCTTTACGGGAGTAGAAAGCCTCATCTTTCTCCCACGGAGCGGCTGGTAGTTTCGAACCGCTGACCTTAAGGTTCGCAGCCCAATTCGTAACCACTACGCTACCAGAGCTCCTTATCTGATGTATGTTGTTGTTGTTAAGTGCCATCGAGTCGGTTCCGACCCATAGCGACCCTGTACAGAGTTTCCGAGGGTGTAAATCTTTACGGGAGTAGAAAGCCTCATCTTTCTCCCGCGGAGCGGCTGGTAGTTTAGAACCGCTGACCTTAAGGTTCGCAGCCCGATTCTTAACCACTGTGCTACTAGAGCTCCTTCTGGTGTATATCTGATGTATATTAACCTTGAAAGAATAACAGTCTCAGTGAACACTGCTTCTCTGGGCAGAAAAAGGAAGTTGTCAAGTTTCTTCCAGGTTCTGATTAAGTCTCTGGGAACAATCTGATGAGTTTTTATTGATGGAAATACTCCCAGGACAGCTTCTCTGTCGTATCACAAATTCATAGAGCAGGAACTTCAGATGACTTTTTGCTTCATTTGCCAGGCCTTACATCACCTTGATGTCAATATTTCAGAGATTTGAGTCTTTGGTCATGCCATTCCCACTGATCCCACCCTTCTGTGCATTCTCTGGGAACAGTCCAGAGCCTTTGTCCTGGAGTGGTGTCAGAGGTCTTTGGGGACCATGATTACTTATTAACAAACATTTATTTAGCCATTAATATGTTTGGAAGGGAGCATGGTGGCTCCATAACGATAAGCACTGGACTGCAAACCACAAGGTCTGTGGTTCAAGTCCATCAACTGCTCTAAGGGAGGAAGATGAGGCTGTCTGCTCCCTTGAAGATTTAAAGCCTCAGAAAACTTATGAAGGGCCACTTGAGTCAGAACGGACTCCACAGCACTGAACAACAACAGTATGTTTGGAACTTTAAACATCAAAGGCACGAGACAAATAAATATAAAGCCTTAAAGAAAAATACAATTGATATATGCAATTTAGAAAAATGGAATGTTAAAGAACTTTTTTTTTCTATTAGTAGAATTCATTTGCATGTACAAACACTGAACTTTGATTAAATTGTCTTATATTTTATATAAAACTGTATGTGAGAGTATGGCAAAGCTTTAAAACTCTTGATTATTTTAAATATTCTTTACATATGGTTTCAAATAAATGTCACATTAATCTGTTGTGTTTTTTTCTATTTCCTAATATAGAAGTTATATGAGCATTTCTTCGGGATAACCAAAGCAGAAATTTAGTAAGAATTTCTACGTTAATGGAATTCCTTCCATGCTGTAAAGGAGCATCCCTTCCCCCCTCCAGTTTTCTAAAGATTTCTTGAACATCATTTTGAAAGACTTCATTAAAACCAGCTAAAGACAACAGACTGGATAGCTTTTCTAATAATTTTCGCCAATAGAAAAAGAAAATGTTCCTTTTCCTTCGACACTTCAATGCCTTTTTCCAGTGTGCTACTTCTTAGCAAATCAATCTTTTTCTGTATTCTTCAAAAGACAAGACCATTTGGCTATAAAAGAAATGAGCTGACTAGGCATGATTTTTCACATAGATATTTTGGTCTTAAAAATCAATGTAAGATTGGCACCAAAAAAAAAAAAAAAACCTTTTACAATACATAGCACTTGAAAAAGAAGTACCTCTTTGCTCTCAAGTGAATCAGGGAAGTGTTTAAATTATGTTTATAAATTAAGCTGCTTTGTTTCAATATCGCAAAGAGCTCTATTTGTAGAGGCAAATTATAAACAGATTACCAGATTCTTGTAAATGCAACTTAATACATGGACATTCTGCAAAAACCCAGCTGTCATTGCATTCTTTGTGCATCTCCTTTTGCGAAAGCATACTAAAAAGTTTTAAAATGTGAAAAAAGCATTATTTTTTCAGAGCAAGAAAATAATTTACTATCCTCTTAAAAATGTATTTATAAAGTTTTTTTTCAGATAAACTAATCAAATAAATTAGGAAAAGGTGATAACATTTCAAATCTGATTTATTAGATGCGTTTCTTATGTTACCATGAGAGAATGTTACTGATGATGATTCAGGGCTATTTCTGAAGTCTGTATATTGCTGCTGTCCCCAATGATAGCGGGACTTATCTTTGCCTTACCTGATGACAAATTATGTGGGGCGGGGGTTGGGGGGAATAAAGATTTAATATTTCTTTAAATTAAAAAAATAATAATAATTTGGTTTTGCTCGTTTAAGAGCAACTAAAAGAAAAGATGGAATGTTGATTCTGTGTGGCACATGGGACACGGTTCAGGTTGCCTGTGAGTGTCCTCATTCTGCCTAGCGCCCGCCAGCTTTTCACATTCTGCTCATCTTCACTTTGGCGGCTGAGCGTAGCTGTACAAACTTGCACTTTCTTTTACTATTATAAATTCAACTTTATTTACCATGTTACAGACAACTAACTAAATATTGAAGGAGAGGCATCACTGAGGGAACACATGTTCTTATAGTATTCAAAAAGATGAATGTCTACCACTGTGGTATGTTGTTTTTATTAAAATGATTTGGTTAATCTAGATCGAATGAGAGACTCTTCATCGATTGGATAATTTCTTTAAAATTCAAGTAGATCCTCTTCAGTAACAGCTGTAATTTGTTAAAGCAATTTGGGGGTTTTCCTACTTTCAGCTGCCCATGTGTACACAAAGTCATTATATTAAAAAAAAATTTTTGTTCAAAAAGCTGTTTTTATTTTCATCGACCTACCATGAAATAGGAGTCCTGGTGTGGCACTGTGGGTTAAAGCGCTGGACCACAAAGTCGGTTTGAACCACAAGGTCCACAGTTCAAACTCACCAGCTGCTCCTTGGAACCCCCTATACAGTGTCACTATGAGATGGAACTGATAACAGCCCTTAGCAACAATAGATCATGAAATAAAGGAGCTTTTGTGGTGCAACAAGTCAACACTGGGCTTCTCACGGAAAGGTCAGCAGTTGGAAGCCCCCCGTGACTCTGAGATAGAAAAATCCTGGCCATCTGCTCCTGTAAAGTGTCCAGCCGTGGAAGCCCTATGAACGGACTCACTGGCACTCAACAACAAAGCATGAAATATGAAATAAAATGTTTGTCATAGGTACTGCTGTTAGGTTTCTCCTGCATTATAACTTTAACCAGGCTGAGTCT
Organism: Chrysochloris asiatica; assembly: GCF_000296735.1. Lineage (NCBI taxonomy): Eukaryota > Metazoa > Chordata > Mammalia > Afrosoricida > Chrysochloridae > Chrysochloris > Chrysochloris asiatica. The sequence goes on from NW_006408531.1 coordinate 14,686,926, forward strand.
TGAGTTTTCAAGCAGCCGTTGGTTTTTCCTCAATGACATTTCCCCATCTTCCTGTTGAACAGGCCTATTAAAAAATTTATTTGAAAATTAGAGCAATTTCTATCTTTGTTAACTTTCCATTCTGTATTTTAATTGTACAATCATTATCAAGACCTTAAAACTGTTTAAGTAATCTATTTTTCAATAGAAAGCGTATATAAATTTCTCTATTTTGTGAACAAGGAGGCAAAAAAGATGGAATGTTGATTCTGTGTGGCACATGGGACACGTGCAGGTTGCTTGTGAGTGTCCTTGTCCTGCCTAGCGCCCGCCAGGTTTTCACATTCTGCTTGTCTTCACTTTTGCTGCTAGAAGGTGCCCGTGGCCTTTATAATGGCTGGATTGCTTGCAGTCCAGCACTTGAAGATGGATAGTCCACTGATCTTAAGGGGGCTTGCGTCAGGATACTACATGAAGGGGAACATCTGACCCTCGCCATGGAATGAGGGTAGATGGACTTTTAGTTTTCTTTACTGACTGTTGAGGCCAATTTAATCATCAATCACAGTTTCATTTGGTAGGTAGCCTCCAGGTATAACCAGAAGGAAAGATGATATACCATGGGGCTTCAAAAAGTTCGTGGAAAAAGTCCATTAACTTTTGATCTCATGTTTTCCACGAACTTCCTGAAACCCTCTTGTATGTCTCCTCCCAAATAATCTGAGTGCCTGGTGGTATATTACAATGGAATTAAATCTCAATCAGTTCTCTCACACAAACACATATTTATTAGCATGCAGACCCCACAAACGCTTTGGCTGAAAGATTTACAGTGAGGCAGAAGCAGTGGTATTCGAAGGCAGGATTCCGTAGCCTGAGTGAATCTGTTCAGTTTCTCAGGTGGATGAGTGGGGGGGAATGCTGTACACAAACAGCTCCAAACAAAAGGCATTAGCTGCAGAATTTGCCAGCTAAGTCCAGTCCCTACGTGTTTCTGTAGGTTGAATTTGTAGGTAACTCGAAACAGGTGCTTATTGAAACTTCCTTTAGTGTTAGAAGAGGCTTGATGCCTTTCTCATAATTCAAAGCTAAACAGTTAGCAAGTGAAGGTGATTGTGATCAGTTTTGGGGAGTAGGGGTTCATGTCAAAGCAAGGGCAAATTTACATAACATCAGAGGGCAAGTAGGAGTTGTCTGTGAGTTACATGTTCCATTCATAACTGGGACTTACTATACCTCATCCATGTTTGTTACCTTCAGAAATCTTCTAGTCACCCACTAGATATCACCAGTGATGTTGTAGCGCCATTTATGCTAATACTCAGGCATAGAATCAGTTATGGGCTCAAACAGCAACAACCCCATTTAAACCACCTGGTTGGGTTTTTCAAATGCTACCTAATCTACCCCTCAGGTCAGATGAAAGTTAAATCCACACAGATGTGTGTCACACAGTTTATACTAAAGCGTTTTCAAGCAAATGGTTGCTGAGCAATTCAAGAGGTATCAAATACATTCATCCTCCTTTTGCATTATTTTTTTTAACTGATGGAAACTGTTCACCTGTATCTGTTTTATACCTAGAGGGCTAGGCAACATGAAACCACTATTGGGTCAAGTTACAAAAAGCAGTTATTTAAAATGACCTCCCTTTCAAGAAACATTGAGGCTACCCTCCTATTTTGCTCCACAAACCAGCCAACTTGGCTGTGCTCTTAGATACAACAAGCTCATAATCTTTGGCACCCATTTCGGATGGAGCTCTGGAGGGCAAGAAGTGGGAGACAAAAGGACCTTCATGTGAACAGGAGATCATTTTAAATTTGTTAGAAACGAACTATTAGACTATTACTTGAGTTTTTATAGTGGTAGGTTTGATTATGATTTTAGAGGTCAAAATTATAGTAATTTGTGTCAAAACAGGTAAAGTTCAAAAAAAAATGTTTTTATCATTACTGCTTTAAAAATAACCATAAAATAATTTAGGACTGACGATTCACTTTTGAATTACTAGATCCCTGTTACTTTGCAGAAGTAGCCTGGGTGGCACAAGCAGTTTATGATTGGCTGCTACTCTAATGCTTGGGAGTTTGAACCCACCCAGTGGCTGTGCAGAAGAAAAAACCTGGAAAACTGCTTTTGCAAAGATCGCAGCCAAAAAAACCTTATGAGGCAATTCTGCTCTGACATTTAGGATCATTGTGACTAAGAATCCAACTCAGCAGCTCACAAGAGTCCTACATCTGCCACTGTTTAGCCATGTAAGTGAGGCTTGTTAAATGTTTATCTTCTACAAGCCTGGATTTCGTCATGCAAATAGCAAAATAATACCTATCTCATAAAGCTGTCTTGCTAGTTACTAACATTGTATTAAATGACAATAAATGTATATTTCTAACATATAGTTCAATAAATGCAATCTTTTTTAAATTGTCTTTAAGATCCATGTGGAAGACAGGGCTTAATGGTTCAAGCTCACCAGCCACTTCTTGGAAATCCTATACAGGTTGCTATTGGTCGGATACAACAACAACAACAATACATACTCTTGTAGTACTGGTGTGGTGCTGCAGGTTCATGCGCTGGGCTGCAAGGTCAGTTTGAACTGCAAGGATGATGGTTCAAGCTCACCAGGCACTCCTCGGAAACCTACACACGTCGCTATGAGTTGGAACCAACTTGATGCAGCACTTAAAAACATTTATACTCTTGGTATGTCCTGGTGTGTCGCTGCAAGATAATGCATTAGACCTGCAAGGCCAGTTTGAACCACAAAGTCGACAGTTAACACTCACCAACCACTCCTCAGAAGCCCTATACAGGATCACTATGGGTCAGAACCAACTCAACGGCACTTAACAACAACAATATATACTTCAATTCTAGATACTTCCTATAAGTGGTATCATACAATATTTGTCCTTTTGTGTCTGGTTTTATTCATTCAGATTAGTGTTTTCAAGGTTCATCCATGACGTAGGACTTCATTTGTCTTTATGGATGAATAGTATTCTGTGATACGCGTATATGCAGTTTGCTTATCCATTCATCTTTTGTTGGACACTTGGGTCGTTGTCCCCTTTTAAGGACTAGGAACAACACCTTCTATTCTTTGTGTTCTGACTAGTGATTCCCAACTGTGAATCCTGTATCCTCACCTTCATCCCTGTGCTCCAGAACATGTTTTGGTCTCAGAGGAGCAAAAGTTGACCAAGTTAATACACAGTCTCAGTCCCTGTGACCCCATCAATGTCCTGGTCTTCCCCGTGCCTTGATTCTGTCTTCACTAATTCTGTCTACTCTTCTCAGCTACCACACCATGCCACATGGAGTTGCCCTTAGCCATCTTCCCACCACTCTAAAGAGCCTCACACAGATGGCTCACCCACATTTCCTATACAATGCACATGAATCACAGATCTTAGTTCTAGCCCAGACCTCTCTCCTAAGATCGTTCTGTTGATCCATCTTACCAGATAATGCCATTAGTGCATCCTGCCAATCTCTCACACACAATCTGCCCATCAAGCTTATCATTTTCTCCCCATAAACCAGCTCTACTTCTTAATATCCTCATCTTTTACTCCACCACCAATCTGGTCATCCGTGCATAAAGGATCAGTTTGGTGGGGTTTTGTTCCACATTGTCTCCAAATTTCACTGTTAGGAAGCTGCTTCTGAACTCTTTCTTCCCTGTTATCTGATTGAAGCTTTAGTCACAGTTACTGTCTCAATCTGAAGGGTCTCTCATTTTGAATGTCACAGAGGCCAATATAAGAGATACACAGAGGGGCATCTCGATTATGAACCTTTGTCAAATCTGTGAATTACCTGCTGTGGGGTTATGCACTTCCAACTAGGAGCCTCCAGACATAGAAAGCTCCACCTCCACCACCGTTTGTAGTTTTCCCAGTGTGGTTTCTGACTATGATCTTCCTGTTAACCTTTTGTTGCCTGTTTTGCTCTATCATGTCAATGGGAGACTATTAGGAACATGGGATGTAGGTATCTGTAAGCACAAGCCTGATATGTTCATTTATGCCCACTCTTTCTGGACAGATGCCGGCCACTTCTTTTGAAATATTTTTTACCTCCAAGTCTGCCTTTGCATTCCAACTCTCACCATCATTTATACTGTAACCATCGTATTATCACCTCATGCAAGGACCACACTCAGAACATTTTATTGGTTCCTCATGACTGCCAGTTGAAGAGGTTTTTTAAAAAGTGATGAAGTGATTTTGACCCATGGTGAATGAGTACTCTAGATCTAAATTTTAAAAAACAAAAGGTGGCATGACATCTAACACAATTTTCCTTTTATGTTTGTTGTTAAGTGCCATCGAGTCAGTTCAGACTCAGTGACCCTGTATAGAATTTCCAAGAAGCAGATGGTGAATTTGAACTGAGACCAAAAGGGTGCTTATAAATCATTTGAATGGTCAGTTTTATATGTGAAAGTTTATTTCTCTTTTCTGGAGGTAAGAGTAATAAAAGAATATTGCTGATTTGTTTGGTCACCACGCTTTCATGGATTTTGAAGCTTAGTGGTAATTGCCTTCCCAAATTTGATTCCTATTGGCCTAGAAGTTATGCAAAATTTCCCCTATTCAATAAAAAATACAAATATAGTAACTATCATTTATATGTATTTACTATGCTCCCTGGAGACGCTGTAGGATAAGCACAGGACTGCTAACCACAAGGTTGGCAGTTCAAACCCATGGGAGAAAGATTTACATCTTGGGAACCTTAAACAGGGTCTCTCTGAGTCCTAATCAGCTCTATGGCAGTGGGGTTGGTTTTGCTGTGTTTGGGCTCTGTGGTGTTTTGACTATGTGATAATACAGGTATATGTGAACAAGCTCCTTTAATCTTCACAACCCTTGGAAATGGATCCAGTTTTCCTCTGAGGCTTTACAAGGTGAAAAGCTGTACCATTCATGATCAGGAGTGGAGCCAGGTCTGTGTTTTTCCAGGGCCTAAGGTTGCGGTCAGGATTCCTGCTATAGCACTCTAGGATAAGCACCCGACTGCAAGGTCACCAGCCGCTCCTAGGAAACCCCATACAGGGTTGCTATGAGTTGGAACCAACTCAACACCTTTTAACAACAGCAACAACAAGGTTACAGTCAGTGTTCCATCAACGATGTGGCCTCCAAAATGAGTCCCTGAAAATCCACAGTCTCTGCAGCATATGAAGAGAACTGTCACTTTAACAGCTTACTCTCAAAAACCTTACTGTCTTTATATCCCTTTCGCCTCTAACCCAGCGTTGTCTGCTAGGATGCCACTTCCAGGCCTGGCCGAAAAATCTCCTGCCGCTCCACGGCAGTGTGGGAAGCCACGGACTTGGGACTAGGAGAACTGCTGAGTGAAAAACAAACCTTTATTGGCTTAAGCCACTTTATTATTAATGCTACATCATAATCTCCAACTACTATGTATTCAGGAAACATTGATTTAAGACAAAGTCATTGAGAATATTGATTTACACTTCCCCATCATCAAGCCTGCAGATTCAATCAGCAAAGACAATATACTCAGCAGCAGCCCAGCTGATGTGCCAACCTACTTGACTGGAACAATTGATTAAACACAAAAAGATTGAGCAAGTAAGTGATTCTATTAAAGAACCAGTGTCCCTCTCAACTGTGCTAATAAAACATAAGCTCTGTTCTTTTACAAGGGGACCACATGACTTATGTACAGTGACCAGGCATTCCCATTTTCCTAGGATTGTTGTTGTTAAGTGCCGTCGAGTCAGTTCTGACTCATAGTGACCCTGTATGGGGTTTCCTAGGAGCAGCTGGTGAGCTTGAACCACCAACCTTGCTATTCAAACCACCTTTGCAGTCCAGCGCATTAACCTACAGTGCCACACTGAGATTCTTTTCCTAGGATTGTTGTTGTTGGTAAGTGCCATTGAGTTGGTTCCAACTCATAGCAACCTCGCATAAGGTTTGCAAAGAGTGACTGGTGAGCCTGAACCACCAACCTTGCAGTCCAGCACATTAACCCACAGTGCTACACCAGGACTCCTAGGATTGTTATTGTTGTTAAGCGCCTTCATGTCGATTCTGACCCATAGCAACCCTGTATAGGGTTTCTGAGGAGCAGCTGATGAACTTGAATCACTGATCTTGCAGTTCAAATGGCTTTGCAGTCTGGCGCATTAACCTACAACACCACACCAGGACTCCAGACTCCTAGGCTAGTCCCCCATTTATATCCACTCTCCTGGGATATGTGCTTGGACCAAAAACTCTGTGTTTGCACCACAGGCTATTTAACCAGACAACTGGAACCCTCCTTCCTGGTTTTGACAGGAGGGACCTTTTGCAGGCAGTCTATCCTTCAACCCCCATCAACTATCTACTCAGCAGATCTAACCAGGCCATGAAACACTTAGTCCCCAAGATTTAAACAAACCACTAGACTGAGAGCCAATTACAGTCTCACCAAACACCAGCCTACAACTGCCTGCAAGCTAAAGGAGCTTCAACCATTCCCTCTCTTAAGAAAGTCACACGTAGATACTGCTCTGAATGTCTGATTTGCAAACCCAATCCTTTCCTTGCCAAAGACAGTGACTACATGTTACTGTGAAGTGTAAGCACCTCGTGCCGATGACGTCCTGCATAGCACAATCCTTTGACAATGAAATAGAATTCCTGTAACCCTGCAACCCAGACTGACAGTGCAGACGGCTCCCTGGTCCTTGCTTGATAATGACATCATCACTCACTCTCCAGATGGAAGTGACAAGGGTTGCCATGACAAAACAAATGCATTTGCTTGCAGACCTTTTATACGTGGGTGGGTGTATACTATGAGTTGGCTTACATGGCCGATGATATCAGCCTGTCTTGAAGCCTAGAAATAGATAACATAGAAGCACCAGCAATTTGGCAAAATTAAAACATGCATCGAGAAATAAGGCTATGAAAACCAGGTCATTTATCTTTACTTGTGAGGCCCAAACAAACTAGATGTTTAAATATAAAAATGTTTTCTTTCCATTCTAAATATACATTGGTGGTGGTGGTGATGTGCCATCAAGTCGGTTCCCACTCATAGCAATCCTGTATAGGGTTTCTGAAACTGTAAATCTTTACGGAAACAGCCTCATCTTTCTTTCTCCCATGCAGCAACTGGTAGATTTGAACTGCTGACCTTACAGTTAGCAGCCCAGTTCGTTATCCGCTATGCTTCTTAAATAGACATTAACAACAACAAAAAATAGTGTTCGTCAAGCCGATACCAACACATGGTGGCCCCGTTTGTTTCAGACTGTGCTCCAAAGGTTTTTCATGGCTGTAAACTTTCAGAAGCAGACAGAGCTTTCTTTCAAGGTGCCCTTGGCTGGGTAACTGCCAACCTTTCAGATAGGAACCCACTACTTTACCATTTGCAGTACCCAGGGTAAAGTATTGAATGATGCAGGAAACTTCCTAAGAAGATGGAAGAAATACAGTCACTGTACCAAAAAGAATTGGTCAGTGTTCAATCATTTCAAGAGCTAGCCTTTGAACTCAGTTCACCTTGGCTCCAAAGGCTGTGTTCTGTCTACCAAACACAGCTGAAGGAGAACTGCCTAAATAAACTCTCTAGCAAGTGCTCACTACTTGTGCTTGAGACTTTGGGAAGGGGGCTGGAAAATGTCTTTAGGGACTAAGGCACCATGAGATATGTCCTCTATGAGATGTGTACTCACCACAGCCCTTAGCTAATGGATAAAGTCAACACATACAATCAACAGTCATGGTCTATTAATATTAACTTTATTCAACATTTTGTTCTCTTGATGCTGTTCCCATGGAGGCATCCCTCCTCAATGTATCTCAAATTCAAACCGCTCAGGCGAAGCGGCTGTGAGAGTTTTGAGGGAGGCCTGGGGGAGAGACAGGTCCTGACTTCAAGCCCCTATCTGAGCAGACCCGTGCCATTCCCTTCCTGCTCTTTCTATAATATCTCTTGCTCATTTTCCTTAGAAACTGATGCAGAGATTAATTTTGTAAGTTCTCCATTTGCAAACATTCTCAGAGAGAAGAAAACTCTATGGTGACCTACCATTTGTAGGTGGAAAGCAGCAGCCACAGAGACCTGCAGAGCGATTCTCTCAGGGCCAGGGACCATCCCTAGGCTTGGTGGACGTCACTGATACTCATGGGACCTAATTAGACATTCCACACTCATTCTTCACTCTTGCTTAATTAAAACATGTATGCTACTGTTTTACCACAGAAATGAGTCTATTCTATACAGCAGTGATTGTTGGATTGTTGAGTGCAGAAGTCACCTTCAGATAAATATTGAGATCACCCCTGTGGACTTCCTTCCCTACCAGACTATACAGAACCCTTGGTAATATGTATCAGTCTTAATCATAGAATGTTTTTGTTGTTGTTAAGTACTGTCCAATCAGTTTCGACTCATAATCAACCCTGGATAGGGTTTCCAAGGAGTGCCTGGTGGGTTTAAACTACAGACCTTGCTGTTAGAAATCTGGTAGCTAACCCTACAGTGCCACACCAGGACTCCAGTCATAGAATAATATCTGATAAATATAGTTATACATTTCTTAAATTTAATATTTCTTTGTTTTTTTGTTGTTAAGCACCATGGAGTTGGTTCCGTGACTCATAGCTGGTGGGTTTGACCTTTCGATTAGCAGTTCAGTGCTTATCCTACAGGGCCACACCAGCACTCCTGGAGCACATAGTGTTGTTGTTAAGTGCCATTGATTGGGTTCTGACTCATAGCAACCCTGTTTGCAAGGAGTGGCTGATGGGTTTGAACCACTGATCTTGTGACTAGCAGTCCTGTGCTTATCCAACAGCACCCCAGCACATTAGAAAGCTCAAAAACTAAATTGGCATTGAATTTTAGCCCTGAAGGTATGAGTATGTTGATACATGTAAGTTGAGCTTCAGAAAAATGTTTTTGTTGTAAATAACTACAGGGATATGTCTATTTCTTTTCATTTCTGCTGAAACACTGTACAAACATTTGATGTCATTTTGATGTCAACCCTTCTGACAGTGTCACCTGGTGCAGTTTGCACCCATTCCACCCACACACACCCTAGTGATACCACTGTGTGAGCTAACGTGTCACTGAATGCTGTCTTGCAGTATATTTCTAATGGGGTTTCCAATTTGGCCAGTCTTGCCCAGTATTCTCCCCTGTTTCTCAAGATCAGAATTTAAAAAAATACTTAGGTCAGCAAAAAAAAAAAAAAAAACTCTGCTGTCACTCAAAGTTTCAATATTAAGTATGTGCAAAATGTTTGATAGAGAAAATAATGGTAAGGAACATGTAAGAACATTAATATCTGAAGGTGAAACATATTGATAATGATTAAAAAAAAAAAATGAAAGGGAAAATAATGTTAAAGGGCTTGACTATCTTTTGGATATTTGTTTCCCTTGCCTACTATTGTAAAGTAGACATTTAAGTGGGATAGAAAGGAATATCAGGAAATATGATTACAGAAAACTTGTAAGACTATAGCAGGGTGGAATACCTAAAAGAGGTTCTAGAATTTGTCCAATGAAATAGGTTTCTTGTTAAGCCTTTGTAGAGTATGGGGTCTTAGGTGGAATCCTGAGCCCCATCTGGAACCTTCAGAGGTGGGACGTTCCTACTTGAAAGGACATGTAGACCAACCCCGGAGCAGCTAGAGAAACAGAAGATACTTCACGAAAGAAAGACCAGCAGGGAGAAAGAAAAAAAAGCAGACTGTTTGGTTGTTACAAGAACAAGCAAGCTGTTCGCCTGGAAGCCGTCAAGGCAAGAAAAGTCAACCCTTCAGGACAAATTCCCTTCCAAGCCTGAAACTCAAAGGGAACACATGAGCAGACTTATAAGCTCACTGGTGACCACCTTGGTCTACTTGTGAATGGAAGTGGTGAATAAGCAGTAATGAAGACATGGGCTGAGTTCACCCATGTTCCATAGATGCCTGTCGACCTTGAGATGAGAGAAAAGGAAAGGCTAGTTGGTCTGAAGTTTGGGGATAGTTGGTAACTCCTGAGCCCATGGACACTGACGTAGCCACCGGGGGCTAGAGCTGAGAGGGAAACAGCCAGCTGATATGAAGTGGGAGGAGGTGCACAAGAATATCCAAACTTGCAGATAGAACACATTTGGCCTAGCTTGGATGGCTTGCTGATCAGAATTCAACCAGAAGATAAGGAAGTTTGATACAGGAAGTAAGTGTAAATTGCTACAATTTGATAAATGTGCTCTTTGCTTATGAATGTAGGAGCTCAAAATGCCAACCAAGAGAGAAGGAGTCTTCACATCAAGGGTCAAGTCTATCAGCCCTCAGTACACAGGGTTGACAGGGACAGACAACTTAGACATTGGGTACCTAGAACAGGTGGGAGGGAAAGAGCTATAAAGGCATGAAGTGGCTGGCTTACAAGTTTTCAAGAGTGTGCTTAGTTTCAGAACAAGGGAGATAAGGTAGCACATCCACTGAATAGTTTTCATCTGTTTAGATGGGTCTGGTGAAAGGGGATGGGAATAGAGTACTTTTGATTCAATTGTGAGTAATGGTTATCATGACTAATTGCACTTGTCACAACTGTAAAGGTAGAAGATGTCACAACTGCAAAGGTAGAAGATGTATATTAAAAAAAAAAAAAAAAGAGTTATTCTTACATCCCTGAAACAGAGGACCCTAGGACAATCAAGAGGGAAGAGCATGAGCAGAACATGGGACCCTAACCAGAGAGCAGCAACACCAGAGATGGAGGCAGAGGTGATGGCATGGAAAGATGAGCAGCTGAGGATTCTAGAACCATGGAAAGAGAAAGGCTGTCTGCTGGTGGCCAGGAGGTTGGCTTGCAAAATGTGTCCTTTGGTTGTTTAAATGATTATATATTCCTGCTTGTTTTTGCATACATAGAAAAAAAAGAGAGAGAGAGAGGGAATAGAGGCAAATATGTTAATAGATGGTGCATGGAGGGGATTGTAATCATGGCAATGAGATAAAATACAATAGGTTGAGTGCAAAACCTATGTTCTGCCATGTACACTATCACTCAATTCACAATAAAAGCTTTTTTTTTTTTTTTTTAATGGAATTGCCTTGAAGAAGAAGAAGAAAATTCAGGAGCAAACCCATTCTGGTGCCTCTTATTAGTCTTACTTTCTTTTATTGTCCTCATAATCCTTCAAAGAAGCTTTTAAGAATCTTTTGTAATTCTTTGATTGAGGTTGTTGTTATTGTTAAGAGCTGTTGAGTTGGCACTGACCCATAGGATCCTGTATAGGGTTTCCAAGGAGCAGCTGGTGAACTTGAACCACCAACCTTGAAGTTCAAATGGCATATTAACCCACAGCGCCACACCAGGACTCCTCACTTCTCCTTTTTGACCTTGCTTGGATAATGCATGGACCGCAAAGTCAGTTTGAACTGCAAGGTCAGCAGTTTAAATTCACCAGCCACTCCTCTGAAGCCCTATTGTTGTTGTTGTTGTTAAGTGCCATCGAGTCAGGTCCGACCCATAGCGACCCACAGGCACATAATAACAACAACAATAGGAGAAATTAAAATTGGAAAAGAAGTGGAAATAAAATTGTAGTCCTCACCTCACTGACTTGAGGAAGAAAGCATGGCTACCATACTGGAAAGGAGGGTTGCTCTGAGTTGGAAGCAACTCAACGGCACCTAACAACACCACTGCACCATTATGTTTGAGTTCCTGGGTTTTTGTTGTTGTTGCTAAGTGCCATCGAGTCGATTCTGACTCATAGTTACATTATACAGGGTTTCTGAGAAGTAGCTGGTGGTTTTGAACCGCTGTCCAGTGCTTATCCTACAATGTCACACCAGGAGGCCAGTCCCTGGGTCATGCACATGATTAGCAAGCTCCACTGCTAACCGAAAGGTAGGAAATTCAAGTCCACCAGAGGCACCTCGGAAGAAAGGCCTGGCAAAAATCAGGCATTGAAAGCCCTGTGAAGCAGTTTTACTTTGACACAAAGAAAGTCACTATGAGTTGGAATCAACTCAACGGCAACTGGATTTTTTTTTTTTTTTAAATCATGTGTTAATGTCTGAGGCATACATCACACCAAGGTACACTGTGACGACCTTCCCTGGCATTTTTCATTGAATCATCACAGCATTCTCAGGCATTAGAACAATTAGTGCATCAGATGAAGGAACTGAGGCTCAGAAAAATATTAAGACGCCTAACCAAGTCACACAGTCGGTAAGAACTAGCACCAGGACTGGAACCTAGGTGTGCCTCATTCTCAAGGCTTTTGTTTTTCTTCTACTACACGCTGCCACTCAACCATTCTACTTCTTGTTGTTGTTGTTAAGTGTCATCGAGGAGGTTCGGATGCATAATGACCCTGCTTAGAGTTTCTGAGGAGCGGCTACTGAGTTAGAACTGCCGACCTTGTAGTCAATAGTCCAGTGCTTATCCTACAGAAAGCGCCACAGCAGGACTCCGTTCTACTTGGGTATCCAAATTATAAGAAAAATGATCATCAAAGAAGGAAAATGTTTCTTTTAAGCTCTAAACGCAGCTCTATTTAAAGAGAATATGTTTACATTTTCTTCTCACATAATGAAGTACCTGGCACAAAATAGG
>NW_006408531.1:14699976-14705718 GCF_000296735.1 Chrysochloris asiatica
CTTACCAGAGCTCCTTTAGGAAAGAAAAATTACCCTTCCTTTAGGAAAGGTAATTTAACCAGCACCAGGAAGTTCCACAGACTTGTGGCATTTTAACATTACAGCTCCATAGACTTGAGAGTCTCATCACTGACAGAACAATTCTGTGACAAGCAATAGCACACATTCTGTTCAGTGCCCTTCTCTCCTTTTGTCCTATATCTCCTCCTACCCACCCCACCATCCCACCCCCTCATCAAGCTCTAATCCTATTGAAGTCCACCGAAAATGGGATTAAAGGACATACAGCCAGCAAAGAAATCCTTCATTTTCACACTGAGCATTTTCTTCTCACAGCACATACATTTTATTAAATACTGTATGCCCTTGTTATGACTCCTTCTTCAGGAGAAGTGATCCTCTCAGGAAATGTATAACAAAAGGCAGAATGCGAAAGAGAAAACTGAGTGGACTAAACGTGTTATTCAAGCTTTCAGCCCAAATGAAAAACAGCCAAACCTCCACAATTAGGTAATGCCAGCTGTTTAAAATCATGTGCTGTTTTAAATGTGGGTGATCTTCAAAGGCCCAAATGCCAAATCAAACCCATTGTCATTGATCTGATTCCTAACAATCCTATAGGACTGAGTAGAGCTACCCCATAGGGTTTCCAGGCTTGTAAAACTTTCTGGAAGTGTACTGCCACATTTTGCTTCTGCAGAGCAGCTGGTGGATTAAAAGAACAACTTTTTGATTTGCAGCTAAGCACTTTAACCACTGTGCCACAAGCGCTCCTTTCAAAGACCAGATCTGTACTGTGAAATAAGCACAGTTCTGTTCTGGACATTAAAACAACAACAACATCAAAATACACCCACTGCCATCCAGTCAATTCCTACTCAGAGCAACCCCATAGAACGGAGTAGAACTGCTCCCTAGGGTTTCCGAGTTTGAAAGTCTTTATAGGTGCTGTTGTTGTTGGTAGGTGCCATTGAGTTGTTACAACTCATAGTAACACTGCCCAATCCTGGGCTAACCTCACAATTGCTGCTATGCTTAAGCCCATAGCTGCTGCCACTGTACCAATCTATCTCTTAGAGAGTCTTCCTCTTTTTCTCTGACCCTCCACTGTACCAAACATGATATCCTGATAATTTGTTCAGAGTATGAAAGATGAAGTCTGGCTATCCTGGCTTCCAAGGTGTATTCTGGCTGTACTTCTTCCAACATGATCTGTTTGTTCTTTTGGCGGCCCATGATACTTTCAACATTCTCCTCCAACACCATAACTCAAATGCATCAATTCTTCTACGATCTTCCTTATTCACTGTCCAGCTTTCACATGCATACAAAGTTACTGAAAATACCACGCATGGCTTGGGTCAGGCACATCTTAGTCCTCAAACTGTTATCTTTGCTCTTCAACACTTTAAAGATGTTTTGTGTGCAGCAGATTTGCCTAATGCAACAAACACATCATTTGATTTCTTGACTGCTGACTCCATGAGAGTTGATGGTTAATCCAAGCAAAATTAAGTCTTTGACAACTTCAATCTTTTCTCCATTTATATGGATGTTGTTTAATGGTCCAGTGGTGAGGATTTTTGTTTTCTTTACATTGAGATGCAATCCATACTGAAGGCTGTGGTCTTTGATCTCCATCAGTAAGGTTTGTGTGTTTTTTTATTTTTATTGTGGCTTGAGTGACATTTTATAGGGCAGATAATCACTTTTACATTCAATGAATCAGATTGCAAATGATTACAAACTCCTCCATGAACCATCAGTTAACAATATTTATCTCTATTCCCTTTTTAAAATTATTTTTGATGTACACAAGCCACACAGAAAATCTATATTCATTTAAGTGTCCATAGGCTACATTTTGCAAGCCAGCTTCCTGCCTGCGGCACACAGCCTTTCTCATTCCATGGGCCTCGAGTCCTCAGCTGCTCTCTCTCCGTCATTGCCTCTGCCACTGTCTCTGCTGTCACCATTTTTCTGGTTAGGATCCCACACTCCACTCAGGCACTTCCATCTTGATGGTCATAGAGTCCTCTGTTCCTGAAATGAAAGGTTAACTACTCTCCACATTTAGTTACACCTTTTCTACATTTACACTTGACAATCATACTTAGTCCTGCTAACAATTACTCATAATTGAATCATTAAATCCTATTAGCATCATCTCCCATCCCCTTTCACCAGATCTATCTGGAAAAGAGGAAAACTATTCAGTGGGGGTTTTAACCTTACCCCCCTCATTCTGAAACTAAGCACACTCAATGAAATCTTACAAGCCAGCCACTTCCTGCCTTTATGTTGTTGTGAAGTACCATCAAGTTGATTCCGACTCATAGCAACCCTGTATAGATAGGATGTCCAAGGAGCAGCTGGTGAGCTTGAATCACCGACCTTGCAGTTCAAACGACTTTTCAGTCAACCTCCTTTTTTTTTTTTGATAGCCAATGTCTAAGTTTACCATCCCTATTAACCCAGTGTACTGAGGAGGCAAGCTTGATCCTTAATACGAAGAATCCTTTCCTTTTGGTTGGAATTTTGAGCAACTACATCCATAAGCAAAGGTCCAATTCATCAAACCATAGCAATTTACACTTGCTCCTTGTATCAAAGGAGCTCTGGTAGCACAGTGGTTATGATTTGGGATGCTGACCTCAAGGTCAACAGTTCAAAACTAACAGCCTTCCTGTGGGAGAAAGATGAGGCTTTCTGCTCCTGTAAAGATTTACGGGAGCCTCAGAAACCCTATGCTCGGTCTCTAGGAGTTGGAAATGACTCCACAGCACACCACCACCCTGCATCAAACTTCTTTATCTTCATCTAGTTGAGTTCTGGTCAACAAGGCATCCAAGCTAGATCAAATGGGTGGTGGTGGTGGTGGTTATGTGCTGTGGAGTTAATTCCGACTCATAGCGACCCTGTACAAGGTTTCTGAGGCTGTAAATCTTTACGGGAGCAGAAAGCCTCATCTTTCTCCCATGCAACAGCTGGTAGTTTCAAACTGCTGACCTTAAGGTTCGCAACCCGATTTGTAACCATTACGCTACTCCTGGAAATTTGTGAATTCTTGCACACCTCTGCCCTACCCGACCCCCATCAGTAAATAGTTTAAGTCCACTTGGCTTTCAGCAAGCAAGGTTGTATTATCTGCATATCACATGTTGTTAATGAGTCTTCCTCCAATCCTGATGCCATGTTATTTTTCATATAATCCAGCTTCTTTGTTTATGTGCTCAGCATACAGATTAACTACGAATCGGGCTGCGAACCTTAAGGTCAGCGGTTCGAAACTACCAGTCGCTCCATGGGAGAAAGATGAGGCTTTCTACTCCCGTAAAGATTTACACCCTCGGAAACCCTGTACAGGGTCGCTATGGGTTGGACCCGACTCAATGGCACTTAACAACAACAACAACAGTGAAAGAATACAACCCTGGCACATATCTTTCCTAATTTTAAACATTCAGTGTTTCCTTGTTCTGTTTGAACAACTGATACTTGGTCTATGTACAGGTTCCTCATGAGCTCAATTAAGTGTTCTGAAATACTCATTTTCTGCAATGTTGTCCATAACCTGTTATTATCCACATAATCAAAAGCCTTTGCATAGTAAATAAAGCACAGGTGAACATCTTTCTGGTATTCTCTGCTTTTAGCCAAGATCTTTCTGATGTCAGCAATGATATTCCTCATTCCATGTCCTCATCTGAATCCAGTTTGAACCTCTGGAAGTTCTCTGTTAATGTACTGTTGCAGCCATTTTAAAATTATCTTTAGTAAAATTTTATTTGCATGAGATATTAATGATATTGTCCAATGATTTCTGCAGTCCGTTTGGTCACCTGTCTTTGGAATTGGCACAAATATAGATCTCTTAGAATCAGTTGGGCAGATAGTTGTCTTCTAAATTTCTTTGCATAGATGGGTGCTATGGTGTCTTGAATTTACTTGATGGAGCTTTTCTATCCAATGCCTTCATTCTTACCAAGTAAGTGAGTGGGACCCTACAAATAAAGTTTACAGGGCTCTGAGTCTGCAATTGGTTAGTTTTCCCATCCAGCTAGATTTAAAAGAGTCATCTCAGAAGCAGGAACAGACGATCCCAGGACATCAAGAAAGAGGAGCATGAGTAGAAGGTGAGATCCCTACCTAGAAAAGCAGCGCTAGCAGAGGTGGCTACATGGAGTGCCTGTGGGCATCTAGGCCACATACTAAGTAAAGCTGGGTGTCTGGTGACAGGAGACTAGCCTGAAGAATGTGCCCTTTGGATATTTATAGACTTACTGAAGGAGCTTGCTAATACTGCAGGGCAGAGGCCACTAGACCACATGGCTGAGAGGCTGAAGACAAGAGTGAGGTGTGCCTGCAATAGGGCAGACAAGAGGTGTTCCTGACTGGAGAAGTGATGCATCTTGAGTATTTCTAATCCTGAATTGTACCCTGTTCACTTCCCTAATAAATCGCAGAATCTTGAGTGTTATTATGAGTTCTGTGTGTCCATTGTAATGGATTGTCGAACCCAGATGTGAAGCAGAAAGTGTTGTGGAAGGAATAGTTGGTGTCAGAATAGGGTAAAGAAGGTTGTAGGGTGGAGGCCTATCTGACCTCCACATCACAGAGATTGGCCTTGGGTTGATATTGAGTTCGATTCTCCTTCCCCCTGGTAAAGCCAGAGGAAGTCAGATATGGCCCCCACATGGTTTTCACAGGTGCAGAATGCCTCATCTTTCTCCTGTTCCATATAGACCCTAAGGTTTCTCAACAGTTCTGTCAGGTGGTTTGTTGTCAATTGAAATATGACAACATTTTGCTTTCAAAGGTTATTTCAAATGGAGACTTTGTACCCTTCCTTTATTCTACAATACAATCTTTTTCTTCTTCATTTTCCTCCTCCCCTTCTCTTCCTCCTTCTCCCTAAAATTTTATTAAATTCCTTTAGTTAATATTTGTTGACTATAGATTGTGGGATTGTACTATTTACACGCTATTTATCTCCCCTTTTTGATAACTTCTCTCAAATAAATTATTAAGACTTCCTGCAAAATAACTAAAATCACTATTTTTATTAATATAAATACTAAATCTTATTTCAGACAGCCAAAGGCATCTGGCTCCACTCTAGAAATCTTCAGAATTCACAGATATTACCGTGGAGGGTCAGAGAAAAAGAGGAAGACCTCTAACGAGATGGATTGACCAGGCGGCATCATTGATGGACTCAAGTGTGGCAGCGGTAGTGAGGTTGGCCCAGGATCGGACATTGTTTCATTCTACTGTGCATGGGGTCGCTATGAGTCGGTTCCGACTCGATGGCACCTGACAACAACAACAACAACAACTGTGCTACAAAAGCAATTTTTTTTAAGTACACAATAGATTTAATACATCAAATTTATCAACTCTGAAATAATGATCTTTAACATTTTGATTACTAGGCAAGACTATGGAAAACTAGAAGTCATGAAATATAGTATTAGAGAGTTTTATTGAAGTACGGAAATACCTACAGGGGAAAAATGCTATATATAGCAGCATCTCATGCAGGGGAGATATCTCATACAAAGCAGTGCCTCCTGGTGCTCACAGTCTAAGTGGGTTTTTGTTTTTGTTTTTTAATGTTTTATTG
The DNA here is from genome assembly GCF_000296735.1 of Chrysochloris asiatica. Taxonomy (NCBI): domain Eukaryota; kingdom Metazoa; phylum Chordata; class Mammalia; order Afrosoricida; family Chrysochloridae; genus Chrysochloris; species Chrysochloris asiatica. Next base: position 14,705,603 of record NW_006408531.1, read on the forward strand.
TGAATTATATGATAGTTTACATGGGAGAACTTTAGTTTTACATTCATTCCATCTTATATCATCTCACTGCCATGGTTCCAATCCCCTCCATGCATCATCAACCACCCAAAGGGTAT
>NW_006408531.1:14708786-14712580 GCF_000296735.1 Chrysochloris asiatica
ACTGTCATTTTTGGTATAGAGGAATCCAACTGATTTTTGTATGTTAATCTTATACCCTGCCACTTTGCTGAATCTTCCAATGAGGTCTAGTAGCTACAAAAGCAATTTTTAAAAATTCAAAAAGAAAGTGATACATAATATGATATAATAAAATATAATAAATTTCACTTAAAAACAAAACCCAAGTATATGGAGGAGTCCTGGTGTGGTGCTGTAGGATCAGCACTGGACACCAATCATAAGGTTGTTGGTTCAAACCCAATAGCTACTACTCAGAAACCCTATACATGGTTGCTATGGAGTCCTGGTGTGGCGCTGTGGGTTAATGCGTCAGACTGCAAAGTCATTTGAACTGCAAAGTCAGTGGTTCAAGCTCTCTAGCTGCTCCTTGGAAACCCTATACAGCGTCACTATGGGTCAGAATCAACTTGATGGCACTTAACAACAACATGAGTCAGAACCGACTCGACAGCACTTAACAACAACTCAGTCACTGGGTGGGAGTTAAGAAGACTTTGGATAGCCACATCAAGTAAATTCACAGTTTATGTATATATATGCATTACCAGATTTTTTAAAAAAAAGGAAGGAAGGAAGAAAGAAAGAAAATCTAAGCTTTTGTTCACTAAGGACTCAAACCTAAGGTTTCAAAATTATAAATGCTTTCTTCTGTTCTGGCCAGGGAATTCTTTTATTATGACAGGAAATGCCTTTGCTTTCAATTATCACTACAGCTACCACTCCAGTTTTTCCTGTTTTTATAGTTTTTTTGTTTTATTATGAATGGACTGAAAGTTTACAGAGTGTCCAGAAGGTGGAGGAAGAGAGCCACTTTAGACACTAAGAAGCTCAGTCTGACAGACTTTTTGCATCCCTGAGGCCTAGTCACTATGAATCACAATCAGCTCAGTGACAATGGCTTTGCTTTGATTTTAAGGAGTAGTAGTTCTGGTAGAGTTGTTGTTGTTGTTAAGTGCCATCGAGTCGGTTCCGACCCATAGCGACCCTGTACAGGGTTTCCGAGGGTGTAAATCCTTACAGGAGTAGAAAGCATTTACGAATTGGGCTGTGAATCCAAGGTCAGCAGTTCGAAACTACCATCTGTTCTGCGGGAGAAAGATGAGGCTTTCTGCTCCTGTAAAGATTTATAGCCTTGGAAACCCTATACAGGGTCACTTATACAGCACATCACCACCAACTTGCATGGTGCAGAAGGGACTATGTAGCCATTTTATCCTTTTTGAATCTTTAACTTTTAGCTTCCAGGCAGGAATGTTGTTAAGTGCTGTCAAGTGGTTTCCAACTTATTCTGACCCAGTATAGAGTTTCTGATGAGTAACTGGTGAGTTTGAACTGCTGACCTTGTGGCTCTAACAGACCTTAAAGTCCTGAGCTTATCCCACAGCAGCACAACTGGAAAAATCCCCCTTAAAGGAGTCCTAGGAATCCTAGTGTGGCAATGTAGGATAAGCACTGGACTGCTAACTGCAAGGTTGGCAGTTCAATCCTATTAACGAGTCCTAGGAATTCTAGTGTGGCAATGTAGGATAAGCACTGGGCAGCTAATTGCAAGTTCGACAGTTCAAACTTATCAGCCTCTTCATGGGAGAAAGATGAGTTTTTCTGCTCCTGCAAAGATTTGCAGTCTCAAAAACCCTTTACACAGTTATTATGAGTTAGAATTGACTTGTTGGTAGTGAATTTGGTTTTTGGTTTTCAAGGAACCTTGGTGGAGTTGTATAAGCACTGGACTGCTAACCACAAGGATGATGTTCAAACTCACTGAGGGAGAAAGATGACGTTTTCTGCTCCCATAAAGGAAACCCTATGCAGGATCGCTGTGAGTTGGAATCAAATTGATGACAGTGAGTTTAGCTTTGGTTAAAGCAGTATTACTCTAAGGGACATTTCTTAGGAAAAAGCTAGTAAAAGTTCTTAGGCCTAACGAAGAGAATAGGCATCATTCTGATTCAGTTTGGTTTAGTTTCTTCACTGATCCTCTACTACGTATCTGCCGTATGCCATCTGATCTGAGATTGGAGGTTTCCTTGATCAGAACCTTTATTACTCATAGCAGAAAGTTTCTACCTGCTCTCAGACATCACTTTAAAACTGTGTTCTTAAAAAAAAAAAAAACCCACTGTATTCTAATTACATGATGTCTAATTGGGTATACAAGAAGCTCTGGTAGTGTAGTGGTTACAAATCGGACTGCTAATCTCACGGTCAGCAGTTTGAAACTACCAGCTGTTCCACAGGAGAAAGATGAGGCTTTCTGCTCCCGTAAAGATTTACAGCCTCAGAAACCTTGTACAGGGTCGCTCTGAGTCGAAACCGACTCCACGGCACATAACAACAACAAGTGGGTATACAATCTAATTCCAGATAATTTTCATCACTCCAAAATCAAACAAAAACCCATCCCTCTCTCCCCCCACGTCTCTTATTGTTGTTGTTGGTGTCATCAAGTCAGAACTGACTCATAGCGACCCTATATACAACGAACGAAACACTGCCCAGTCCTGAGCCATCCTCACAGCCATCCTCACACTTGATCCCATTATTGTTGCCACAGTGACAGTCCATCTTGTTGGAGGTCTTCCTTTTTTTTTTTTTTTTACCAACTCTCCACTTTACTAAGCATGATGTGCTTCTCCAGAGGATGGTTCCTCTTGTGAACAAGTCTAAAGTATGAGAGATGAAGTCTAGCTATCTTGACTTCTAAGGAGCATTTTGGTTGTATTTCTTCTAATGCAGATTTGTTTGTTCTTCTGGCAATATATGGTACTTTTAATATTCTTCTCCAACACCATAATTCAAAACCATCAATTCTTCTATGGTCTTTCTTATTCATTGTCTAATTTTCACTTGCAATGAGGCTATTGGAAATTTCAGTTGGTATTCTTGGAACTCTGTTTTTCATTCATGCCTTTAGTGCAGCTTGGACTTCTTCCTCCAATACCATTGGTTCCTAGTCATAAACTACCACCAGATATGGTTGAATGTTGACCAGTTCTTTCTGATACAATGACTTTTTGTGTTCCTTCCATCTTCTTTTTGACGCCCTGGAGAAGGACATCATGCTTGGTAAAGTGGAGGGCCATAGCTACCCCAATGGCAGCAGCAATGGGCTCAAGTATAAAGAGAATTATGGGAATGACGCAGGCCCCAGCAGTGTTTTGTTGTGCATAGGGTCACTATAAGTCAGAACTGACTGAATGGTACCTAATAACAACATACTCAAGGTTGTATTTTGGCTCTTATGGACCTATTTTAATTTTCTTAAGCTTTAAGCAGAATTTGTATATGAGCAATTGATGGTATGTTTCATAGTCTGCCCCTGACCTTGTTTTGACTCATGAGATAGAACTTCTCTGTCATCTCTTCCCACAGATGCAGCCAGTTTGATTTCTTGACATCATTTTTATTTTCAATATATTTTATACATTCTGGAGCTGGCTGCTTCAACTGATCTTCCAATTCACTGATTCACTCCTTACCTCTATTCAGTCTAATTTTTATCTGATTTTTTTGTTGTTGTTGTTAGGTGCCAGTACCGACTCATAGCGACCTTATGCACAGTAGAACGAAACACTGCCCGATCCTGGGCCAACCTCACTACTGTTGCCACGCTTGATTCCATCGATGCTGCCACTTGGCCAATCCATCTTGTTGGGGGTCTTCCTCTTTTTCTCTGACCCTCCATCTTACCAAATATGATGTCTTTCTCCAGTGACTGGTTCCTCCTGACAATATGTCTGAAGTATGAGAGACGAAGTTTGGCCATCTTGGCC
>NW_006408531.1:14719115-14720046 GCF_000296735.1 Chrysochloris asiatica
AAAGGCTGAGCATGTTCTTCCCTTTTAGTTTTCTAACTCCAGGTCTTTGCACATTATATCATAATATTTGACTTTGTCTTCTAGAACTGACCTTTGACATTTGCTGTTCAGCTCTTTGACATCCTCATTTCTTCCATTTGCTTTAGCATGTCTAAGCTGGAGAGCAAATTTCAGAGTCTCTTTTGAAATGCATTTGGTCTTTCCTTTCTCTCCTGTCGTTTTAATGCCTCATCTGTGATTTTTATGTCATCTGGCAGCTCTTCAGGTCTTCAGTCATTAGCGTTTAATGTATCAAATCTGTTCTTCAGATGGTCTCTAAATTCAGGTGGGCTATATTCCAAGTCATATTTTGGCTCTTGCGGAGTTTTTGTAATTTTCTTCAGCTTCAGACTGAACTTTTATATGAGTAATTGACAGTCTGTTCCACAGTCAGCCCCTGACCTTATTTTAGATGAAGATATTAAAACTTTTCTACCATCTCTTTCCACAAATGTTGTCAATTTGATTTCTGTGTATTCCATCTGGTGAGCTCCATGTGTACAGTCACTTTTTATGCTGATTTTTAAAGATATTTGCAATGAATAAGTCATTGGTCTTATAAAATTCTATTATGCAATCTCCAGCATCATTTCTGTCACCAAGACTGTATTTTCCAACTACTGAACCTTCTTCATTTCCAAACTGTGTATTCCAATTGCCAGTAATGATCAATACATCTAGATTGCATGTTTGATCAATTTCAGACTGAAGACGTCGGTAGAATTCTTAAATTTCATCATCACTGGCTTGAGTACTTGGTACATAAATTTGAATAATTATTGGTATTAACTGGTCTTCCTTGTTATTGCTGTTGTTGTTGTTGTGATGTGCCATAGAGTCAGTTCCGACTCATAGCCACCCTGTACAGGGTTTCTGAGGCTGTAAATCTTTA
>NW_006408531.1:14720351-14723669 GCF_000296735.1 Chrysochloris asiatica
GATACAAAATGGCCAATGTCAGTCCATTTCATCTAACTAATGCCATTTCATTTTTGACAGCTTCCAGATTTCCTAGATTCATACTTCATACATTCCACATTTCTCCTTATTTTGTGTTGTGCCTCATTAGCAACATACACCTGTTATGCTGAATGCTAAACATTTGAAAGTAGACTGTGTCTCCTTCTTCCTAGTCTGTCTTAGTCTGGAAGCTCAGCTGAAACCTGTCCACCTTGGATGACACTGCTGGTATTTAAAATACCGGTGGCATAGCTTCCAGAATCACAGCAATGTTCAAGACACTCCAGTACGACAAACTGACAGATGAATGATGGATACACACCTGAGCCTTCCTAAATACCTGTTACCATCGAGTCTGCTATGACTTATAACAACCCCATAGCAGAATAGAACTGCTCCCATAGAGTTCAGAAAGCTATCATATTTGTGGAAGCAGATAGTCACAACTGACTTCCTAGAGAGGCTGGTGGGTTCCAACCCCAACCTTTTAGCTGGCAGCCCAGCTTTGCCACTTTGCCATTTCACCACCAGAACTCCTTGCGCTCCTAAATAAACACTGCAAATATTTTATAGATACATAGAATTCGGATTTGATCAAAATCAGTCAGCCAGTCAGCTTCAATGTCAAAAACTCCATTCTCAACAGTCCTGACTAGCTATCAGGCACTTCATTAAATCTAATATTTTAATTTAAATTATGAGACAGGAGAAAGAATCAGAACATTGTAGACTACATGGAAAAACTATCACATGGCAAAGCAAGTGTGTGTTATGGAGGCTGGGAGAAGAGGGAGGCAGAGAGGACACTTTTGCCAGTCTTTATTTTTTTAATATAGTTTCAGGTGGCCAAAGTCCACCTTCACTGTAGGGAATGCCAATAGGCTGCATTCTTAGATGCAGACACTGCGAACCCTCTCTATAACGGTGTGTTGCATGGCAGAAAGCCTGGCACATCTACAATATATTTTTGCAATTAATTGTTTTTATTTCTTTTAGTTTAAGTGTCTAAAATCTTTTCTTTTTTGACTGCTCCCATAATTTATAACAATGATAGAATGTTGGTAATCATAATCGTATATTGTTCTTGTTAAGTGCTGTCAAGTCTGTCCCAATTCATAATGACCTGTATAGGATTTCTAAGGAGCAGCTGGTGAGTTTGAACCACTGACCTTGTGGTGTGGTTAAAAACAATCTTGTAGTCCAGTGCTTTAGCCCACAGCACTACACCAGGACTCCAGTATTAGTATGTTGCTGTTGTTGTTAACTGCCATCAAGTTGGTTCCTACTTATAGCGACCCTGTATAGAGTTTCCAAGGAGCAATTGGTAGGTTTGAACTGCCAACCTGTGGTTCGCAATACAGTGCTCATCTGATCCACAGCGTCTCACCAGAGGTCCTTGGAGGGGAAAGGAACTAGAGGTATAGCTGATTTCTTTGCACTAAGCAATATATGTTTTTCTTGTATCATCAATCAGTTTTGACTCACAGCAATCAGCAATAGGGTTTCTTTAAGACTGTAAATATTTGTAGGAGCAGAAAACCTCATCTTTCTCCCTCAAAGCAGCTGGTGGGTTCAAACCATTAAGCCTGTGGTTCAAAATCCAGTGCTTATCCTCCAGAACTCCATGTTCCCCAGCAGTATATGAGGGGACTTCATAGAGTATCTAGGAAAATTCCATATCTTTACAGTTTATTTTTCTATGAAAATTTTGAAACTCCTTGTTCGAAGCACTTTACATAGATTATTTCTTTCATGTAGACATTATTCATGCACATGCATAAACTCAGATTTTCACATTTTAGTAAACTATATAGGAGCCCTGGTGGTGAATGGTTAAGTGATTCAAACCCACCACTTGCTCTGCAGGTGAACAGGGCTGGTGACCTGTTCCCATGAAGATTTCCACCTAGGAAACCTTATGGGATAGTCCTACTCTATCTTACAGGCTTGCTGTGAATCAGAATCGACTTGGCGGCGCAGATAGTGTGGAACGTCATGAGCAAGGCTGTAGGTAACATTTTTGTCAAATTTTTATCTCTTTAGTGAAATGTCTGAATATTTATACTAAATGAGATACAGGCTGTAAATAGCTTCCCATTTCGCTGTTTTTTATTTGTTACATATTATATTTGCAGATTTGTTGGGGAGGACAATTTAATACTTAAGATGAGATATCATGTTCCAGGGAGGATTGATGGTTACTTTTTATCAGGAGTCTTGGATGACTAAGGCTCAGAGCATTTGGAGAACTAGCATTTTGACTGGCTCCTTAATTCAATATGAGAATGAGATTATTCAAATCTAAGTTGCAGACCTAGTAAGGGTCTTTCTATTTCTAATTTATGCTTAGTCTTTCGTGCAGCCCTTTGAGGTCCCTACCCAAATTGAAGAGTGTATATCAGCTGATACCTCTGGTAGGTCCCTTCCAACTCACCTGAGAGGCTATCATACACACCGTTCACAGATGTTTCCCAGATGGAATTATCCAGGGCAAAATTGTCCAATTTACTTCCTTGCCTACCATCTCTTCCAGGTCTTAGAACTCTACTATTAGACTTTAAATGCCTTCAAATTGTATATATTTGGTACCACACCAGGACTATATGCATATTGGAGTTCTGGTGTGGCATTGTAGGATAAGTACTGGATTGTTAACCACAAAGTCATTGGTTCAAACTCACCAGTTGCTCCTCAGAAACACTATTCAGAATCACTATGAGTTGGAACAGACTCGATGGCACTTAACAACAACAGCAACTGATATACACCTATATAACAGCAAATATATATAATTCAAAATAACAGAAAACAACAAATGCTGTTGAGAATATGGAGAGATTGGCACTTTGCTACATTGCTCGTGGGACAGTAAAATGGCTCAAACACTGGGGAAAACTATATGGAACTTCTTTGGAAAGCTGTACATAGAAATGGAAATTCCTTATGGCCCAGCAATCCTACTTGTCATATAACCACAAGAAATGAAAGTCCAGAAATGAGTTGATATATGCACACTGATGTTCATCACAGCACTGTTCACAATAGCAAAAAGTTGGGAACAGCCTAAATGCCCATCAAGGGAAGAATGGATAAACAAATTTCGGAGCACACACAATGAATGCTATGCAATGTGAAAGAATAACAATGAATCTGCAAAACACTTCATACCACGGATGAACCTGCAGGACATTAGTGGTGGCAGTTATGAGCCATCAAGTCAGTTCCAACTCATAATGCTCCTGTATAGTATTTCCAAGGCTATAAATCTTTACAGGAGCAGAAAAGTTTCATCGTTCT
>NW_006408531.1:14723769-14726975 GCF_000296735.1 Chrysochloris asiatica
ATATTTTAAATCCTCTTCACTTTCAGCAAGGAAGGTTGTATCATCTGCATATCGCAGGTTGTTAATGAGTCTTCCTCCAATCCTGATGCCATGTTTTCTTCATAGAACCCAGCTTCTCGGATGATTTGCTCAGCGTACAGGTTGAATAAGTATGGTGAGAGAATACAACCCTGTCGCACACACATTTTTAAATTATCAGATACACTGGGATTATTTCAAACCTTTATCTCTGTTTGGCTCCCTATTTGTAGATTCTTAATGTGGTGCCGTAGAGTCCTGGTGTGGCATTGCAGGATAATGCACTAGACTGAAAGATCTGTTTGAACCGCAAGGTCAGAGGTTCGAATTCACTAGCTGCTCCCTGGAAACCCTCTACAGGATCACTGTAAGTTGGAACCGACTCAGCAGCACTTACAACAAACCAACAAAAATACTTGTCCCACCTTGTTAATATTTCTTATTTCAATGTGTTTATTATATTTCTTTTAAATGATTAATCTACTGTTCTTTTGGCAAACTATGTGCTCATTAGATATCTTGAGTTTGTTTTCTTTACAACCCTTGAGAGTATTGGATAGTTTAGAAAAATGTCCAAAGGTCCAAAGGCCAGACCCAGTTTTGTCGCAGGCCTTTAGAGGAAAGAGGAGGCACCAGAAAAACTCTGTCACCATTTCTCTTCCACCCAAAGTCTTCCCAGGTCAGAGGGGGTACCCTCAAAGCCCTTCTCTAACTCCCAGAAATAAAGTAGGCTTGAGGGCTTGGGGGTGAGGAATGGGGATCTGACCACCCCAGTGAGTCACTCAACACCTGTTTTCCTCATCTCTCCCATATGCGGGGTTAGTGCAGCAGCCGGACTTTACTCCTGAGCACACCTGACACCTGCATGAGCAGTCAGTCTCCACAGGTGTGGGTGGGGCTGATGCTGATTATACCAAGGAAAAGCAGATGGGGGAGAGCTAGCTCTGTTAGGCTTTTTCCTTTCCCTATTTTTCTCTCTTCATTTCTTCCTGAAAATGAAATATCTTTTTGATGGTAATGATCTTTCCCTGACTGTGGTCTCTCAGGAAACCTGCCACCCTTTTTATCCCTTCAGAGGAGAATCTCCACCTGAGAAGGGAGGCAGTCTTCTGACAAGCACTTGGCTTCATTTCACCCTCTCCTTGGGGAGGTCTCTGTTGTGTCACAGCTGCTGGTCCCTGGAGACTTGGCTTGTGTATGGACTCTGAGGCAGCCCTTTAAACTCAGTGCTTTGAACCAGTTCATTGTGGTTCCACCCTCTGCTGAGGATTTGTGTTACCAACCCAGAGATACTGACTCACAATCTACAGTTTCACAAGATCCCCAGGTAAATTGAGTGATAATTTACATGGGAGAACACTGGTTTTACATTCATCATTTCATGCAATGATTACAATCTCCTCCATGCATCATCATTAAACAGTATTTGCTTCTATTCCCTCTTATTTGTTTGTTTGTTTTCTTTGGGGGTGGGGTGGGTGGAGTATGTATACAAAAACACTCAGGAATATATAATCATTTAAACAACCAAAGGGCACCTTCTGCAAACCTGCCTCCCCCCAGGTGATTCTTAGTATATATGTGAGTATATATGTAGGGACCTATATATATAAGAATCACTTGGAGATCTTGTTAAACTGTAGTCTCTGACTCAGTATATCTGGGGTGGAAATATAAATTGTCAGTGGGAGTAGAACTAGAATGAACCTTCGAGATCCTTTTTAAACCTTTTAGCATCACCTGTGTTTGGCAAAGCTGAGATGTCCAAACAAAGCATTCTTGAGTACCAGGAGATGACCAAATACTACAATACTCATGAAATGTTTTGATTTACAAGATAAGGGTTTTTTCCCCCTGATGCTCACATACTTCATCCCATCAATATTCCTGGGTTGTCTTCAGGTAATTGATGCATCCTGGCATACCCTGAAGGAGCCCTGGTAACAGAGTGCAAGCCACAAGTTCAACAATTCAAATCCACCAGCCACCTCTTGGGAGAAAGGGGAGGTTTTCTGCTCCCGTAAACATTTACAATTTCAGAAACCCTATATGGGGTCGCTATGAGTCAGAACAGACCCCACAATACACATGCCCACACTGGGATTTCATCCTCAACAACTGCCCCCTCCAAATTTAAATCCTCAAGAGGATGACAAAGCAAGACACAGTGTTCCCCCCTTTCTTTCCTTTCTTCTGCCCATCCCTTCCTCTCTCTTTCCCTTCTTCCTCCTAATTCTGTTTTATTTTTGTTTTTTTCCCAGCAGCCTCTACCTTAGATTATTACTACAGGGTCCCTTGGGAGAGAGAGATTCTGCCTTCACACTAGGATTATAGTGAAAACAGTATAATTATCTGCTCAAATATTTCACAGAAATACCAACAATCCAATAAGAAGAAAAAGGTTGGTGGGTTTGGAAACACCTCGTGCCTAAACCAGAATTATCTTTGGAGAAGAAAGAGACTCCACCAAACATCCTTACAGCATCAGTTGCTCAGGAAACCTTTATGCCTCTTTAGCAATTCTATGACTTCACAAAATTCCTCTGGAAGCAGGATTCAAGAAATCTTTGGCCTGAAGTGTCGAATCCACAATATCACATTACTTAAAATCTGTGACTTTCCATTCCTTGGAGTAAGAAAGGTGGTACTTATAGATCCTGGGGAGTCCTGGTGTGGCATTGTAAGATAAACACTGCTTGCAAGATTAGTTTAAATTGAATGGTTGGCAGTTCGAACGCACTAGCTGCTCCTTGGAAACCCTATACCGGGTCACTATGAATCAGAACCCACTCAATGGCACTTAACAAGAAGAAGACCTTGGGCAGCGATCCTTAGCAACTGGAATGAAGCAAAGGAAACCAGGAAAAGAGCAGCTGAAAAGTTACAGAGGATCTTCCTAATGTCCACAATGCAGCAGTTTTTGAATTATCTTCAAAAAATTTTTACTTGCATGTTATTTTAATGACATTGTTGGATGATTTCCACATTCCCTTGGGTTACCTGTCTTTGGAATGGGTACAAACATGGATCTCTTCTAATCAGTTGGCCAGGTAGCTTTCTTCTAAATTTCTTGGCAGAGATGAGTGCCTCCAGTGCTATATTAGGGTTTTTTGGGTTTTGTTTTAGTTTCAATTTGCTTTCCGTAAATTCCTCTAGCCTTGGTATTTGCCAATACCTTCAGTGCAGTT
>NW_006408531.1:14736035-14739210 GCF_000296735.1 Chrysochloris asiatica
CTTGTGTGGGGCTTTGGGTTAATGCACCAGACTGCAAAGCCATTTGAACTGCAAGGTTGGTGGTTCAAGCTCACCAGCTTCTCCTCAGAAACCCTATACAGGGTCACTATGGGTTGGAATTGACTCGACAGCACTTAACAACAACAACACACAACCTTAGAAAGAGCTCTGGTAGCATAGTGGTTACAAGTTGGGTTGCTAATCTCACGGTCAGCAGTTCAAAACTACCAGTGGTTCTGTAGGAGAAAGATGAGGTTTTCTGATCCTGTAATGATTTACAGCCTCAGAAACCCTATAACAGGGTCACTATGGATCAGAACCAACTCCACGGCACATAACCACCACCACCACCACCATACAACCTTGGAAAAACAGTGTTCTGTGGATAGATACATGGACAGATACAGAGGCTGAATGAGTATGGGAAGAAGAGTGGGCATATTCCTACAAATATATAAGGGTTAAAAAGAGGATATTTGTACATGGGTGTTTACCCTTATTACAAACACAGCTATGAATGGGGTGGAGCATACAGTGGGCAGAATGATGAAAACTTCTTACATTTTATCAAACATGTTAAGGCAAATTATTTGCTGGGCCTCATAGCTTGGTACCATAGTCTCAGGAGACACCATGGTCAATTGGCATAACATAGTCCATAAAGACAATGTTCTACAGCCTACTGTGGTGAGTTGTTTTTTGTTGTTAAGTGTCATTGAATTGGTTCCAACTCATAGTGACCCTGTATAAGGTTTCTGAGGAGCAGCTGATAAGGTTGAGTCTTGTAGTTCAAACTGAACTTGCAGTAGAGTGCATTAAACTACAGCGCCCCACCAGGACTCCTTGGTGAGTACAGTCTGGAATCTTACAAGCTCATGAGTGGCCATCTAAGGTGAAACTATTGGTCTATCCCCACCACTCATCTGTCAGTTTGTCGTACAGTGGTGACTTCCATGTTGCTGTGATTCTGAAAGCTATGCCATGGACATTTTAAATACCAGTAGGGTCATCCACAGTGGACAGGTTTCAGCTGAGCTTCCAGATGAAAACAGACTAAGAAGAAGGAGAGATGGATTACTTTAGAATGTTGTTGTTGTTAAGTGCCGTCGAGTTGGTTCCGACTCATAGCGACCCTGAACAGGGTTTCCGAGGCTGCAAATCTTTACGGGAGCAGAATGCCTCATCTTTCTCCTGTGGAGCAGCTGGTAGTTTTGAACCGCTGACCTTGTGGTTCGCAGCCCAATTCGTAACCACTACGCTACCAGAGCTCCTTAGAATAGTCACAGAAAATCCTATGAATAACAGTGGAACACTGTCAGCACCAGATTATTGAATATTGAAACATGAAGAAAAGCACCAGAATATTGTCAGATATAGTGCCAGAAGATAAGCCCCTCAGGTTGTAAGGCACTCAAAATGTGACTGGAAAGAGTTGTCTCCTCAAAGTCAGTTGACTGTGATGACATGAATGGAGTAAAGCCCTTGGGACCTTCCTTTGCTGATGAAGCACAGCTCAAAATGAAGGAAAACAACTATAAACATCCATTAATAATCAGAACATGGAATGTACAAAGTATGAATATAGGAAAATTGGAAATTGTAAAAAATGAAATGGAACATATAAACATCAGTATTCTAGGCATTAGTGAGCTGAAATGGACTGGTATTGGCCATTTTGAATCTGACATTTACATGGTTTACTATGCTGGGAATGACAAAGTGACAAGGAATGGCATCCTGTTCATCCTTAAAAAGAATATATCAAGATCAGTTATGAAGTACAATGCTGTCTGTGATAGGATAATATCCATACACATACAAGGAAGACCAGTTAATACCACTATTATTCAACTTTATGCACCAACCACTAAAGCCAGTGATGATGAAATTGAAGAATTCTACCAACTTCTTCAGTGTGAAATTGATCAAGCATGCAATCAAGATGTATTGATAATTACTGGAATTGGAATGCAAAGGTTGGAAACAAAAAGGAAGGATCAATAAATGGAAAATATGACATTGGTGATAGAAATGATGCTGGAGATTGCATGACAGAAATTTGAAGAAGACCAATGACTTCTTCATTGCAAATACCTTTTTTAAACCACATAAAAGATGACTATACACATGGACCTCACCTGATGGAATACACAGAAATCAAATTGATTACATCTGTGGAAAAAGAGGGTTGAAAAGCTCCATAATATCAACCGAAATAAGGCCAGGGACAGACTGTGGAACAGACCATCAATTGCTCACATGCAAATTCAGACTGAAGCTGAAGAAATTTCAAAAAGTCCATAAGAGCCAAAATATGACCTTGAGTATATCCCACCTGAATTTAGGGATCATCTGAAGAACAGATTTGATACATTAGACACTTAAGACCAAAGACCAGAATAGTTGTGGGATGACATCAAGACATCATATAAAAAGAAAGCAAAAGGTCATTAAGAAAACAAGGAAGAAGGCAAAAGACCAAAATGGATATTAGAAGAGACTCTGAAACTTGCTAGATGTGTAAAGCAAATGGAAGAAATGAGGAAGTAAAAGAACTGAACAGAAAATTTCAAAGGTCAGCTTGAGTAGACAAAGTCAAATATTATAACAAAATGTACAAAGACCTGAAGTTTGAAAATCAAAAGGGAAGAACATGCTCAGCATTTCTCAAGCTGAGAGACTAAAGAAAGAATTCAGACCTCTACTTGCAGCATTAAAGGACTGTATAGGCAAAATATTGAATAATGCAGAAAGCATCAAAAGATGCTGGAAGGAGTATAGAGTCATTATACCAAAAAGCAATGGTCGTGTTCAACCATTTTAAGAGGTAGTATATTATCAAGAGCCAATGATCTGGAAAACAAACAAGATGGCAATCAGGTAGAAGTGCAGCGAGGAGCTCCATCAGCACCAACACAGAATACCAGACCAAGCATGCTCAGGGGATGGTGTCCAAACTCTGAATCACATATAAAGGAATATTTAGAAGCTTCGAAGGCTTACAGCTGGGGGAATTTGTAGCAGAAGTAAGAAATCCATTGCTTTCTAATTCAAGATGCCCAGCTGCTCCCAGAGCTGCCATCTGGGGCAAGACCAAAGCGGGGAAGGATCAGAGCAGCCACAGATGCCTGACAGAACTGTGGAGATAAAGATGTGGACATTCTTTTTTTTTTTT
>NW_006408531.1:14741660-14742728 GCF_000296735.1 Chrysochloris asiatica
TGGAACGAGGGATATCATTGCTGACATCAGATGGATCTTGGCTGAAAGCAGAGAATATCAGAAAGATGTTTACCTGTGCTTTATTGACTATGCAAAGGCTTTCAGTTGTTGAATCATGACAAGCTACGGACAACATTGAAGAGAATGCACATTCCAGAACACTTAATTGTGCTCATGAAGAGCCTGTACATAGACCAAAAGGCCGTTGTGCAAACAGAACAAGGGAACACTGGTTTAAAATCAGGAAAGCTATACGTCAGGGTTGTATTCTTCCACCACACTTACTGAGTCTGTATGCTGAACACATAATTCAAGAAGCTGGATTATATGAATAAACATGTGACATTAGGATTGGAGGAAGACTCATTAACAAACTGTGATATGCAAATGATACAATCTTGCTTGCTGTCAGCTACTTAAAACAGACTTAAAATACTTACTGATGAAGATCAAAGACCACAGCCTTTGGTATAAGTTACATCTCAATATGAAGAAAACAAAAATCCTTACCACTGGACTGGTAAAATGGAGAAAATATTGAAGTTGCCAAAGACTTCTTTTTGCTCAAATCAACCATGAGCACTCATGGAAGCAGCAGTTAAGAAATCAAACAACGTATTGCATTAAGCAAATCAGCTGCACAAAACCTCTTTAAAGTGTTGAAGAGCAAAGATATCAGTTTGAGGACTAAGGTGTGCCTGACCCAAGGTATAAGGTATTTTTAATAACCTCATATGCATGCGGAAGCTGGACAGTGAATAAGGAAGACTGTAGAAGAATTGATGCATTTGAGTCATGGTGTTGAAAGAGAATATAGAAAGTACCATGGACTGCCAAAAGAACAAACAGATCTGTGTTGGAAGAAACACAGCCAGAGTGCTCCTTGTAAGCCAGGATGGTCTCTCACAATTTGGACTTATTATCAGGAGGGACAAGTCCCTGGAGAAGGATATCATGTTTGGTAAAGTGGAGGGGTCAAAAAAAAAAAAAAAGAAAAGAACAAGACCCCAACAAAATGGATTGCATAATGGCAGCAGCTATGGGTTCAGGCAGAGCGATTGTGAGGTT
>NW_006408531.1:14743937-14746279 GCF_000296735.1 Chrysochloris asiatica
CAAATACTGTTGAATGATGATGCACGGAGGGGATTGTAATTAATGCAATGGAACAAAATATAATAGGATGAGTGTAAAACCGATGTTCTTCCATGTAAACTGTCATGCAATTCAAAATAAAAACTTAAAAAAAAATTCCCTATATCTATCTGCTATGTCGATGATACTTAGCAACAACAGTCTGCTGTTGTAGACCATCACATGCCACTCATAACAAATGAGATGAACTTTAGTATGTATAAAAGATATATGGAGAATTTGTTTTTTTCCAGTGAGCTTTGCATTTCTCCCCAATTTCCAGTTTTATACATCACATGGTTTCCAGTTGGATCCCTATGAATAAATTATAAATGGCCAGTAATGACAAATATTTGCATGACTTGTGCTCCTGAAAGATGTTAAGCATGTTAATGAATTCATTTCCAAACAGTTGATGTGAGCAGCTCATTGTAGGACCAACAGATTATCACTTACGCCATCGCCAGAAATATCTCCTTGGGAATGTAACAAAGAATGAATGAATCTAAGCAAAGTTACTGGATGGGTCTGTGTTTCCATAAATTAACCTATTAATAGTACATTGCTAAGCTTATTTCAAAAACACTTTTCTAAAGTAATAGAATGAACACTACATAAACAATATCAGGTCAATAATTTTACAACCCTTTCTAAAATGAGTCAAAAAATGAGCCAGTGATGCTAACTTTTAACCTAAGTAGCCAGATAACAATATGACAAATTGCATTTTAAAATAATTGTCTTGTGATGAAGCTGTTTTTAGGCATATCCATCATGCTTAATTAGAACCCAATATTCAGCCTGCTTTTCATTGGAAGCAAAAGATTTTGCATATATTCATATATCCTCATATACTCCCTGCTCTCATTTTCATTCCTCCAGGGAAGCTTGATGCAGCTCAAAGGGGACTGACCACAGAGCACGCTGGAAACAAAGGGGAAGAAAACTCAGAAGATCTCTTTGGAAGCAAATATTCTCCTAGTATAAATAGGGAATCAGATTTAGTAAGAATGTCATTTAGTAATGGACTTCTTATTCGTCTTTATGAAATGACAGTTTTCACACAGCGTTCGTAAGAACCATTTACAAATCATGTTTGGTAAGGTGAAGGGTCAGAGAAGGAGACGAAGACACCCAGCGAGATGGATTGGCAAAGTGGCAGCATCAATGGGCTCAAGCGTGGCAACAATTGTGACAAAAGGTTGGCCCAGGACCGGGCAGTATTTCGTTCTGTTGTACATAAGGGTTGTTATGAGTCAGTACTGACTCGATGGCACCTAACAACAACATATGCAAAAAATACACTTCCTTAATTCTTAGTTCTTCGTTATCTTACAGAATTTAAATTTTAGAAAATATGAACAATGAAGAAACAATTTAAAAGCATCTATGTTATGGGTTGGGAGTCCTGGTGTGGCGCTGTGGGTTAATGCACCAGACTGAAAAGTCGTTTGAACTGTAAGATTGGCAGTTCAAGTTCATCAGCTGCTCCTTGGAAACCCTATACAGGGTCGCTGTGGGTCGGAAACGACTCGACGGAACTTAACAACAACAACAACAACAACAACATGTTATAGGTTAATGCACCAGACTACAAAGCTGTTTGAATTGCAAAGTTGGTGGTTCAAGCTCACCAGCTGCTCCTTGGAAACACTGAACAGGGTCGCTATAGATCGGAACCGACTTGATGGCACCTAACAACAACAACATATTATGAAAATACAAATACAAGCAGAGTATCACTTGGGGGTTTATTCTTGTTTCTATGCACATTATAGGTGATTTAAAAAAAAAATAAGATAAATGATCTTTATTCTTAGCTATCCTCTTTTAGATTAATTAATGTTGTTTTGATAAACTAAAGGACGCAGCCTTGTATTCATAGACCTTTTCGGAGGAGCTTTTGTTATTGTGCTTTATTTCTTGTTACTGTTCACTTGGATTGAACCTGTATTTTCTTGAGTGGTTAGTGAGTTAGTAGCTGAGCAGCTTGCTGTTCTCATGCCTTTGCTCTTGTCTATTACATTGAGATGTGAGATGTTGAAATGGACAAGGGTAAAACAAACTCCATGAAAGCCCACACATCCACAGCCCACGGGACTGACCTGTCCTGCAGAGATGGCCTTCTCAGGTAAACCGTTAAGCAGGCAAATGTTCTTTAGCTACTAGTATAATATCCAGGCCTTTTGGGCTCAGCGAGCTCTGGTAGCGTAGTGGTTACGACTCGGGCTGCGAACCTTAAGGTCAGCGGTTCGAAACTACCAGCTGCTCCGCGGGAGAAAGATGAGGCTTTCTACTCCCGTAAAGATTTACACCCTTGGAAA
>NW_006408531.1:14746924-14812991 GCF_000296735.1 Chrysochloris asiatica
CAACAACAACAATCCCAATAAAGTAAATTTCATTTTATTTCCAACAGTTGTTGTTGTTGTTGTTAAGTGCCATCGAGTCAGTTCCGACCCATAGCGACCCTGTACAGGGTTTCCAAGGGTGTAAATCTTTACGAGAGTAGAAAGCCTCATCTTTCTCCCGCGGAGCAACTGGTAGTTTCGAACTGCTGACTTTAAGGTTCACAGTCCGATTCGTAACCACTACGCTACCAGAGCTCCTTAATAATTTTAGTTGTATTTCCCAAATTATTTTAACGCAACTTCTCCAATTGTTCCTTCAGTTTAAGAGCCCATTTTTAGTGATTTTAATAACATCAGTTATTTAAATTTTGTAACTTTTCTTGTTGTTGTTTGCTTCTCAGTCATTTTCAAGGTAGAGCATGAGATGATAACTTTCTGGTTATTTTGTTTTAAGATAAGTTTACTCAATTGAGTGTTTCCACAGTTTCATTTGTTTCTCCCTGACTTCTTTTGTTTTTCTTCTTTGAATTGCAATTATTTTAAAGATTATGGATTAATTGGAAGATTGTGTATGTTTCAAGTTACATGAATGTTTATACATTGAAATAAACATATGATAAATTAATTGTTAGGATGCCCTATCTGTAATTGCGATGTTTATTATACTAAGGTAAGTCAAGTATTACTACTAGGGTTCCTAGTAATAAACTAGGGCCTGAGTTTATTACCCAAAAACATGTTTAAACATGTCTCTACAATCAGCAGATGGCTGTAGAAAAGTTCTCCCCATTGTACTATACACTTGTCTTATTCTCATTAAGGTGCCTTAAGAAAAGTGTCCAATCAAAACAGTGATTTCCTAGGGTCTCTGCTGGGTCAGTTCAATTTAAGACAGAGAGGTCCATGTAGAAGGGTACGGCAACTGTTTTTTTTAATTCCAAAGGGGTAATCTTGGTAGATTTGTGCCCATTCCAAAGAGAGGTGACCCAACAGAGTACACAAATCATGTAAAAATATCATTCATATCATATTGCAAGTAAAATTTTGTTGACGATAATTCAAGGATGGCTGCAACAGTTCATCAATAGGGAAGTGCTGGAAGTTCAAGCTGGATTCAGAAGAGGACATGGAATGAGGGACAGCATTGTTGACATCAGATCATTCTTGGCTGAAAACAGAGAATACCAGAGAGTTGTTTACTTGTGTTTTATTGACTACGCAAAGGCTTTTGACTGTGTAGATCATGACAAGCTATGAATAACATTGCAAAGATTGGATATTCCAGAACACTTTTTTGTGCTCATGAGAAACCTGTACATAGACCAAGAGATAGTTGTTAGAACAGAAAAAGGGGACACTGAATAGTTGAATATGAGGAAAGGTGCGCACCAGGGCTGTATTCTTTTACCATACTTATTCAGTTTGTATGCTGAGCAAATAACCTGAGAAGCTGGATTATATGAAGGAAAACATAGCATTAGGATTGGAGTAAGATTCATTAACAACCTGTCATATGCAACGGCACGATCTTGCTGGCTGAAAGTGAAGAGGACTTAAGATATTTACTGATGAAAATCATGAACTACAGACAGAAGTATAGATCGTACCTCAAAGAAAACAAAATCCTCACAACTGGGCCAGTAAATAACATCAAGTGGAGAAGAGATTGAAGTTGTCAAAGATGTTATTTTGCTTGAATCCACATCAACACTCATAGAAGCTTTGTTGTTATGTGCCATCAGGTCAGTTCTGATCCATAGTGACCTTACACACAACAGAATGAAAAACTTCCTGCTTCTGCACCATCCTCACAATCATTGCTGAGCTTTAGTCCATTATTGCTGCCACTGTGTCAATCCATTTCATTGGGGGTCTTCCTCTTTTTCACCGACCCTCCACTGTACCTAGCATTACGTCCTTTTCCAGGGACTGGTCCCACCTGATAATACGTCCAAAGTATAAAAGACAAAACCTTACCATCTGATGTCTTAGGAGCATTATGGTTGTAATTCTTGAAACACAGATTTGCTTGTTCTTCTAGCAGTCCCTGGTACTTTTAATATTCTTCTCCAACATGATAAATCAAATGCATCAATTCTTCTACATTCTTTCGTATTCGTTGCTAACTCTCATACGCATATGAAGCTACTGAAACTACCATTGGTTGAGTCAGGCCCACCTTAGTCCTCACACTGAAATCTTTGCTCATGAACACTTTAAAGAGGCCTTGTGAAACAGATATGCCTAATGCAATATATTGTTTGATTTCTTGACTGCTGCTTCCATGAGTGTTGATCATGGAGCCAAACTAAGTGAAGTCTTTGATAACTTCAATATTTTCTCCATTTATCATGATGTTATTTATTGATCCATTGGTGAGGATTTTTGTTTTCTTTGCATTGTAGCAGTAAAGAAATCAAATGACACTAAAAAAACCCATCAGCTTTATTATAATATCAAATGCTGTATTTCATTACGTGATTTTAAAGGAACTCTGGTTCAGTTAGCAGTCCAGAGCTGAAAGATAAGCACTGGGCTGCTAATTGAAAGGTCAGCAGTTCAAGCCCACCAAACCGCTCTGAAGGAAAAAGATGAGGCTTTCTGTTCTCATAAAGATGTATAGACTCAGAATTCGTATGTTGTTGTTGTTAAAGTGCCATCAAGTGGGTTCTGACTCACAGTGATACTGTACAGGGTTTCCAAGGAGCAGCTGGTGGGTTTGAAGCACCAATCTTGCAGATAACAGTAAAGTTCTTATCCTATAGTGCCACCAGGACTCTGGACAGGGTTGCTAAGAGTCAGCATTGACTCAATGGCAGTTTGGTTTGGTTGTATTATAGATTTATAATTTTGCAAATTTGACAACTCTGAAACTGAAATGCATTTAGCAACTGATATATATTGTTGTGTAGCGTAGTGGTTACGAATTGGGCTGCGAACCGCAAGGCCAGCAGTTCGAAACTACCAGCTGTTCTGTGGGAGAAAGATGAGGCATTCTGCTCCCATAAAGATTTAAAAAGCCTCAGAAACCCTGTACAGGGTCACGATGAGTCGGAACTGACTCCACGGCAGATAACAACAACAACATATATTGTTAATGAGCAGGAGGATCCCTGGTGGTGTTGTAGGTTATATGTTGGACTGCTAACTTCAAGGTTGGCAGTTCAAGCCCACCCGCCCTCTTTGGGAAATATGAGGCTGTCTATTTCCATAAAGGTTTACAGTCTCAGAGACTCTATACAGAGTTACTGCGAGTCAGAATCAACTTGGTGGCAATGGTTTTGATTTGGTTTTATTAATGATCAGAATGTTGGTTTTTCTCATTTCTTTTCTTTATTGTTGTTGTTAGGTGTCATTGGGTCAGTTCGAATCATAGCGATCCTTGTGCAACAGAACAAAATGCTGCCTGGTCCTCACAATTGTTGGAATGCTTGAATCCATTACTGCTGTCTCTGTGCACACCTTTCCTAATTTTAAACCATTCACTATTCTCTTGCTCTGTTTGAATAACTGTCTTGGTCTTTGTACAGGTTCCCCATGAGCACAATTAAGTATTCTGGAATACCTATCTGTCACAACGTTATCCATAGCTTGTCATGATCTGCACCGTCAAGAGCCTTAGTTAATAAAACATAAGTAAACATCTTTCTGGTAGTCTCTGCTTTATGTCAAGATCCATCTGACGCCAGCAACGATAGCCCTTGCTCCATGTCCTCTTCTGAATCTGGCTTGAGTTTCTGGTAGTTTCCTGTTGATGTACTGTTAACAGCCATTTAAAAAATTATCTTCAGTAAGCATGATGCCTTTTTTGCATGTGATAATGATGATATCTACATTCCATTGGATTACCTCTCTTTGGAATTGGCACAAATATGGATCTCTTCCAACTGGTTTGCTGGGTAGCTGTCTTCTAAATTTCCTGGCATAGAGGAGTGAGAGCCTGCAGTGCTGCATCTTACAATTTATTTTTCCTTAGATTTGGTAAAACATGCTGTAAGTAATTATTTCATGGAATAAACTAGAATATTTTGTAAATACCTAATAAATATTCTCTTGTGGCAAATAAACATGTGCTGAACATCAGACTTAAAATTTTAAGAAACAACACAAGTTAAGGAAATCCTGGCCTTTTCATAAAAAAAATTTTCTGTTGCTGTGTTGAAACTATTTATAATGATTATTTACATATATATGTTGTTGTAGTTAATTCAATAAAATATAATAAAAAGAAATACTGTGTGTGTGTATGTGTGTGTACATATATGTATATAAAGTGGTGCCACGGAGTCAGTTCCGATTCATAGAGACCCTGCCTAGGGTTTCCAAGGCTGTAATCTTTACAGGAGCAGAAAGCCTCATCTTTCTCCTGCAGAACTGCTGGTAATTTCAAACTGCTGACCTTGACCAGAGCTATATATGTATCTATATAAATACATATATAATATATATGTAAACACATACATATGTTGTTGTTAAGTGCCATTAAGTCGGTTTCGACCCATAGCGACCCTGTTATAAATGCTGTTGTTGTTGATAAGTGCCATTAAGTCAGTTCTGACTCATAGTGACTCTGTATAGCGTTTCTGAGGCTTTTAATCTTTGTGGGAGCAGAAAGCCTCATCTTTCTTCTGCAGAGCATCTGGTGGGCTCAGACTACCAACTTTGTGGTTCCCAGTTCAGTGCTTATCATATAGAGGCACTGCCTGGTGCGGCACTGTGGGATATAGCACTAGACTGAAAAGTCGGTTTGAACCACAAGGTCGGCAGTTCAAACTCACAGAGTGTTCATTTTCATTATATAATTTTCATTGAATTAACTATGTATGGAAAATTCTAGTAGTTTTATTTTTGAAGAGCTACAGGATGGATAGTCAAACTGTTAGCTCTCTAATACTGCTTCTAGAATATCTGATGAGTAATTCAAAGTGAACTATTATGAGCCTGTATAAAATCCTATGGAGTCACTGGGTTGTACAAATGCTTAATTTGCTCAGCTATTAATGGAAAGGTTGGAGGTTTGAGGCCACCCAGATTTGGAAGAAAGTGCTTCAGGTCATCTTCTAAGTAACCAATTGCCGAAACCCTATGGAGCACAGTTCTATTTGACACATATGGGAGCAACATTAGTTGAAGTTGACTTGGTGCCAATTGACTTTTTTCTGAGATCATATAACTTTTGCTGAGAACACAGTGACTCTATAGGATAAGCACTGGATTGTGAACCACAAGTTTGGCAATTTAAGCCCACCAGATACTCCACAGGAAAAAGATGAGGCTTTCTTCCCCTGCAAAGATTCTGGAAGCCTTGGAAACCTGTACAGGGTTGCTATGAGTCGGAATAACAACAAGTTGGAATAACTTAATAACAACAGAACTTATATTGGAAAGGACAAGCCATTTGAAAATATGGTTAGATTTTTGCTCAGTGTCTGAAAAAGTGTGCACTAGAGTTGTATTCTTTTACCATACTTGTCCAATCTGTATGTTTAACAAGTAAACTGAGAAATTGAATTATATGAAGAAAATTGTGGCATCAGGATTTGAGGAAGACTCATTAACAACATGAGATATGCAAATGATAGACATTGATTGCTGAAAGTGAGGAGGACTTAAAAGTACTCATTGATGAAGATCAAAGACTACCTTCAGTATGGGTTGCTTATGCGCAGCTTTGTCTGACACACACTAAGTGAAGGCAGTACTTCTCCCAGTTGAAACAAAGTGGGGGGAATGCTTAAAAACATAAACACCTCAGACTTCTCCCCATCCCACATCCATCTATATATGGTGTTACAACATTCCCTCTGATTCCAGGTAACTCACCTTTTGCTGTTTTACAGTAACAAACATGTGCTATAACCTTCTGATGCACACTTCCACAGTAAATCTTGGGTATTTTTAAGTTCAAATACTATAATTATTGTATTTTTGTATTCCTTAACTAATTAATAGATGTAAAACTCTGCTTCCTCCTTGTGGCTCCCTATTTACATTTTATATTTCACAAATGAACAAGGATTTTGAGGTGGCTTAATTCAAATTCATGAAGGAGGATTTATTTTTCATAATGGTGGATTACATAATCTGGGTATCCTTGCTTCAAACATCTACTTGAAAAATCGGTGCATTAGTAAAGGACTGAAGAATTACTAGGCCATGATTATAAAAGGACTGAGGGAGAAGAGCCTGTCATTGAAGTTACTCTTTCCCAGGCTGGATTTACTAATCTTGAGAGGAACAGCTAAGAGATTGAGAGTTGGTTCTTCCAGGTTTGTAGAGCTAAACTTCAGGAATTGAAGTTCAGGGCTTGTTAAGGAGGTACAGACTATGAAACCTCTCACGTTGGGTTAGGATAAAGTGAACTGGAATTAGATAGGTCCTCTTAGGGACCTTAGCTCACTGTGAATCATCTTAAATCATGGTGACTACAGGTTCCTAGTGTCTCTGGATGCCTGGCAGAAGCAGGATAAATTGTCTGTGGAGGAAGATAACATCATCATAGGCCTCAAAATATTCCTAAAATAATCTTACAAATACAACATGTTGCACATATCTTTTTCTCATTTTAATTGGGATTTCCTCTGCTATAATAGTTATAAAGCTGATGCAATATGGGGGCAAATATTATGAAAACTTTAAAAGTATTTCATGTTATATTTTTGCAAAAATCTGAGAAAGATGCAAAAAGAGTACATGTGTAGCCTCTTTTGTTATTGCTTCAGGTTATTTAAAAATCACAGTCAGCTTCACTTCATCAGATACCGAGATGACTTCATTTTTCATTATGTTTGCAATTGAATTCCAGAGGAAGGTTTAAGATAATATCCTAATGTGGAAAACACTTCAAAATTTGGTGTGTCCATTTTGAATAAAATGTTAGCACTGCAATGGTCCAACCCCTGCTTCCCTAATACTTGCAGAAATACTGGAGTTGTATTGAGCTGTGAGTGATTCATTCCTTTTAATAAGGTTCATTCATCAACAAATATTGTACTGAACTCCTTCCTATTAGATATTTGGGACATATTAATAAACCAAATAAGCAAAGATATTATTTATCTATTCTGAGGCAGAAGGCGAGATTGCACAGTAATAGAAAAGCAGTAATTCATCCCTTAAAATGAGGTACTATTTCTAGTTAAGCATGTCAACAGGATCGTGGGGGGAGAATGCCCCAAACAGTGTTAATTTCACAACCAGTGGTGGATTAAACTGACAGAAAACTGGTTGCTAATTACAATTTTGAAATCCTTTATGGTAGTTAATGTCCATGAGCAGTAAAGTAATAACGGCATTAGGTCCTGAAGAAGAAAGTGCAGCTCAGAGAAAAGTATTAATAGAATATGTACTATGGCTCTTATTTGAAATACTATCCAAATCAAATGTGACCTGCCTATTTATAATCTGATTTATAATTTTGGCAGGACAAATGGTGTTGGGTTTTGTTCCTCAACCGGTGCAAATTACAGGCTGAAAGCTTAACTGCTTCGTGCTTTTTTATTTTATGCGTTTGCAAACATTCTGAATGGCCTAAGTGATAACGCTTAAAACAGTGTCACAATGAAAAAAGCACCCCATGACGCGACGCCAACCACAGAGACAACTTAATCTAATTCGGTGTACTGTGGTTTAACTCCGTTAGGCATAGACGCCACTTAGGAAAAGGATTAAGATCGTGGCCATTTTCTATTGCCGAAGTACGCTTGGCACATTTTAAAGTGATTGATTATAAATCGTCAATTAGGCTTCCAAGAAGAAACGCAGCGCTTCCTGGCGGAGGAAGACCAGGACTTGCAGTCACACCGTCGCCTCTCGCCTCTCTTCCGGCCTTTCCCAGAATGAGGGGCAGTTTTGTTTTGGTTGGTCTGAATTGAAGTACACCTGACTCAGCCCAATGGAGAAAATGGACCATAAAAGTTAATGGCAGCAGAAACTGGGGGCAACAGAAGGGTCCGAAATGTCTCTTAAAGCGAGGCTGAGACCACAGCAGAGACCACCTAGGCCCCAAGGCCTAACAAAACATCGCGCCCTCCCTGGAGGAGGCTGCAGCTGCGGGCCCGAGGCGGAGCCGCCAGATTTTCGCGCGAGACCAGTTACGCGATTTCCCAGAGAGCCTCAGGCAATATCTTAACAGCAGCCAAGGAGCTGGTCCAGGGTGGAAGGGTGGGCGGGGCTTGCCTAGCTATTTAGCGGCCGTGGAGGCCACGCCCTAAGTCGGAAGTGACGGAGACGAGCTAGCGCGTCGAAGCAACCTCTATGGTTTTCCTCCCGTTCTTTAGTCGGGATCTGGCCGCTGTGTAGTTACAACGGAGATAAGTCCCGGGAATCGTGCTTTAGCGTATCAGGTAGGCCTTGCCCAACACTCAAATGGCTAAAATGGCAGTGAATACCGAAGACGGGTGAATATTTGTTGGTTTGTGTGTCGCGATGTGTTGGCGGCGGTAGGATAACTCAGGAGTTGGTGTGCTGTTATCTTTTGCGTTTTCTTATTAGCTTTCTTCGATTCTGAGGCACTACTGGGCTGAAAATGAGGCGGGTAGGGGAGCAGCCTGAACTGTGCGCGCGCGTGCCCGCGAACCTAGCCGGGACCTCGAGACCGCACGGCTCTCGGTTGCGCGTGCGCAAATCTCTCAGCCCTTCCCCCCCCATGCGTCCCGGACTTCAGCGCGCGCCCGACCGTACGCTTTCCCCGCGCACGCGCGGTCGCTTCTCTTCGCTCGGTTTACGGCTCCCTGGGCTGCCCGTGGTGCACCTTGTGTCTTCTTCTCATTGGCTAGATCGCCACCTTTCTTCCCGGCCACTTTGGGGCCTAGACTAAATCCCTGTAGCTTGTAGTAAGTAGCGCAGTGCACTCGGTACGTCGGCCTTTTTCCGCGTGGTACTTCCATATCCACCCCCCCCGCGCCCCAGTTGCTTGTCGGTTTACGCCGAATTTTTGTTATTCTCCTGCATCTCGGCAACCTGTTCCGTTTCAATTCCCCTGGCAACCCACGGTTTTGGGAACGGAACGTGTAGCCTTGTCTCATGGAGTTGGTATCTCCCAGGTGGGCGTGGGAGATGGGGGTGCCTTAATGGATGAATCTAAGGGCTCTACCACTCCTTTCGGTTAGAGATTCAGCCCGCGACTTCGTATTCCGTACCACGATTGATTGACATTTGATGGGATACACGGGTGGGAAGGACGAGTTGAGGTTCGAGACTTTGCCGGCTTTTTAAATTCAGAAGTGGACTTTATTTACAAGAAAAAGACTTGGTCTCTTCAGAATCAAGCAGCAGGACCCCCAATTGCTTTTTTACATCAAATCTTACATATGTTTTTTTTAAGCGTTATAGGTTTGGAGAAATTGAAAACAAGAGAAAGCAAATGTGACTTGAAACTGCTGTAGGACTTGTATTCTACTGCGCTATTTGTTTTGGTTTGGTATTATTTACATAGGAAAAACTGCTGCAAGTTTATTAGCATTTTGTGTGTGACCCTAGCTGGTTCAGGATTAGTAATTTTGATGACAGGATTATATGTCTAAAATAACTCAAGTAAACAACTGAAAGCCTACCTACCTAAGGTTGTAGCATCTTGTTTTAAGGATTTCACACCTTAACCAAACCAATGCATTGTGGAATTCCCTTTAATTCTGATAAAAAGGTTATTAAAAGAGACAGTTTAGTTAGAGGCGTTTCTTGGAAGCATATTTGATAGTATTTTTCGACTTGAAGACAAATTTATAAAAAGTACTTACTACTTTGTAAGCTCAGGTCTAATTGGATGTATTGAATAACCTATAGAGACAGCAAGCTGTACTACATTAACTGTATGATGAGAGACTTGTAGAAACGCAGAAAGTCCTTTCACTGTTGCTTGAGCTTTGGGTTTGGGAGTTTTCAGAATTCACATTGGAAGTCATTACTTGAACGCAATACCTAATTCCCTGTGTAAATTGGAGTAATTCATTAACACAAGTAGGCGTGGGACTCATTTCTCTGTGTATTAAGTGTAAACGGTTAGCCTGTTTGTAGGATATGAATTTGTACATGTTTCATATCCAATTTTATGTGTGTATGTGGTTTGGGTGAAAATTTACAGAGCAAAAGTTTTCCATTCAATAATTAATACTCATTTTGTTTCTGAAGTTGGTTGCAATTCCCTAAGTGTGACCGCACTCTTCTCACTGGGTTGCCCTTACCCAGTCTTCTGAGTTATCTTTTGGGGCAAATGCTGCCCTTTCAATTTTTTATGGTTAATTGTCCTGGAGTACAATCCTCATGAAAGTTACTGTTTATTTTATAGGCTTGTCTGGCTGAACAGTGATTCTTGGGGGCAGATTTTTCAGTTCCAGGTTTAAAGGATCTAAGGGCATAGATTTTAAACACATTCAACTTTGTAAATGGTAATCAGTGTTACTTCACAGTATTGGTGGTGGTGGTTATATCCCCTGGAGTAGGTTCTGACTCATAGCGAGCATTTAATGTTTTACTATGTCAGTCTACAGACACAAAGGTGATAATACTAGTCTACGTTTGTGTTATGTTTTTGGAGTTTCTATGTAACTAAATTTTATTTGACCCTTGAAATAACATTGTGAAGTACAAAATGGGGATTTCTCCATTTTCTAAATGGCTGCCAAACCAGTAGAAAACTTAAGACAATATGAACCAGGGACTGGCAGATACTCTGATTCAAAACTCAGTGCTCATTTACAGGGTGACAGGCTCTGGTAGTGTAGTGGATACAAGTTGGGCTGCTAACCTCACGGTCAGGAGTTCAAAACTACCAGCAGTTCCGTGGGAGAAAGATGAGGCTTTCTGCACCTGTAAAGATTTACAGCCTCCAAAACCCTGTACAGGGTTGCTATGGGTCTGAACCAACTCTACAGCACTTAACAACAACACAGGACTAAATACAAATTAATGAATAAGCTTTTTTAATATTTGTTTTTTCACCTTTAAATTAGGGAAAATTTTCAAACAGAAGTTGAAAACAGTTCAATGAACTCCAATGTTCTCAACATGTGGGTTTCATAAGTTTTATTAATTTTGTTTAATTTTATCTGCCTGCTTTTTTCTTGGAGTATTTTAAAGCTAAATTATAGCATTTCTAGAAAGATTTTTATTTATACTGACTAAAGCTGTAACCAAAGTACTAGATATTTTTGTATACTGGTCTTTTTGCAACCTGACATACAAGAATTGTTTGGAGTAAACTTGTGGAGGCTAACGGCTAGTAACAATAATAGCTAACATTTGTTGAGTGCATACTTTGTTTTCCCAAATATTAAGTTAACCTATTTATATTCACTGGTCTATTTAACCTCATCATGTAAGTACCATTAATCAACTTATTTTACACCTGAGAAAATTTGAAGTGGAAAGAGATTTAAGCCTGTTTAGTGTTCGACAGCTAGTTAATAGTTGAGCCTGAATTTGAAACTAGTCTAATGATGTAAATAGTAATTGGATATTGTCTTTAGGATTATTAAATATGTGAATAGCAGTGGTTTTTTACAAAAATCTTTAAGCTCAGACTTACTGAATCTGCATTAAAATGAAAACTTGGCTCAAGCATGTTTGAAATACTAGGAGCTTAAAAAGTTATTGGAAAAATTCCATTACCTTTTCATTCTAATTTGCAGCCCCTTACTAAGGAGCTCTGGTAGCGTAGTGGTTACGAATCGGGCTGCGAACCTTAAGGTCAGCGGTTCGAAACTACCAGCCGCTCCGCGGGAGAAAGATGAGGCTTTCTACTCCCGTAAAGATTTACACCCTCGGAAACCCTGTTACAGGGTCGGTATGGGTCGGAACCGACTCAAAGGCACTTAACAACAACAACAACAACTAATAGCCTAAAGAATCCATTTTTTGAGACTTCATTTTAGATATTTTGTTGAACTCAGTTTTCTTCACTTATAGCATCCACTTGCGTTATAGTAGTGGTTACATAAGATGTTTATGAACTTAAATAAAAAACAACCTTACCTCTTGTACTCCCCAGTAGTCCTTACTGGGATGGACATGGTAGTAGGGGATGACGAGCTGGACTCCTAACAGAAAAGTTCGAATCTACCAGTCATTCTGGGGGAGAAGGATGAGGCTATCTGCTCTTATAAAGATTTGTTGTTGTTATCTGCTCTTATAAAGATTTGTTGTTGTTATGTTGTTGTTATGTGCCGTGGAGTCGGTTCCGACTTATAGTGACCCTGTACAGGGTTTCCAAGGCTGTAAATCCTTTTGGAAGCAGAAAGCCTCTTATTTCTCCTGCAGAACAGTTGGTATTTTCGAACTGCTGACCTTGCAGTTCGCAGCCCGATTCGTAACCGCTATGCTACCAGAGTTCCTTCTCATAAAGACTTACATTACAGCCTCAGAAACCTATGCAGGGTTGTGGGAGTTGGAACCAACTTGATGGCACACAACCAACCAACCATTCCTTACTGTGAACACTCAGCTGCCAACTGTAAGGTTGCTGCTCTGCTTCTGTAAAAAATTCAGACTTGGAAGCACTGTGGGGCGGTTATACTCTGTCTTATAGGGTCTCCAAGTTGGAATTGACTCAGGCTGTGGTTTTGGTATTCTTACTGGTTGGTAAAACAGTTGGATAAAGTTGCCTGAGACAATTTATTCCATATCTCTGTTACAACTGAAATCTGTAAGTAAATGATCTCTGAATTTTATATTTACGTTATATCTACGTTAGACACTGCACTTACTGTATTGAGCAAAGACAAGAGCTGGAATCAGGAGCGACCATAGTGAAGTTCTGGTCTTAACCATTTATTCTATCTGAACATAGAGAGCCTGTAAGGTCAAACATCTCTTGTTCTCACCCCCTTCTTCCAGATTTCATTATGTGGACAGATGCTTGAGCACAAAACTTAGAATTTAGGCAGTATCTTTAACTTTTGCCCCCGCCCCCTCCTCTTTTTCACACCCTCAACAGTCTATGACAAATTCTGTTGACTGTACTTTCAAATCACATCCTGGTTTTCTCTCTCTTTTAAAAAAAAAACAAAAAATAAAAATGCATCTTCATTGCTATTACCTAACAGGCAAACCTCTTGTATTTAGCTTCAGCCTTCTAATTTGTTTTCCTTGCTCATCTCTTCTCCTCAGTTGTCTACTCTGTACACAGCAGCCATCTTAAAATGTAAATCAGATGGTCTCTAATCAAACCTTTAGCAATTTCCCATTATGGTTAGAATAAAAACCAGACTCCTTACTTTGACTTTTTCTATCTCTTCTACTTTGTCTCATTCCCTCCTCTGTGATCACAGTGCCATTACTGCATTACTCTCTTTCTGTCCTGAATTTATTAAGTTTGTGTTTTCTGACTGGGGAACCCCCACCCCCTTGCAAAGAAAAATAACAACCCCAAAAGACTTGGCAATGTCTTTTACCAGTCTCCTATTTCTTTGGTAGTGTTTTTTAACCAACATAATCAAACCACTGACTATTATTCACAAGACTAACGTTTCCACTGTTAAAATTGTATATTGTCAAGTCAGTTCCAACTTAGAGACCCTACAGTACAGAGTAGAACTGCCCCATAGAGTTTCCAAGGCTATAAATCTTTACAGAAGCAGACTAGACACATCTTTTTCCCGCAGAGCAACTGGTGGATTCCATCCTCTGACCTTTTGATTAGCAGAATGGTTTAACCATTACGCACCAAGGAGCCTTGGATATTGATACCTAGTTAATAGTTACTGAAAAACTTAAGCTTATTTGCTCAGTACTGGTAAATTAGTTTAGGAGTAGTATTAGTCTTCAATAAGTATTTGCTTCATTTGTTGCTTGTTCAATGTATATATCACAAGGCTCTAAGCACAAATTAGAGTTACTAAGGTAACTGTTGTGTGAGTGTTAAAAATCAATTTTAGATGAAAATGTGCCTACGAAAGGAAATGCAAAGAGAGAGTAAGTGGCAGAATAGTAAAATAAACCTTCACACCTTAGATCAATTTAAAATTATTCCTGATTACTTATGTTTTGTTATATGGAAATGACATTCTTTATCCACTTAGTAACTTTTTGACAGAACGGCTGTTTCTCAAATGCCCAAATTGCTAAAATTAGAATTCAAATATTGTTGCTGTCAGTTTCATGGTATACTGCTGTATTATGATTTTTACGGTTAGTAACTACTGAGTCAGTTTTCACTTTCCTTAAATACTTTTATTAGAATTTAATGCAGTTCCCAATATTATGTGTTGTGACAGTGGATACTTAATTGACCTTAAACTCGTTTTTTATCTTTGCTAGGTATTTAGAGTTTAACTTCTCAGAACATTGCTTCCAGGAAGAATTTCACAGCATTGCAAAAACATCTCTTGACTGCTTGATCCAGCATAAAGTTCAAGGTGAATAGTGTTCATTTTTCTTGTAAGATTTTGACTTATTTGGGGACAAGTGGCTATTGATGGGGTGATTTAAGCCACGGGATTAAAAGAAATGTGATTTGAAACCCTCTTTTGTTTTGGTCACTTAGAGGAAATAAGCCACATTTAAAAAGTTTATTAAATTCTCTACCTATCCACATCTAGACAATGAGCCTACTTCTTCCACTTTTATAAACACATCTAGTAAAGTCATTTAACTAAGGAAGTAGAACTATAGGGAGCCTTGCTGGTGCAGTGGTTAAAGCGCTTACCAGGAGACCGATCTGACCATCTGCTGCTGTAAAGATTTACAGCCCTGGAAAATATGGGACAGTTCTACTCTGTCCTACAGGATCACTGTGAGTGGGAATCAACTTGATGGCAGTGTCTTTGCTTTTTGTTAGCAAAGTTGGTATATTTTTGTAAGAGGGCGGATACCACTTTTGAGGCTTTCTTACCATTCTCTTTGAAATTTCAGGTGTGTCCAGCTTAAAAAAAGAAAGAAATTAAGAAACCGCCAAACCATTTAAAAAAATAAACTTCCTGCTTTCAAAAAATTATTCAGGTTCTACAAAATAACATTCATCAATTCTTTATGAGAATCTGTTTTGCCTCTGTACCTCACGATGTGCTCCATGAATAGTGCATAATTAATGGTGCCATATATAATACTAATGCTGTGCAAAGCAGTACTTGATTAAGGGCACAAATTTAAGAGTTTCTTTTCCTAGCATCATAAGGATCTGTTCATCTTAATTCTTTTACTCCACCTAACCAAGGTGTTCTGGACTGTAAAACCTAGAAAATACCTAAGTCACCTACCAGAAATTATTTTTGAAAAGATACGAAAAAAGATTTTAGATGTATGTGAATAGTTTAGCACCTCAAAGGTGTTTGAGTTTCTTTCACTTATGAATTTCTGTGACAAATAGTTTTATTGAGATCTCAAATCATATGCAGTCCTGGTTTATTTCTTATAGGGTATCCGTATATCTCAGAGTTAGAAAAAATCACATTGTTGATATAAATTATGTTGAATGTAAATATAAGAATAATGTGATGGGACAATATTTTGAAGTCAAATTGCTGTAGTGTCACAATTCCCATTCCCACTGGTCCAGATTACCTATGTTTCAGACTGAAAATATGATTTTTACCAATTTTATTGAAAGTTATAACAGAGTTTGCGATGCCAGATTTGCCTTTTGTTCTGCCAGGTACCAGGTCTTCCCCTATGCTTAATGCTAAATTTGCTTTATATTTGTTTTAGAGCTTATCCCACATTATAGAACCCTGAGCCTATATTTTACTCTTTTTGTATTTCTTGCTTACTTGGGATTGAGAAGAAGAAATAAGAGCAGAAGACAAAGGTGGTAGTTTGTGTATTAGAGGATAGTTATGTTTTACTTTGAAATATTTATGTGAAATATTAGAATTTATCATTTATGTTCTTTGAGGGGGAAGGATGCAGACATTGTTACTGAGTATAAAGTCTAGAGCGGTAAAGTGTTTTTAAGTATATGGGAATTACAGCCTGTCAGAATTTTATAAAGTCAGATTTTAGGGAAATATTTGGAGTGATAAAATTATACAAGTTAGGAAATATTTAGTAAAAATAAACTTGGGAGGCTAAGGAGGTCTTAAAAATAATGACATTTGGAATGTGCATGCAGTGATTTATATATACGAGAGGGCTTTAAAAGCTCATGGGAAAATTCTGGTATCTTTTCATTCCACTTTTCCACGAACTTTTTGAAGCCGCCTTGTGTATGCTTTTGTTGTTATGTGCCATCAAGTCAGTTCTGACCCAATGTGACCCTTCATAGTGTTTCTGAGGAGCAGCTGGTGAACTTGAACCACCAACCTTGCAGTTCAAATGACTTTGCAGGCTGGCACATTAACCCACAGCACCACACCGGGACTCCTCCTCGTATATTGTATTTAATTTTGTAGAGTGTAATCTTATAAATCAATTTTTCTCTACTGTTAATGATTTTTGTACCAAGTGAGGTTACTTCTGGCATTAGATACCAAATGTTTAGAAAAGATGAAACAAACACTGATGTCCAAGTTTTCTTTTTCTTATAGTTCTGATAACTGATATCTTTATCTTTTATTCCTTTTCATCTTTTTACCAGAAAGCCACAGGGTGAACTTGGCATTGTCATATAAGTTCTTTTTTATTTATTATTACTGAGAGCAGAGCCACATTATTGTAAAGAGCATCGAGCTCCAGCTGTTCAGAGACTTAGTGCCTTTATTCTACTAGGAGACTATCCATCAAACTCGAGGCAGTATTGTACATAGGGTATAGTCAATTTAGTACCATTGCCAGGATCTTAAAGTATTTATGGCAGTCTGGTGGGTTTATTTGTCTTTAGTAATAATGGCATTGTATTTTACATGTTTCAGGTTCCTTATCTGTTGTTGTTGTTGTTGAGTGCCGTATTATCTTTTTCACAGAAGAGGTAGGCATTTGTATTGGGCATGGAATACCATCTAATGTTACTGCAGTCTGATACTGCTCTTTCTGGCTTCTGCAGCTACTTCCTTTTTGGACACATCTATTTTCTTTGAGGCACATAGGTGGGGCAATAACAGGAATCTTATATTGTATCTTCAATATACAGTATCTCAATGCAGGTGAAAATACAGCTTGATTTTTAACATCTTTTGCTCTTTCGTTTGACTAGGAGAAAAGAAATGGGTCGCTCCAATTCTAGATCACATTCTTCAAGATCAAAGTCTAGATCACAGTCTAGTTCTCGATCACGATCAAGATCACATTCTAGGAAGAAGAGATACAGGTGAATTAACATGCTTATAATTGTCTTAATGATACTCATTGTTGTTGTTGTTATGTGCCATCGAGTTGTTTCCGACCCATGGCCACCCCAATGATACTCATACTAGTTAATAATTACTGAGTGCCTACTCTGGTAGTGTAGTGGTTACAAATCGGGCTGCAAGCAGCAAGGTCAGCAGTTCAAAATTACTAGCGGTTCCACGGGAGAAAGATGAGGCAGTCTGCTCCCGTAAAGATTTACAGCTTCGGAAACCCTGTGTAGGGTTGCTATGAGTCGGAACCGACTCCACGGTACCTAACAACAACAACAAACTCTGTACAGATACAGTGCTAATCCCACAATTTATTATTCTCAAAGAACCCTATGAAATGGATTTATTATCTTCATTTTAGAATTAGAGAAATTGGGAATTGCCCAAGTTGCATTTTATTATACTGTGCTAATACATGGTGTGAAATTGTGCAGGACTTTTAGATCGACCTTCGTTTCCAGAGAGTTTCCACTTAACACCAAACGGCTACCATTAGTCTGTCTGTCGTACTCTTGTGGCTTGTGAGTTGTTATGATTCTGAAAGCTATGCTACCACTATTTTTAAATACCAGCAGGGTCACCCATGGTGGACAAGTTTCCGATGAGTTTCCAGACAACGACAGGCTAGGAAGAAAGAGTGACAAACTACTTCCGAATATTTAGTCAATGAAAACCTTTTGAATAGCAGAGAAACATTGTCAGATACAGTGCCGGAAAATGAGCCCTTCAAGTTGGAAGGCACTCAAAATGCGACTGGGGAAGAGCTGCCTCCTCAAAGTAGAGTAGACCATGATAAACCTCATAGGAGAAGAGTCCATGGGACCTTCATTTGCTGGTGGGGCGCAGCTCAAAATGAAGAGAAATAGCTGTAAACATCCATTGAAAATCGGAACATGGAACATACGAAATATGAATCTGGGAAAATGGGAAGTTGTCAAAAACGAAATGGAACACATAAACATCGATATCTTAGGCAATAGTGAGCTGAAATGGAATGGTATTGGCCATTTTGAATCTGACAACCACATGGTTTACTATGCTGGGAATGAAAAATTGAAGAGGAATGGTGTTGCATTCATCGTCAAAAAGAACATACCCAGATCAGTCAAAAGGTACAACACGGTCTGTGATAGGATAATATGCATGCACCTACAGAGAAGCCCAGTTAATAACCACTATTATTCAAATTTACACACCAACCACTAAAGTTAGTGAGGATGAAATAGAAGAATTCTACCAACTTCTTCAATCTGAAATTGATCAAACATGCAATCAAGATTTATTGATCATTACTGGTGATTGGAATACAAAGGTTGGGAACAAAGAAGGATCAATAGTTGGAAAGTATGGCCTTGGTGATAGAGTAAATTTTTTTAATTTTAAAATGAACATAACTTAGTGCATCAAGTAGATGCACATACATAACATAGTGTCTGCATATGTATACTGTGTTTGATAATGTGTCCTTTTATTAGATTGAATTTTTCTCTCCCTATTATACCTTCACCTAAAGACCTTTACTTTCAGTATGTTTTACTGTTGAAGGAGACTTTTTTCCATTGGAAATGATAACTTTTTTGTTTGAATGAGTATTTTGTTGTGCTTTTAGCTTTTATAATTTACCTTCATGTTGTACTCAGCTAAAAGCGTTTAGAATAGTAGGATGGACGTTTATTTGTCTTGCATTGATATTTATTTCATTTTTAGTTCTAGGTCTCGTTCCAGGACATATTCAAGATCTCGTAGTAGAGATCGTATTTATTCTAGAGATTATCGTCGAGATTACAGAAACAATAGAGGAATGAGAAGACCTTATGGGTACAGAGGAAGGGGTAGAGGATATTATCAAGGAGGAGGAGGTAGATATCATCGTGGCGGTTACAGACCTGTCTGGAATCGAAGACACTCCAGGAGTCCTAGACGAGGCCGGTCACGTTCTAGAAGTCCAAAAAGAAGATCTGTTTCTTCTCAGAGATCCCGAAGCAGATCTCGCCGGTCATACAGATCCTCTAGGTCTCCAAGATCATCATCATCTCGTTCATCGTCTCCATATAGCAAATCACCTGTCTCTAAAAGACGAGGGTCTCAGGAAAAACAAACCAAAAAATCTGAAGGGGAACCCCAAGAAGAGAGTCCTTTGAAAAGCAAATCACAGGAGGAGCCGAAAGATACTTTTGAACATGATCCATCTGAATCTATTGATGAGTTTAATAAGTCAGCCACATCTGGTGATATTTGGCCTGGTCTTTCAGCTTATGATAATAGTCCCAGGTCGCCCCATAGTCCCTCACCGATTGCCACACCACCCAGTCAGAGTTCATCTTGCTCTGATGCCCCTATGCTTAGTACAGTCCACTCTGCAAAAAACACCCCTTCTCAGCATTCACATTCCATTCAGCACAGTCCTGAAAGATCTGGGTCTGGTTCTGTTGGAAATGGGTCTAGTCGATATAGTCCTTCTCAAAATAGTCCAATACATCACATCCCTTCTCGAAGAAGCCCTGCAAAGACAATCACACCACAGAATGCTCCAAGAGATGAGCCTAGGGGACGTTCCTCATTTTATCCTGAGAGTGGAGATCAGGAAACTACAAAGAGCGGAAAGTTTTTAAAAAGGTAAGAGCTAAAGTAGAGAGTTCAGATTATATTAATCTCTTTGCTAATTTAATTTTATTTTAAATTTATAAGTTTGTAAGTTTGATTTTGATACTCATTTAATTAGTGGATTTTGCTCATGACCCCTTTTTATGTGGTAATTCAAGTTTGTGTTTAAAATGTTAAAGAGTATTGAGAGCTTATTTTGTTTTCTCAATACCTCCGGAATGTGATTTACACGAATAATACGTTTATATTTTTTAATTATTTGTGTGGTATTATAAATAGCCCAGCTATCAATTTTGATAAATTCTGCCTGATGATGAGAAAGATGTTACGTTTAGATCTCAAATGTTGATTAAATTTACTGAAAATTGGTTGTTAATGTAGTTATGATTAACTTGTAAGTGAGGAAGCAGCAAACTTGATGCTGTACTAACTAGAATTATTTTTATCATTGAACTAATAATTTCTATTTAGTATTGTCAGAAATAATTTTTCTGATCCAAAGTGTATGTGAACTACTATGTGAATCAGATAGCATTAAATACTTAACAGTTCTTATTAGATTGATTTCCATTGTATAAATGCTGTGTGTATTAAAGTGAAATTCTAGGCAAATTAAGAGAAAAATTCTAATAAGATAACTAAATTTCTTGTTGTTCTTAACCTCAAAAATTAAACTTGGGCTGTGTTATTAGTTGTAGGGCCGTAGAAATTTTGGTTTGTTAGTGTAGAACCATGGTTACAAAAATATTTTTGAGGATGGCTTGCTTTTTAAATCAGGAAGCCTAAAATGCATATTTTAGGTTTTAAGTCAGTACAAAGTGTTATCTGTATGCTTGTGATGATTTTTAAATGTATGATCTGATAAAGCATTTTTCAGTAGGAGTTTTTTCTTTTTATTACTGGTCCTGTGATGTTGGACAACAAAATTAAACTTGCAGGTCATCTACAGTGAATGCAATCCAGAGTTACCACCCTCTTCTTTGCTTATTATTCACAGGTTCACAGATGAAGAGTCTAGAGTATTCCTGCTTGATAGGGGTAATACCAGGGATAAAGAGGCTCCCAAGGAGAAAGGATCAGAAAAAGGGAGGGCAGAGGGAGAATGGGAAGATCAGGAAGCTCTAGATTACTTCAGTGATAAAGAGTCTGGAAAACAAAAGTTTAATGATTCAGAAGGGGATGACACAGAGGAGACAGAGGACTATAGACAGTTCAGAAAGTCAGTCCTTGCAGATCAGGGTAAAAGTTTTGCTACTACATCTCACCGGAATGCTGAGGAGGAAGGACCCAAGTACAAGTCTAAAGTTTCACTAAAAGGCAATAGAGAAAGTGATGGATTTAGAGAAGAAAAAAATTATAAACTAAAAGAGACTGGATACATAGTGGAAAGGTCTAGCACTACAAAAGATAAGCACAAGGAAGACGACAAAAGTTCTGAGAGAATAACAGTAAAGAAAGAAGCTCAATCACCTGAGCAGGTAAAGTCTGAAAAGCTCAAAGACCTCTTTGATTACAGTCCCCCTCTACACAAGAATCTGGATGCCCGAGAAAAGTCTACCTTCAGAGAGGAGAGCCCACTTAGGATCAAAATGATAGCCAGTGATTCTCATCGTCCTGAAGTCAAACTCAAAATGGCACCTGTTCCACTTGATGATTCTAACAGGTAATTCCACATTGATACCTGTAATTTGTGGGTTGTTAGTTAATATTCCAGTTATGTTATTCTTTGAACATACTTAATTTGAATGTTGAAACCAATAGTATGTTTTGTTTGCGTGTGTGTGTTATCGATGTTTCAGACCTGCCTCCTTGACTAAAGACAGACTACTTGCTAGTACACTTGTCCATTCTGTCAAGAAGGAGCAAGAATTCCGATCCATCTTTGACCACATTAAGTTGCCACAGGCCAGCAAAAGCACTTCAGAGTCATTTATTCAACATATTGTGTCCTTGGTTCATCATGTTAAAGGTACGTTTAGTATTGTGAATGGAATTTCTCCTGAAAATTAAAAAAGACTAGGAAAAGTAATTATTGTGTTTAGTAATTAATGCATCTAAGGAGTAGCTGATGTACAATCAAGACCATTTACATTTTGGAAAAAAATAATTTCCTGAAAGACACGAGGCTTCACATTGAGACTCATAAAGGTATTTTATACAAGATGACTGAAACACTCAAGTTAAACACACCTTTAAAGGCTACATTATGATACAGCATGATGTGAATTTGTTAATGCTAAAAGTCATTTTGAAGTGTGTACCTAATTTATTTGAAGTACAGAATGCTTATAGTTTACCTTTTATTGCGTGCCACTGACTTGTGATAGTACATTCTTGGCCTAGATTTAAATCATAGTGAGCCAGTGTTGTTACTATTACTTAATTTTCAACTTTAAAAGAAACCTGAAACTAATGGAATGCCAGTATTAATCTCCCAACTTGTTTTTGTGCTTACTAATTTTTTTTTTTTTTTTTGAATGGTCAATAAACCAGAAAAACATTATTGGTGTTTTTAGAGGGAGCAAAGGGTCAAGAAATTAAAAAGTATGTTTAATAGAGATTAGATGACCTGTGATTGGTTAGGCTGTAATTTAACTTTTAATAGTCCTTCATATTTCTTCAGAGCCTAAAGATAAGCATGTTCATTTCAACTAAAGTAATGATTTTTATATTTTATTCTAGATTCAAAGTTACTAATAATTTTCAAGGATTTTGCAGCATGACATTTCAGGCAATTATATTGGTCAAGTTTTTAAAGTTTCTTTGCCTTTAGTTATTTTACTTTTGTGTTCAAAAGGTTACAGAACAGCTTACTGTGAAATAGGTTCTTTTCCAGGAACCTCAGTGGCTCTTTGGTCGTAAATAACCTTTTTTTTCCTTTCAAGTTTTTTTTTTTTTTTTGACACTAAAAGTCATATAAAAAGTTGAAACTTGTCACTAACAATTCTTTACACATTTGATATCTCCAATACAATGATTAGATAATAAATTTTTGGCTGTAAATATTTAAACATGGGAACATGAGAGATTATATTTGACTAGTAACTAGGTTTGAAAACCAGTTTGTGACCCTATTACTATGGTACATGACATATAAAACATTAACATTTTTTCTTTTTTCACCTTTTTTTGACCTGTCTCCATATTTTATGATTTGTTGCTGAATTTTGAGGTCACATTTTGATAAGATTTTTTCTTTTTTCTTTTTTTTAAAGAACTGTAGTTATGCTTCATTATTCATATTGTGCAACCAATCTGAACAGCTCTTAAGTTATATAGAGCTGAAAATGCCCAGTGATGTTTTCTTTTTCATTATAACTAGGTCCTGGAATATGTTTTGAAATGGCAAAATCCATGTTTCAAAGTAAAATAGCTGTTGAAAGATACAGGCAAAGTTGAATCTTCTGTCTTCCTGGCAAAAATGGCATAAAAACTGAGTTGCTAGCTCAAATTCCTGGGTTTCATGGAATTATGATTGAGGCACTACCCTTGTAGTGGCCATTACAAGTTTTAATGATTGGTTATGAGACATTTGCTGGATATTGGGCGGTAAGTTGACACAGATGTATGTTGACCTGTTAAGCAGATAGTTTGCTTCATAGCGTAACATTTCATAGCTCACGACTTTATATGTCTTTCTATTTTACATTTACAGCATATCTCTAGAACTGGTTTAAAAACTAATTGGTATTGATATTACTAATTTAAAATTTTGCTTGAAGGGCAAGACAACAGTATCAAATGTGCTGTCAGGTTTGCCAAGATGCCAGATATTTTGGAATAATTGAATGCTAGCTGACTCTAAAGTAATATTTTTCTGTTTGAAATATTTTTCTGTTTGAAATGGAAGTATTCAGGTTCTTAAGTCCATTTTATCAACAGCATTTTTGAAATAATTTTATTAGTTTACTAATACCAGACTTAAAGCTATTTCGGTATTTTTTTTTTGGTTTTTGTAAATTACTACTTGAAGTAACTTCAGTGGCTCATATTGGCAAGAAGATGTAAGGAAATCCACATGTTCGAGTTCCTTTTTGTTCTGATTGAGGAAGTGCAGTGACATGGATTATATACTCTGGATTAACCAATTATGCTTGGGTTGTATGTGGTATTGACAGCAGTCTGTGAGGATCTTTGCAGTGGGCTCTGTATGTTACTATCTGTTGAAGTACAAGGAGTTGAAGTGGGTAGGAGTTCTTTGCTACACTTGATGGATTCTCTTCTACTAGATTTCTTCAGTATTTTTATTTCCTTTTCACCTGTCACAAGTAAAATTTCTTTTAAGGTAAAGGTAACTAATTAAGCAGTATTTCTCCTAAATCAACAGAGCAGTACTTCAAATCTGCTGCAGTGACCCTAAACGACAGGTTCACTTCGTATCAGAAAGCCACTGAAGAGCATGGTACCCGGCAAAAGAGCCCTGAAATACACAGGTATGTATGCTGTTGAAATGGCATATAGAAATGCTTTGCTAGGAAGACTCTATTTGAATAAGATTATATTGAAGTATGCTGTCAAATCATGATAATAATGACCCTTGGTTTTAGTCCTGATTTATGTGTTGAATAAATATTTCCAGACTTAAAATTTATAATCTCTGTTTCTTCTTAATTTTCAGGTAACTTGGTTTAAACTGGATGCTAGAACTTAAAAAAAAATTCATGTCTCTCCACTGAAATTAGATAGTTGTCAATTCTTTTTTAGAGTAGGGGTGATGTCAAGGGGTAAATAAATGTCTATAGTTATGCTTAAGTTTACTTGTGGAAGATTTGCTTGAAAAAGACAAATGTTCTGTTTAGTTAGAGGAACATGAATGAATGTTAATATCAGACAACTTAAAAAAACAAACAAACTAGTTTTTCCATATAAAACAGATACTAATGCCCACTTTCCAGGGTATTCATGACAACTCTTAATTATGAAGTATCTAACTCAGTTATTGATACATAGATAATGTAATGTGGTTTTTATTAAAAAGATATGGAAAGTTGCCCCTGATACTAACAAGGGAAGGCACAAAAAAAGAAAGTGCACTGTAAATAAAAATATTGAAGACTATCTCAGAGCAAATATTCCAGTGCCGTAAATGCTTACTGGGGATGTTTTATAATGGCATGCTGATTGAATTCTGCATGGTAAAATATTTTGAAATTATTAAACAGTTCTGCCATTTTCAACAGCTAGATTTTATATATAGATATAAGTAATTATCTGGTTGAAGCATTTTCATTTTTAATTGACATGCCTTTTTTCTTAATTGATTATTAAGAATTAGGCTGATTGTTCTGATATGCTAATTAGTCAATTGAATGGGAAATAACTACCTCTAGTATCTCTTATCGACTCAACTGCACTGAACAACAACAAGTATCTCTTTGGAGTTCTGGTCTGGCATTGTGGTTAATGCGCTAAACTGCATGGTCAGTTTGAGCTGCAAGGTCAGCAGTTCAAATCCACCAGCCGCTCCTTGGAAACTATGCAGAGTCCCTGTGAGTCGGAATTGACTCGAAGGAACTTAACAACTACAACAGATACTTCTTTAACAAAAATAATGATAATAATGAGAATTTTCAGAACCAGTAGAATCAATGTGACCACAGATAACTTTATTTTACATTAAGGAGAATTGACATCTCTCCAAGTGCCCTGAGGAAGCATACCCGTTTAGCAGGGGAAGAGAGAGTTTTTAAAGAAGAAAACCCAAAGGTATGGTTTTGAGTGTACTTTTTTCCATCCATGTTAAGTTCAGCTTGATTAATGATGTACCAATTATAGATAGGTTTAACAAATCGAACTATCTACAGATACCTTATATTCTTGTGTATATGTGTATTAGTCTACAAGCACAATTCCTAGAAGAAATTAACACTTCACTTATTATCTAAGTTAAACTAAGTGTTTTTTGAAAATGCTAGTGAAATGAAGAACTCAGTCTTAATGAAAGGGTTAAGAACCAATAGGTAGACAAAGCAAGGATGTAAATTATATTGGGGTTCCTATAAAATTTGAGCGGCAGTAGGACAAGCTAGAATAAATCCTAATTGATTTGAAGTGTGTTAAAATTAGTAATTTTAGATTTTTCACAGAGATAACAAATAATCCCCATGGTACTGGGCATTTGTAGTCTTGACTGATTTACAAATGAGCATTTGTAAATTTTTTGTCCTTCATTGGAGGATATGTGTGGATTACGGGAAGAAATGTTTGAATAGAGACTCAAAGTTGAGGGAAAAGGGGCTTGGGAGAATGCAATTCATTGGTGTGAAGAAGGGGTGTCTGATATACTCATTTAATTTAAAAAATACCCACTCCTCACTTAGTGACATGGTTTAGAGTCCAAAGCCCAGGTCAAGTGAAAATTAGTGTTAGGTGAAAATACAGTATGACCACATCCAATCATAAAAATTAAAGGACGAGCACATCATTATAACTGCCAAACTGCTAAGAATCATGGTCAGGTCAAGTTGACACATAAATCTTAACCATCACAGCCAGTGTTAACTGGTCACACACCTCAGTTCATTGCAAGTACAGCATAGAGCTTTTTACTACTGCAGGTGTGTAATGTTGAGTAACAAGATTGTTGATGAGTGAGGAGTAAGTGTAAGAGATTTTCTAGGTAGACTATTATGGAAGGAAGAAGATTGAAAGGGAGCAACTGTCTGTTGCATTATAAAGACGAGAAGACTGGGAAGAACTGCTTGGTTACTATTCTAGACATCACTTGGTGGTTGGTTGTGTGCTGTTGAGTCAGCTCTGACTCCTGATGACCCTAAATAGGGTTTCCAAGGGATGGCTGGTGAGTTTGAACCACCATCCTTGAAGTTCAAACTGACCTTGTGGTCCAGTACTTATCGTACAGTGCCATACCAGAACTCTAGACATCACGTAATACTTTTTATATGATTGGGGAAATAATTAAGATTTTGAATCTTGATTTTCTTTTTAGAACGAAGAGAATAAAACTTGTTTTGCGCAGGTGTTTAGTTACTGGAATGTTACGTAAAACAATTGACATTTTTCTAAATAAGAAAGCTGTTAACTAATACATAAGTTGTTTAACAAAGCATACTATTAGTATGG
Source organism: Chrysochloris asiatica (assembly GCF_000296735.1). Classification (NCBI taxonomy): domain Eukaryota; kingdom Metazoa; phylum Chordata; class Mammalia; order Afrosoricida; family Chrysochloridae; genus Chrysochloris; species Chrysochloris asiatica. The sequence continues at coordinate 14,773,798 of NW_006408531.1, forward strand.
ACATATACAAAGAAGATGGTTTCTTTGCATGGTCATACTGATACTTGAAATGCATTGAGATAAATGCTCTTTATTTTCCGCCTTTTCTTTTATTATTTAGGATTGAATGTTGATTAATTTTTGTTTCTTCCAAAATTTAGTCTGTCCTTGTGCTTAAAAACAGTTTCTTGCTCCTCCTCTTGCTATTCAGACCATATTTTCAGCTGGAGGAGAGAGGATAGTGATAACTGATAATTGAATGAGAGAATATTATGACCTTGTTTTTACCAAATTTATCTTTCTGTCTGAATGATTACGATGTATGTGTTAATATATAATTAATCTATATATAGTTTGCCTTTTGTAAAATATTTTCTCTTAAATCTTGTTAGTGTGGGCTTGGTAATACTATGTGACTAGGAAGTTTTTTGCTCTTGATTAGATTTTTTTTTTCCTTGATTACTCTGGGAGGAAAATAGATGCATTGATATCATTTGAATATATATTTTTTTCAGATCTTGGATGCTTATGAATATTACACCTACACTTCCCAGAGTAAATGCTTCTTACTGTTGATACTAGCAAGGATGTCCACATTGCTTAGCATCTTACTGATGTGTAATTTCTCTTCATTCCTAGATGCCTCTTTCCATCTTCCTAAATTATATAGTATTTGAAAAAGCAATGGAACAAGAAGGAGGTGAATTGTGACCCAGTTAAACTAATATGCGTTGCAATACCTGACTTGAGAAAGGGCAGTATATGGCCCAAGATACTGAGTACAGGATTGGGAATAATACCTTTCTGGCTTTGTTTCTATCCCTATTCAAACTTAATTGGTTTCATGAATTATATTCCACTTGCATGTTATGGAAATTACAGAGTACTTACTTTTGAAGTGTCTTGTTGGGTTGTTCAATTTATTTGGAAAGAGATTGATAATCATGAAGTTTAAGTAATGAGAATCATTGTTACTTTAGGGCCCTTATTAATAGAAAGATTGTACCTCAACTTCAGATTATAACCTCTACCATTGTCCAGCTATTTATAATTTAAAATTTAAAAAATAGTATTTTGGAAGGAGGAGGGGATGATGATTAATGAGGATTATTGGGATGCAAATTTATTTGTAATTAACTGTAAAAGAATGGTTGCGGATTATTGTGAACAAAACCTTATAAAATTCTCAAGATAGCTTATATAATTTTCCCAGTCTTACTTGTATTACACAGATGTTTAGTTAAAAACTCAAGTACATATTTTAACAAAACTTACAGAAATAGTCTATTGTGATCCATTCTTTTCTGATATTAAAATATCAGTTTAGAAACTGGCATAAAATTTGACTGTGTGCTTTTTCTACTTCTCTCCTGAAATCTGTGTTTTGCATCTGTCTTTTATAGGGAGATAAAAAACTAAGGTGTGATTCTGCTGATCTTCGGCATGACATTGACCGTCGTAGAAAAGAAAGAAGTAAAGAACGAGGGGATTCCAAGGGCTCCAGGGAATCCAGTGGATCAAGAAAGCAGGAGAAAACTCCAAAAGATTACAAGGAATACAAACCTTACAAAGATGACAGGTAATTGTTACAACTGTCTGAGTTAGGTTTTAGCTTCTAATTAGCCTTTAATAATTGTCAGCTTAATTGCTTTCAATTTTGACTGTGTAATCGAATGTTTAAATTTAAACAATTAAAATTATTTGTTTTACAGCAAAAATGTATTTGTCTTTTACACGGCTAATGGTGGATGAGGACAAAAACTTTGGAATAGCAAGCTAACACTGAAAAAAAAAATGACAAATTAATGTGTCCTATTATCCAGGCTACATCAGGAGGTTGGACTTCAATGCAGTGCATTTCTAGAAACAGTTTGTGTAAGAACTTTGGTTCGTTATGCTTGATTCCGCACTTTTTCAACTCATAACACCCAGAGTACAAGAATTTTAAACATACCTAGTGGTTTAACATGAGAGATGGGGGGAGGAAGGAGTAGTTTGTCTGAAATAGCAATGTGTGTTAGTCTTTCGAAGTAATGTTTCCATGGATACTGTTAGCAGTGGTAAGAGTTACTGCAGGTATGATCTTTTTGGGTGTTGTGTTAGAATCATGTAAATTTGATCATCGTAGAGCGAAATAAATAGTAGGAATACAAATATTGTAGATAATTACTCTTCTTGCTATTCATTAGGTAAATGGTGGATTTCACTTGTTGTTTGTTTATGACTGGTATTTGTAATGTCATACGCATTTTATTTCTATAACGGTGTTACGGCCAAACCATACCAGCTGTTCTCGCCCAGGGTGTACAAAAACTGCACAGTCATTTTGCACTTGGCCTTGAGAACATTCTTACTGTTTCCTATTCTTCTTTCCCTTTCTTTAAAACAACAAATTAAATAATATCTAAACTTATAAATATTGAAGAACTGAACCTTATTCTTGTAGTTTATAGACTGCTAGTTTTCTTACTGGCAGGCCATACTATATTCTTCAGTAATGATATAAAACAGTTATTGAAGAATGGAAACAGACTGTCAAAAGTTTAACACCCAGTTATTTTACTTATGCAATGATTTTTAATAGGGGATAGTTTGTTTTGTATTTTGTTTACTTAAAAAAAAAATGTCCCTTTTGTTGTAAGATTCAACAGGGTCTTATGGTTTTTTTAAATATCACATGGTTTTTTTAAATTCTCTTTTATTTATTTTGCAGTAAACATAAAAGTAGAGAGCAAGATCATTCTCGATCTTCATCTTCTTCGGCATCACCTTCTTCTCCCAGTTCTCGAGAAGAAAAGGAGAGTAAGAAAGAAAGAGAAGAAGAATTTAAAACTCACCATGAGCTGAAAGAATACTCGGGCTTTGCAGGAGTTAGCCGACCACGAGGAACCTTTGTAAGTTCGGAAATTGTCTTTGGTCTCTTCTTACCACTTTACCTTGTGGCATTGTACATAAGGAAAAGTGAATATACCATTTAGAGTGTCTGTTATGTGAGTCAGTACTCGTATTAAAGTGACTATTAATTTTTTTTTAAGGAGGTGATACTTGAAATATTACCTTCATAAGGAATTGCCATTTTGAGATCTGGAAACATCTCTGTAAACCAGACACTTTTTTTGATTTTGGGATTAATAACTTGTTTTTAAAACCTCCATTGAATAGTCAAGAAAAGGTGTTTCAGTGGATTAAATTAATATATTTAGTCACTTAATTTTTGAAAAGATTTTTAAACAAAAAAAACTTATGTTACAGTCTCCTGTATTATAACTATTTTCATTTTTGCCTATTTGATTTCTCAGGTCCTTGTTTATATGTGGGTATCAATCATAGACTTTTAAGTATTTTCATTTTATTCTACATAGTATGTACATTATCCACTTGTTTCCTTAAACTTGTTATACAGGTATGTATCACTTAATGTCCACAATACATTCTGACAAATAAGATGTTATGTGATTTGGAAGTTATACAAACACCATATTGAAACCTTAAAAGGGCCTGTTTCTGGTTGACCTTGTAGACATTGGTGCCGCTGCTGATGTTGCTACACAGCTGGTAGAACTGCTGGCAGAGCCAGAGAGGAGCTAGCATCAGCAGCAGTGGTGACTTAGAGGCTATGGGAGTGCAGTGAGAGGAAGAGAGGAAGGCAGGAGTCAGACTAGCCCAGCCCCATCTGCTGGTCTGCCTGTAACCAGAGCCATGTCCTGTTCCTTAGCTGCCTATATCTCACCCCATGGTTCAGTGCTTGGTTTTGAGGTCATTAAGAAATCATTAGTGGGAAATAAAGCTGATTTCTCTTTTAAAAAAAAAAAACCTTTATGGGACCACAGATGTATAAGCAATTGGACATTGTCTGGGAAGGCATTAAGCGACACATACCTGTTATTAATAAGGGCTTCATAGTTTATATTTTCTTGCTTATTTTATTTCTACATAAAATTCCTGTTTTGGGGAATGGATGTTGTTGTTGTGTGCTGTCAAGTCGGTTCTGACTCACAGTGACCCTATAGGTTTTCTGAAAGTGACTGGTAGATTTGAACTTTCGACCTTGTAGTTAACCATTCTAGTGCATGTGTCTTATAGCGCCATACCAGGGATCCTTTTGTTAGGTGCTATCAGGTTGGTATCAGTTCATATCAACCTTATGTACAACAGAATGAAACTGTCTAGTCTTTGGCCATCCTCACAATTGTCATGTTTGAGCCCATTGTTGAAGCCACTGTACCAGTCCATCTTGTTGGGGGAGGGGGGGAGCGGGGTAGTCTTCCTGTTTTTCACTGACCCTCTACTTTGCATGATGTCCATCTACTAAGCATGGTGTCCTTTTCTAGGGACTGATCCCTACGGATAATATGTCTAAAGGGGATTGATATATAGTCCGTTAATTAGGTAACTTGGGAAAGAGAAGATGTTTGCTTTTTATGTTGATAGGTATGGTTGAAAACTTAAGGCTCCTTTGGTAATTCAGAGGAGTTAAATAATAGATAACTCTTGGTTTGGTTAATAAAGGGGAGAACTTGATGATTTAAAATTATTAGTTGAGGCCATGAAAATTAGCATTCTAAAATCTTGAGTGCATTTTTTTTTTTTACCTATACAACTTTCAGTTGTTGTTAAGTGCCGTCGAGTCGGTTCTGACCCATAGCGACCCTGTACCGGGTCTCCGAGGGTGTAAATCTTTACGGGAGTAGAAAGCCTAGTAGGCAGAAATTTTTTGCATATGGTATGAAATTGCCATCCTTTACCATACTTGCTGACTATGAAATTAACTTAGGGAAGACAGTAGGGAATATGTGTTTTGTTACTGCAGTAAAATTATAGTTTGCATGTAACTAAAAACCTTTTGATTGCATTACTAAACAGCTTTGTTAATGTTAATCAGTTTCGAATTAGAGGCAGAGGAAGAGCCAGAGGAGTTTTTGCTGGGACAAATACTGGTCCAAACAACTCAAATACTACTTTTCAAAAGAGACCGAAGGAAGAGGAATGGGATCCAGAATATACCCCAAAGAGCAAGAAGTACTTCTTGGTGGGTGTTAGAAATCTGTTTATTTGGTTTGCATTAATTTAAAAAGCATACTGGATGAATCCATTGAGTACAGATATCCACCACTGTGAGAAGATTTCACCATAATTTAGAAAACCTTTTTAAAAATTTCATCACCCAGGTGATTTGTAGTTTTAAAAATGTTGGTCCCCTTTAGCTCTGTTTTATCACATGTAGGCTAATCAGAATCTACCTGATATTCAGAGAAATTCTATTGTAGTTGTAGATTATAATAGGTGTGCTTTTATGCTTGTTTTATAACTGTCTATAAGACAGTGACAGTGATTAAGATTTACCTTCCATCATTATAGCGCTTTGTTTAAATAAAAAAACGGAAATTCCTTTCACAATACTTGTAATTAAGGATCTTGGGGAGCTTGGCAACTTTCATTGGAGTGGAAGGAAGATGAAAAATCACTTACTGGAAAAGTTACTAGGTATACTTTCTTGTGATGTAGACACTTTCCCCTGTGAAGTAGTTTTCCAAGGAATGAAGCTTAGAAGTGGTGGGTCACGTAGTCAAGGGTTGAAGTGTTTTTCAGTTGGCATGGGGAAGAGGGTCATGTATTATCAAGGCAGACTAAAGATCCACCACCATTACCAGAAACATTCATTTATGTCTTAGCTATTTAGCGAAGTCATGTTTCAGACACACTGTTAGGTGGAAGCAAGGAAGAAAATGTTACTGGATTTACAGAATTGTGTTTTCAGCTTTTCATGAATTATAGTTGAATAAATCTAAATTTGCATGGCATATGTGCTAAATTAATTAGAAGGATACCTCTCTCATTTGGAAAATGGGCAATATGTTGTTAGGTACTGTTGAGTTGATCTGATCTCGACTCACACTGACCTGTATATAGGGTTTCTGAGGAGTGGCTGGTGGGTTTGAACTAAACTGACGTTTTGGTCTAATGCTTATCCTACAGTGCCATACCAGGACTCCGTAAGTTCATTAGAAAAGTACATCTCTCTTGCTTGGAAAATCGGCCACATACTTTCTCAAAAGTTAGTTTATGGTTGCCTCTTTATTTGGTTGTTAAATTTAATGACAAAAAAGTCTGAAAAAAAAATTCTTAAATTGTAGTATGAATGGTGTTTGTTCACTGTATGTTTCTCTTGGAGAAATTTAATACTTGTTTGAGTCCCTTGAGTTGACAACCTGGAAAATTAGATTAATAAGAAACTGTTATTTGTTAGGTACTAATGTACTCAAGATGGAAAGACAAATATGAAATGATTTAAAATTCTTCACTTACTAGTTTGGGGTAAAAGCATTATAAATACATAATGGTGGCTTTGCAAATGAGAGGAGTGAGTGGTTAAGAAAGGTTTCCTAGAGGAATTTGGCTTTGACTTTTGAGCTTAAAATACTATCTCTCGTATCAGCAGGAGTGAATCAAGCTGGTATAGAGAGAACTTTGGTAGTTCTTAGATTGCTAGATGGCTTGTGTAAATTTAGGGAAATTAAGCAAAGGCTAAAAAGACATGGAGGAGCCTGGTTGTGAAAGACCATGAACTTTATTTGGGTTTTAAGTAGAGAACATGAGATTTGAGAGATAATGAGTGACTGAACTGGATTTTATGAAAAGATAAAGTAGCATTTATGATGATTTATTTAGGGATCAACTAATTGGGAGTGCTGTGCTGTAGAATCGGTTGCAACTCATAGGAACCCTGCATAGGGTTTCTGAGACTGTGTTTACGGGGTTAGAAGGCCTCATCTTTCTCCCACGGGATGTCGGGTAGTTTTGAACTGCTGAACTTCAGGTTAGCAGCCTAACTCATAACCAATATGCTACCAGAACTCCTTAGTTGGTAGCCAGAGGGAAAGATTTATCTGAGCTAGGGAATATGGAGGTTTCCGATGAGAATATAAAGTACCTAAGCAAAATCAAGCGGGAGAACTCTAATGGACAGTTTATTTAAAGTATATCTAGAGAGGGAAAACCTCTTAGAGCCATCATGCTAGGGACGCAGTTAAAACCATAAAGTGGGACAAGGTGTAGGTGATGGTAAAATTGTCAAGCCTGCAGACCAAGTGTGAAAGGTCAAAAGTTACGAAAGGTGAGCACATAGGTAGCAATGAATTGCTCACTTGTTAAATGTTGTTGAGTTGATTCCCACTCATAGTGACACTGTAGAGGGTTTCTGAGGTGTGGCTGGAGGGTTTGAACCAGTAACCAGTGTTTACCTTATAGCACCACGCTCCGAATTGTTCACTACATGTGTACAAATATTAATTAAGGCCAGATCTTTTATTTTTTTATATATAACATTTCGGAATTTGTATCATAATTTCTGCTTTAAATTGGGATGTACTCATTTAAGATTGCTGTCATCAGTAGTTTATATTTTTCAGCCACAAAAAATGCATGTTAAGAATCTGTTAAGTTGTTGTTAGTACTGTTTTGTCGAGTGCTGTCGAGTTGTTTCTGACCCACAGGGATCCTGTAGAGGATCCTGTAGAGGGTTTCCAAGGAACGGCTGGTGAGCTTGAACCACATACCTTGTGGTTCAAATGACTTTGCAGTCCAGTGCACTAGCCCACAGCACCACACCAGGACTCCTTTTAAGAATCTAGTCACAATTTAATAAATCAATTGTTAAATGCCATTGAGTCGGTCTGAATAATAGCGACCCTGCATAGGGTTTTTGATGATCAGCTGGTGGTTTTGAACCACCAATCTCGTGGTTCGCAGTCCAGTGCTGATCTTAAAGCACCTCACCAGGAGGCTGATAAATGAGTAGACAGTAACATTATTTTCTGTATTGCTGTTTTGTACTAAAAAATTTTGCTGCTCTCAATACAGTCTATAAGGAGCCCTAGTATTGTAGTGGTTACGAATCGGGCTGCTAACCTCAAATTCGGCAGTTCGAAACTACCAGCTGTTCTGCAGGAGAAAGATGAGGATTTCTATTCCTGTAAAGATTTACAGTCTCGGAAACCCTGTTCAGGGTCCTTATGAGTCGGAACCGATTCCACATTACTTAACAACAACAACATATAGTCTATAGTCTTTATCAAAACCTTGTTCACATTAATACATAGAAATATACACAAATATCATTTTGAGAAAATGAAGTTGAAAACTGTAGACCCTTCCCTAGGTTCTTTTAGAATAAAGCTAGCATGGAAAATTTGCAATGATAGACATTGTTTAATAGGTAACATTTATTGAGTACATGTTATAAGGTACCATGCTGAGTGTTATTATATGTATTGACTTAATGTTTATAAAATCTTTCTGAGTTGGGGATTTTATTCCATTTTTTATGCATGAATAAAGACACAGAGCTTGAGTGGTTTGCCCCAAGTTATGCACGAGGGCTTCAGAAAGTTTGTAGATATGAATTCTTAAACACTGTAACATCCTTTCTTCAGTACTTACTACAAAAAGTAGCATTTTATTCTTTTCTATAATGTCCCATTTCAAGCTTTGTATTTCCACAAAGACAGAATAATGTTTTCAGTAATAAGTACTCCAGGAAGTATGTTGATATTAGCTTAATTTAAAATCTGAAATGTTACAGAGGAGTCTGAGAAATTGGAGCAAGTGGGAGGGTAATGAAGTGGGCATTATGAAGAAGTAAAAAGAAGATTCAGAAGATCTTTGTTCTCGTACGGACTTCTTTACTGATACAGTTTTGGCTGTGAGTAAATACCTAACTTCTCTGGCCTTTTGTCAGGTGTTCTGGTGTGGTGCTGTGAGGTAATATGCTGGACTGCAAAGTTGGTTTGAACTTAATGGTCAGCGATACAAGCTTACCAGTTGCTCCTCGGAAACCCTATACAGGATACTATGGATGGGATTGCTATGTAGTTAATCAAAGTGACTACATCTCTGGAAAGAGAAGGTGGAAAAAAAGCTCCATATCAGCCAAAACAAGGCCAGGGCCAGATTATGGAACAGACCATCAATTACTCAAATACAAATTCAGACTGAAGCTGAAGAAAATGAAAACAAGTCCACGAAAGCCAAAATATGACCTTGAATATATCCCGCCCTGAATTTAGATATCATCTGAAGAACAGATTGGATACATTAAACGCTAAAGATGGAAGACGAGGAGAGCGGGGGATGACATCAAGAACATCATATATGAAGAAAGCAGAATGTCATTAATAAGACCAGATAGAAGGAAAACATCAAAATGGATGTCAGAAGAGACACTGAAAGTTGCTCTCCAGTTTTGAGATGCTAAAGCCAATGGAAGAAAGGAGGAGGGAGGTACAAGAGCTGAATAGAAAATTTCAAAGGTCGTTTTGAGAAAACAAAGTCAAATATTACAAGGAAATGTTCAAAGATCTGGAGTTAGAAAACTAAAAGCGAAGAACACAGAAGCATTTCTGCAGCTGAGGGAAGTGACGAAAAAATTCAAGCTTTGGCTTTCATTACTGAAGGATTCTCTGGGGCATTATTGAATGATGCAGAAAGCATCAAAAGAAGATGGAAGGAATACATTGAGTTACTGTGCCAGAAGGAAATGGTTGATGTTTAACTGTTGCAAGAGGTAGCATATGATCAAGAGCCAATGCTACTGAAGGAAGAAGTCCAAGGTACATTGAAGGAATTTGCAAAGAACAAGGCACCAGGAATTGATGGAATACAAATTAAAATCTTTCAACAAAGTGAGGCGGCAGTGGAGGCACTCACTCATTTATACCAAGAAATTTGAAACACAACTATCTATCTGCCAACTGATTAGAAGAAATCCATATTTGTACCCATTCCAACGAGAGGTGATCCAATGGAATGGGGAAATCATCAAACAATATCTTTGATATCCCGCATAAGTAAAGTTTTACTAAAGGTAATACAAAAATGGCTGCAAGCATACATTGAGAACTTCTAGAGGTTCAAGCCGGATACAGAAGAGAATGTGGCACAAGGGATATCATTGCTGACATCAGATGAATCCTGGCTGGAAGCAGAGACTACCAGAATGATGTTTACCTGTGCTTTATTGACTCTGCAAAGGCTTTTGATTGTGTGGATAATGACAAGCTATGGACAACATTGCAAAGTATGTGTATTCTGGGACACTTAAATTGTGCTCATGAGGAACCTGTACATAGACCAAGAGGCAGTTGTTCAAACAGAACACGGGACCACTGAGTGGTTTAAAATTAGGAAGATGTGTGACAGGGTTGTATTCTTTCATCATATTTATTCAGCCTGTATGCTTAGCACATAATCTAAGAAGCTGAGTTATATGAAGAATAACGTGGCATGAGAGTTGTAGGAAGACTTAACTAACCTGAGATATGCAGATGATACAACCTTGCTTGCTAAAAGTGAAGAGTACTTAAAATACTGATGAAGATCAAAGAGCACAGTCTTCGGTATAGATTGTATCTCAATGTAAAGAAAACAAAATCCTCACCACTGGACCAATGAACAACATCCGTATAAATGGAGAAAAGATTGAAGTTGTCAAAGTGAAACTTCATTTTTCTTCATCAACCGTCAACACTCATGGAAGCAGCAGCCACGAAATCAAATGATGTGATTGCATTAGGCATATCTGTTGCACAAGACCTTCTTAAAGTGTTGAAGAGCAAAGATGGCAGCTTGAACTCTTAAGGTGTGCCTCTGACCCAAGCCATGGTATTTTCAGTAACCTCATGTGCATGCATGACAGTGAATAAGGAAGACCCTAGAAAAATTGATGCTTTTGAGTTATGGTGTTGGAGGAGAAAATACCATGGGCTGCCAAAAGAACCAATAGATCTGTGTTGGAAGAGCCAGAGTGCTCCTTGGAGGCCAGGATGGCCAGACTTTGTCTCACACTTAGGACCTATTGTCAGGAGGGACCAGTTGCTGGAAAAAGGATATCATGTTTCCTAAAGTGGAGGGTCAGAGTAAAAAAGAGGAAGACCCCCCAGTGAGATGGATTGGCAAAGTGGCTGGCAGCCTTAATGGGCCGAAGCATGGCAATGATTGTGAAGTTAGCCCAGGATGAGGTAGTGTTTCGTTCTGTTGTGTTATGAGTCGATACCGACTCAATGGCACTTAACATCACAACAACTGGCTTTTTATTATCTGTGAAATGTAATTAGTAGTTGTTTATTTTAGTGAGTCTCAGATCTTGGAGGACTGCGCAGTGGCTCCATATGATACTCACTGGGTTGTGGCCCACAAGGTCTGCGGTTTGAGCCTGCCAGCAGCTCTGCACAAAGAAGACGTTTTCTGCTCACTTGAAGATTTTAAGCATCCAGAACTCTATACAGGGTTGCAATGAGTTGGAACCTACTCAATGACACTTAACAGCAACAGCAACAAATACTGAATGTAAAAATTTGAGGATTAAGAGTTAGCACATTCAGTATCAAAACTCTCATTAGGTAGCTGCTAAGGAGTACCCTCTCTGAAAAATGCATGTGCTCTCTTATCTGCAGTTTTCTCTGGCCAGTTTAAGGTGTTGAGATATGTAAAAGTAATTGCTGTTTAGCTCTAGTTTTACTTGCTATTCCTACATCTGCTTAATCAACTGGTGTGTAGTAGTCAACTGCTACGAGGGTATCTGGGACATTTGTCTGTGTGCTGGTCATAGAGGGTGAGGCATTTGGGAGGACTGTCTCTGTGGCCTTGGACAAGTTTTCTGTGCCTCATTGACTTTGTAAAATGGCAGCAGTAACAATATCCATTACACATGATTGTTGTGAGGATTATATGAGTAAATACATGTTAAAGTGCCCAGAAGTTATGATTTAAACCCTTGTCTTGTTCTACAAAACCTGTTGGCTGTTCCCATAGATCTACGAATACACATTAAAAGTAAACTTTTAAGATTTGGTAACTATGATAAGCTCTTATGCCATAGGGCAGTATGAAAACATTGTAACTGTGTAAGGACATCATTCTGAGTGATAGACTAGTTTTTATTGGGTTGGTAAAGAACTCTTTCTGCCGTATTGAAAGGTAGACTTGATAATTCCTAACTTCTTTCTTAGTCTGATGAAATCACTTCTAGCTCACAATCTATTAATTGGTTTAGTAAAAATAGATTATTAAAGATTATTAAATGCTCTGTCATATAAGTCTACTGACTATGTAATCGAGCTCTTTCAAGTTAAGGAGGGCTATCTGTATTCAATGAATATACATAAAGCTAATGTGTTTTTTAAAAGGGGTACTCATCACATAATAATTGAAAAAAAGTTTTAGTGGCTTTTGTTCAGTTGAACACTGGTACTCCCAAGTTACAAGATACTCCATTTGTACATTGTCTTGTAAAAGTGTTATTTACCTTTTCCATTTTGTGGGTTATAATCTTAAGAGTTTAAATTTAAGATTTGTTGTTGTTGTTGTATGTGCCGTGGAGTCGGTTCCAACTTATAGCGACCCTGTACAGGGTTTCTGAGGCTATAAATATTTATGGGAGCAGAAAGCCTCATCTTTCTCCCATGAACAGCTGGAAGATTCAGACTGCTGACCTTAAGGTTTGCAGTCCGATTCATAACTACTACGCTACCAGAAGGGTTATTATAACAGAAGACCTTTTACATTTAGTTTTTTATTGAGGTATAGAACGTTTGTATATAGTCATCCAACAGTCAAGCACTTCACAAATTGGCAGATTGTTTTGCTTAATGAACAATTTGTAACTTAGGGGACACATCTGTATTTGGATGAAGTTGTGTAAAATTAAGGTCTAAAATGTAGTAATCGTAATAGTTCTGGGTTGATGGAGAGTTTAGGTATTAATCCAGAGAGCATGCCATCATGTTTTGACATGCTAACCTTTCCTGCCTAGAGGACTGATGTGTGTAATATACATTGCTTAAGAATAAATCTCCATTAAGATGTAAGAATCTGCTCTACATCTGGAGTATAATTCAAGTACCACCTATTTTATTTTATCAGGTACTAATGATACTGTAATGACAGTTTTGTTAAGACTATCATGCCTTTATGACTGGGGCAATTTTGTAGGGAAAATCTCATTTTATTTCATTCCATGCAACATAACAACACATTGATTTAAGCTTAAAATTAATAATGGAAAAACAAAAGTCAGAATTTTTAACGTTTTGGATAATAATAATATATAAGGCTGCCAAATAATTGTTTGCACAGCTCTGATTGCTTTGATTACTGTGCAATAAGAAGTGATTAATATGCTCTTATTGAAAGTTCAGTTTAATTGTTGGTGTTTTAGTTTCACAGAACATTACCAGTCTCGTACCCAGTTAATACCATAGTATGATTGGGAAAATAATCATCTCCCTTTGAAAAGAGATATTTCGTTGATTGTTGTTTTTAACTTTCTGTAGCATGATGACAGAGATGATGGTGTAGATTATTGGGCCAAAAGAGGAAGAGGTCGTGGTACTTTTCAACGTGGCAGAGGGCGCTTTAACTTCAAGAAATCAGGTAGCAGTCCAAAATGGACTCATGACAAATACCAAGGGGATGGAATTGTTGAAGATGAAGAAGAGACCATGGAAAATACTGAAGAAAAGAAGGACAGACGTAAAGAAGAAAAGGTAGAAAATCTCAATTTATTAGTAATTTATAAACCAGATTTTTCTTTAATATGGGCTTTGGAGGGCAAATTAAAATAATGAAAATCATTATTATAGTTAAATTTCATTCTTTGTTAACGTTTACTTTTTTTTTGTTTTTTAGGAATAGTGAGTGAATTGGAAGTAAAAATAAAGCAGAGAACAGAACTTGCACCAACCTTTTTTTTTTTTTTTTTTTTAGGAATAGTGAGTGAATTGGAAGTAAAAATAAAGCAGAGAACAGAACTTGCACCAACCTTTTTTTTTTTTTTTAACCTGATTTTTGTTTTTAAGTAAGAATGTAAGCATTTCACTTAAATTTTAATGTTTGCAAGTAGTCAATAGATATTTTGTTTTAAGTCTTAAAATAACTTGAAAAATAGTGGACTGTATGTTGAAAATTGTATTGATATAAAATAGAAAATTGTTACGTACCATTATTTGTAACTATCAACTTAAAAAAAAAACAACTTTTTGCTGTTTTTGTTACATGCATTGTAATTCTGCTTTGTCTATAAGGTCAAGTACAGCTCTGTAAAAGTTCTGATTCTCTTCCCATCCCTGTTTGTTTATGTTTTCTTCTGAAGTAAACTTTAACTCTACATACAAATAAATCTCTGAACAGAAATTGCTTATAGAGACCACACTAATTATTTTATCTGTATACATCTATTTAATATTTTTCTTAATTTTAACACATCACATCATAGGGTGTACCACAGGAACAAGTTGTTTAATTGATGACATAAGCTTAGTTCAACACTTGAGCAAGTATTTAAGAAGGAAAAAACAAAAGCTTTGCCAATAACTAAGCAATACAAGCTATTAAAAGTTAGATTGAAAAGTTTGAGAGAATTTTTTTCTTTTTTTAAAATGAACTGAAACCAAGCAGTGACACATATATATAAACATTCTTAGGAAACTTTTTTTCCCATTCGGGTTCAAAACTCAGTATTCTCTTTTCATTCTATTTTGAAGTTTGGGTCATGGTTTTAGGTATCCGCTATTATTTGAAAGAGGAAACTGGTTTTCCAATAATAATTGTGAATGAAAATGTCATTCCTTCAAACTCCACACCCCTCCCCCGCACAAAAAGAAGAAAACTGGTTAACTTGTTGCTTTGGAGGAGGACTATCATGCAGAATAGATTGACCTGATTTCATATCTTACCTATTTGGGTTTTCAGATAACTCAAACATTAGTGTGCAGCCTAACCGGAAGAAAAGTTACTGAGATAAAACTTACTGTTCATTGATATTTTAAGTAACTTGTTTTATAAATGTCATTAATAAAGAAATTTAGCAAGAAGCTTGTTGCAACATTGCCCTATCTTGTTTCTTACCTTTTCCTCTATTTCAGTTGCAGTTTGTCAAATGGCTTTTTCTTTTTGTTCCCAGGAGTTTTAGTCTTCAGGTGGATAATCTTTCAAATGTGAATTAAGTTTTATATTTATGTTGATGACTTTTTAAAGGAATGAAAGTCTGAAATAGTAAATTTTAATGTTTGTCTGATTTACAAGCATATGTACATAAAAGACAAGTCAAATTTTACTTGTTATTCCAGCAACTGAATTAGTTGTTTGCTTAAACAGGCAGTGCTTATTTTGTTAACGTAAACATTTAAAGATCTTAAATTTCTGACTCCTTCATCCTTGGTTTGATAATTTGCAGTGCTTTTAGCACCTTGATGCTAAGTTACTGGTGGATGGGTACCCACAAACCCGGTATGTCATGTTTTTGAGCCTAATATCCTTCGTGTGGCATGATTTCCCCTATTAACTCTGTTGTTCTGAATCTATTCTGATATTGTGAAAGTAGTGGAAATAATCTTCAAAGAAATTATGTGTTGCATTTACAACACAAGAAAGGTTTCTTGACCTGCATTTTATTTTATGCAAATAAAATTTTAACTTTTTATTTTTACAATTACTATTTGGTTAGACATTGACTCTCTCTGCATGACTGTATATTTGCTGCTTTGCTTGTCTACTTAAGGCAGTAGGAAAAACTGGATTTGCTGAGAAATTATTTAATAGGAAGTGGGAATAAGACTCAGTTCTGTGAGGCAGGTTTTAAATGCAAAAGCATTGTTTAACTTTAACGTGATTTGGTTACTTTTATTCTCTCAAACATTTAGAACTGAGGAAAGAGTATCTTACCAGAATATATATTAGGACAGAATGATTGTGAGAACTGTACAAGGATTCAAAGTGTAGTCTGTGTCTTTTTTAAATCTCCTAATGTAATTCCACACTTTATGACATATTAATCTGAATGGTTCCTCTAGCTAATGCTATTATCTGTTTACAAGTGCCAGGAAATAACTAAAAAAAAGTTTTTTTAAAAATACCTGCACTGATAGATTACCATTTTCCTGGAGAAGGGAAATAAAAATAAACCAATGGATATATCCAGAAAGGATTATGAAAGCTTTGTTTAGAAGGTTATGACTCAGTTCTTAGGTGTATGTATATATGTTCCAACATCCTAGGGATAAAAAAAAAGGAAAAATAGGCTTTTCCAGTTGCAGTCTACTTTAAGGAATTACTCAGATTCCTTTTGTCACAGATTATCAGTGTTGGAGATTATAATTTGAGAAAATTTACCCAGTAAGAATGAATGTGGATGGCTAAACAGCTCTTATTCAGTGTGATGTATAATGCAACAGGGACCCTTGTAAATTTGTCAAATGCCAATAAAGTGTCATATGTGGTAATAGCTGTTGTTTATTTACATAATTTGGAGACTCTTCCTATGTCCTAAACTGTTTCTTATGGTCGATTTCTGGATTTTAGAATACATCTTAGAAGGTGTGGTGTGATTTTTATATTTGGTGCTTGGGGTTTGAAAATGTTTCATAAAATTATTCAAATTTCTGTTTAGTGTTACTTTTGTTTTCCCAGGGGAAATGGAATTTTTATTTATTTTTTTCAGTTGGTGAGATGTATAATTAACCCTCCTTGTTCCTCCATAACATTGCTTCTCTATCTTTTAAAAAATACAGTAGCCAGTTTATAATTTTTAAAAGGTTCTTTTTAAACTAGTATGTTCACATTGAGTAAGTCCTGGTATCGTTTTTTACCATGTCCTTTTATTTTTAATGTATTTCAAATAGAAAATGGGCCATGCCCTTAAAGCATTTTCATAGAAATTTGTGTACTAAATAAGACAAATTATCACGGTTTGGTTCATTGCTATGGCAAATTATTCCTCTAATTAAAATCTTACTAGAGAAAGAACTCATGTATGTGTAAAAAGTTAAAACCATTGGTAGCCAGAATTATTACTAATGTTACGCACACACTTTCTATGTAAGTGTGTTCTTTTATTAGTGACACTTGTTGGATCCTTTTATAAGGGTTTACAGTTTTCCTTTACAAATTTACTGTTAAACAGCTATAAATAGAATCCTTTTGTAAGGAAATGGAATTCATTTTTATATTTTATTTGGCTTAGACAAGTATCTGAGATCTTGTCTTAAAATTACATAAATATGAATTTTTTGTATAGAGAAGTATCAAATTTACAGTTGAAGCCAGTGAGACTTACTGTAACATATGAATGTCAGGGTTCTGACTTTTTTTTTTATTTCATTGTCTTGACTCAAGAGCCTTAGGGATGACGATAGTGTTGGTTATGTGCTGTGGAGTTGGTTCGGACTCTGTGACCCTGTATAGGGTTTCCAAGGCTGTAAATATGGAAGCAGAAAGCCTCATCTGGGTTAAGCAGCCCAACTCGTAACCACTATGCTACAAGAGCTTTTTAGTGATAGTGTTAAGTGCTGTCAAATCGTACTGACTCATAGCAACCCTGTGCCTCCTATCCTGGGCCAGCCTCATAATCGTTGCTGCACCTGAGCCCATTATTGCTGCTGCTGCCCCATTCCATGTCATTGGGGGTCTTCCTTTTTTGCTCTTAACTCTTAACTTTACCCAAAATGATAAACTTCTCTAGGGACTGGTCTCTGCTGACAGTATATCCAAAGTATGGGAGATGTAGCCTGGCCATCCTGGCTTCCAAGGAGCACTCTGGCTATACTTCCAACACACATCCTGCACTTTTGGCAGTCTCCCAGCACTGTAACTCAAATGCATCAACTACTGTCTAAACTTACTTACTGTCCAACTTTCGCATGCCTATGAGGTTATTGAAAGTACCATGGCTTGGGTCAGGTACACCTTGGTCCTCAAACTGACATCTTTGTACTTGAACACTTTAAAGAGTCTCCCCTCCCCCCCATTTTTGATAGCCAATGCCTAAATTGCCCTTCCCTACAACTTTGTGCACTGATGAAATAAACTTGTTCCTTGAATCCTTCCATTTTAGTTGGAATTTTGAGTAACTGCATCCATGAGCAAAAAGTCTAGTTCATCAAATTGTAGCAGTTAACCCTTGCTTACAGTATGAAGCATTGCTTCATCTGATCACTTTCTGGTCAGCTAGCAATCCAAACTGGGTCAAAGGGTACTAGCTGCAAGTTTGGGTGTTCGCTCATGCCTCACCACACTTCAGTTGGCTGCTTCATTCCCAGCTGTAGCCCCTCAGTGGCTAGGTTAGTTCCCATGGCCTGGGAGTTCACACATCTCCCTAAATTTCAGACCAGACCTTCTCTTTCATTTCAAGGTCAGTGGCTATCAATGGAGCGTGGCCAAACTCGGCCCATAATTTCGTTGCTGCATTTCCCCCCACTTTAGATTCACAAGTAGACCCATGTGGTCACCAGTGTGCATTCTGGACTGCTTGTGGGTTCCCTTTGAGTTTCAGTCTTAGGGTATTTTCCCTGATGGGCTGACTTTTTTTAGCCTTGATGCCTTCAAAAAAAATAACTTTGTGCAAATTATTCCCAACTATGAAGCATTTCAGTTTACCATTATACCACCATATTGTCTCGCCATTAAGTTCTTTCAAGTTGCTTCTGACTCAGTAGTTGCTTCTGACCCTGTAGTGTTTCCAAGGAGAGTTTGGTGGGTTTGAAATGCTGACCTATGGTTAGCAGTACAGTGCTTATCCTCCAGCATCACACCAGGACCTGAGTTTCACTATTAGGGTAATCCATATAACTGAAAAAATTGAAAGTAAGTGGAAAAGAAACACAGATTTCAGATAAAACTCTGGAAATAAGTTTTCATGGTGGTGAGTGCTGACCTTGCAGTTAGTAGCTCAACTCATAACCCACTACACTGCAAGGGTTAGTGTTAAGCATGTAGTCTAGAAGGAAAAATTAATTACATTGCAGCTGGTGTCCTTTGTGATTTTATTTGAAAAAATGAGAAGATGTGCCGTAAGTGAATTAACCCATACAATTGGTATGTGTTAAGTACTGTGGAGTCGGTTCTGACTCATAGTTAGACCCTGCACAGGGTTTCTGAGGCTGTAAATCTTTATGGGAGCAGAACGCCTCATCTTTCTCCCACGGAACTGCTGGTAGTTTCGAATTGCTGATCTTGAGTTTAGCAGCCTGATTCCTAACCACTATGCTACCAGAGCTAGAAGGACAAAAAAAAAAAAAAAAAAAAATGAAGATACTTTGTGAATGTTTCATCCTAGTAGTGCATCCTGAAGACTTCAGTAGCTCCTATATCACAAGGGGTGTTTCTGCTCTGGTCCTGTTTACTATGTGCTATTCGGTGAAGTTTGGAAAGAGTTGGTCTGTTAACTGCACATTTACAGTTAAAACCCACCAGCTGCTCTCGGAGAAAAATGAGGCTGTTGCTTTTATAAAGAATTAAAAGTCTTGAAACTAAGGAGCAGTTCTGTTGTACAGGTTCACTATGAATTAGAATCGACTGGATGGCTCTGTGTTTGGTTTTGGATGGATAAGAGACTGGAAAGGGAAGGAGGAGGATATAATGTTGGCATTTTTTCATTATGAGGCCAACAAGAAATGGCTGAGAAACATGAGAGATTGTGTCATCCATGTAGGATTACTGATACATTTGCCTTTACATGTTCATCACTTGTGTTGAGCCCAACTTTCATCCTTACCCAGCTGAGACCATAGGCCCGTCAGCTGGCAAATCCAGGGCATCATTTATTTTCTCCCCTAAGTTTTATTTTGTTGAAAATGTAAACAGCAGAACATCCACAAATGTAGTTGTTGGCTGCACATACAATTTAATGAAACTGATCGCATTTTTCCAGTTGGTGCAGCCATTGAAGTTATTCCTCCCTTGTTAACATAAACACAATTCCCCTTCAGGTTTCTATCTAATCTTTCAAGTTGCTGTTGTCAATTTGATCCCATATTGTTATGCTAAGTGCTGTCGAGTCAGTCCCAACTCACAGCAAATCTGTACAGGGTTTACAAGGAGCAGCTGATGGGTTTGAACTGTTGACCTTATGGTTTGCAGTCCAGTGCTGATCCTGTAGCGCCACACCAGGACTCCATGTAGTTTCTGGTTTGATAAAAGGAGCCTCAGTAGGAACCTTTTGTCGTAAGCTTAGCCATCACCCAGCTTTCTCCAGTTCAACCTTTTATAGGTGTACAACTTACATCAGTTAAAATAATGGGTGGTGTGACCCAACCTTTCAATGCTATTTATCCATCACCATGAACCTCACTTTTCCCTACCTCCTTCCTGCCCTTGGTAACTGGCTTTTGCACATTTACTTTTTCTCATTTTTTTATGAGATCATAAAATGTTTGCCCTTTTATGATTGCCTAATTTCACTCAAATGTCTTTCAGATCCATTTTTTTAATTGTTGTTGTATGTATCAAGACTTCATTTCTCATCATTGTTAGGTGCCATGGAGTCGGTACCGACTCATATCTGATAAAAAGAGAGGGCATATGCACAAGAACACCCACACTTGCAGATAATACCCACTTGACCTGGCTTCAATGACTGGATGATCAGAGCTCAACCAGAAGAAGAAAGAAGAGGAAAAAAAGAATAATCTGATGCAATTTGATGAACTTGACCTACACCTATGGAAGCATTAGGTCAAAAGAGGGAACAAATTCTTACAGCAAGAATCATTCCCACCCTCTCCACACAGAGTAAACAGGGATGGGCAACTTGGACATTGGCTACCCAAAATGGGGGCGGGGGAGGAGGCCTACATAGGCAAGAAATGACTGACAAGCTTTCAAGAGGGAACCTAGAGACGGGTCCTGGAGGAAGGCAGAATCTCCAGTGAGTAGCATCCAATCTGCCTAAGCGGAGTTGATGAAATGAAATACAGATGGGTCTCTTGTGACACAATAGTGAATAATTGTTATCAGGACTGATTGTGAAGGTTGGAAATGTAAAGGTAGACATTTTATAGCAAGGAAGGAAGTGATTAACTTTTTAGTCTAGGAGCAGAGGTCCCTAGGACAATCAATGGAGAAGAGCCGAGAGCAGGACCCTACCCAGAGAAACAGTGATGCCTGAGATGGAGGCAGAGACAATGACATGAAGCAGGTGGGGGCTTTAGATCCAGAGAAGGAGAGCGACTGTGTGCTGAAGACTGGGGCGGGGTGGGGTGGGGGTGTTAGTGTCGGGGGGCAGGCTTGCAGGTTGGTTGATGATCGATCCATGGAGGGGATTGTAACCATGGCAATGATACGATGTACGATAGAATGAATGTAAAACTAATGTTCTCCCATGTAAACTATCATATATAATTCACAATAAAACACTAAAAACAAAACAAAACCATATGCACAATAGAAAGAAACACTACCCAGTCCCGGGCCAACCACGCAATTGTTCCTACAGTTGAGCACATTGATGCCAATCCATTTCATTGAGGGGGCTTCCTCTTTTTCTCCGACCCTCCACTTTATTTTACTCGCTGAGAAATGAAGTTTGGATACCCACTACAATAAAAATTAGAGCTGGAAGACATTGAGTGAAATAAGTCCATCACAAAAGGACATTCTATTGTACGTACCACATTTTATTTATCCATTCATCTGTTAGCAGGCGCTTAGGATGTTTCCAACATTTGGCTATTATAAATAGCGCTGCAATAGGCTTAGGTATACAAGTCAGTTTTTTAGTCTCTACTTTCAAGTTTTTTTGGAAGCATATGTATCTTTTCCACCGAGCACTGGAATTGCTGGGTTTTATTTCTGCTTTTTTGTAATACAGTTGTTTAGAACTGCCACAGTGTTTTCTACAACAGCTGTACCATTTTGCCTTCCCACCTTTAGTGGATTAGGATTCCAATTTCCCCACATCCTTGCCAACATTTGTGATTGCCTGTTTTTGATCACAGCAATCTTAATGGATGTGAAATGGTATCTCAGTGTGGTTTTGTTTAGTTTTAAAACTTTTATTGTACATTGAGCGATAGTTTACATGGGAGAACATCAGTTTTGTACTCATCCTATTATATTTCATATCATTGCAATGATTACAATCCCTTCCATGCATCACCATTCAACAGTACTTCTATTCCCTCTTTTTTTTTTTTTTTTTTATATGTACACAAAACCAGTCAGGAATATATAATCATTTAAACAACCAAAGGATACATTCTGCAAGCCTGCCTACTGGCTGCCAGCACACAGCCATTCTCTTTCTATAAATCTGGAGTCCTCAGCTGCTCTCTCTCGTCATCATCTTTGCCTCGATCTCTGGTGTCACTGCTTCTCTGGATAGGATCCCACATTCTGCTCATGTTCTTCTCCCTTGATGGTCCTAGGGTCAGTCCACTGTTTCTGGACTGTTAGATTAACTACTCCCTCGCCCCATTTTTGTTGCATATATACTTTTACATTTGTGACAGTTGCAATTAGTCATAATTACTATTGAATCATAAGAATCTTATCCCCATCTCTTTTTACCAGACCCATCTAGACAAGATGAAAATGATTCAGTGGGGATTGTACCTTCCCCTGCACTCTGAAACTAAGCTCCCTGTTGAAAACTTGTAAGCCAGTCACTTTGTGCCTTTCTGCCCATCCCTATCAACCCTGCATTCAGAGGGGATATGTTTGATCCTTGATTTGACGACTCCTTCCCTCTCAATTGGTATTTTGAATTACTACATCAATAAGTATAGGTCAAGTTCATCAAATTGTAGCAATTTACACTTGTTTATAAAATTTATCTTACTCTTCGAGTTCTAATCAAGCCATCGAAGCTAGGTCAGATGGGTACTATCTGCAAGTTTGGGTGTTCTTGAACGTTTCCCCTCACTTCATATAAACTGGATGCTTAACTCTTGGCTCTAGCCCTCTGTGGCCAGGTCCTTGTCCACAGGTTTAGGACTCCTCAGGTCTCACCACACTTGGACAGCCTTTTCTCTTCTCTCTCAACTCCAGGTCCACGGGAATCTATGGAACGTGGTTGAACTCAGCCCATTTCATTGCTGCCTTTCCCGCTCATCCACTCACCAGGAGACCAATGTGGTTGCCAGCAAGCTTACATGCCTGCTTGTGTGTTTCCTTTCAGTTACAGTCTTGGAGGGGGGTTTGTCTGGAAGGGACTTGATTACTTGCATTGAGGGCTCCCTGGTGAACAACTTCCTTGCTCTTCTAGCAGCCAATCAGACTGATGCTTTTGTTTTTGTTATTTCCTGCTGGTCTTTCAAGAATCTGTGTGGTTTTGATTTGCATCTCTCGGATGGCTAATGATGCTGAGCATCTTTTCATGTGTCTGATGGCTGTTGAAAAGTTTTCTTTGGTAAAATGTTTAAGTTCTTATACTTTTTATGATTGGGTTATCTTTTTATTAAATTTGTTATAAAGTTTGTTATATTTTGGTTATTAGATTTTTACCAGATTTATGGTTTCCAAAGATATTCTGCCAATTGTTAGCTTGTTCTTTATTGATATATCATTTTTGGTAAAGTCTTTTGATGAACAATAGTTTAAATCTACCAGCCATTTTAAATTTATAAATTTTTCTGTTTGTGCTTTTATCATATTAGACAATCCATGTTAAAAGCTAGGTCTGGCAGCATTGCCATTTTTTTTCTAAGAATTTTTTTTTTTTTAATTTAAGGTTTTTATTGTGGATTGAGTGAAAGTTTAGAGGGCACATCATCAGTTTCACATTCAACCATTCATTTAACTTGTTTCATTACACTGATTATAATCCCCTCCATATACCATCAGTTAAAAGTATTTCTCTCTATCCACTTTAGCTTTTTAAAAAACACACAAACAAAAAAGCCCACTCAGGCATATATAATAATTTACATCTCCAAAGGGCTCATTCTGCAAGTCTACCTCCTGGCCACCAGTTCTTAGTCCTTCTCTTCTTAGTTGATGAATCTAGAGTCCTCAGCCGCTCCCCCTCTCCATACCCCCATTGCTGCCTCCATCTCTGGTGCTGCTGCTTCTCTGGATAAGGTCCCGCGCACTCTGCTTGTGCTCTTCTCTCTTGATGGTCCTAGGGTCCTCAGTTTCTAGACTGTAAGATTAACCACTCCCCTTTTTTTGTTACAAAACTTCTACCTTTACAAGTATAATAGTCCTGATTAGTCATGATAACAGTTATTCACTATTGAATCTTAAGAATCTTATCCCCATCTCCTTTCACCAGAACCATCTAGCCATGATGACAGCTATTCAGTGGGGACTCTTTCTTTCCCCCAACCCTCTTAAACTAAGTTCTCTCTTGAAACCTTGTAAGCGATCCTGTAGAGCGTTTCCCAGGAGCAGCTGGTGGGTTTGAATTGCTAACCTTGTGTTTTGCAGTCCAGTGCTGATCCTTATGAACATGATGTGGACCATACAGAAACAGTTTTTGAATTAACCCAGTTTTTATTATGTGTCAGCAATAGGTACCATTAACCTTGTGATGTCACTCCAATGCATCTCTTCTGCTGAAAAATCAAACTGTGAAAGCAAAATAGAAATTGGGAGGTCACATTCGCTCATCTGGTAGTGCTGCGGGTCAGGTGGTGGTGGTGGTTGTGCTCAAGTGGTTCCAACCCATAGTGATGCTGCATAGGGTTTCTGAGGGGCGGCTGGTGGGTTTGAACCACTAACCTTGCAGTTCAAACTGACCTTACAATCAAGTGCATTATCCTGCAGTGCCATGCCAGGACTCTCTGGGTTAGGTGTAGGGCTGTTAATATCAAGGTCAGAAGTTCAAATCCACCAGCCATTATATGGGAGAAAGATGAGGTCACCTGTGTAAAGATTTAGTCTTGGAAAACCTGTATAGGGTCTCTGTGAGTTAGACTGCACTCATGGTACTGAGTTTGGTGGAGTTTCCATTTACCCTGAGTCTGGATAGTGTCTGGCCCACATTTGTTAACATGGGGCAAAGGACTGTCAAGCTGTAAACCCCTCTGAGGGCACTGTTTAGCTTCTTATCCCATAGGCAATTTTTTTTTTTTAAGTTTTTTTGTGGAGTGAGTGGTAGTTTTTACATGGGAAAACATCAGTTTTATACTCACCGTTTTATTGCAATGATTAAAGTCCCATCTGCATCATCATTCAACAGTATTTGCTCCTATTCCCTCTGTGTTTTGTGTTTTTTTTTTTTTTTTTTTTTTCGGGGGATGTACACAAAAGCACTCAAATATATAATAATTTAAACAACCAAAGGGCACATTCTGTAAGCCTGCCTCCTGGCTGCCAGCACCCAGTCCCTCTCTTTTCATGAATCTAAGAGTCCTCAGCAGCTGCCTCCATCTCTGGTGTCTCTACTTCTTGTGCTCTTCTCCCTTGATGGTCCTAGGGTCCTTTGTTTCTGGACTGTTAAGATTAACTTTGTTGTTGTTGTTGTCAGGTGCCATCGAGTTGGAACCGACTCATAGCGACCCCATGCACAGCAGAACGAAACAATGTCCAATCCTGGGCCAACCCCACCACTGTTGCCACACTTGACGCCATCAATGATGCCACCTGGCTGATCCATCTCGTTGGGGGTCGTCCTCTTTTTCTCTGACCCTCCATCTTACCTAGCATGACATCCTTCTCCAGCGACTGGTCCGTCCTGACAATATGTCCAAAGTATGAGAGACAAAGCTTAGCCATCCTGGCCTCCAAGGAGCACTCTGGCTGCACTTCCAAAATAGATCTATTGGTTCTTTTGGCAGTCCACGGCACTTTTAGTATTCTCCTCCAACACCACAACTCTAAGGCATCAATTCTTCTACGGTCTTCCTTATTCACTGTCCAGCTTTTGCATCCATATGAGGTTACTGAAAATACCATGGCTTGGGTCAGGCGCACCTTAGTCCTCAAGCTGACATCTTTGCTCTTCAACACTTTAAAAAGTTCCTGTGCAGCAGATTTGCCCAATGAAATATGTCGTCTAATCTCTTGACTGCTGCTTCCACAAGTGTTGATAGGTGATCCAAGAAGAATGAAGTCCTTGACAACTTCAATCTTTTCTCCGTTGATAAGAATGTTGTGTATTGGTCCAGTGGTGAGGATTTTTGTTTTTCTGACATTGAGATGCAACCCATACCGAAGGCTGTGCTCTTTGATCTTCATCAGTAAATGTTTCAAGTCCTCTCACTTTCAGCAAGCAGATTAACTACTCCCCCATTATTTGTTACAAAACGTATGCCTTTACAATCGTGACCATTGCAATTAGTCATGATAACAATTACTATTGAATCATAAGAATCTTATCCCCATGTCTTTTCACCAGACCCATTTAGACAAGATGAAAACTATTCAGTGGGGAGACTACCTTCCCCTGCACATTCTCAAACTCCCTCTTGAAACTTTGCAAGCTAGTCACTTTGTGCCTTCATCTCCCCCTAATTTTAGGAAGCCAATGTCTAAGTAGCCCATCCCTATCTACCCTGTATACAGAGGTGATAACATTGATACTTGATGGTAAGACTTTCCTCTCAGTTGGTCCCATAGGCATTTAACAGATGGTCACTGAATATAACTAATGAGTGACCAAAAAATTAACATCGTTTCTCTCCCTCCCCAGCTCCCCCCCTCTCCCCACAGTGAGTTCTGGTGAGACGCTGTAAAGAAAAGCGCTGGACTGCTAACCTCAAGATCGGTGGTTCAAAACCTCCAGCCGCTCTTCGGAAACCATATACAGAGTTACTACGAGTCGAAACTCACTCGACGACATTTAACACTACCTTGCGCAGCAGGAAAGCTGCCCCGTTTACAGTCAGGATAGAAAAGTGGGCGGGTGACAACCTTGCGGTGAAGAGCACCGTAAATCCTCGACCAGCGTCCTGCGCGTGCGTCACCGTCCGCACAGCCTGACCTGCCCATCAGCTGCCTATTGGCTTCCATTTCCTTTTCTTAAAAGACCCACCCCCTCGAGAGAGGTTGAGAACCCTGCAGTTTCCTCCGTTGGCAAACCATCGCAGCGAACCTGACGTCACCCAGTGGCCAATCACTATGAGCCACCTTCAGCTTTGTCCAATGAGAGCGGGTGCCGGGCAGAGCTCTAGACCCGCGGAGTTTGATTTTCCCCTGGTCAACTTCTGAGTTCCGGGTTTGAGGAAGTAGTGCACAGTTTTGGGAGGCTAGGGCGGCTAGTTGACTCGGCAGGAGGGTGGCTGCTCTTCCCACCGTGTTATCCCAGTTGAGTGAGAGGCTGCGGGGCGGATTCTGGAGATCCTGTGGCCCGAGAACACTGGGGCGGCAAGTAGGCGGGCCCTGAGTGGTTGATTACGTGACGGTCCGGTAACGTCTCGGTGGTGCCCGGGGGGCTCGGTTTTGCAGTCAGGTGAGCGCGGTGACCATGCCGGGTGTGGAGCGCCCCCGGAAAACTTTCGGCTAGAGCGAGTGACACGACTTGGCCCTGGCTTATCCCTTACTGGTTGCTTGACGAAGTCAGCCCCTTATCTTTAAAATGATCAGAGAGGTGGGGGGCATTCGGATACTTTTGTGATGAAGAAGCATTTTTCATTTTGAGTTGGTCCCCAGCCTCTTAAGAGTCTCAGCTCAGAATCTTGAAGCCTTCCCAGTGTCTCTATTGTTGATGGCGGCGGTGGTGTGCCATGGAGTCGGTTCGACTCATAGAGACCCTACATAGGGTTTCCAAGGCTGTAAATCTTATCGGTAGCAGAAAGCCTCATTTTTCTCCCGCGGAACTGCTGGTAATTTCGAACTGCTGGCCTTGAGATTAGCAGCCCGTCTCGTAACCACTATACTACTAGAGTAGTTGTTAATCAGAGGCCCCGTCCCTCTCGCTTTTAGATTTTTTATTTTAACCGATAAATTGAAGTTTCCTCTTCCAACCCCTTGACTCCTGCAAAGTCGTAGTGCCCAAGAAATATGGTGAAATATCGGGCAGCTAATCTCACTGTCGGAGGCCTGGTGTGGCGCTGTGGGTTAATGCGCCAGACTGCAGAGCGTTTGAACTGCAAGGTAGGCGGTTCAAGCTCACCAGCTGCTCCTTGGAAACCCTATACAGGGTTGCTGTGGGTCGGAATCGACTCGACGGCACTTAACAACAACAACCATCTCAAGGTCACCAGTTCGAAACTACCAGCTGTTGCGCGGGAGAAAGATGAGGCTCTCTGCTCTCGTAAAGATTTACAGCCTCGGAAACCCTGGGTCACTATGAGTCGGAACCGACTCCACGGGACACAACAACAACACAACAACAATAATGAAATGATAGGAGTCCTGGTGTGGGCTGTGGGTTAATGCATCAGACTGCAAAGCCTTTTGGACTGCAATGTACTTGGTTCAAGCTCACCAGCTGCTCCTTGGAAACCCTTTACAGGGTCGCTAAGGGTCGGAATCCACTCGGTGGCACTTAACAACAACAACAATGTGATGATAGGCCTTTTCAGGTTATTTAGTACAATTTCTGTGGATGTTTACTATCTTAAAGACTAATAGTTTCTAAACTTTTTCCCGAAGGTCTCAAGAAACTGATAATGTTTGTTTGAATTTGCATCCGTATTTGCTTCATTCATGTCTCTTGTACTGAAAATCTTGAGAGAGATGCTGGAATACATTGGTGTTCCCATTGACCAGGTGAATGTCTTTTAATGGATTTAAATGAACCTGTATTTGTTCTTGGGTCTCATTTTAATAATGTTGATTTGTAAACATTATCTTTTTATAATGGTTACTTCTCTTTAGGTGCAACAAAGGCAAGTTTGCGATAGTTTGTATTAAAGAAGAGATAAGAAGATTAATAACCTATTTACCTTATACGGATAGATCATCTGCCAATAGAAGAAGCAAAATACAGACATCACCTTTACAGAATTTTATTGATTGTGTAGATAAAACACCTTTATAATTATCTAGTGGTTTATTTGAGCCCTGGTGTGGCACTGGGCTGTTATCTGCAAGGTTGATGGTTCAAAATTTCCAGCTGCTCTCAGAAACCCTATGCAGGGTGACTGAGTTGAAACTGACTTGACTATACTTAACAATAACATAGACATGTTTGATATTTGGATGTAGAGTGGCAAATTTAAAGTTCAATGAAGTTAGAATGAATCTGAAGGGGAGAGAATGATAAAGGGCAGAATTATAAGCAAATCCAATGTGTCTATTTGTGGAGCATCTAGTGCATTCGAGAGTATATGTTTGGTCCTGCAGGTGACAGAGAGAAGTTCTTGTACTCATGCTGCTTAAAATGTAATATGAGAAATAAGAAATATAAAGATAATTATAATGTGGTGGTTATGTGCCGTGGAGTCAGTTCCAACTCATAGCGACCGTGTACTAGAATATAAGAAAGATACAAATAAATAGTATTGGAGCTTAACGGAATTGGCACATTAGTCCAGGATAAAAAGATTTTTAACAAAAGTAATTTGAAGAATGACGCTGATGTTGTTCAAAATAAGCATACCAGTGTGAATAGGAATATGAGGTGAGCCAGAGGTGCTGTTGTAATATATAAGTAGTCTCCAGACAGTTGGATAAATGGTTCTAGAACGTAGGAAATCAAAGAGATTTAGATTTGGGTGATATCTGCTTTGTTTTGACAGTTGAAGCCATGGAAATTGATGACATAATGGAAGGTGGAACCTTGAATGTCATTGAAACATTGTGAATTTCAGAAGTAGTGAGACAAGAGATGATGAAGATTGAACAACAGCTAATCATTTGCTTTTCATTAGGGAGGCCCTTGAAACAAATGGTTAAGCTCTTGACTGTTAGTTGGAAGGTTGGCAGTTCAAATCCACCCAGAAGCTTCTCAGAAGACAGGCCTCGTGATCTGCTCTTGAAAGGTCATAACATTAAAAACTTAACAAGGTCTCCATGAGTCAGAATGGACTCCACGGCAACGGACAACAACCACAGGCTATTGGTTCGGTACCTGTTAGAACCTCTCTCCGTGAAGGTGGGGATCATAGTGTAGTAGTTTGAAGAGTGACTTTGAGGAAAGGAAGTGGCAGCAGCAGTCTTTGGAAGTTTGCTGGTGAAGAGATTAAGAGACGCCATTAACTTGAAGTGGCAGCAGGACTTACTTATTTTTCAGTGCTAAGGGTAACTTGAAGGAGCCCTGAGAGAGTGGTGGTGGTGGTGATGGTGGCCGGTGGTTATGTGCCGTGGAGGCGGTTCCGACTCATAGCGATCCTGTACAGGGTTTCTGAGACTGTAAATCTTTATGGGAGCAGAAAGTGTAGTGGATTGCAAATTAGCCTGCTAACCACAAGATCAGGAGTTCAAATCTGCTCCATGGGAAAAAGATGAGGCTTTCTACTTCCATAAAGATTTACAGCCTTGGTAACACTATACAGGGTCATTATGAGTCAAATATGACTCCATGACACACTACCACTACCATTCAGGGTAACCTGAGCATATTAGTAAGCACTGGGGAAGAGGTTCATAGACAGGAAGAAATTTAAGACAGCAAAGAGAAACTGACTTAACAACGCCTTAGTGTTGGCAAGGGAAAGAAGATTGTTGTCAGGTGCTGTCAAGGTTGTTCTGACTCATAGTGACCCTATGCACAATTGAAAATACCATTGTTTTGATCAGGTGCACCTTAGTCCTCAAACTGATATCTTTGCTCTTGAACACTTTTAAAAGGTCTTGTTCAGCAGGTTTGCCTAATGCAACATGTCCTTGTTTCTTGTCTGCTGCTTCTCTGGGTGTTCATTTTGGACATAATGTTGCAAAAATGGTCTGCAGCTAGCTGATGTCTGACCTCCTCCAGTTTCACAAAGGGGAAGGAGAACCACCTTCCCAAGGCTGATTCCCATGAGGTGGTCAGTCATGCTCCCACCCTCTGACACCAACCATCCCTCCCACGGCACTCCACTTGTCTCCGGGGTTCCATAATGTGCTGCAGTGGCCATCCAGAACTCAGACAGTACTCAGGATTATGGGGCTTATTGGGGAGGTTAACGGGTCAATTCAGGAGCACAAACCACTCAGGATACAGCAATTCTCTGGTCTGGTGGTGAGCTCCTCTTCTGAGCGGTGCTTACAACACATACCTCTCTTGTCATGGACCCCTCAGCCACATGGCCCCTTGCCCTCTGTGCTTTTCGGGCAAATGTATAAGCTCTTATAATGCTGTGGATAAATGCCCAAGGGACCAATTCTGCAAGCCAGCGTCCTACCGGAAGACTGAGAAGCCTGCTGCTCTGTCTCTCTGTGCTGCTGTCTCTGAACAGGGACCTCGGGCGCCGCTCGTGGCTCTTCTTGCTAGTACTGGGATTGGGTGTTCCTAGATCGGCACCGGACTGCAAACCAAGAGGTCACCAGTTCAAACCCACCAGCTCTTCCTTAGAAACATTATACAAGGTTGTTATGAGTTGGAACAACAGCAATAACTTCTGAGCTGCTTCCTTTTAAACCTAGTGGGATGGCAAAACGAACCAGTCTCCATGTTAGAATGCCATATACCCTATTTGTATGGTCTCACCCAATCGTTTGGTGGGAATTACAATGATCATGGTTGTAATTGTAATACAGCATTACCACAAGGACCCCTGGACTGGTAACCACAGGTTGACAGTTCAAACCCACCAGCTGCTCTTTAGGAAAAAGATGAGGCTTTCTGCTCCTGTAGATTTACAACCTCAGAAACCCTATTGTTAAGTGTTGTCAAGTTGATTCCGACTCATAGTGACCCTGTATGGGCCTCCAGGAACTGAAAAAGTAATTCCAATTCAATTTTTCCACTCAGTACAGCTGGTGGGTTTGAACCGCTGACCTTGTGGTCCACAGCTATTCAGACACCAACCATCCCTCCCACAGCACTCTTTGCTTCACATCTGAGTTTGGCGATCCATTGCAGTCAACAGTGGTCACACAGAAGTAACAGTACTTAGGATTATGAGATTTATTAAGGAAGTGAACAGGGTACAATTCAGTATCAGAAACAACTCAGGACACAGCAGGTGTCCAGTCAGGAACACCTCTGGTCTGCCATGTTGCAGGTCTCCTCAACTTGTCTTCCACCTCTCAGCCATGTAGTCCCTTGGCCTCTGCCTCAGTCCATGGGCCCTGAAGTCCACAGCTGCTCTGTCACTGCATGCGGCCACCTCTGCCGCTCCACTCATGCTCTTCTCTGTTGATGGCCCTGGGATCTTCCATACCTGCTTCTGAGATGGCGCCTTCTAAGCCTAGCTGGAGGGCAAAACTACCCAATCCCAGCCTTAGAGTCCTGTATATCTTATTTGCATAGTCCCACCCAATCACATGTTGGGAATTAAGACATTGGATAGAAAAGCCAGTATCAAGTAAATTCAAGGCACCACACCAGGCATTTCTTCTGTGGTTGCACTGGGTGGGTTTGAATTGCCCACCTTTAGGTGAGTTAGTTAGTTGTGAAGTGCAAACTTTGCTCCACTAAGGAAGCTCAGTGGGAGAAGAATCCATTGAAAATGAGCGAAAACCATCAAGTTGATTCCGACTCATAGTGACCCTGTAAAGTATTTCTGAGGCTGGTGGGTTTGAACTGCCAACGTGTACTGTGCATATCCTTTAGTGCTACCAGGGCTCCTTACATGAGCCAAAGCACCATGCATGTAATTATGTGCCACGGTAGGTAAGATGCTCACTGGAAGTAGTTTAGGGATTCCGACCCTGCGAAGCTTATGAGAGTGGAAATAAATTTAAGGGGAGAATGAATTGGACATTAGAAGATATGAAAACTGGATCAGCACCTGGCTAGAATTAGATCAAGCCCTCAAAGCGTATGGGGAAATTCACAGCTCCTGGGATCAGACTGATGTGTGCTTGAGACAATGGGGACTATTGCTTGCTCCACAAGAACTTGTGTTCTTGTAAATGAAAGGTGGGAACTCAAGTGTTCTTGTAAATGAATGGTGGGAACTCAAGCTGTATGGAGACAACAGGGGCCACATTACAGGTGATCTCACAGGGTGATTTGAGAGTAAAATGTGGACTGCATTGAGTACTAGGGAGCTTCAAAAAGGTCATAGAAAAATGGAGTTAAAAGATAATGGATTCTCTCCATGAACATTTTGAAGTTCCCTGTGTATTATGGAGATTGGGTTGACAAGTGATGGAAGATTATGAAGCTGATTGATGGAATTGATACTCAGTTTTAGTCTAAAGCTTGGACTTGATCAGATAAATTCAGAGCCATTACCATTGAGAGGCAGAGAAGACGGCCTGACATTAAGTAGGAGGAGTCTGAGTCTGTGTGTTGAGCACTCCCAGTCTTTCTATCCTGCTGTTCTCAGCTGCTCCATGACGTCACTGTTTACATATCTCATGTATTCTGTATGGTGATGAGTTCTAGCTCACACATTCTAATTCCTGCTCGTCTTCTTGAGTTCCAGAACTGTAGATCCATCTGCTTCCTAGATGGGTCCATCAGGATGCCAAGAGTAAAAAACAAGAATTTGTTTGCTACCTGTGTCTCTTGTTTTGTAATCAGAGGAAAAAGAAAAAAAGTCTAATTTTTAATTATTTTTAAAAGAGAGATATTGTCTGTGTTAAAACCTCTGTCAAAAGAAATGTTATATCTTGTGTGTGTGTGTGTGTGTGTGTGTGTGTGTGTGTGTGTGTGTGTGTGTGTGGTGGTGGTGGCGGCGTTTCCTGTGGGAATAGTTTGTATCAATATGAGAAGCTCAGGTTAACAGATGTGACACATTTTGTTTCTGGTATTTTTTTTTAAAGAAATGACTCCAAGCAGATGTAGTCCACGGTAAATAAATAGCAAGTCTAGGAACTGATTTATTTTTTCTCTCTTCTTCGAAGTACTTTAAGAATACTTGTGTGAATTTTCTTTTAAAAAAATAGATGTTATTGCCCATCTACATCTGCTTTTTTCATAGATGTACAAATATACTTAGAATACATTTTAAACGATGTTTTGCATTTAAATAGATTTTGTCAATTTGGGAAAATAAAGAATATGGATCAGCTCGGAGTATTGTTCGCATTATTGGGAAAATTCTTCCTCTAGAACCTTGTCCAAGACCTAATTTTCAGGTAAGTCTGTCAGTATGTGTTGGTTAAGCACTGTGCATAAACTCATCTGAGATGCCCTTAGGGATGTACGGTACCACAGCATGGAGAAAGGCTTCCTGCACTCCAGAAGCCTAGTTGTCTATGGGAGGCGAGCCGCCTCATATGCAGTTGTATGGTTTCTTCAGAGATGGCCAGCTTCCATGCAGCACCTGAGCAGCTTGTATTGTGGTTGATAGCAGATGGGTGCATGCCTGCTTTCCTATTGAATATTCATTTTCCTCTGCACTCTTGAATTTTTAACTGACTTAGCTTCCATAGAGCACCTCCCTGCAGTGGTGTGACTTTTGTTCTTTATCACTTTAGTTGATCCTGCCCTTGAACTCTGCAGACGCAGCTAACTGTGGGTCTACAGTCCCATCTTTTGCTGATATTTTTTGCGTGGCAAGTGAAGAAGAACCCAGTTATCTCAGATTTCGGTAATTTTGTGGGCTTAATTGGGAAGTGGGGTATAGGGTGTCATCTGACTTCTTGCATATTTTGAGTGTGTTCATACTGATTGAGCTTTTTATTTATTTTTAAGTTTTTATTGTGAATTCAGTGATAGTTTTCATGGGAGAGCATCAGTTTTACACTCATCCTATTGTATTTTGTTTCATTGCAATGAAATCCCCTCTGTGCATCATCATTCAACAATATTTGCTTCTATTCCCTGTTTTTTTTTTTATGTACACCAAAAAACACTCAGCCCGTTCTTGTGAATCCACACTTACACTAAGGAGGGAGCACCAGGCCTTGGAAGATATATCAAAGGGACCCTCAGAAGATGAAAAACGGAAGGGGGGATGTCAGAAGTATTGTGCTCATTTTTAGGAGCAAGTGGTTTCCTCTAGTAGATACCAGATTTATTTAATGTCTTTAACCAAAGCATATCTAGTGTTTGTTGCATATCATTCAATGATAGTCATATTTCAAAAGGTGGATATGTTACTCCTAAGGAGCACTAACTTACCTGTTAATTTATTCAGATACAGGTTGCAAGCACAGTAAGTGATACTGTCTCAGATGGCCAGAAAATGAAGTGTGCCAGTTATTCAAATATTCTGGCTAAATTTATGTAGTAAATTTGGTTTATCAGTTTTCAAACAAAGTAGACTATTCTGAGTTAATCTCTAATGCAGTTCTGGATGTTAGAATTTCAAGTTAATGTTCAGTCGCTTACACAGAATTTCTAGCACTGTTTTTAAAGCTAGTAGAGTTACAGGATAACTGTTTTGTTTTACAGGATAATTATTTTGTTTTACAATATAAACGCAAGGTTTGTTCATTCGTTTATACCCCATTTAATCTTACCATGTGAGTGTGAACGGACTCGACAGCACTTAACAGCAAACAGCAATATTTCTGCTTATTCCTATTATATATATGTAGGAATTCACACATGTTCTGTTTCGTGTCGTTGATTGCAGTTCCCACAATGCATCATCACGTATTACACTTCTTTCCTGTTTCCTGATTCTTGCCTAATCCTTCTGAACTTTGTTCTGAGGAAATGCTGCCTCTTTGATCTCAAATGGTTGATTGCTTTAAGGAGTATATACACCCCCAGTGTTGTTATTCCCATAAAAAACTTATTGTTCACCTGAAAATTGAGCCACTGGGGTGAGTTCATTCCCAGACCTGAAGGTTGGCTAAGGGTCTTAATCTGGGGGTTTGGCTCCCACTAGTCTCTTTCCAATTTGTAAACCCAGTTATTGTATAATTTTGAGTTGTGTTCCACATTTTCTTCCACTCTAGGACATTCTATTGTGACCCCTTTTGAAGCAGTTGGTAGTTGTAGCCAGATACTGTCTTGTTCTTTTGGTCTCAGGGTTTTAGATGCTGATGGTTGCCTTGTCTTTTAGTCCATTTGGACTAATTGTTTCTATTTGTCTTCAATTTTCTTTGCACTTCTGTTTGCCATCTATTAAGGAGAGCATTCTGTTCTAGCTATTGAGAATATGAAGTGGAGTAAGATGCTGGGCTCCCCCTTGTAGAGTCTAGAGATAGTAACCAGGGATGGGAACTAGTCGATTGTATTTTGGTATCCATTGTTTTCCGTGAATTCATGTATTCCTCTATTGACTGCAATTTTCCCTCTTTCCTTCCCTCCCTACATCCACCCCTTCTTCCCTATTTCTTTCTTTCTTACTTCTACCTTCAGAAATTATACAGGGAAACGTGAAGAGGAGGAGGAAATGGAATTTTTCAATCCTTTGCAATTAGCTCAAGACCCATTGTCACCTAATCTAAGATGTAACAAGCAGTTCAAAAAGGGTCTACCTGTAAATGACGCTGCAATTAAAAAAATAGCAGCTCTTGAAGATGAGCTAACATTTCTTCGCTCCCAGATTGCTGCAATTGTAGAAATGCAGGAACTGAGAAATGGTGCAAATTCTGGTAAGTTGCATACCGGGCTTTGTTTCAGTTAGATGATACTCATCTAGTATTGAAAGCATTTGGTGATAATGTGTCTTGTAAATTACAATAACTATTACCATAAAAGATTGTTATGTATATAAAATTATTGTATCTGATTTTTATTCAGAATAAATCAAGAAATTGATATTAAGGGCAGTGACTGGTAGAAAGACGAGCTAGCTATACTACTGAAGACTGTATTTTTGTATTATAAAGTCTCTTCTAAGCTGGTGTGGTACTGCAGGAGAATGTACTGGATCAGCTGTAAGGTCAGTGGTTCAAACCTACCCGTTGCTTCTCGGACAGGTGCTATGAGTCAGAACTGTCTTGGCTGCACTTAACAACAACAATAAGATTTTCTGACTTCTCTGAAATCATTTTAAAGAGAAAAAACGTTTTAATTTGAAAGAGACGTATAGGCTTAGGGTCTCATATATTTGTAGTTTGAAGCTATCATTACTATACTTCTGTCAGATTCATATGAGTGTTTTCCCGATAAGTCTTTTGTAAATGTTGAGAGATGTAATTTGTTGTATACATTACATATATATACTTGTGTACACACACACTAGGGGGCTTGGAAAAATTAATGGAAACATTCCATTATTCTTTAACTCCATTTTTCCATGAACTTTTTGAAGCCCCCTCCCCTGTACACACATGGATGTGTGTGTATGTATGTGTGTGCTTGTATAGAGATGCACATTTTAAAGTGAGATGGGTATTGAGTACCTTCAAAAACATATTTGCTCTTGAAGAATGATGTATAAATATAAATAAGATGAGGCTTTCTGTTCCTATAAAAATGTACAGTCTCTGAAAGCCTATATAAGGTTGCTGTGAGGCAGAATCATACTGGGTTTAGTGTTTTGGTTTTATGAATCCACATTGACTTGGTGGCAGTAGGTTGGGTTACATATACACTCCTACTGTGGCGCTGTAGGATCAGCACTGGACTGTGAACCATAAGGTCAGCGATTCAAACCCACCAGCTGCTCCTCGGAAACCCTATACAGGGTCGCTACGAGTCAGAACTGACATGACGGCACTTAACAACAACATACATAAAACTTAGAGACTATTTTATAATGCTTATAGAGTTACAATATATCATTCATCTGTAGGTAAATTATATGTAATTAATGAGTTCCTGAGTGATAGAAGCGGTCAGTGAGCTTGAGTGCCAACTGAAAAATTAGAGGTTTGTGTTAACAGTTCTAAGCTGACACCCATGGGGTTGCCATGAGTCAGGATTGACTGGATGGCACCAGATAGGTAACGTATTACTAGATATGTTAATAAAAACGAGTGCACACACACATACAAGGATCCTTGGCTAAGGTACAGTGTTTAAGCAGGTTAAGCCCTTGGCTGTCAGTAGTCTTAATCGGAAGGTCTTCGGTTTGAACCTACCAGTGACTCCATAGGAGAAGAGCCTGGCTGTCTGTTCCTGTGAGGATGGTGGCCTGGGAAACCCTGTGGGGCAGTTGAGTCAGCATCAACTTGATGCAACGGTTTTGATTTGGGGGTGTCATGAATTGGAATGGACTCAGTGGCACAAAACAACAACATACAAGCGGATTTCAAAAAGCTTGGAGAAAAATTCCATTTTGTTTCAATTCCATTTTCCCAATAACTTTTTGAAGCTCCCTCATATATACACATATAGTTAAACACACACGTAAATTTCTCTTAGCAATCTTATTTATATACAGTCCTTTAGGACCAGATCTGTTGTGACAAAGTTCAGTCCGCAGCTCTTGCCTAGAAAATACATGCTGAAGTGTTTCTAAGGTCTCAGTGAGTGGATCCCCTAGCTGGAATGTTTCTAACTACAAGTTGTTGCTCATGTTCTTGATTTTTTTAAGTGGAGGATGAGATTCAGATTGTCTGTGTTGCTGATAAAGTTCTTTCCATTTCAAAATTGGATTAAAAATGAACTTATTATTTGGCTTGACTCTTAGAGAAATTACTAACCAGATGGGAATTTGCTTCTCCTTGCTGGCCACTGAATCATGATTTCATTAGTGCTACAGAAGCTATTCCTGCTTTAAGTTCTAATTAGTCCCACATACTTATTATGTTGGAGCGCATTTGCATCATTTGATTTTCACCCAGTTATGAGTTGGTACCGACTCGATGGCACCTAACTACAACAACAACTTTGTTTTCAGACTGCTTTGACTTGAATGATGGACCGAGTCGTTTGGGCCTCAAGTCGTCATCAGAGACTACTCAACTGAGGGGCGAAGCTAGTCCGTTCTCCAGTGTTGTGCTTCCCTGTGCTCCTCCTCCGCCACCACTTCCTTCTCAGCCTTCTCTCCGGGCTCCATGTCCCCCTGCTGTCCTGCCAGCACCTAACATTGGTGACTCAGTCAGTTCAGTAACTGAAATGAAGAAACAGCACCTGGGTGTGCGTAAGACCAGCGATGGCCGTCATGCAAAGAACCAGAGAAAGAAAGACGTTCCAAATATGTTGGAGGTTCTAAAGGATATGAATCAAGTTAAGCTACGTGCTATTGAACGGTATGTTGTCATAATTTGAGAATCTAACTGAAATTTTATGTGATTTTTTTTACAAAGTACTATTTGTCAAATACAGTAATGTGCACCTTCTCTCTTACCCTTTTTCACCTCTGAATGGCCCTTCCAGAAACAATCACTTTCAATTTTTTTTTTTTTTTTTAATGGTGTATTGTGAATTCTGTGATAGTTTACATGGGAGAACATTAGTTTTGCATCCATCCTATTGTATATCGTTTCATTGCCATGGTTACAGTCCCCTCCATGCATCATCAACCAACCACAGGGTATACCCTGCAAGACACTCCCCTCTCCTGTCGTCAGCACACAGCCCCTCTCCCTCTCTTTTCTATCCCCAGCCTT
Source organism: Chrysochloris asiatica (assembly GCF_000296735.1). Classification (NCBI taxonomy): domain Eukaryota; kingdom Metazoa; phylum Chordata; class Mammalia; order Afrosoricida; family Chrysochloridae; genus Chrysochloris; species Chrysochloris asiatica. The sequence goes on from NW_006408531.1 coordinate 14,812,927, forward strand.
TCCATCTCTCCATGTCATCGTCTCTGCCTCCATCTCTGGCATCACTGCTTCTCTGGGTAGGATTC
>NW_006408531.1:14821656-14823935 GCF_000296735.1 Chrysochloris asiatica
GCGGTGGGTTGGGCCTTGGGGGCCCTGGACCTTGGTGGCGACCGGGCTGTGGACCACCTGGGCCATGAGGTGGGTGTGTGGTTTGGGCCTTGGTTGGTCCTGGGCCTTTGTGACCAGTCTGGGGGCGTGTTGGGCCTCAGGGCAAATTCTCTCCTTGCCCTCTGGTTCCCCTTCTCTCTGCTCAAGGATTTTACTTAATAGTTATCCCTTCTCTCCTGCCTTGCCAGTCTTTCTTTCCCTGATTATTCTCTTCACACCTGAGTAAGGAGGCCTAGTGGCACAGTGGTGAAGAGCTTAACTGCTAATTGTAAGGTCACTGATTTACATCCAGGAGCTGCTGCTCTTCAGGAAAATGTGGCAGTCTACTTTCCTAAAGATGTTCAGCCTTGGACGTCCTCGGGGGCAGTTCTACTCTGCCCTGTAGGGTCACTGTGAGTCAGAATTGACTTGACAGCAGTGGGTTGGGTTTGGTTTAGGTTCACTCCTGACTATTTCCCATCTTCAGGATGTGTATACCCTCAGCTATTGTTCTGTTTCTCGGTCTTCTTTTTGGTATCAATTCCCAATCATTTGTAATTTGTTTCCATTTCTCACTGCTTGTTCTACCCACTGTCATGTGATTTCATCTACCACTCCGTTGAAAACTGATCTTGTCAAAGTCACCTGTGACCTCCATGTTTTTCAGTGGCCAGTTCTCATGGTCACCATACTCGACCTTGGCAGCACGGTTGTTGCCATGTTCATGGCCGCCTCCTTGTAATCTTTTCTCACATGACTTCTAGACAACCACATCCTTGGTTTTCTTCTAACCTCGTTGACTGCTGCTTCTTCTTTCTCTGCTTCTTTTCATCCTGGGCCCCTACATGTTGGAATATCCCTTGCTCTGCCCTTAGCCTCTTCTCTTCCCCATCCATGCTGTTCCCTTTAGTGTTCTCATCTGGTTTTTGACTTTAAATGTCAGCTGCATGCTAATGATGGCCACATTTATTTTTCAAGTTCTGACCACTCCTTTAAGTGCAGCTGTCTTTTTTCCACACCTTAAGCTTTGTTCCTACATGTCCACATTCTTCCCAAGTCCTTTTTCACTGCTATCTCCTGATGTGGATCTGGATAAACACTGCATTACTAACTGCAAGGTCAGTAGTTCAAACCCACCAGCTGCTCTCAGAAATGCTATACAGGGTTGCTATGAGTGAGGAATGACTCAACGGTACACAACAACAACACCTCCTAGTCTAAGCCCCCATCTTATCTAGTGTGCACATCCGTATTAGTCTCCTAACTGGTCTTTCAGTTTCTAGTTTTACCTCCTCCTCTATCCTTCATATGATAACTAGAGAGATCCTTTAAGTCAACATTAGATCATGCCATTCCACTGTTTAACACCCTTCACTACATTTTCATTCTTCTTAGAGTAAACTTTACACACCCATTGTGGCCTCTCATTCCCTCTGTGGTCCAGCCCTGGTCTCTTTCTGATCTCTTCTCCTCTGCATTCCCATTCTGCTCACTACACTCCAGCTGTATTTGCTCCCTGTTTTCCTTTTCTCACACATGCCAAGGCTTTTGCAAATGCATCCACAAGATGTTTAAAGCAGATGTCTTCCTACCATCCTACTTTGATTCGAATGTTACCTCCTTAGGGAGACTGTGTCGAATCACTCATTTAGAGAAAGTACTTTCATCTTTATTGACTATCACAGTCCCTGCTTTGTTTTACTAGTCACTTTCTTTGTTTTACTTGTCTGTCAGTCCATTGTACTATGGTGGCGAATGAGTTACTATGATTCTGGAAGCTATGTATGGCACAGGTATTTTAAATACCAGCAGGATCACCCACGGTGGACAGATTTCAGATGAGCTTCCAGACGAAAATAGACTAGGAATAGGAGAGACAAACTACTTCCAAATGTTTAGTTACTGAAAAGTTTATGAATAGCTGAGAAACGCTGTTAGGTATAGTGCCGGAAAATAAGCCCTTCAGGTTGGAAGGCACTCAAAACGTTACTGGGGAAGAGCTGCCTCCTTAAAGTAGAGTTGACAGTAATGACCGGAAAGGAGTCAAGCCCATGGGAGTAAAGCCCTCCGGACCTTCATTTGCTGATGGGGCACAACTCAAAATGAAGGAAAACAGCTGTAAACATCCATTGAAAATCAGAACATGGGATGTATGAAGTATGAATCTAGGAAAATTGGAAATTGTCAAAAATGATACGGAACACATAAACATCGATATCTTAGGCATTAGTGAGCTGAAATGGACTGATATTGGCCATTTT
>NW_006408531.1:14824974-14825862 GCF_000296735.1 Chrysochloris asiatica
ATGCAGAAAGCATCAAAAGAAAATGGAAGGAATACACAGAGTCACTGCACCAAAAGGAAATGGTTGCTGTCCAGCCATTCCAAGAGGTAGCATATGAGCAAGAGCCAATGATACTGAGGAAGAAGTCTAAGGTGCATTGAATGAACTGGGCAAAGAACAAGGCACCAGATATTGATGGAATACAAATTGAAATCTTACAAGAAAGTGAGGTGGCACTGGAGGCACTCAGTCATGTATGCCAGGAAATTTGGAAGACAAATATCTGGCCAACTGATTGGAAGAGATCCATATTTGTGCCCATTCCAAAGACAGTGACCCAATGGAATGTGGAAATCATTGGACAATATCTTTGATATCTCATGAGAATAAAGTTTTATTCAAGGTAATACAGAAACGGCTTGCAAGCATACATTGAGAGAGAACTTCCAGAGGTTAAAGCCAGATTCAGAAGAGGCCATGGAATCAGAGATATCATTGCTGATGTCCAATGGAATTTGGCTGAAAGCAGAGATTACCAGAAACTTGTTTACCTGTACTTTATTGACTATGCAAAGGCTTTCAATTGTGTGGATCTTGACAAGCTATAGACAACATTGTGAAGTATGAGTATTCCGGAACACTTAATTGTTCTCATGAGGAATCTGTGCATGGACCAAGAGACAGCTGTTTGAACAGAACATGGGAACACTGAATGTTTTAAAATTAAGAAAGATGTGCAACAAGGTTGTGTTCTTTCACCATACTTTTTCAACCTGTATGCTGAACAAGTAGTCTGAGCAGCTGGGTTATATGAAGAAAAACAAGGCATCAGTATTACTCACTAATAACCTGTGATATGCAGATGATACAACCTTGTTTGCTGAAAGTGAAGAGGACTTAAAATATTTA
>NW_006408531.1:14826559-14828378 GCF_000296735.1 Chrysochloris asiatica
AGCTGGTACCAACTTGATGACACCTAACAACAACAACAATAAATCCAAAATTGTCTTCTACTTACTTTCTTATTGATAATGTTCTGCCACCAGAATGATCCATGGGAGTGCGATAGTGTTAGATCCACAAAGAATACAATTTGTTGTTGTGTTAAGTGTTGTTGAGTGGGTTCCAACTTGTAGTGTCCCTTTATAGGGTTTCTGAGGAGTAACTGGTGGGTTTGAACCGCCCACCTTGTGGTTTGCAGTCCAGTGCTGATCCTACAGTGTCACACTGAGAGTCCAAAGGGTAGAATGTTGTTAAAAGCCATCGAGTTTGTTCCGACCACAGCGACCCTGTATAGGGTTCCCAAGGAGCAGCTGGTGAGCTTGAACTGCTGACCTTGCAGTTCAAACATCTTTGCAGTCTGGTACATTAACCCACAGTACCACATTATATTAGTAGGTGTTCAGTGAGTGGAGTGAATGAGGGACTAAACAAATGAACAGTTATTTTAATCATTTCCATCCCTTGAATTTAATAGTCCTTCCAAAGGGTCTTACATATTTTTATAAATTTTTCTACCTCCTGGGGAGATTAGAAAATTGGAAATCAAGATCTTCAGCACAGTGATGATTGAAAAATCCAAGGTCAATAACAAGGTTGTGAGAGCGCCCCATCCACATTGCTTCTTGGTTTCCTGATTCCTCATTCACTATGCCCTCCAGATTCTTGATTTCAAGGCAAAAACATTTTATCCTCTTGCAAATAAATTAGATTATAATATATTATGCTTACGTTCATTCTTTTTTAACAAGGAGCTAAGTTACATCAAAATGTTAATTTATTCAATTTTTTTAAAAAAACAGATCACCTGGAGGTAGACCCATTCATAAGAAGGAAAGACAGAATTCACACTGGGACCCAGTGTCTTTAATATCTCATGCACTTAAACAGAAGTTTGCATTCCAAGAAGAGGATTCTTTTGACAAAGAAAATAGGTCTTGGGAGTCTTCTCCATTTTCTAGTCCAGAAACATCAAGGGTGAGTTATAATAATGTAAAATTAATTTTCCAGGTTTGTTTCCTAAGCATATTGCTCATAATAGATCTTCAACTTCAAGTTCTTTTGAAATAATTACGTAGAATGGGCTATACAATTGTTGATGCCGCTAACGTTTCTGTTGTTTTTGATAACTGTTTACGTGCTCTTCTTAGCTTTTAGCCTATTAGGAGATCTTTCTAAAACACTTGGTTTGAAAAATACTTGTTCATAAGTTTCTAGTGTTTATCTTAGGCACTTGCTTTGTTGTGTTGTGTGCAGTGTGGACATTTTGAGAGGACCAGGAAAGAATGGTGTTAGAGATTCGACCCAGCCACAGTTAAGCATGAATACTCGTAGTATTTTTCTATGTCAAACATAAAGTCATTGGTTTATTGGGTTACATCGTGTATTAATTGTGCTTTTAAAGCACATGAGGTCATAATTATCACTAATGACAATGCTTAATAGATGTTTAAAAGGACACACATTGCATTTCAAATACGTGATCCTTAAGATTGCTTCGGACTTGAAGTATCTTTTCTTCAGACTTAAGTTTAATTTTGGGGGTAGTTTTCCCATCTTAAAATATAATTGAACCCCCTTCCAAGACTAAGACTCAATGGGAATACATGCTCTGATTGGTGACCACGCTCGTCACTGATAGGGAAGTGAGAGAAAAACAGCAATGAAGTGGTGAGCTAAGCCCTACAATGTGGAGAGTGAAGCATTCAGCTGATAAAAAGAGAGGGCATATGCACAAGAACACCCACACTTGCAGATAATACCCACTTGACC
>NW_006408531.1:14829243-14833567 GCF_000296735.1 Chrysochloris asiatica
AGCTGAGGTTTTCAAGAGGGAGTTTAGTTTCTGAGTGTGCAGGGGAAGGTAGAATCCCCACTGTATAGTTTTCATCTTGTCTAGATGGGTCTGGAGAAGGGAGATGGGGGTAAAATTCTTATGATTCAATAGTGAGTAATTGTTATCAGGACTAATTGTGACTATCACAACATTAAAGGTAGAAGTTCTATAACAAAAAAGGGGGAGTAGTTAATCTTACAGTCCAGGAATAGAGGACCTTAGGACCATCAAGGGAGAAGAGCAAGAGCAGAATGTGGGACCCTATCCGGAGAAGCAGCGACACCAGAGAAGGAAGCAGAGATAGGGACATAGAGAGAGAACAGCTGAGGACTCTAGACTTATGGGAAGAGAAAGGCTGTGTGCTGGTGGCCAGGAGGCAGGATTGTAGAATGTGCCCTTGAGTTTTTTTGTGTACTCCATCAAAACAAACAAATAATAGAGGGAATAGAAGCAAATACTGGTGCATGATGATGCAATAAAAGCTTAAAAGCTTTGTGAACTGAGGGACAGCTGACGTGGAAGAACATCGGATCCCTTGCATGTATATACACATACTTACACACAGTTGAGATAGTATGTCAGAATAATCTTTGAGAAAGAGAGGTGTCTGGAAGAATGGATCAGTGGGGAAGGACATGTGTAAAAGTATGTAAACAGCATTGAGGAGTGACAGACATCGGCAGGGACCCTGAAGTATGACTCAGCATAAGAGTGCGGGAGGTTATCCTACTCACCTTAGTCACCTGATAGTACCATTGTGTATGCGTGGGCACGCACAATATCTGGTGTTTATCATGCTGCTTAGAAAATTATAGTGTCTTCATTCTATTTAAGGAGGAAAAAAAGTGTAGTTTAGAACTATTACCATAAAATGCAAATGTGCCTAAAATAGAAGTTTAATACTATTACAGAAATTGTAACTTACATAGTACTTTTTCCCTTACCTATTTAATCTACTCAGCAATATCCCTACAAAATTAGGTGAATATTACCTGTTTTCTACCTGAGGAAAATGAAGCTCATTGAGTTTCAGTAATCTACCTGTAATCCCACATGTAAGCAGAGACTAGAGTTTGACTTAGTAAAATTCTAGGATGCTTGAAAGCCTTCAGTTCCCTAAGCCATTCTTTTAGGTGGGAGCACTCTAACCAGTGATAGTGGATAAATGAGGTGTCATCTTAAATTGTTGTCGAACACCACACCAAGAGTCCGTCGCATACTTTGTTGTTGTTGTTAACTGCCTTCGAGTTGGTTCTGACTCATAGTGACCCTGTGTAGGGTTTCTAAGGAGCAGCTGGTGAATTTGAACTGCCGACCTTGAGGTCCAGTGCATTATCCCATAGCGCTATACCTTGACTCCCTGTGTTATATTGCTCACTGTTTTTAAGCATTGACTTGTCATTTTCTCTTCCACCTGCTCTGAGCATTTAGAGAAAGCGTCATCTTTCTTGTGTGCATTGTAGTCCTTAGCTAGCTCTGGACATGTTGTTGGGTATCACTGAGTTGACTTTGACTTATGCTGACCCCATGTAGTAGAGTAGAACCGCCGTCTCATAAGGCTTTCTGTGCTGTAGGGTGGGTTCACACCGCTAGCCTTCAGTAAGCAACTGTGCACACCATAGAGACTCAAGTTAGGGTCAGCTGGGAGCTCTGTCTGTGGGCCTGAGATTGTCTTGCTCACGTCTGTATCCTCACCTGTGAACACACAGTTGACTCTCAAGTGACCATTGTTGGATTAAACTTCAGAAGGTCATTGGGTGCTTGTCGCGCTGGGATCTACCTTTTATATTAGATTAATATGTGTGTTTAACATTTGCTTTATTTCAGTTTGGACGTCACACTTCATAGTCAGAACAGCGAACACAAGGAAAAACTGATAATGCAGAAGGTGTTGAGCAAGATACCAACAGTGAGAGCTGTGTGTACTCTTCCAAGGGAAGATTGCAGAACTACTCCGGCACATCTTTTACTATGCTTATAGGATCTCATCCTCTGTGATCACTTAATGAAATCTGTACACTGGGAATCAGAGAGCAGGGATCTGCCAAAGACTTGAGTCTTAAGAACACTTGTCTCTGAGTTTGGAAGATAGCTTAGCTGTATGGAGTTTTTTGAGTCTATGTTAATATTATTGAAAGCTAAATACTCACTTGGAATGGTTTTCCTAAGAGCTACATATTAAATGACTTAATATTTCTCAGTCGAGAAGAATAGGGTTTCATAAACTATTTAAGAGGCTTTAAAAATTTTTTTTTTTTTAATCTTAAACATTGTAGTGACCGTGTTTATACTTGGCTTGTGGAGATTGTCAAAGAAGATAAATTTATCATTTCTTGATTAAAATAGTGTTACTTGGACCATATAGGTTGAACCTGTTGAAAATTCTTTCTGTGACAAAAAAGGTTTTTTTTCTAGAAACTGATTTTGCCTGTGAAGAGCTAGAAGTATTTAAAGAATCCTCTTGCCAAATTTTGCCTACACTTGCTATATAAGTATATCTGCCTATCATTATTTTTGTAAATAATAGTTGTTGTGAGGTGCCATTGAGTCAGTACCAACTCATATTGACCTTATGCACAAAGCACTGTTTGGTCCTGCACCAGTCTCACAATTATTGCTGCCACTGTACCATTCCATCTCTTTGGGGTCTTCCTGTTGGTCGATGATTCTCCACTTTACCAAACATGATGTCTTTCTCCAGGGATCATGCTGGTCCCTCCTGATATGTCTCACGTATGAGAGATGAAGTCTGGACATCTTAGCTTTTAAGGAGCATTCTGGTTGTTCTTTTTCCAAAACCAGATTTGTTTGGTCTTTTAGTGGTCCATGGTACTTTTAATATTCTCATCCAACAACATAACTCAAAAGCATCAATTCTTCTATGGTCTTCTTTATTCATTGTCCAACTTTCACATGCATATGCGATTATGGAAAATACCATGGCTTGGGTCAGGAGCACCTTAGTCCTCAAATTGACATCTTTGTTCTTCAACACCTTAAAGAGGTCTAGTGAAGCAGAGTTGTCTAATGCAGTACATTGTTTGATATGTTGATGGTTGATTTGAGCATAATGAAGTCTTTGACAACTTCAATCTTTTCTCCATTTATATGGCTGTTGTTTATTGGTCCAGTGGTAAGGAATTTTGTGTTCTTTACATTGAGGTGCAACCCATACCAAAGGATGTGGTCTTTGATCTTCATCAGTAGGTATCTTAAGTCCTCTTCCCTTTCAGCAAGCAAGGTTGCATCGTCTGCATATCACAGAGTATTAACGAGTCTTCCTCCAATCCTGATGCCATGTTCCTCTTCATATTATCCAGCTTCTTGGATTATTTAATCAGCAAGCAGATAGAACAAATATAGTGAAAGAATACAACCCTGGCGCACACCTTTCCTAATTTTAAACCATTCAATGTTCCCTTGTTCTGTTAAAAAAATTGCCTCTTGGTCTAAGTACAGGTTCCTCATGAGCACAATTAATTGTTTTGGAATGCTCATACTAAACAAATTTGTCCATGTCCAGAAGTGTCATGATCTATGCAACTGAAAGCCTTTGTGTAGTAAATAAAGCACAGCTAAACATCTTTCTGCTATTCTCTGCTTTCAGCTAAGATTTGTCTGTCGTCAGCAATGATATCCCTTGATCCATGTCCTCTTCTGAATCCAGTCTGAACTTGTGGCAGCTCCCTGTCAATGTATTGCTGCAGCCGTTTTTGAATTTATCTTTAGGAAAATTGTACATGTGTGTCAGATTAGTGATATTGTCCAATGATTTCCACATTCCTTTGGGTCACCTCTCTTTGGAGTGGGCACACATAATAGATCCTTCCACTCAGTTGGCCACGTAGCTGTCTTCCAAATTTCTTGGCACAGAGAGTGAGTGTATCCAGAGCTGCATCAGTTTGTTAAAAGATTTCAATTGTATTTCATCAATTCCTGGAGCCTTGTTTTGCCTGTGCCTTCAGTGCACCTTGCACCTTGCCTTTTCATCAAATGCCACCTCTTGAAATAGTTGTGCATCAGCCATTTCCTTTTGGTACAATGACTTAGTATTCCATCTTCTTTTGGTGCTCTCTGCATCATTCAGTATTTTGCCATAGAATCCATCAGTATTGCAAATCGAGACTTGAATTTTTTTCTTCAGCTTGAGAAATGCTGTGTGTGTTCTTTTCTGTTGGTTTTCTAACTCTAGTTCTTTGCACATTTTGTTGTAATATTTAACTTTGTCTTCTTGAGCTGATCTTTGAAATTTTCTGTTCAGCTCTTGTATCTCCTCAGTTTTTCTATTTGCTTTAGCATCTCT
>NW_006408531.1:14834037-14842153 GCF_000296735.1 Chrysochloris asiatica
CTTTGGCTGATGATTTGGAGCTTTTCCACCGGCTTTTTCCACAGATGTAGTCAATTTGATTTCTGTGTACTCCACATGGTGACGTCCATGTGTATACTAGTCTTTTATGTTGTTTATAAAAGGTATTTGCAATGAAGTCATTGATCTTTCAAAATTCTATTATGTGATCTCGAGCATGGTTTCTGTTACCAAAGCCATATTTTCTAACTACTGATCCTTCCTCTTTGTTTCCAACCTTTGCATTCCAATCACTTGCAATTATCAATACATCTTGATTGCATGTCTGATCAATTTCAAACTGAGAAGTTGGTTGAATTCATCAATTTCATCATCACTGGCTATAGTGGTTGGTGGGTAAGTTTGAATAATTGTATTAACTGGTCTTCCTTATAAGTGTATGTGTATTATCCTACCACAGACATTGGACTTCAAGGTAGATCTCAAGGTGTTCTTTTAATGCTGGGTGCAGTGCTGTTCCTTTTCAATTTGTCATTCCTGGCCTAGTAAATCATGTGATTGTCAGATTCATAATGGTCAATACCAGCCCATTTCAGCTCACTAATGCTTAGGAGGTCAGTGTTTGTGTGTTCCATTTCAATAATGGTAGAATGTAAAATAAATGTGCCTTTTGAACTTGATTGTATATTGCAGCAGTTGAAATTCATGTCTCCTCAGTACTGTTCAATTCGTTTCCTCAGACCCATTAGCCTTCACACTGGTCTGTGAGGCTAAGTAAGTTGCCATTTTAAAGAACTCAGCACCCACCCCTTTTGTCAGTATCTCCCCTTTCATAAAAACCCAGGTTGCCCACAGGTTTCCTGTTGGTGTGACAGACGGTTTGTCACCTGGCCCCACCTCCACTTCCATCCTCTCTCCCTGGCTGTCTTCCAGTTCGGGGTGGGCTTGCAGCGGCCATCTTGTGACTAAGGAAACCAGCTTCCAGTCACACAGCCATGAAGTAAGGCCAGCATGTGCCTGACTTACATGAGAAAGACACTGTTATGGATTTTCTGCTTTTGCAGTTTGAAGCATTGGTAACACATAGCCAAGGTGGGATTGCAGTTTTGATGACTGCCTGTTTTTCCTACTGAGGTGGGTTTCTGATACTTCTGATACTCTACTTGTAATACTTCATTTCTGGCTGTTGTTCCTGCTCCTTCTATACCTTCCCCTCACCTGCCTTTCCTGAACTCTCATTGTCCTTGCAAAAAGTGAATTTCTCCATTTTGGGAACCCAATTTCCTTTTTTTTTTAAAGATTCTTTATTCAAACATGTATAACCAAACCTGCCCCACTCAGCAGAAACCTGTGCTGAGTGAAGTGTATTTCTTGAAAAAGCTGAAGTTGATATTTCGGGGACTTTTTTTTTGCCTCTCAAACAACATTTCTTGCCTCGCATGCCCATTTCATCACCTTCCTGTACTAGGATGAGATGACCTGGGGTCCTGGGGGACATGACTTACAGTTCCCTCCAGGAGACTTGCTCCTCCTGTATGTAGAGTTCCTGAGGGAGTATGGGATCCCGTGTAAACCTCCACCAGGCACCTAATACGGAAACACTGCACCACCACCCGGCTGAGTTTTCCTCTGTTGTATGGAAAGTCGCTGTGAGTCAGTTGACTGGACAGTCACTAGCAACATTTATAAAGTTTATTTTGATTATTTTTTAAAGTTGTATTTTAAATATACTGTGAATGCTGAAACTTTTCTTTTTGCATGAGAGCATATTTTCCTGTCTCTAAAGCATTGTCCTACGCTTGTCCTAGGAGACTCTCCCCTTACTCCCCACCCTTCTCTGTCTTCCTTCAATGCCCTGTTGCTGGTGTTAAGTGCCAGTGAGTCAGTTCCGACTCATAGCGACCCTTACAGGCTTTCCGAGGAGCAGCTGGTGGATTTGAACTGCTGACCTTGAGGTTGGCAGTCCAGTGCTGAGCTATAGCACCATACCAGGACTCCTCAAATGTCATAGTTCATCTCTATTAAGGTAGTTAAGGCGTTTGATCTGGGGCATTTGATAAAACATTCTAATACTACTTTATATTTGAAAAAATTTTTTTTTTTTTTTTAAATTACAGACTTCAGAAAGTTAATGTTCAAATTCTTGACTGGTGGAGCTTAGCAGAGATGCTAGAGGTTTCCAAGGCAAGGAGGAGAGACTCACTGTATCAGAATCTAGAAGGGGTCCAACTTGGAAATAGTTATTACTTAAGGTGGCATGGTTCTATTATGGAGTGAGAATTTATTTGTACTTTGTTGTTAAGTGCCGTGAAGTCGGTTCTGACTCATTGTGACACTATATGGGATTTCCAAGGAGCAACTGCCGTCCTTGTTTTGAAGTCTAAGTAACAGATTAGGGGAAAACCAACCATTACACAGAGGATAATTTAGGTGTTAGTGTTGTGTGCTGTTAAATCTGTTCCAACTCATAGCAACCATATGTAGGATTTGTGAGAGCAGTTGGTGGGTTTGAACTGCTGATCTTGTAGTTAGCAGTCTAGTGCTTATCCTACAGCACCACACCAGGACTCTAATTTTGATGCTAGTAATGGGAAGGAAGATTTTAAATAAATCTCTGGTGAGATTATGCATACAATAGGACTTGTTTGTACTAATTGTAAAAAGAAGGGTTGGGGAAGTGAAGTGTTAACGAGTTTTATGTCAGAGGAAAGTGTGGCGCTACAGGATAAGCACTGGCTTGCAAGGTCAGTTTGAACTGTGAGATCAGTGGTTCAAGCTCACCAGCTGCTCCTCAGAAACCCTAAACAGGGTCGCTATGAGTTGGAACTGATTCAATGGCACTTAATCTCAACAACGCCTGTCCAGTTGATTGCTGTGCCTGCAAATAGCAATGGATGGGACAGCGCAGGTTAGATGGGGTCTCCCATCCATGTTCTAAAATCCTAGGCAGCACTGCCCATTTCATAAAGTTGCTGATCTATTTATTTAGATTTTCTCTTATTTCAGAAAGTATTTAAGGCAACTTACAAGGAAGTTTTGTTGTTAAGTGCTGTGGAGTCGGTTCCAACTCATAGCGACCCTGTATAGGGTTTCCCAGGAGCAGCTGGTGAGTTTGAACTGACGAACTTGAGATTCAAACTGACCTTGGAGCCCAGTGCTTTATTCCACAGCACTGCACCAGAATCCACTTAAAAGGGTGTGTACACAAAATTCCATAGCAAAATAAAGTGTGGTGGTGTGCTGTGGAGTCGATTTCCACTCATAGCAACCCTGCTGTAAATCTTTACAGGAGCAGAAAGCCTCACCTTTCTCCGAACAGCTGTTAGTTGCGAACTGCTGACTTTGAGGTTAGCAGCCTAACTCCTAACCACTAAGGTACCTACAGGAGCTCCTTAAAATAAGGTAATAAGAAAAGTCTTCAGGCTGCAGTTTTCTGTCTTTCCACAAGAGGGCAGTCTAACACCTATAATCTCATGTTGTGTCCCCTCCAGTAGTTTCTGATTCATAGTGACCCTTTTTAGGGTTTCCTAGGTTGATGTTAACTGGGATATGAATTTTTTAGGAGTTATAGAGAAAACGAGGTTAGATTTAATATTAATTGCAGAAACAGCTTCTTTCAAGGAGATTTTATGAATTATAAATGGCACATTCGAGATAGATCTGAGACTATCATGTCAGTCTGAAAATCCAACTGTTTCAACGAGTAATACATATTCTATAAGTTCAGTGATTAAAGTAAGGAATGGTATTGTTTAATTGTTAAAGAGTCTCACAAATTCTGCAAGTTGAGTTGATGATGCTGTCAGGTGCTAAGTCAGCTCGGTCTCACAGTAACCCTGTGCACAACAGAACAAAACACTGCCCGGTGCGGCATCATCTTCACAATTGTTATATCTGAGCCCACTGTTGCAGCCACCGTGTCAACCCATCTCGTTGGGAGTCTTCATCTTTTTCGCTGACCCTCTACTTTAACAAGCACGATGTCCTTTTCCAGGGACTGGTCCCTCCTGACAACATGTCCGAAGTATGTGAGACGAAGGCTCAGCATTGTCATTTCTAAGCATCATCTTGGCTGTGCTTCTTCCAAAACAGATCTGTTTGTTCTTCTGGCAGTCTGTAGTCCTTTCAGCATTGTTCGTGAACACCACAACTCAAATGTGCTGATTATTCCGTGGTCTTCCTGAATCGCTGTCTAGCTTTCACAGGCGTATGACGTGATTGAGAATACCAGGGCTTAGGTCAGGTATACCTTAGTCCTCAAACTGACATCTTTGCTCTTCAACACTTTAAAGAGAATTTTTGCAGCAAATTTGATCAAAGCTATTAATGGTTTGATTTCTTGACTGCTGCTTCCATGAGCAGCATGGTTACTTGTGGTTCCAAGTAAACTGAAATCCTTGACAACCTCAGTCTTTTCTTCATTTAGCATTTTGCTTCTGGGTCCAGTTTTGAGATTTATTTTTTTTCTTTACATAGACTGGAATCCATTATTGAAGGCTGTATTCTTCGATCATCAGTAAGTGCTTTGAGTCCTTTTAATCTTTTAACAAGCAAGGTTGTATCATCTGCATATCACAGGTTGTTAATGAGTCTTCCTTCAATCCTGATGCCATGTTCTCCATATATAGCTCAAATTACTGGCTCAGCATACAGATAGAATAAATATGGTGAAATGATACAGCCCTGACACACACCTTACTTGATTTTAAACCACTCAGTATTGGTTTCTGTTTGAATGACTGCCTCTTGGACTGTGTACAAGTTCCACATAAGCACAATTGAGTATTCTGGAATTCCCATTTTGAGTATGGCTACAACTTTTGCTTTTATTCTAGTAAAGATTGGTTGATTTCTATGTAGAAGTGGTGGAATTTGTTAACAGGGAAAGATCCAATGATAGGCTTCTGAAAAATTTTGCCCTTGAAATCCTCTGGAACACATTTGGGGTCATCACGAGTCGAAGTTGATTTAACAGCAACTGGTTATTCTATAATTTGTATATGTGAATCACTCTTTTCAAAGATGTTGCCATTTTCCAAAAGATTTTTGAGACCACATTTTATGGACCTGTCTTCAGAATGGTGGTCCCTGCCACATTTCCTTTTTTTTACATCTCCCCCACTTTTGCTTTAGCATTGGCAGTGGTATACCCACCTACTGGGGCATGAGTCACAGTGCGTGGCCCAGGAGCCAACATCAGGGATTGTGTTCAGGCTGCATACTGTCTGTCTCACATGGTTTCAGTCTTTACCTGCGTTTCTATCTTGTTCCCCTTTGGTTCCCCTTCTGATTTTCAGCGGGTAGCTAGGAGGCCTGAGCTGCGCCTGCTTATGCCAACTCTTTTCCCCTGGAAACCAGACCATGCATTCTGCCATCATGGTCCTGCTGCTTACGGTCAATGCTGATGATTAATTATTCACAATAGGCAAATGCACTGGCCACTGTGCTAGGGACTTCACAAGCACACACTTGTTAACTATAATAGCCTAGTACAGCAGGCTATGATGGGAAACTAAGGCAGCGAGAGGGTCAGGATCTTGTCCGAGACCTTACCACTGATGACTGATTACGTAGAACTCAAACTTAGGCAGTCTGGCCGCAGAGTCTGAGTTCTTAACTGGCAATGAATACCACCACCTCCTCATCTGACTTCAACAGTGGACCTCTGTGCTCCAAAAACCAGCTTATATTGACACATGTGATAAAAAACTTGTAAGATACAATAGAAGTAAATAACTCCGTTGTCAGAGAAAAAGAGGAAGACCCCCCAACGAGATGGACTGATCAAGTGTCAGCATCAATGGACTGAAGTGTGGCAACAGTAGTGAGGTTGGCCCAAGATCGGGCAGTGTTTCGTTCTGCTGTACATAAGGTCACTATGGGTCAGTACCGACTCAATGGCACCTAACAACAACAACAACACAGTCAGGCTATCACCTGGGATTGAAACCACCCAGGGTGGTTACTCTCAGTCTTTATGTTGGGGGTGGATGGCCTCCAAAGGCCACACCTGCTTTGCCAGATGGGTCAACATGGAGCCCCTGAGTGCCTGACCCGTCCACAGGGTGGCACTGCTGGCAGTCCTAACCAGCCTGGTGAGGTATCTGCCCAGCCCAGATATTTGTCTCTTTCTGCCAGCTCTGTGTCCCAGCAGAAATGGCCCAAGAATTGTCTTAGAGTCTTTGGAAAAATATTTTGGTGAAAGTAATAGCTTCTTCTATGAGGATGAATTGGATTTTTTGAAAAAGTCAAGAAGCTCCAAATCTGATGGATGACTTGGCTGGATGATACCATGATTGGTCACAAATGAAAGTGTGCCTTTTAAGTCACACAAGTACTTTTCTTGTAAGGGTTGTAATCTGGCATTACAGATGAGGTCCTTCCTAATGAACAATTCCAGAAATTTTGGGGAAGTGGCAACATTGGGTACATTGCCTAGGATAAGCTTTGGAAGGACAATACTCATTTTAAACAAACATTTTCTGGTAGAAGTGTCTGTAAATCAGTCATACGGCTTTAAAAGCATCAACATATTTTGTGGTCACTTACACAGATGTTTTGAGATCCAATTTAAAAAAATAAGTTTCAACGTTATTTAAAAAATCAAAGTACTAATGCTATAAAAATGTTCACATTGAAAAAACCGTGTCTATTCAGTTTCACTGGTGAATTCTACCAAACATTTAGAGAAGAGTTGGCACTCTTTCTACTTACCTATTCTACTTACACTATTTCAGAACATAGGAAAACCGGGAAACCTGAATCCACTTTATGGAACAAGCATAACCCTGATACTAAAAAAGACAATTATAGATCAATATTCTATAGAGTAGAATTTTGGCTAAAGATAAAAATATTCTTGGCTAGGTCAAAAGCCCTGGTGACTCTGTAGAATACACACTGTACTTCTAGCTGCCAGGTTAGCAGTGCAAACCCACCGGTGGCTTTGTGGGAGGACGATGAGACTGTGAACTCCTGTAGGTGAAGTCCTGGAAACCCGATACAGGCTCGAATTGGATGGCAGAGAGTTTTGAGTGAGATCCAAAGCAGGGTGGAAATACACCAACAATACAAGAAACAACAATCAATCAGGTTGATTTTTGACAAAAGATATTGAAGCATTGCATCCTAAAGGCCTGCTTTCCTGTGTTCTTTAAATTTAGATGGAACTTTTATACCAATATGATATTTCCTACTCAAGCTGAATGTTATGATCATATTTGTTGTTGTTAAGTGCTGTGGAGTAAGTTTCGACTCACAGTGCCCCTGTGTAGAGTTTCAAGGTTTTAAATCTTTGCAGGAACAGGAAGCTTCATCTTTCTCCCGGAAAGCAGCTGGTAGGCTTGAACTGCAGATCTTGTGGTTCGCAGTCCAGTGCTTATTATAGGGAGCCTTTTTAAACACTAAAAAGACTGATGAAAGGTAAAATATCACAGATGTTACTGTCTCTTCCTTTAAATGGTATATGCCTGCTGTCAGGAATCTCTAACCTCATAAATGGTTGACAAATAGGAATATCAGTTAACAGTGAATGAAAACATTATTTTCTTGAATTCTGCCAGTCACTTATCTTTGAGCATTTAATGTCCGATATGCTGTGCTTAGTATTAGCTTCATCATACTTAGTGCAAGCTTTATTTTCTAACTATTCCAATTTTAGACTATTTTAGCCTAATTTCCAAGTTAGAGTTTTGGAAAAGCATATTAAAATGGGATCCTATACATTCTATACCAATATGACATTTTCTGAGGGCTATGCCACCAGTATTTTAAATAATCATCAGGGTTACCCATGGTGGACAGGTTTCAGATGAGCTTCCAGACAAAGACAGACAAAGAAGAAAGAGTGAAGAACTACTTCTGAATTGTTAGTCACTGAAAGCCTTATGAATAGCAGAGAAACACTGTCAGATACAGTGCCAGAAAATGAGCCCCTCAGGTTGGAAGACACTCAAAATGCGACTGGGGAAGAGATACCACCTCAAAGTAGAGTTGACCATGATGAGGTGAATGGAGTTAAGCTCATGGAAGAAAAGCCCACAGAACCTTCATTTGCTGATGGGGCACAACTCAAAATGAAGAGAAACAGCTGTAAACATCCATTGAAAATCGGAACATGGAATGTATGAAGTATGAATCTGGGAAAATTGGAAGTTGT
>NW_006408531.1:14846863-14852250 GCF_000296735.1 Chrysochloris asiatica
TGAATAAAACAAAGGAAAAGAACCACATGCTCATATTAATCAACATAGAAAAGTTGTTTGACAAAATACACAACCCATTCCTGATAAAAACACTCAACAAAATAGGGATAAAAGGGAAGTTCCTCAACATAAGTAAGGACAGACAGCAATCAATTAGATTCTTTTACACAAATAAAGAGAGCTCTGA
Organism: Chrysochloris asiatica; assembly: GCF_000296735.1. Taxonomy (NCBI): domain Eukaryota; kingdom Metazoa; phylum Chordata; class Mammalia; order Afrosoricida; family Chrysochloridae; genus Chrysochloris; species Chrysochloris asiatica. The sequence goes on from NW_006408531.1 coordinate 14,847,051, forward strand.
AAAGGAAATCAGGAAAACAATACCATTTACAATAGTCACTAGAGGATGAAATACTTAGAAATATATCTAACCAGAGAAACAGAAGAGACCTATATAAAGAATACTATAAAACACTAATTCAAGAAACCAAAAGAGACCTACATAAATGGGTGAATATGCCATGATCTTGGGTAAGAAGATTTAACATTGGGAAATTTTCAATACTACCCAAAGTGATCTATACATAAAAAGTAATCCCAATCCAGATTCCAACAATATTTTTTAAAGAGATGGAAAAAATCATCAACTACATGTAAAAGAAAGAGATCTTGGATTAGCAAAGCATTACTTAAGAAGAACAACCAAGTAGGAGGTCTCTCACTTGCAGATCTCAAAACCTACTACACAGCCACAGTAGTTGAAACAGGTACTGGTACAAGAAAAGACACAGAGATCAATGAAACGTTACTGAGAACCCAGTAGTAAATCAATTTACTATGCAATGTTGAAAAATAATGATGTATTTGTGAAATACTTCATAACGTGAATGAACCTGGAGAATATCATGCTGAGTGAAATTAGTCAATCACAAATGGACAAATAGTGTATGAGATCACTATTGTAAAAAGTCAAGGAAAGGTTTTTATAGTAAAAGAAACATTCTTCTTTGCTGATTACCAAGAGTAGGTGGAAAAGTAGAGTGATTTACTGGCTAGAGGGTAGAGATGTGTTAACTTGGGTAGAAAGGAAGGCAATAAACAATATGATGGAGCTTGGCAGAAGAAGGATGAAGGCATAGGAAGACACAGGGAGGTGTGTAAGAGCTAAAGGCAACAGAGATAAATACTATTGAATATATACAATCCTGCATTAACAGTGATCTATGGGTAGATACATGGACAGACATCACACTGAACGCATGTTGGAGGGAGAGTGGGAGTACACTCACAAATACATAAAGGTTTGACAGTGTGTACTTGTACACGGGTATTTATCTTTGCTGAAATATATCCATGAATGTGGTGGTGTACACAGAGGGCAAAGTCATCAAATCTTAGACATTACCAAACACCTTTGCTGGGGGCTCAGGATCATAGTCTCAGGGGACACCAGGATCAATTGGCATAATGTAATCCACAAAGACAAGGTTCTACATCCTACTTTGGTGAGAAGTGACTGGGATTGTAAAAGCTCATAAGCAGCCATTTAAGGTGACTTCTCCCTGTGTAGAGGAAAGGAGAGTGATGACAATTTAAGACCCACGGAAACAGTGAGTCCAATGGAGTCCAATGAACCACATGAACGTCAGTATCCACCACCATGAGATTGGAAGAACGAGATGGTGCCTAGCAGCACTACCAACTGCTTTGAAAGGAATCACATTAGAAGGTTCTAGATAGAGTTGGGGAAATGTGGAACAAAACTCAAAATCATAAAAATGACCAGGCTTACCGGTTAGACAGAGACTGGCAGAACCCAGCAGAAAGTCATGAAGTGTTTGAGTTGCAGTTTTTGGGCACAACTGGTCACTGTAATTTACACTTCTATGGCTGAGGCCCATTCCCCATCTGCCACTTTGTTGCAGTGTGGTGGCTTGTGTGTTGCCGTGATGCCGGACACTGTGCTAGTATGTGTATTTAACATACCAGCAGGGCCTACCGTGGTGACAGGTTTCAACACATTTTCCAGACTAAAAAGACTATCAACAAAGACCTGATTTTATTGACACTGTCCCCTAGACAATGATTTAACCTTTTGGTTAAAATTTGGTTGTGTTTAGGTAAAAGTTTACAGAGCAAAGTGATTTCCAGCTTCATAGTTTGTACATAGTGTTCCATGACATTGGTTGCATTTCCTGTGATGTGGAGAGCCACTCTCCCCATTTCTACCCTGGGCTCCCTGTTTCATTTCCTCTGGATTTTCTAACCCTTTCTGCATTCTCATCTTTGACTTTGGGCAAAACAAACAAACAAACAAACAAAAAAACCCTTTTAATCACATATAACTGATTGCTCTAAAAAACATGTTCGTCATTTTATGAACCTGACTATTGTTTGGCTAGGACTTCTGGTGTGACACTGTGGATCAGCAGTAGACTACGAACCACAAGGTTGGCAGTCCAAACCTACCAGCTGCTCCTCAGAAACCCTATACAGGGTCGCTATGAGTTGGAACTCACTCAACGGCACTTAACAACAACATTATTTGGCTAAAGGGTGGTCTCTAGGAATGACTTAAATTCCAGGGCACAAGAGTGTCTTAGGGCCATAGTATTGGGTTTCCTGCAGTCTCTGACAGACGAGTAAATATGGGGGTCTTAGTGAGTGTGCTTTACCCTGCTCTACAATCTCCTCCTGTTCTGTCCACACCTCTATTCTGTGATCCCCATCAGAGTGGCTGATAGTGGTAGCTGGACCCCACCTAGTTCTACTGGTGGCTGGGTCATGGAAGCTGTATCTCACAGGTTCTCAATTTTCTTATGTAGAAAATAGAAAAAGTAATAATACTAATTTTATAGGGTTGTTGAGAATGAATGCATACAAAGCTCTTAAAACAACACTGTGGTAAGTACTTAATAAATCTTAGCTGTGTTCATAATCATGAATGGCACCACCACCACCATCATCATCATCTTACTGGAATTTGGGGCAGACTCTCTGAGAACCTCAGTGAAGTCTGGGAAACTGTCAAATGTTAGGACCTTTTGATTTAGGTAACATCTCAGGTAATGAAGTTCAGTTAGGATCTATTGAACTCTGATCCCCTGTGGAACTTGCCACTGCTTAGCTTTCAAAATTGAGTGCCTCTTGGGTCTATGCTGTCTCCACTCTTCAGGGCAGGTGCTCTTTACGACATTCTCTCAGGATTCCAACGTGGCAGATGGTTCTAGTTCCAGATGATGTGTGCGTGCCGTGTGTTGTGTTTATCTGGGGAAACAGGTGCACGGGTGACAACAGTTGCCTGCTCCAGTCTATGCATGATGCACAGTCATGGTCCTATGGCCAGGACACAAGCTGCCTTTGGTATTTGTTGTTGTTAAGTGCAGTTAAGTGGGTTCTGAATGTTAGTGATCCTGTAAAGGGTTTCTGAGGAGTGGCTGGTGGGTTTGAACTGCCTTCCTTGTGGTTAGCTTTGCTGTTGTTGCAAAGTGCTGTTGAGTCATTCTGACTCAGTGACCCTGTATAGGGTTTCCAAGCAGTGGCTGGTGAGTTTGAACCGCTCACCTTGTGGTTCCAACCCACCTTGCGGTCCAGTGGTAATCGTCCTGCACCACACCAGGACTCCCGTTGCCACACCAGGTGGGTCTCCATGACTCATGGCCCTGACTCTGAATCTCACGTTTCATCTTCTAAAATGGTTTTGGAAGCAGAATTAGTTTTCAAAGTTGAGTGCCAAATGTGTATCAAACGGTTTGTTGGTCTTTTGGAGATTGAGAATTTCATTTCCTGTAAAGGACATGAGAAGTCCTGGTGTGGCACTGTAGGATAAGCACTGGACTGCTACCTGCAAGGTCAGTGGTTCAAATCCAGCAACTGCTCCTCAGAAACCCTATACTATTTGGGGTTGCTATGCCATTTGAACTGCAAGGTTGGTGGTTCAAGCTCACCAGCTGCTCCTTGGAAATCCTATACAGGGTCGTTATGGGGTTGGAATCGACTCGACGGCACTTATCATCAGCAACATGAGTTGGAGCTGACTCACAATGAGCACTTTCAAAGTTAAGAAGGAAACAAAGACGTTATTTGTAAGTTAACCTATGAGTCCCGAGTAGTATAAACACGAGGGGGAGTCAAAAAATTCATGGAAAATTCCATTATCTTTTAATTCTATTTTTCCCATGAACTTTGTGAATCTGTCTCTTACAATTCAAATAGAATCAAGACAGGGAGTCTGGTCAGTGCTCTTTTGTGCATGGAGATTGTGGGGTGTTCATTTTGCTTTCATGAGCACTCTGGATTTTTCTCTGTAATTTTTGTTGTTTCATCTTTGCAAAGTGGATGTGCGTATTTGAAGCAGTGGGATGTTCTAGAAGTTGTTCACTTGTTATAGACAGCCTGTGAGGGGTGTGTGAAGTCACGGAAAGTTCATAGGCTGCCTTTGGCCAAAGCTGCCCATCTCCACAGTTCCAACTCGCTCTCCTTGCCTGAGTTTATGTATGGGCAGAAGAAGGATCGTGTCCTTTCCGTGGGCTTTTTCTTCTTACACCTCCCTTTTTCTTTTTCTCTTAAGGAGCAGGGTTGGTTAGGGGGCAGGGAAGGAACTCTTGTCTCCTTTTTCCTGAAGGCATCTGGGATGTGTGTGAGCCTCAAAGAGCATCATTACATTTCTCTCCCGATTAGTTCCTCAAGTTCTTCTGGGTGGCACAGTGTTAATAAATATGGTCTCCAGCAATCGAGGGCCCCTTTTCTTGATATTTCCCAAGGAGGGTCATTTTAGCGGTTTGCTGCTGGGTTCACAAGTCTTTTCATGAATGTGTTTATTCATTTCCATCATGATACATATCTAAAATGCAATTTTAGAAATGTGCTCTTGTTTTAATAGCACACCAAATGTCAGAACTCTTTGGTTTTGTTGATTTGCTCTCTGGTTATCTGGGAGACATCAGCACAACTGTTAATCTTGGGCAGCATAAAATTTTACATGAGGAAATGTCATAGTGCTGATTGTCTTGTAAGGTTTTAAAAAAATATCTGCTAAGGATTCCTCACAAAGGGAGTCTTATTGCAACCCTGGATCCACTCTGCTGTTGACAGCATGGGGGGAATTTTATAATAAAATATGAAGGGGCTTCAAAAACTTTGTGAACAAATTCTATTTTAATTCTGTTTTTCCATGAGCTTTTTGAACTGCCCTTGGAATGATTCAGACTTATAACCCTTTACAGATTACTGTAGTTGTTGCTAAGTGTTGTCGAGTTGGTTCCGACTCATAGCGTTCCTGTATAGGGATTTCTAAGGAGTGGCTGATGGGTTTGAACTGCTGACCTTGTGGCTAGCAGTCCACTTCTGATCCTAGAGCACCACACCATGACTTCTGGTTATTTATCAGCAGTGAGACTGAGAATGTTGTTGTTGTTGTCAGGTGCCATAGAGTCGAAACCGACTCATAGCAACCCTATGCACAGCAGAATGAAACAATGTCAGATCCTGGGCCAACCCCACCACCGTTGCCACACTTGATGCCATCAATGATGCCACCTGGCTGATCCATCTTGTTGGGG
>NW_006408531.1:14852710-14893555 GCF_000296735.1 Chrysochloris asiatica
GAGTGTTGATAGTTGATCCAAGAAGAATGAAGTCCTTGATGTCAATCCTCCAAATAGATGGATTGGCACAATAGCAGTAGCACTGTACTCAAACCTATGAACCACTACAAAGATGCAGAACCAGACCGCCTTTCATTTTATCACACAGAAGTTCACCAGGAGTTGGCCTCTAACAACATCAGCATTCTCTCATGAGACACAAACTCGTTTGTTCTTGGATCCACACTATCAAGTACTGAGTTGACTATGATACTGACATTTGACCTTTTTCAACAAAAAAGGAGAAGTGGTTTCACTTGGTTCACCTACAGATGAGGCCAGTGGTAATGATTAGTTCCATTTCCACATTTCATCAGAGAGCTAAATATTGTCCCAAATGCCATGGTGGCTGTTAAATGGCCTTCTTTCTGGGATTCTGCTTTCCCAAGGGCTTCCAGACACACTGATCTGCCTGGACTCAGGGCTTCCCATGACTGGAGATTTTCTGTTTTACAGCAGAAACAGTCTGGGATCACTTGGCCACTCCATTTCACCTTGAGGGATGCCTTAGCAACCTAGTCCTTCCCTAACACAAATGTTGTTGTTATCTGCTGTCAAGTTGGTTCCGACTCATAGCGACCTGGTACAGGGTTTCCAAGGAGCAGCTGGTGAGTTTGAGCCGCCAATCTTGTGGTTCAAATGGATCTTTTGGTCCAGTGCATTATCCTACCGAGTGCCACATCAAGTAATATTTAAAGACTAGAAATGTGTCTTCTCAGAGTTATGGTCCAAATCAGGGTCTGGGCCATGTCGTGTCGACTCCATCTGTGAGCCTCTTTTCTCTCCTAGTTTCTGGTGTTGGGAGGCATCCCAGTTGTTCTTTTGCTGGTAGACAGATCCTCACATGGCATCTGTCATCCTGTGTGTGACTCATATCTCATGTCTATGTTGCTGTGTCTAACGCTGAGTGCTTAGGGTTAGGACCCACTCTCCACTGGTGTGACCTCATTAACATGACACAGAAGAGTCCTGTATTCCAAGTAGAGTTCCATCCACAATTACAATATGTCATTTTTGGGGCTACAACTCCGTTCACCACACTGAGTTTGCTTGCCTACTTTGAGGGCCTTTCCTCAATCATACTGCTCTGCTACCGTTGGCTCCTCACAAGGTGCTCAGCTGAGTCTAAGTGCTGCTTGCCTGACCCCTTCCTGCTCTTATTCTCCAGTTTTACAAGTGAGACTTAACTCAGAGAGGCTGCCTCTTTTAAGGGAAAGAGAACTGAGCTAGGAATCAGAAGTCTAATCTCGAATTGGGAGTTTTGGCAAGTCATTTATTAATGAATTGAGATGAAGGTCTAGTGTCCTTTGTTATGAAATGGGGATAATAATAATTCCTCCCCATGCACTTGATAGGGCCATGCCAGTGAAGTAAAGTGTGTATAAAAGAAATGTAAAACTGCTAACCAGGCACAAATAAATATGGGCTTCCTGGTTATCACTTTGGAAGAATCTCTCTGCATGATTAGTTGTGGGGCACCTGCCCTTGCTTCCAAGCACTGTCTCACTCTCCATGGTTTTTCCTTTTAATTTCTCAGGCCTTTTGTGTTTACCAGATGCTCTGGGAGCTAGTTCTGCCCAGTGATCAGCTTTCTGCTATTACTTGGATGGCAAGGAAGCAGTGCTTTGTGTTTATTCAAAAAGTCCATCTCTGCATCTTGCCCTGGTACAGTATCAAAATCCCCCTTTATTACTGCCTGGCAAGGTCTGTAGTTTCTATAATCTCATGATTATGAATTTGGCTTCATGGTCTTGATTATATGATATTACTGTGTTATCTCTTTTGCACAAATGGGCTACAGAAAGAAGGACTTTGCTCACCGAGAATTTGAACTTCTTCTGCTTAGAGAATTTTCTCTGCTGTACCACCACATTGCTGTGCCATGCAGGTCTCTGTTTTTTATGCACAGATTTGTAGCCAGGTGAACCCACATCCCTCCTTTACCAGTTGCTGAGACTTCCGGCTCACTGAGGGCTGCTTGGAGATTGAGCATTTAAATTTTTCCCATGCATCTCTTACATTACTGTTGTAGCTAAGTGCTGGTGAGTCAGTTCTGACTCATAGCAACCCTGTATAGGGTTTCTGAGGAGTGGCTGGTGAGTTTGACTTTGCAGTCCAGCGCTTATCCTACAGCGCACACCAAGAGTCCATTACTGTAGTAACACAAATATCTTGATTTCTTTCTATTCTTTGTAGTAGCTGAGACTGTTAACCATCATTGTAGTAACCCAAATATACCTTGATTTCTTTCTATTCTGTGTAGTAGCTGAGACTGTTAACCAACATTGTTTTTTTCTGTTGTTAGCTGCCAAGTAGTAGCCAGCATCTACCTCCTGGTGGTGCTGTACACTACAGATCAGACCACCGCCATCTATGAGGTTCTCATGGTCTGATTTTTGGAAGCAGGTTGCCAGACCTTCCCTCCTTGTTTGTCTTAGTCTGGAAGCTCAGTTGAAACCTGTTGAGCATCACAGTAACATGCAAGCCTCCACTGACACACCTAGGGATGGAACTGGGCCACTCCTGAAAGAAAGGTGAGAATTCTTTAACTGAATATCCACTCCCCTTCCTTGTCATATTGTTCCCTTAAAGTTCCTGACACTGCAACCCCCTCCTTGCCTGAGTTCTTAAGATGTGGTGCCTCTAACCACTCTCCAGTACCTGAAACTCAGACCCTCCCTGGGACCATCACTTCTCCCAAGAGCTGAGTCTCCCATTCCTCCTCAGGCTGGGAAGTCATGTAGGGGACTGCAAATCCCTGACCATCTCTTCCCTCCACAGAGGGAATACTGGGGTTGATTCCTCAGTGGCAATCTATGGGCCACCTTAGTCCGGAAGGTCTCACATCCCTGCCTCTCTTGTTTACCACCTGGGAATGATGTTTCCTCCTTTCACCTGTCCTCTCTCATGTTCTTACACCCCACGTTACTCTGACTTCACCCATCACAGCCCTCATCCTGGTCCTTCTGTTATGTTCCCTAGTGTTCCCAAACCAGGATAACCATGCCCTGGAAATACTGCATACCTGCACTAGACATTTCTTTATCTTTAATTGAAAACTGTCCTTGGAGAAGCCTATTTTTTTTTTTTTTTAAATGTTCTATTGTGAATTATGTGATAGTTTACATGGGAGAACATCAGTCTTACATTCATTCTATCATATATCGTCTCATTGCCATGGTTACAATCCCCTCCATGCATCATCAACCAATCAAAGGGTCTACACTACAAGCCTGCCCCCCCACCCTTCACCCTCCCGGGTCATCAGCACACAGCCCCTCTCCCTCTATGGGTCTAAAGTTCCCAGCTGCTCCATCTCTCCACGTCATCGTCTCTGCCTCCATCTCAGGCATCACTGAGAAGCCTACTTTTTGGAAGCTACTTGTTACCAATTGTCCTTTGTGTCAGTGTTGGGAGATGGGATCTCTGTCTTCTTCAGGTCATACTGACATGTCTAACTATCCGTCCTCTTCCTCACTGAGGAAGGGCAGTGGTGGTTCAGAGTAGAATTCGTGCCTTCCATGAGGAGACCCAGGCCTGATCCAAGCCATGGTGTTTTCATTCATCTCTAATGTGTGTGAAAGCTGGACAATGGATAAGGAAGACCAGAGAAGAATTGATAAATTTGCATTATGATTTTGACAAAGAAAATGGAAAGTACCATGAACTTCCAGAAAACAACAAATCTGTTTTGGAAGAAGTACAGTCAGAATGTTCCTTAGAAGTAAGGATGGTGAGATTTGGTTTCATGTACTTTGGACATGTTATCAGGAGGGACCAGTCTCTGTAAAAGGACATCATGCTTGGTAAAGAATAGAGTCTGTGAGGAAGTGAAAGACTTCCAAAGAGATGGATTGACACAGTGGCAACAACAATGGGCTCAAACAGAACAACGATGAAGAGGGCGTAAGACCAGGCACTATTTCATTCTGTTGGACAGAGGGTTGCTATGAATCACAGCCAGCTTTTGGCACCTAACAGCAACAACAACAACATCATAGAAACTTTTATTAAATGAGAATATCAAAATGTGAAGCTACTGTTTCTTGCTGTATTGTCCATTTAGGTCTCTATACGTCTGAAGGCAATGTTTCCATCTCTTTAACCCTTCCCTGAAGAATTCTGCATTTTCCCTTCAATTGATACCATGTCAAGATGGCAGTTTTGGCATGCTCGAGGGACTCAAATTGTGTTCCTTTAAAATGTTCTTTGAGTTTGGGGAACAAAAAGAAGTCTGAAGAGGCAAGGTCAGGGCTCTATAGTGGATGAGGTAAGGTTTCCCAGTGAAGTTTGCATAGGACACCTCTTGCTATCCTTAAAGAATGAACGAGTACACCGTGATGGAAAATATTCCTCAGTGCAACTTTCCTGGACTACTTCTCACCAAGGCACTTTTCAATTTTCTTAAAACTTCTCTATAAGTCTCCAAGATTGTCCTGTGTCCTTCAAGAAGATCTATCAAAGTTACCCCTTTTTCCAAAAAAAAGCAGTTGCCATAACCTTCTGAGCTGACCTTGAATTTGACTGGTCCAGCAGATCCCCTTGGAAGCCATTGTTTTGACTGGACCATTTATTGAAGGCCCTCCATAATAGTTAGGATTCTGTGTCAACTTGAGTAGACCAGGATTTCAAGAGGTTTAGTGATTAAGATGTACTTTTTACATGTTGTCAGGAGGGACCAGTCGCTGGAGAAGGACATCATGTTTGGTAAGGTGGAGGGTCAGAGCAAAAGAGGAAGACCCCCAATGAAACGGATTGGCCAAGTGGCAGTATCGATGGACTCAAGCGTGGCAACTGTAGTGAGGTTGGCCCAGGAATGGGCAGTGTTTTGTTTTGCTGTGCTTAAGGTCGCTATGGGTCGGTACCAACTCGATGGCACCTAACAACAAACAACATTCCCATTATGATGAAACCTAATACAGACACAGTTAACTCTATGATGAGTGGCTATGAGCAGCCAATCAATTTAAAGGATGTTTCCTCGGGGATGTGGCCTACTCCCAATATAACGGACATGCGGGAAAGACTATCTCTTCTAACCTGGGACTCTACGACTGTAAGCCATTTCATCGATAATAAGCTTCTCTTTATACATACACACATATACATATGTTTCACTGGTTTTGCATCTCTAAAAAACCCAGCCTAAGACACCCTCTCCCAAGACTAAGACAAGTCTTGTTGAGGCAGGAAGAAAAGGGGATCCAGAAATCAGGATTAAGCATGAGCATTAAAACCTTGAAGAATGTTTTGGCTTGTGCCCCTCCTTGCTTGAGCAATTGTGAAAAAGTGTAGGACATGCTCAGTACACATAGCTGAGAGTCCACATCCTGGGACACGCTATTACGGAAGACCATCCATATGAACTTTAATAGCATTTTATAATTTAAGTTTTGTCTGTGTACTGTACAATTTTGGAATTAAATAGTCTATGTGATTGTGAAACATTTGAAATGGAAAAAAATAAAAAGACCATCCATAAAAATTCCATATTTTACTTCCTTGTAAGATGTTTTACAGGCTGGATTGGTTTATTCAGTGTCCTAGGCATAATAACTTTAAAGGGTTATCTTCTCTGGGGCAGACAGAACACCAGCCCCTGAGAGGGGTTTGATCCACACTCTGAACGAATTACACATGTCATCAGCCTAGAATAACTTTTGTCTGCCCCTTTGTGATGGAATTCATCTCGAAGAAATATTGCACATGTACCCAATTAAGGTAAACAGGCTACTTCCTGGGAATTCCCACATATCCCTATAAATAAACATGAAGGCTTTTCCGTCCTAAAATCTTTTAAACCCCAGAAAAGCCTCTGTCTGAAGAGACAGGAGTTAGCATTGATTAGAGCCCTCCTTGTCTCCTCTGACCAGATCTTTTCCTCTTAAAAAAAATCTTTACATCTTTTGCTCGTGTGAAATTCTGTCTAACCTGATCATTCTTTTTCTTTTTTTCTGTAAACTTTTTACTGTGAACTGACTGGAGGTTTAGAGATCATCAGTTTTACCATCAACAATCACACACTTTGTCTCATCTTGGTGATTGTAATCCCCTCCACGTAACAACAGTTATTCAGCTTCCTCCCTATGGTTCCTATTTCTAGTCTACCCTCCTTCCGATCCTTTCTCAACTTTGTCTTTAGGAAAATGGTGTCCTTTTGATCTTGAATGATTGACCATTCCATGGTGAGCAGATCTTACTAGTATTGTTGTCCTTCCTATAGACCTGTCTATATTTGGCTGAAAATTGAGCCATGAATGTGAGTTCTGCCTCAGACCTGAAGAGTGTAGTCTCAGGTTCATCCAGTCTCTTTCTGACAAGTTATCTATCTATCTATCATCGATCTATCTATCTATCTATCTATCTATCGATCTATCGATCTATCGATCTATCGATCTATCTATCATCGATCTATCTATCTATCTATCTATCTATCTATCTATCTATCGATCTATCGATCTATCGATCTATCGATCTATCGATCTATCATCTATCTATCTATCTTTCTGACAAGTTTATCTATCTATCTATCTTTCTGACAAGTTATCTATCTATCTATGTACATTTTATAATTTTGAGTATTGTTCCACATTTTCTGTCACTCCATCTGGGACCTTCTAATGTCATCCCTTTCAGAGCAGTTGGTAGTGGTAGCTGGGCACCATCTAGTTCTTCTGGTCTCAGGGTCCCGGAGACAGATGTCCACATGTTCTATTGGACTAGCTGATTCTAAGCATCTTCAAATTTTCATCACTCTTCTTCCTTCCATACATGGAGAAACAAACAGTTGCACCTTAGATAGTTGCTCATGAGCTTTTAAGACGCCAGTCACTACTTAGCAAAGTAGGATGTAGAACATATTCTTTGTGGACTGTGTTAAGCCAATTGACCATGGTGTCCCCTGAGACTACAGTTCTAAGCCCCCAGGCCCAGCAGCTCATTGCCATAAGATGTTGGATAATATCTACAATATTCTCATCATTTTGCCCCTCTCTACTCCACCACATTCACAGTTGAGCTTGCAGCAAAGGGAAATACCCATGTATATATATTCCTTTTCAAACCCTTCCATATTTGTGGGTATACTCCCACTTTCCCTCCCATACATGTTCAGCCTGTGGATTTGTCCATGTAACATTGATCATCTTTATAGTTCTAGGTTTTACATTAGGTTTTAAATCCATGTTGAGCTTGTTTTTGTATATGGTGTGAGATATGGGCCTTGTTACATTTCTGTAAATGGTTTTCCAGTTTTGTCAGTACCATTTGCTGAGGAGACTATGTGTCTCTTTCCCATTTAGTGTGTCCTGCCCTCTTTTCAAAGATCAGCAGAGTGTATGTGTTTCGCTGATTGATGTATGTATCATTGTACCAGTACCGGGTTGTTTTAACCACTGTGACTGTGTGGCAGATTTTGAGATCAGGGAGTGAGAGGCCTCCAACTTTGTTTTTATTCTTAAGTAATGCCTTGCTTATCCGAGGTCTCTTTCATTTTGATATAAACTCAGTGATCAGTTTTTCCATCTCTTTAAAGAATGCTGTTGGAATCTGGATTGGGGTAGTGTTATATCTCTAGATGGGGTGTGTAGGGTGCACTTGTAGCTGGGCTGGCTGAGCATGGTTGCTGTCCCTTGTCAGGTGAGGTAAGAAGAGAAAACACACACAAGAGAGAGAAGAAAGACAAACACACAGGTAAAAACCAACACACACACACACACAAATAGTAAAGAGAAAAATCAGGCAACAGCTGGAAAAAACAAAACAAAACAACAAAAAACAAACAAAAAAAACCCAACCAAAACCAAAACCTAAAAGAGAAAAGAGGGAAAGGAAAAATAATTTTAAAATCACGGAAGAAGAAAATAAGAGAAAAATAAAAAGAAAGGAAAAAACTAAACATAATTAGGGAGACAGATGAATAACATGGAAAGAGATCAGAGAGTAGTCAAAAAGAGAAAGGAAGGAAATTAGGGAAAGAAATAGTAGTGGTTGGGGAAAAGAAGAAGAAAAAACAAAGTGGAGATAAAATGGATAAAACCAACGATAGGTAAAGAGAGAAAGAAATGGAGGAAAGAATAAACAAACAAAAACAATGAAAGGAAAAAACCCCACAAAAAGCCAGAGCCGGTAACTGACCCAGAGAGGAAAAAATTCTGAGGTCTACTACCAGCCAAGGACCTCACATGGTGTGTAGGCAAAAGACAAGACAGTGGACTTCTGGCCTTAGATGGAGTTCCTGTAGGGTTGGGTGTTTTCTGTCTGGGCACTTAAATGGGAAGTAGTTCATGCAGACCCCCAAATAGCCGGGGGTGGGGTGGTTAGGGTATTTCCATTCCATAGGGTAGTCACGGGTGAGAGTTCCCACTAGTCCAGGGCTGGCCAGAACCAGCTCTGCAGGTTTGGATCAGGTCACACCTGAGTCCAGGCTCTAGGATTTGTGCTGCTTGCTCCTGACTCCCTTTGATGTGGCTTTGACCACCTGGATAGCAGGGGCTTAGCTGTGGGTGCATGTGTGTGGGGGCTGGACACAACTCCATCGCCGGAATAATGTGGGGTACAAGGAAAAATTTTGCACCTTTCTCTACCAATCAGTAGATTGTGCCACTGATCACCCATTGCCTTTGAAGCTGTCTGGGAAAATTCAAGACGGCTTTGCCACACCTGGCCAGGTGGCACAGATCCCCTGCCTCCTCCACCTTGCCACCCCATTTGTCTGTTCAGCTGCTTCTCCTAGTAAGGCTAATCCAGGGGTAACCAGGACTGCCTCTGCAGGTCTGGAGCAGGGCTTGCTCATTGAATTCAGGCACTGGGGTTGGTGCAGATAACTCCCCACTCACTTTGATGAGACTCACAACTGCTCCGCTCCCCTCCGTGCAGCTCAAACCACCATGAGAACAGGAGTTTAGTGACTTTGTTGTGTGAAGTAACCAGCATTCCTTTAACTCACTGCTGCTCCAACTGCTACGCTCACCTTGTGCCGCTCAAACCACCAGGAGAACAGGAGTTTCGTTGCAAGTGACTTTGTTGTGTGAAATAACCAGCATTCCTGTAACTCATTGCTACCAAGGCAATTCTTACTCCTAAGGACACTGCAACGTTTCCAAGGCTGTTGATCTGTATGGAAGTGCATTGCCATACCTTTCTCCCTTGGTATGACTGGTGGGTTTGAACTGCCAACCATTTGGTTAGCATTTGGCTGCTTTCAAAATGCTTTATGTTCTTCCAATCTTGCCCAGGTGTGAAAGGCTATTTGCTAAATTATTTTTTAATCTGGGAGGAGAGAATGCTCATCTATTGCATGCCTCCCATGGACTAGACTGAGCGCTTGGTGCTTTTTGTATGCAATCTTTTAAATTGCCACACTAATCCTATACAACTTCTTATTGTCTGGAAGTAATTTTACAAGATTCAGTAACTTCCTCTGTCACAGAAGAAGTCAGTGGCAAAGCCAGGGCTGGGATCCATTTCTGTCTCCAAAGCTTATCTGTTTTTTATCATGTAGGAGTTCCTGGGTGGTGCAAATAGTTAGTGGGCTTGGCTGCTAACAGAAAGGTTGAAGGTTCGAGTCCACTCAATGGCACTTCACGAGAAAGGCCTGCTAATCTACTTCTGAAAATCCTATGGAGTACAGTTCTTTTCTGAGGTCACCAGGAGTGGGAGGTGACTTATTAGGCTTATTATGTTGCACCCTAGGTGGGAGTGTTAGCTGGTTTTGAGCAATTATAGGTATTCTTGAGAAGGGTTCACTGATAATGTCAGTCTCTGACACAAGTCTGAACACTCCTGGAAGGTACAGGTTTTTTTTCTTCCCCATACTGTAAATGTCTAATACAATATCTGGCATGCAGTCAATTCTCAATAAGTATTTGTTGAATTGAAAGTTCACTGCTCTCATAGACTTGGCCTATTGTTGATGTTTCAGGTCGATTCCCACTGTACATTTGAAAGGCATGGCTGACCTTTGAAATTTTGCTGGGGTCTCACTTCTGATTTCTGTTTTATGATATACAATGATCACAAGTGAAAAAGTAGCTTTGCATTCAGACAGGAGGAGATACTAAGCAATCAGTAGGATTCTAAATCCAAATCTTAGTAAAGTGAACGTGGGGAGACTATGTATGGCACTGTGGGTTAATGCGCTGGACTGCAAGGTCCGTTTAAATGCAAAGTTGGTGGTTCAAGCTCACCAGTCGTTTCTTGGAAACCCTATACAGGGTTGCTATGGGTCAGAACGGATTCGACGGCACTTAACAACAATATAAAGATACAAAGGTGCTTCTGGGAAACATGAGTTGTGCTTTCTTTCTCTCCTCAACTTCCAGAAAGATGTAGGATATTCCACTGTTCTGGATGTATATCCTATTCCAATCCTGAAGTGAAAGGCCATCTTTTTTTTTTCTTTTCTTTTTACAAATAATTCTTGAAATCAGTTTGCTGTGTGTTCACAATCTGAAACGTCATCATATAAGTTTGACAAATGTGAGTCAGAATAATATCAGGACTTAGGAGAAATGTGAAATCTAAGGGAGACCCTGCCTGCTTCCAGAAGCTGGGACTGATTGGTACGTGATGTCTTCATGAACACGGCCTATTTCTGCAGCTTCCGTAGCACAAGATAACTGCATCACTGGGACCAGATTTGCATCTCTGCTTGTTCTCAGAAAGTTTCCTCTCCTGAGCAATGGGTCCCTTGTATTGACGTTGACTGGTCGACTGACAACCACCTACAGAGTGAGAATCAATATATTTTCATTTTGTGATATTTTAAAGAAATTATCTTTATTTTTTAATTGTTCAGCTAGACATGCCAGTGAATATTTAGGCCACATTTTGAGCAAAACTCACAAGGTCGTTTTTTCAAACTTCACATGTGTACAGAAAACAACACAACTTTAAGGGTTTGTGTAAAAGAACAAAGCATAAGAAATACAGTGAAATACAAGCTCCTAACCAGATCTGATTCCATAGGAGAACAGATACTAAAACAAGGCTGTGTTTTGTAGGAAGCACTATCTAAAGATAAGATCACAGGATGCTCTCCAAGTCCCTTGGTGGCAAGACTTAAGCAGGTAGAAACAGCGCTGGTGTGGGCTTAGCCTAGCAGGGAGTAATGACTAGGTCAAGGTTTCATAAATAAGGTTTTGACTATTTACTGCTGCTGTTAAAAGGAAAAGTTAGCTTTGCCTATCAGGCCTGGCAGTGATAATATATTCTCTCTCTCTTAATTTGATCCTAGTTTTACCTTTAACTTACAAAAAGTAGCCCTTTGATTCTTTTCTTCTCTAGCAATAAAAGAGTTAAACTTTTAAGTCAACTATTAATGGTCCATGGACTAGAACAAAAATTGAAAAGATAAAATCCAATAACTCTATTTTAACTAGTAATTGGACTCCCTCTGTCTAAATATTGCAAGATAGCCACTCATGGGCAAAAATGTTTTCACAGACTTCTTCTCCTTTTGCCAAATGAGGGACTCGAAAAGTCTCCAGATGATTGGATGAAGGAGGAGACAGGGGCATTAATTCATGCCTTGTTTCTCATTTTGCTTCAGATAGTTATTGTACTAGTAGCTACTTCATAGGTTTAACCATAGGATATTTATAATTTTCTCTGTGAGCCCTTCCTCAAAACCTAACTGTAAAGTAAACACTTTTGCCCCATCAACTTGGAACTACTAAGAATCTGCAATATACTTTGTTTAAAAGATAACGTAATTACAATGATAACACGGTCCATTTCCAAAACTCCATTGTGTTTATTCCTATCTCTACTTTCTCATTCCTAGTGCGTCCTTTCCTTGATTTGATCGTGGACATTAAAAACAGACAACTCAAAATCCCTCTCTGCATCATCAAACCACAGAAAGAGAGGCTTGGAAGCAGGAATACATAAAACATATTTTCTTCTGGGGTCTCATCAAGCTGAGAGCTTCAGAATATTTGAATGATATCAAAATATGTGTCAGTTTATAGTTATGACAGAAAAAAACAAAGTGTCGAGTTTTCACAACTTCTCTTTTTATCCATATCAATCATTTCCACTTCTCAGTCACCCATTTCATAAGGTTTTCACAACTTTCTTTAGCACCATCTGGCAATCTCTCCTACTGTAATGAAAATACAACCAACTCTCCAGAATTTCCCCTAAGCCTCAACTCTTCTAACCTCAGTCTCTCTACAGGAACTTATTACAATCCAGTCAAGTTTCTAACATTTCATTTGTATGTGAGGAGGAAAAATAAAACCCAAAAGCAAAACAGTTGCACTCATGGAAATAAGATGTAGGTATCATTCTTAGCATGCTTGAGAAATAGTTTGATAGTGGCAGAAATAGTCCTCCCACCACCACATTGTTTGAAGGAAAACAAAAGCGACATTACTAATTTCACCAAATGTTAATCATGTCAAGAACTTCTAAAGAAACTATTCAATGCAGAGCTTAGGAGACTAGCGAAGAATGCTGTAACAAATTGATTTTATGACCAAGCAACTGGAAAAAAAAATGGCAAGAAAATTCCAGGTTTACTATTCTAGCTAGATCCATGATTAACCACAACGACCTGTCAGGAAGGTAAATTCTTCCAGCAAACCAAAATATTTTCTTTACTTAAATAATGTTAACTTCAGCTAGCGGTTGGGTAGCTGTTCACATGACATCAAGGAAAAAAGAAAAAAAAAAAAAATCCAGTTAGTATTAACACTAAAGAAATGAATGCTAATCGGAAACCAAAGGTACTTTGGTACTGCAGCCATAACAGACACATGTGCGGTATGGGAGCAGGAATTCCCTGATGATGGTTATGATGGGGTCATAGAAGATTTGAGACCTGCTCTGTTTCCTGTGAGGCTGACAAACGGCCATGTTCCATGACTAGAGTCCCATAAGCACAAGCTTATCAGCTGTCTTATTAAAACAGAGTGTGCAACATCGCTGTGTTGAAAAGTGACTTCAGGCTTGCTGAAGGGTCTCATTCATCTGAGGAAACGATGCTTGGTGCCATAGATTCAACACTATGGTCTCAAGCGGAATGCGTGTGAAGTTTTCCAAAATATTTCCTCAAAGACCGTTAGTAATTTTGGTTTGTGACCTTAGCTGGAAAAGCATAAAGATTGACGTGGGAAGGCAGTTCAAAAAACATCTATGAGGATTTAAGTTGGGCAGCTTTCAGAAGATGAAAGGATGTTTAAAGTTAAGGCCTTTATCTGCAAACAATAGTATATTAATAAACTCTATATACCTTATTTACAAATGCATTCTCTTGTATTAAAACTAACAGTATTTTGTTCACAGTGCCATTGTTTATACAGGTAGCAATCCCATAATACTCATGTATCTTGGCATGGGAATCAGTAGCGCTTGGTATTTACAGAAAATGTACACGTGTGACTATAAACATGCCACTGAATCTGCATTAGCGATCAAACACAGATCAGCTACTGGTGCGAATGGATGGACTCTGCAGCACCTTCCCCTCCGCGGGACAGGAAACGTGGATTCGGAAATTGCAAAGATGCCAAATCTCTGACCCAAAGTGACGTCAAGTCAGTAACAAAACCAGGATCCCCTTGTTCCATTTGGGTACATTGGGTGATCTTAGTCCAGAGTTTTAGATCCATTGTCTAGTGCATAAAATAGAAAACGTTAAAAAGATTTATTATTATTTTTATAATAATAATTATTATTAAAATATAAGGTACTTTCTCTCTCATGGTCTCATTTATACTCTTGCACTTCAGATCGGTATCCTCGGAGTTCCAAATATGCTGGTGTTTTGTCATGTAGCTCAGCAGTCAGATGACACACGGGAAATGCTCTGGACTTTGTATGAAGTGCTGCCTGTCGCCCGTGTGGCCCAGGGTCCCTGGGGGACGTGCCAGAAGCACCTCATCCTGACTTCTCAGTCTTCTCCTTGGGTTGGCAGCCTGCCCCTGGAATCAGCCCCCTGTGCTACTGAATGGAGTTTCTCGTTTCGGCAGCAGATGCTGAGGTGACAAATGTCTTCTGTACATTTGGAAATAGGAGGGGAGGTCGGTAAATAGGAGGAGGGTGGCAATCAGAGAGTGGCTGGGTTCTTGGTGAGGACCCCTCGGAGCTTCACCACCCTCTCGGAGACCTCTGCTCTGCGTGGTTCTCAGAGCCCAGCGCTGGGCCTACTGGGCGTCGGCCTCGGGGCCGGGGGGCGCCTCTGTCTCAGCGTCCGCACCTGCGCGTTCTGTGCCCCCTCCGCTGCCGCCACTGCTCCTGGGCAGCTTGTGCATCAGGCTCTTCCACTGGGCTTTGTTGTGTGCGAGATGGCTTAGCATGTTTTCAGCCAAGGGACTGTTTCCGGTGAAACGGGCCCATTCGCGGAAGAGTGGCTCCACGATATAGCTCATGAAACCTGGGAGAGGAAGCAAGATGAAACGCATTACCATCAGGACGGAAGCAACTACTGCTTTCCTCACACACCTTTGTCTGCTTGACCTGGGATGTAAAGGCCACCAAGTTGCAGTCACGAGTCACAGCGTAGCAGAATAAGATATGTCCCTTTGGGCTTGCAATTACACCTCTATTTGTCTCAGTTTCCTCATTTGTTATGCAAAAGTTGCGAGTACCAAACCTAAGAGATGATTAACTCTCAGCCATTAACTCAAAGGTTAACAGTTCAAATCTACTCAGAAGCTGTTTCTCGGAAGAAAGATCTAGCCATCTGCTCCTGGTAAAGATGAAATCAAACCAGAAGCTGTGTTTGTGTATGGGTGGCTTCTGACTCATAACAACTCTATAGGACAGAGTAGGGTCCCCAAGGCTTTAAGGAGCTCTGGTAGCGTAGTGGTTACGAATCAGGCTGCTAATCTCATGGTCAGCAGTTCGAAAGTACCAGCTGTTCCGCGGATGAAAGATGAGGCTTTCTGCTCCCGTATAGGAAACCCTGTGCAGGGTCGCTATGGGTCGAAACCAACTCCATGGCACATAACAATAATCTTTAAATAGAATGCCTTTTCCCCAGAAATGCCTGGTGGGTTTTGAACTGCCGACTCTTAGCTTGGTTAGCAGCCAAGCACTTAGCCACCATGCCACCAGGGATTCTTTGGTGTGAAAATTACAGTCTTTGTGCAGCAACAACCAATCCCTTGCTGTTGTCAGGACAATGACATGATGTAACTGAACCTAGTAAACAATAAATACTGGCTATTATATAAATAAATATTGGCTATTATAAATATTACTATTTATATACTATAAACTATACTATTACTTTTGCAAGAAAGATGAGGCTTTCTGCTCCTGTAAAGATTTATAGCCTTGTAAACCCCCCTTATAGGTGGCACTGTAGGATAATGTGCTGAGCCACAAAGTCAGATTGAGCCATAAGGTCGGTGGTTCAAACCCACTAGCCACTCCTTAGAAAACCTATACAGGGTCGCTGTGAGTCGGAACCAACTCAACGGCACTTAACAACAACAACAAAACCCTTGCAGGGTTAGAACTGACTCAACAACACTTAACAACATTATTATCTGTAGAGGGAGAAAGACTGTAACAAAAAAGTAAAAAAAAAAAGCCCGCATTGGCACTAAGGGGGATGGGGTGAAGGGAGAACAGGGGGCAATGAGTTCAGTAAGGGATCTCCTACAGAAGACTTTTTCAGGAATATGGCTTTATAGTTTTGTCTTACTTTTAATTATATTAACTAACTTGAATATTCATTTCAGTACAGATTTTTACCTGCATAAAGCCCTACTATGAAGGAGTCTTGGTGCCACAGTGCTTAAAGTACTCAGGTGTGAACCTAAAGGTAGGTGGTGTGAACTCACGGCAGCTTCATGGGAGAAAGCTGTAGCAAACTGCTTCCATAAAGATTTACAGTTTTGGAAGGCCTATGTTGTTGTTAAGTACTATCAAGCTGATTCCGACTCAAGTGTCCCTTGGAAGCCTATGGAGCATAGCTATTCTGTCCTAAGGGCCCCTATGAGTCTGAGTCGACTCTACAGCAATAGCTTAGATTTTGTTTTTTGGAAAATCCTGCAAAGATTGCTTGAAATTAGACTTCTGTATCTGCATATCTGTTCTTTCACTTATTTTAGACTCGTTGAGTTCTAATCATGTTTCGCTGTTAATGTGCTTTCCACATTAACAGCAAATTAGGTGTTAGGTGAAGATAATGTTCAGCCAAGGCCTGAATTATTGGAATCATCATGAATTTGTTTGCATGTAGGGTTGATTGTAGGTGGGGTAGAAATAGTAACTGTTTTCAGCCTAACAGTATCTGCCAACAACTGATCCAGTATGTTTATGGGAAAGCAAATGATTAAGCTTGATTTGATCACCTTTGTATTGAATAAACAACAAAATAGACAGTCACTCTTTGAGGACAATATAGAAATGGGAAAAGGATGCAGCATGTAAAATGTGATTTACATTTCTGCAGTATCTCATCTTATATGAAATATGACTTACAATTGTGAGATCATTCAAACCTGACGAGGAACACTAGGCCGATGCCTTTATGTCTGTATTTGTCACTTTAATAAGGTTATGCAGAAAGTCAACAAGCAAGAATTTCACATATTTTTAGTCTTGAATTTTTTTCACCTCCTTCACAATCTCCATATCTAATTTCTAATATCTTTCACCTTTGAATACAAAGACAGTTTGAAATACTAAATTATTTTAAAATTAGGCTAACGATTATAGTTTGAATTGGAAACGCTTATCAAGTTTACCTTGAGTTTAAAAAGTTACAAATTCTAGCATTTTAAAATCCAGCATCTACAAAAAGCAACTCATTCTATTCCTGAATTTACCTTGGATCTACATCTGTATTAATACTTGACTGAGAACCTGAGAGCAGTTCCATTCACAGGTATCGCCAAAGATTGGTCTGGTGAGTTACTTCTGAAAAACTAGCCATTCAAAACCCGTGCACCATGAGTTGGAATTGGCATGATGGCAACTTGTTTGTTTATACTTGTCAGCTATAAAGACTTCTTGTCCTGATATGGTGCTGCAGGATAATGTGCTGGACAGCATGGTCAGTTTGAACCACAAGGTCAGTGTTTCAAACCCACCAGCCGGTCCTCAGAAACCCTATGGCACTTAATAAAAACAGTCTTACTGGGAAAGCCATTTTAAAATCCGAACAGAAACCATGAGGCAGGTTTCCAAATAAGGGAAGGCTTCTGCAGTATCTGATTTGGGAATCTATTGGTTCTCAGTTGGTTGTGCCAACCCTCATTGCTCCTCTAGCATGAGCTGACTTTGCCCTGGTATTGTCCAGGAGGGGTGAGGGTAGGGGAAGGGAAGCATGGCAGTCTCAGGGTAGACAGGGATTGAAGGGAAGCTTCATTCCCCTCCTCTTTCTGTTGATCTCATCAACTAGAGATTCAGTCAACATCATACCTTCTTTTTTAAAATGTAGAATTTGATGGAGAGAGGGGAGTAGGGAAGGGGACATGAAGTCAGGTTTCCATTGGGTAAGTGTGAATTACCTACACAGAAAATCAGAGTTAAGTCCAACTGAGGCCAACACTAAGGACACCCTCATTTTGGTTAGGGAGAGAAAACAGAGAGGAGACATTTTTCATTTATAGGGTAATCAGGACAGAGGAACTAACTGCAATATTTTAGGACCCAATAGAAAAATCGTGCCTGGAGGACTGGAGCCTAGGACTCCCGTTCAACTCCATTTATCTACTTAGGTTTTTCCAGCTTTCCCTGTACACCACACTGCCCAACCCTGAACCTAGAGAGCAAAGATGTGGAACAGAGACATAGAGATTCCTGCACACGTATTTAGGAGTTGTTTTACAATCATCTTCTCTTTCTCTTTATTATTGCGGTGCTGGTCTGTCTGCATCCATAGGGTTTCTCTTTCTTTACTCCACCCCCTAGCTCATTTAAAAAGCAGGTATCTATGGTAACCACAGTTTCTGGAGTTGTAAAGCAGGGCATACGATCTGACAAAATAAGTGTGTTCTCATGACAACAACAGGGCAGCATCTCTGAAATCAGGTCTGTCTTGTAAATTCAGGTTGTGCACTTAACAAGATGAGATTTTGTATGGGGTTCAAAAGGTCTTTAACAATTGCCTGGCAAATTTCTTTTAATTAGAGCCCAACAAAGTGTATAGGACTGCCGTCAAGGTCTGTTCCTATCAAATCCTAGCTGCAAAACCATCCCAGCTGAGAGGAGAGAAGAGGATTCTGGGAGCTGAGGCTAGGTTTCTCTTGCTATATCCTCTTCCATTCCTCACCAGCAATCCTGCAGCGTCATCTGCCCTGGGTTCTATCTTTTTTTCAAGTTATTTATTGATTTTATTTGTCATGGTTGAGAATATACACAGTAAAACATACATCAAGACATTTCTAAATGTACATTTCAGTGAGATTGATTACATTATTCAAGTTGTGCGGCCATTCCCACTCTCCTTTTCTGAGTTGTTACTCCACTATTAACAAACTCACTGCCCCCTAAATTTCATGTATCATATTTTGAATTGCTGAGGTCAATATACCTAATTTAGATAGATCCTAAAAGAGCATAGTGCTCAAGGCAGACACTGTTTGTGAATTAAGCTAAACAGCTGTTTGGTTTTAAGAAGACTTCAGGGACTACTTTTGGTTTAAGGTTTAAAGATGATCTCAGGGCAATAGTTTTGGGGACTCATCCAGCCTCCATGGCTTCAGAAAGACTGGATTCCATGGGAATTGACTTGGGTCTTGTTTTTTTATTAGCCCCCTTCCTTTTTTGGTGGAGGAAATTATAAAAACAACATAAAATATTAAAAGTAATTTAGAAGAAAATGATCTCGTAGTAATTTCATCAGTAATTTCAACATAACTATTTTCATTCAAATCTTTGGAGCCAGAGATAAATTCTGTCGATAGTTCCTAAGGATAAATTATGAATTTTTTCCAGGGATTGTGGATTTGACTTGACTTTCAGCGTTGGTAAACATATCATTTTAACTTGCTCTGGTTTTCTTACTTTTCAATTGATTTTTTAGGAGGTTCCCTCCTCCCATTGTTAAGGTATTAAAATTTGGGTTTTACAGAGTTGTGCAACACTGGGAATGCATTTAACGGAGGTCTGTAGGAACAGGAAATACATGAACTGACACATGTAAGTGCCATTGAGCTGGTTCTGACCCATAGCGACCCCATATAGAGTTTCCAAAGAATGGCTGGTAAGTTTGAACCACCAACCTTGCAGTTCAAATCAACCTTGCAGTCCAGTGTTTATACTATAGTGCCACTCCAGAACTCTACCTAGCACTTGTTGTTGTTGTTGTGAAATGCTGTCGAGTTGGTTCTGACTAATAGCGACCCTGTATAGTGTTTCTGAGGAGCAACTGGTGGGTTTGAACTGCAGAACTTATGGTTAGCAATCCAGTGCTGATCCTCCAGTGCTACACCAGGACCCCGTCAGTGCCACAGCTTATAAAATAAAGAATGCTTTAAAAATTCTGAGCTTGGTTTCAGTTGAAGAAAACTTCAAGGAACAGAAAGACTTTCCTTAAATGTAGATAGAATTTGTGAAGCATTGGAAGGACTATTGAGATTCTTATCTAATTGGAAATATTTCTGCCACTAAAATGCCTAAAATATCTACTGTTTGATTTTCTTGAGGATTTTATGTATAACTCATGTAGATAAAGAAATAATTATTTTGGATGTATCAAGATCACACTTTTAACACTTTATCACAATTGATACTTGAGACTGAAAATAAGTTTTTGAAGTGGAGAGTAGGGAAGCATGGGAACTCAAGACACAATGGCTGAACTGGGCTTCAAAGACTTTGGCTGAGGGTACTGGGCCCTTGGGAGTGAAGACGGGAGTTAGAAATGCCTAGTGATCCAAACTGGAAGACCCCTAAAGGCAGACTCTGCTGACTTCCCAGAGTGCTAGCCTCCATGTTCTTAAGGAGCAAATGTTGTTGTTGTTGTTGTTATGTGCCATGGAGTTGGTTCTGATTCATAGCGACCCTGTACAGGGTTTTTGAGGCTGTAAATCTTTCTGGGAATAGAAAGCCTTATCTTTCTCCCGCGGAACAGCTGGTAGTTTCAAACTGCTGACCTTGCGGTTCACAGCCCGACTCGTTACCACTACTCTAAGGAGCAAATAGTTGATACTTATTACTATTTTTCTACTTTATCTGGTTGGATAAACAGGATAAAATTGTATAACAAAACCTGTACTTTAAATTTCACAATTTTAAATCGATACTTACCTAGTAGATTAGTCATGACTAGATTGTTTATTTGTACTCTGCCATTCAAAGGAACACTGATTAGACCTCCAATTTGGCTCATCCAAAAACAGTGTGGGGATCTCTTTTTGGGGGGATCTCTTTTTGTGACTCTTGGCCAACTGGCCAAAACCATTTGATTAACATTTAATTCAACTCACCAATTTGTATACTAGGGATTGAGTCTTTCTGTTGATTACAAAGAGGACTGATTTCCAGTTCAAATTTCTGCTCAAGGTCCCCTAAAAAGAAGGAAGAAGCAACATATTAATAATCTAGAATTTATATAAGTGTTGGAAGAAGTTATTCTAGAAATTTCTGTTTCTTGCTTTGAGAGCATTAGGAACCCTTTAGCACCATTGTGCTCTGCTTTGCTCTGAAACCTGTGAAATTTTAAGATATCGGAGAGTTAATGATCATTTACAATAAATGTGTTGTAATTAGGTGTGCTCTAAGATTAATGGTTGAACAAAAGTATAAAAACAAGATCGGAACTAATGGGCAATTTCCAAACAAGATGGAAGTTCTGGCTTTAAGCAACAGGTTAAGAATATAGACTTTATACTAAGTATTCAATTTTCACCTGAAAATAACCAAGCTAATGCAGAGAGGGCTTCCATATAACCAAGACAGTAAGCAGGGTTTCCAAGGAGCGGCTGGTGACTTTGAACCACCGACCTTGTGGTTCAAACCGACCTTACAGTCCTGCACATTGGCTCACAGCGCCAGATAATAATAATAATAGGTAGGAAATGGGAGAGAGGAATTAAAAAATCTTATTTGAACAACATTTCAGTCTGTAGCTATAAAATTAATTATAAATAATGATCAGTCCTAACTGAGGGTGAAAATTGTATTTTTTGAGTTGGAAAACAGTATGTTTACTCAGCAGAGAAGGAGGGCCTCAGAAACATGAGCTCAGTTTACATTTACAAATGTAATTTCCAAAACTAGAGTAGATAAAAATATAACACTTATATATGCTTACTTTGTGCTAGGTACTTTACATATGTTAATCAGTCTACTCTTCATGGCAGCCTGCTTTTAATCCTCATTTTCTAGATAAAGAAATTGAGGCATAGGGAGAGTAAATATGTCATCCAAGGTTACACTGTTAGAGAATCAAGTCTGGTCTAGATTCTACAGCTCTAGAGTGTCTGCGCTGAACCACTGTGCTACAATCTGACAGACTCCTTGTTTCTGTCACTTCCTCTAAGACTAGCCATGATCTTGCGTGCCCTGGTGCCCTGGTGATTCTTAAGACTAATGTGAGGAAATCATTTTAGCGTAAGCCTGAGGAGTTTCAGGAAGTCTCCTCATACTTTGCCACCTTGGAAGGTGACAGCCTTCTGAGGGCCAGGTATGATACCATTTAATACAAAAATGAATTCTCCCATGATCAGTTGCTCTCCTCACCTCTGTTTCTGTTAAGAGTACTATTGATTTTTCAGTCAAGCCTGACACTTTGGTTCTTTTTGATTTCTCCCTCCATATTGAGGCATCAAATTTTGTTTGTTCCTCTCTTGGGAATACTCTGCCTGACCCCTTGTCTGGTTTCTTAATAATTTGTTCTTCGTTTTTGCTGCGTATCCAGTCTTTCTTTCACTTCAGCTGTATGAGTGAAAGGGTTTTACAAAAGTTTGTGGAAAAATTCCATTATCATTTAATTCCATTTTCCCATGAACTCTTTGACACTCCCTCGAATATATGATCCTAAATTCATTTTCTGTGATGACTCCCATTGTCATGTTTGCTGATTTAGCCGGGCATACAGGGGCCTCCACAAACGCATCCTCTCATTCTAACGTTCTATGGGACCATTCTGGTCTAACAGGCGAGGGTATGTCCTCACCTCAGTGCATGTGCCCGCTTCCATTTTTCTCTGTATAAACCAGTGCTACCCAATAAAACTTTCTGCAATAATGGAAGCATTCTCTGCACTGTGCAATATGGTGGTGGTGGTGGTGGTGGTGTGCTGAAGAGTAAGTTCCGACTCGACCCTGTATAGGTTTCAGGGGTCTTGGAGTGGTGCTGCAGGTTAATGTGCTGGACTGCAAAGTTGGTTTGAACTGCAAGGTTGGCAGTTTAAACTCACCAGCCTTTCATCGGAAACTCTATACAGGGTCACTGTGAGTCCGAACTGACTCGATGGCACTTAACAATAACAGCATAGGGTTTCCCAGGTTGTGAATTTTTATGGGAACAGAAAAGTTTCATCTTTCTCCTTTGGAGCAGCTAGTGGCTTTGAACTGCTGATCTTGTTGTTAGCAGTCCAACTTGCAATCAACTATGCTTCCAGGGCTCCTTGTTCTATAAGGTTGTTGTTGTTGTTAGGTGCCATTGAGTCAGTACCGACTCATAGCGACCTTATGTACAGTAGAACGAAACACTGCCCGATCCTGGGCCAACCTCACTATTGTCGCCACACTTGAGCCCATTGATACTGCCATTTTGTCAATCCATCTCACTGCAGGTCTTCCTCCTTTGCTCTGACCCTCCACCTTACCAAACATGATATTCTTCTCCGGCGACCGGTCCCTCCTGACAATATGTCCGAAGTATGAGAGACGAAGTTTGACCATCCTGGCCTCCAACGAGCACTCTGTCTGCACTTCTTCCAACACAGATCTGTTGGTTCTTTTGGCAGTCCATGGCACTTTCAATATTCTCCTCCAACACCATAACTTAAAAGCATCAATTCTTCTAAGATCTTCCTAATTCACTGTCCAGCTTTCACATGCATATGAGGTGCTTGAAAATACCATGGTTTGCGTCAGGCGCACCTTAGTCTTTAAGCTGACATCAACACTTTAAAAAGGTCTTGTAAATATAGTTCTTTGATATGACCTCCAAAAATTAGAAACTAAAATTTCAATTTTATTTAAGTTTAAAGAGCCATCTGTACTGTAATCTACCATATTGGAAAGTGCAGACCACTACCCACCATTCAATATCCAAGTTAGATCTTACCTTCCTCAGCCTCTAGGTCTTCTCCTGTGACCTATGTATGTTTGATACTTATTCCTATGACTCCTTATCATGTCTGCTTTACAGCTGCTTTGAATTATTGCTTTTCATAAACTAGTTAGTTTATTCATTCACTTATTCAATTATAAAGCACTTGTTATATTTCTGAAACTTTGCTAACTAACATAGAGAATGCAAAGATGACAACTGCATAGCTTCTCTCCTCTAGGACCTTTGCTGATTATTATTTTGAGGGTACAAAACATGAATAACTATACTTCTTTGACTCTTTCATAACACCCCAATAGGGCTTTGTATATAGTAGGAAAATCACATTTTTGCTGAAGATTAGCCATGGCTAGAAGTAGATGTTTAATAAAAACTTCTGGAAGACTCAGCTGATTGAGAAAACACAAACTTGAAGTGCATCAGAACAGAATTCTACTTCCTGAAGGGGTTGCCGAGGGTGTGCCATTGAAAATCCTAATCTCTCATCTGAGAATTGAACAGTTTTTCTAGTTTGTGGGATCTCGTTTTCTTTATCCCCTCTCTCCTTGACCTTGATTTTTGGAGTTTTCCTTTGCTCAACATCACGAACCATATTGGAGGTTCGCGGTCTGTGGAAACTTGCCTAAAACTCGGAGGCTGGAGTGAGCTGGGCTCTGAGCCCAAACGCTACACTGAAAGCCAGATGAAATTAATCAAAATGACAAGTCAACCTTATAGAATTAAAAAATAAAGAAATTCAGTATGGAGGGCAGGCAGTTTGAATGACCAGAGAATATTGTCAGACTTCTGCTACAGCATAAGTTGATTAATGTAAAAAGGACCTGATGTATGTTCCTTATTCTCCTTCTTCTGCCAGGAGACGTGCCAGAAAGCAAGGTGCATGAAATCTGATCTTCGGTGATCAGTTTACAAATGTTCTAGGTTTTTCCATTTTATAATACAGCACATGTATCATAATATTGTTAGGACAACAATCAGGTTTTGCAAAGAGCCTTATAGATCACCTCTTCTGACTGGCCCCATTTTCCTCTGCTTAGTTAAAAATTTTGATTCACCAACTCAAGGGATTTTCTACGTGCTCAAGTAACGTAGTCCCTGCCCCAAATTTCTTATAATCCAAATAAGGTGTAAAATGAGCCAATGAAAGAGTTAGATGCTCACAGTACAAACAGCATATGAATGAGTCAGAATAGAAAACAGAGCAAGGACTTTCAAGGGTGGAGATCCTAGCTCCTCTCTCTCGGTGCTAGCTTGACAGTTTATATACCGCACAGTAAAGGAAGTACTTGTCACGGTTAATCTAAAACTTTCTTGCTTCAGTTTCATCAGGTTATGTCTTGCCCTTAGTGGAGGTTGGATGTCACAGGCAACAAGAACAGATCCTTTGATCTGTAAACCCCTCACACTCAACTCAAGTGAAATTACAGAGTTACAGGAGCTACCTAAGCACTTTTACTCAGCACGAAAGAGGTGGTCAGAAGAGCCTTCTAGACCCACATGAACTCAATCAGTTCTTTGTTGTCTGTTTTTGGGGTCATCGTGATGCCATTGATACATCTTCCAATGGCGGCTTCTCTGAAAAGTTCACAGTTGCTACTTGACCTCCCCAAAGAGCTGGTATCAGGGGCAGTTGAAGCCTTATTTTTTCGTAGTCTCTCAAGCCTGGTCCTGTCACTAGCATCAGACTACTGCTATGCCTGAGCAAACATCCTGAACTCTCAAACCAGGCCTGAAGGAATAAGGCTGTGTACAAGATGGATATGCCACGAACATCAGGAGCCATCTTGCTAAGTCATTGCCTTATTTCTGACTGAATTTCATTTTTGAAAAATTATATTCCAATTTGGAGTCATTTGTCTTTTCATAGTAAAATTCTTCTACCTTACTTTTGAAACTGTTTGAGAGATGAGCTAAATTTTTGGTTGACTGTGCTCTGCTTCATATTAGCTTTCCCTAAGAAAGTGAGGGGAAAGGAGGAGTTTTCAGTCCTTCTGCCAAAGCAGGAAAAATTGACCCCAAATGGCATTTAATGTTTAGGTTCCACTCAGCTCATTAAAATGAAGGTTAGAGTAAAAACCAAGCTGTTCTACAAAGCAAAGCCATTAAAAAAAGAAGGAAAACAAAATGTACATATTCCTCCTTTAGTCATTTTTATGCCACCTCATTACTACTTGCTTCTGTAGTAAGTGGACATTATATATTTAAAATTGTTTTCCATAAAAGGGCAGGATAGTTTGTGAGAGAGTTAAAGAGAAAGGTTAGGATAATAAGAGTTGGTGAAAGAGCAAATGCCATGAAAGATTCACTGTTTCCTGTTTTATTAGGAAAAAAATACCTAAAGGGAGAAGGGGCACTGAAAACTCGGCTGCCGGATCTTTACAAACCTTGCCTGTAGAACTCTTCACACACTCTTTCACTCCATTGCTTGCTCATCTCCCAGATTCTACACGGATTGCAGATGTCAGCACACTTCAAGGCAATCTGAGAAATGGTAGGGCAGGGAGAGACAGTCAGAGGCTGATCCTTTCCTAGCAAATGCACCTCAAGTCAGAGAGGATGTAAACCTAGCCAGTGGGTGGGCACCCTCTGCCTCATGGTACCAGTTCAAACTAGTTGTTGTCGAGTTGACTCTGACTTGTGGCTACTCCATTTGTGTCAGAAGAGAACTGTGCTCCACAGGGGTTTCAATGGCTGAAATTTAGAAGTAGATCACTGGGCCTGTCTTCTGAGGAAACTCTGAGTGGACTGGAACCTCCAGACTTTTGGTTAGCAGTTGAACATGTAAACCCTTTGTACCACCAGGGACTGCTTCATCATGGTACCAAGCCATATTTACAGAGAATTTTTCTGACATGTCTCTTCAGGAAACAGCACTTACTTACTAATGCACAAAAAACCTTTATTCAGACCTCCCACTTTTAACAGTGAGAATGAGAGAAGAGACACAGTCCAAGGATACAGAACTTCCTGGAGGAGACTGGAGGTGGGCAGGCCAAGGAAAGCCAGGGCTTGGCTCATCTTGCTGCCCTACACCTCTCAGGCAGGGAGATCACAGGACCCAAGCCAGGATCCAGTGAGGACACTGGGCCTCCCTCATCACACTGACCGACTCCACACATCATTTACAGTATCTATATGTGCCTTTTTGTGGCTGTGTCAGTCTGGGAACTGACTCATAGAAAATGTAGGTGTGTTTTGTTTGCAGAGCTAAGTTTAAGGCCTTTTTGATTTGCCTTACACAGGTCTAGATCTGGAATATCAGATGTGGTCAGCGATGCTGCCTTGAACAGGGTTACCTTGAATTCCCAGAGAAGCAGATTCTTTCCCTTAACCACCAACTACCTGAGAGACCTGGATGAGCTCCCAGTAGTGTGTGCTGCCCACCAGCAATGGCGGTTTGTTTTGACCCAGTTTCTTGGGAGCTCAAATCCACTGGCAGTGATGGGGTCTGGGATATCCTTGCTGACACTGAGTTGCAAAATTGGTTGTTTACTTTCTGGTTAATGGAGGGACCAGTTTGTGTAGGAATCGGTAAAGGGCAGAAGTTTCCTCCAGATTCTGTCTGTTAGGGATTCATTTGAGTTAGCAAGTTTTCTTTCTGAAACGTAAGTGTTCAGACAGGTTCTTTTAGCCACTCAAGGCCTTGGCTTGAGTCTCTAAAATCAGACACCTGGCCAATATTTGTCACACTCAGGGACTAGATTAGTCTGGGAAGGAATAAGGAGGGAGGCGTAACTCTACAGCTGGGGTAGCATATTTCCTGGGAGAGATGGAGCACTTTAGCTTCCGAGAGCAGCTTGGGAAGTGGGGCCCAAAAGTTTACACAATTCAGTCTTCCCAGTGGAACTCCACATCCCTGATGAAAGTTGGCCTGTCTAGATGAGCCATTTAGAGCATCTTTTGCACCAAAAGGGAAACAATGGAAGAACGCTCTGGTTTGGATACCAGGTGAGACCTCCAATCCCAATGTTCACTTCTCTTTTTGTTCTTGTGTCAAGATGGTTTCGTTGCTTTCATACAATGAAATTAGATGAAAATGAAAATCGTTTATTTATTGCCTCCCAAACGATAAAATTAGGAAGATATGTTTGTGCCTCACATGGAAATGAGTTTAAGTAGTAAAGCCAGGTTTGGTTAAATAGGTTTGAGGTAAAGGAAGGCTATTTGTTTTTCAGTTTTGGAGGAAACTGTAGTTGATACAGTTAGACTTGTGTGTTACAGAAGTAGTCTTTCAAATTTCCCAGGTTATCATATTAGTCAATTCTTTACTAAGCCATGAAATGTGGTAGACACTTACTGCATGCAACAGGCTATGGGGTTACTTTGTGGTGGAGCAGTTCCCAAACAAAGAAATGTGTGATATTATCAAGTCACTGACATGAAACCCAGACTTCGCCTGCTGGAAAAACTACTTAAAAATTTAATGTGTCACAAAGCTTATAAGAAACTAGGTCACTGCTCTAACTTACATCATGGGAAATACTTCTTCTCAAATGTGCTAAAATGATCAATCATGTTTTTACCCGGCATGAATAATAGCTTTATTTGATTTTATTTTTACCTGAAGCATGAAGTGTCTGTCACGTGCATCATCCAATCTTAAATCTGTGTTGTGAAGGTGAGCTTTCAATCTGGTCAAAAATTCATTCTGTCTGTTGATGTCTGTTGCTAAGATCAAGGAGCCCAGCTGCTGTTCAATATCCTGTCTGCATCCACAAGAACGAAAGACAAAAGCACACAGAAGCAAATCCATTTGAGAGGGCGATTGATTGATTCGCTCACTATCAGACAGTTTGTAATCTCATTGCCACCTCTGATTCTGTGCATTACACAGTGTCCCAAACCTCTCACAGCCCAAGAGGGATTCTTCTCATCGACCATCAGTTCTATCCTTGGACAGAGACATGCCAAGAGTGGAATAATTGAACTGAAAAACCACTGCCATCAAATGATTCTGAGTCATGTCAGACTCTTATGTTACCCTAAACGCCCCCAACACCAAACCTACTGATGACAGTTGTTTCTGACTCATAGTGACCCTATCTAGGACTAAGTTGAACTGCAGCTGTTCCTTGGGAGAAAGATGAGGCTTTCTACCCCCGTAAAGATTTACAGCATCGGAAACCCTGTTCAGGGTTGCTATGGGTCAGAACCGACTCGACGGCACTTAACAACAACAACACAGGAGTAAGTTGAACTGCTCCCTGGGGTTTCTTAGGCTGTAAAGCTTCATGGAAGCAGACTACCACACCCTTCTCTCATTGACCAGGTGGAGGTTCAAATCACCAACCTTTCAGTTAGTAGCCCAATGCTTAACCCACCGCATCACCAGAGTTCATCTTATGCTACCCAGTATCATTTTGTTATTGGGCGCAGTTAATCTATTTTCATTATTATATGTGTTATATTCCACAGTGTCTTGTTATGTCAAAAAACCAGATCACAAAGCATGTAAGGAATGATCTCTGTGGTCACAGAAAAGAGTTGGGGAAAGATACATGTCTAGTAGGATGAAGAATGATTTATACTATCTTTACATTTCTCAATATTGCACGAATTTTAAAACACTACTATTCTCTTTTTAAAGAATTATTTAAATTTAAAAAATGACTAAATTTATATTAGAAAATAAAATATTTTAGCCAGGTGAAATTTTTACTAAATCTAAGTAAAAGGCTAACTAGGCTAACTAACAATTTAACAATATTTACAACATATAACAGTTACTCTAATTAATATATAAAAATTTCTTATAAATAAGTAATAAATTACACTGAATAGGGAAATAGGAAAAATTGTTCACAAAAGAAATAGCAATGGCCATTAAATACATGAAAATATTACAATATTATTAGTGTTAAAAGATAGGTATTAGATCAGTCAATCTAATTGGCTGATAGTATTACAAATCATTTTTGCTATTCTTTTTGCTACTTTGGACCACATGAAACTGCTGAGAATCTACTATTTCTGAGCCTCAGAAATAATAACTTCATATGTGTCCTGGTGTGGCACTGTAGGATAAGCACTGGACTTCTACTTGCAAGGTCGGAGATTCAAATCTACTAGCCATTCCTTGGCAAATCTACATAGACTGGCTATGAGTTGAGACCAACTCTATGGCACTTAACAACAACATGGTTCAAACTAACACTTTTTGAATTTTCCTGTTTGTAGTAATCTATCTTCCTTTCCAAATTATAAAACTGATTGTAAAGTATTTACACCAGCTGCTCCTCAGAAACCCTATACAGGGTCACTATGAGTGGGATCCGACTTGACGGCACTTAACAACAAGAAGTTATAAAAAACATGATTTTGATGATGCTCTGCTGTTGAATCTGTTTTGAAGTCCTTTCACATATGTGATAATACCGTGTTCCACCA
This sequence comes from Chrysochloris asiatica, assembly GCF_000296735.1. NCBI lineage: Eukaryota > Metazoa > Chordata > Mammalia > Afrosoricida > Chrysochloridae > Chrysochloris > Chrysochloris asiatica. The sequence continues at coordinate 14,882,345 of NW_006408531.1, forward strand.
AGACACATAGAAATCAAGTCTTTTATTTGGAGTCCATAGGGGCCAATGGGATACTTGTAAGAAGGGATGCTAACCGACTAACAAGTCAGATTGAGGTGGATACTATAGGACAAGGTCAGCACACTGAGAGTACCTCCATACCTGGCTCCTTTCATTTCTTCACTTCCTCTCTCTCCTTCCCTTCCCCTCTCTTTCTTCTTTAACTGGCTCTCTCACGGCCTCCTCTTTCTTTTTCTCCTGCTTATTTGGTTTCTTGCTCTAATTTTAGTTCTTTTTTGCCTTTAATTCTTTCAGTCTTTGCAGTTTATTGTTCTAGTAAAAGGCACATGTTTTTAGTCCAGGCATGAGGACTGGTTTTATTTAGTTCCAGGAGGTAAAAAGTTATCAGAACCGAAGTTCCTGCTGCAAATTCCACATTCCTCTGGGTGCTAGGAAACAATGTGAGATAGCATCAGAGGGCCAGGAATAAACCCACAGCTCTAGAGTGCTGCTTGATCTACCGGGAGACACACTTGGCCCTTGACCTCACTGTGCCCTCAGTAAGCAGGGCACAGTGATCTGTTTACTTCCTCTCACCCAGCTCCCTTGGGGTCTGCATATTTTAGTTAAATAGAATGGGATTCAAGGTGGCTTTGAAACAGTAAGGCAGCTAACTTGGGACCAAGTGGAAAATGAGGCAATGGCCTTGGGCTTACTAGAACTTGGATTAAATACTGGAGCTAACAAAGAGCAGCCCAGGAAATCAGTATTTCCTCTTCCATATTACATAGGCAATATTTGCATACTTTATATCGGTCCATTGATGTTGAATAAATTGTTGGAACCAGCTCAATTACTTAACAAAAGACATCTTTTTGAAACTATTTTGATTTCTATCTTTGCTAAGACTGGCGATTACACAATTCACTTCATTGGACTAGTCTTAAATCTAGCTTGAGAACGCCCGTGTTCCTTTTTGACAAATATTTATTACTTGGATCCACATGGGAAGGCAGGATTTTGGCACAGTAGAGTGTTGATGGTGAAGTGTGAAAGCTGAAAACTGTTTATTATTCCTTTTCCTGACGCTAGGTCGTAGGCTAGCTAAGGCCCTTTCAAAGTGCACACAGAGATTCTGGTTTCTGGGTTGATGTAACTGACACTAAATGTCCCTGAAATAGGCCGGCGAGGTGCAGACAGGAAGCATCGACGATTGGCTCCCTGCCATTTGCTCTAGGGGTCTCAGACGTCCCCTAGAGCAGTCATGTTATCTTCAATGTGTGGCCATCGGTCTGCTCCATCTCCATAGCACTTACGTCATTTCCGTTGGCAAGTGAGCGAGAAGCCTTGATTCTCGAAGCATGCCAATTGTAGATCGCCAGTGGTGATTCTCCAGCACAGACATATTCTAGAAAGAAAGAAAACAAAAGTTTTAAATGAGGGAGAAACCAGATACTGATCTTTCATGCTGAACACACTTCAGGGAGGCCAGGGATTGCCAGTTTATACCTGATGACATAGTGCTGGACCAAGAAAGAAATGCAGAATCATCACAAGGCCTATGCTGAAGGTTATAATGACAGTGGTGGGTAGCTTCAGAACCCTTGCTAACCCTCCACCGCAGGGCTGAATGAGGATTTAATGCCTTTGCTCCTCTTTCCAGTCATTTCACCAGACGAAACTAAATGTGGAAATGAAGCAAGTAAAAATTGGTAGTGATGAATAACGTGGACTATATTAAGAACAAGGGAATGTGTGGTTCTGTAGAATAAACACTGGACTGCAAACCACAAGGTTGGTGGTTCAAGCTCACCAGCTGCGTCATAGAAGAAAGATGAGGCTTTCTGTTTCTGAAAAGATTTATAGCCTTGGAAACCCTATACAAGATCCTATGAGTTGGACCCGACTGGATGGCATAAAACAACAGTATATTAACAGCAGAGGGCAGTGATAGTTCTGTGGCCAAAGAATTCTCAACTTCCATTTGTGAGAACCAGGTTCCATTTCTGGTCATGCTGTTATTATGACGCTGCACAGGTTTCTGTGGCAGTGTCAAAGGAAGATAGACAAGGAAGAAAAGCCTGGCAATTTTCTTCCCAAAATTAACCAGTGAAAACCCTAGATCAGGGGATGGTGCGGGACAGTGCAGCATTTCATTCTATTGTGCAGATAGGGTTGCCGTGGGTTGTGGGCCAACTTGGTAGTAATTTACAACAATAGCACTATTCTAACACAGAGGCAGAGACCACAACTTCTGGTCTGATCCACTACACCAACCATTATTTCTCAACACTGTTGAAGAAAACTTCCTGTGTCTGCATGTATCACCCGCACAGTTGGTGACATACTCAGATTCCTGGGTGCCAGTCCATACAGTTTCGATTCGGTGGATCTGTGGTAATCCATTCTTAGGCACATAGACTGATCCCTCCTGACCACGTGTCCAAAGTCTCAGCATTCTTGTTTCTAAGGAGCATTCTGGCTGCACTTTTTCTAAGACAGATTTGTTTGTTCTTCTGGCCATCCATGGTATGTTTAGTAGTCTTCACAAGCACAATGATTCTAAGGCACCAACTCCTCTTTGGTCTCCTCTAGTCATTGCCCATCTTTCACATATGTTGTGGCTGTTGTAAAGTACTGTGGAGTTGGTTCCAATTCGTAGGGGCCCTGTATAGGGTTTCTGAGGTGAACTTGAACCCGACGACCTTGCGATTCAAACTGACCTTGCAGTCCAGTGCATTAACCTACAGCGCCACACCAGCACTCCTCACATGCATATGAGTTGATTGAAAGTACCATGTTTTGAGTCAGCTCTTTGACCTTACTGTTATTCTAAATATGCTTGTTAATGGAATATTGAATCATTTAAATAATGAATCCTTTCTACAGTTTGTTGTGTTTTGTTCTAATTAGCAGATATTGCAACCTTACCACAAATTTCAGAAATATAGAATTAAAAACAAACAAACAAACAAAACCCTACCCATACCAGTTGCTCGGGAGGCAGTTCTGACTCATGGGAACCCCTTACATGTCAGAGTGGAACTGTTTATAGGTGTTCAGTGGTTGTGACGTTTTGGAAGCAGGTTGCCAGGTTTTCCTTCTGAGATATCTCTGAGTGGCTTCAAATCACCAACCTTTCAGTTGAGTGTTTAACCCCATTGAGCCCCAACTGCCAATGAGTTGACTCTGACTTACAGCAACGCTACTGACCAGAGCAGAAGTGCGCCATAGGGTTTCTGAGACTGTAAATCTTTATGGGAGCACACTGCCTAATGGAGCTCCCTCAAAGTGGCTGACAAATTCAATCTGCGGCAGTCCCATGCTTAGCCTACAGCACACCAAGGCTACCTTAACCCTTTTCTTCAAAACTCAAACCAAACACGTTGCCATGGAATCAGTTCTGGCTCACAGACACCGAGTATAGGATTTCCAAGGTTGTAAATCTTTACTGGCAGAAAACCCCAATCTTTTCCCCACAGAGCAGCTGGTAGGGTTGAACTGGGAGGGACTGGACTGTTGACCGTGAGGTTAGCAGTCCAGTTTTTACCCTACAGTGCCACCAGGGTTCTCTTAACCCTTTTGTTGTTGTTGTCAAATGTTGTTGAGCCAGTTCTGATGCATATGACCACACTGTATAGGGTTTCTGAGAGGCAGCGGTGGGTTTGAGCCACTGACCTTAAGGTTAGCAGTCCAGTGCTTATTGTACACTGCATTCCTACAGTGGGGTCTTCTTCTTTTTCTATAGCAACCCTGTATAAACTCACCAAGAAATAGCTGGTGAGTTTGAACTGCTGAACTTGTGGTTCAAACTGACCTCGTGGTCCAGTGCTTTATCTCACAATGCCACCCCTTTAGACTTTAGGAAATCTTTTCTTGTTTATTTTTTCATTCTCAATCTTGTTTCAGGAAGGGTTACAAGCTTATGAAAAATACTCATTGAAAGCAAGGGAAAGAAAGCAAGGAAACCATGAGGAGACTCTAAGGGGCAGGAGTGGAGTCCTGGTGTAGCGCTGCAGGTTAATGTGCTAGCTCACAAGGTCGGTTTGAACCTCAAGGTTGGCAGTTCAAGCTCACTAGCTGCTCCTTGGAAACCCTATGAATCGGAACGGACTCAATAACTCTTAACAACAAGGAGAAGGAGTGAGATGTAAAACCATCCTATCATTATCCCCTGGTGACTTTGTCAGCAAATGAGAAAAGAGAGTTCTTGTTCCAGGCCCCACAGGAAAACATAAGCGCCAGAAAACAGCAACTCTACTTGGATCTGTAACCAGACGCTGGTTTCTTCTCCAGGAGTTTGCATAATGAGTTCATAGGGCCGAATCTTCGATCCTTTGACCAGGCAGTTCCATTGCTATTCATTTCTCCCCATTGCTGAGGACTCTTTATTCTTTATTCATCACTTGATTGTGTTTGAGCTAGTGATGAGATTTCATTACTTTTATCAACTGGCCCATTATCTCCTTTTGGACATGAGCCACATGTAACAAAAGAATGTTTATTAGAAATAGTATGCTAGACTAATTTGTTTTGTTTGTAAAGATTTATAAAAGCAGAGACTGACAGGTTAGTGTGATGTAGCAGATGCTCAATCCTGCAATGACATTTAACTCAATCACTCTTGAGAGTTCACTAGCAAAACCAATTCAAATAAATGTGGACATGCGTTCCCTTCTGCGATTTCTTAAAAGGGCCAGAAAATCATAACAGGACCTAATGATAAGTGACGCTCCCTCCTTGTTGAGCAGAACAAAAGGATCTGGAGGGTCGCCTTGAGCATTGTTATTTATGCCAGTCTGACTTAACATCGTCATTAATGATTTTCCTAAGGACAAACGAAAGGATACTTGGGAAATCTGCTGGTGAAACCAGATTTTGAGATGAGCACTAGGGGATGGTAGAAATTGAGTAGGTGTGGATGCGGCATAGAGAAAAAGACAATAGAACATACAATTACACTTCAGGAAGTACTTTCTAAAGAGCTCTGGTAGTGTAGTGGTTGTGTATCCGGCTTGCCAACCTCACGATCAGCAGTTCGAAACTACCAGCTGTTTCGCGGAAGAAAGATGAGGCTTTCTGCTCCCGTAAAGATTTAGAGCCTCGGAAACTCTGTACAGGGTCGCTATGAGTTGGAACCGACTCCACAGCATATAACAACAACAACAACAACAAGTGCTTTCTACAAATTTCCTAAATAAGTAACCAAACAAATGATCTGAATTAATTTACTACTATGGAACATTTACTACTATGTTTCAGACACTGTGATGAATACTTGGGTGATATTAATAAACAAAATACATAAGGATCGAGGTTGGTAGAGTTGAGCAGAGGCAGAGAGTGAATACTAAACATAGAACTTTACTTCTGAAAATGGTATTCTGTTACCCCCTTATTCTGACTCCTAGAGACCATAAAGGACAGACAAGAATTACTCCATAGTGTGTTCGAGGCATAAAAACAGATTGCCTCATCTTTTTCCTGCAGAATGGCAGGGGGTTCGAACCACCGACCTTTTGGCTAGCAGTCCAACACGTAGTCCACTGCACCTCCAGGGCTCCTGTGTAAGTGGCCTGTCAGAAGACAGTGAGTGAATGCAGAAAAGGAGAAGCAGAGTTTCCTGGGTAGAGGCTGGCAGGGTAGTCAGGGGAGAGGTGAGATTTGGGGGTGGGAGGGTTGGCCAGTTAACCATGCATATGTTTTGGGGGAAGAGTGTTTCTAACAGTGTTTCTAACAGAGGAACTAGCCAGAGCACAGGACCCAAAGCAAGAACAAACAGCCAGAATGTCAATGCGCAGCCAGACAGGAGACAACATTAGTGGGTGGAGTTAGAAGCAATGAGAGGCCCGATTCTTCAAGGATGGTGACTTGACTCGGAATGAAATAAGAAGTCACTGCAGGGGACTGGAAGGAATGGGACTACATGGTTTCTATTTTTAAACAGCTCATGTTGGACTGCTATGATGAACATAGAATTCGATGGAGGTTAGAACAGGTGTAGAGGCACAGGGTGGCTTGGAGACTATAGCAGTCATCCAGGCAAGAGATGATGGTGGTTTGTACCACGGAGGTGGCAGAGTCATATGAGTAGTCAGAAATACACACATTTGTCTATGAATCTCTGAGACAAATTGTCATCTGGTTCCCCAAATATAACTAACTGACTGTGCCCTCTTCTAGGCACCAATCCCCCCCACCTGCCCAAGTGTCCACTCTAGTGCCTGCCACGTCTTCTAATCACTCTCTTCACTGGCCTTCTTCCCAAGGATCATGTGTGCCCCATGTGGTCTTCATAGGGTTTTGCTCATTTACTACTGAAAAGAATTTTGAAAAACTATGCTTTCATACACTTTTCAGAATTAATATCTAATTTAAGTGGTTACAAAAGATATAGTGTCATGTGTATTTGTGAATATTGGTATTTTAATACAAAATCATCAAACCATTCTTTTATGTATTAATGAATCTGAGGAAATCTAAATACTAGTGGCACTTAATGTCTAACATCATCCACTAGGGGTGGGGGAAAACATAAAAAACAACTCAAGAATATAATTTCTTTTTTAAATTAGAAATTTCAAATTAATTTTCCCCCTAGATTTTGTATTTCTATTCCACTTCCCCACAGAATTTTATTTTAATGTAATATGTTTTTATACATGACATTCCTTCATTCTCACCCTATCAAATGTCTCTCTGCAACACCAAAAATATATAAATGGAAAATTTGAATTTAACAAACTTTCCTAACATAAGTCTCTAAGTTTTAGATATTTTTCAGCTTGATTTACAATGCAATTGTTATTGGTAACCAATTAAACAAAACATATGGGTATTGCAAATTTGGAAAAATAAATATGCTTCAACTTAAATATTTATTGGAAATTCATCGATTTATGAAATAGATGGGGATGTTAATGGTACTTCAAGCATAGGAGACTTCCTTTAATATTCCAACTTGTCCTTTTGGCTATTTTTATATACAGGGCAATATGTAACGTGATTCAGGATGGGGAAGAGCCTTTGTTCTGTAAAAGGGAGATGGGGGCAGAGTGGTTGTGAAAGAGGGATGAAAAAGCAGAATTGGTACAGCAAGCACAGCCCAGGAAGATCAGGGAAGATGAGATGACACATGGGAGGTGAGATCTGAAGATGGATTCAGTTAGTACTATTCAGACTTGTGTGCCTCTTACAAAGTCTTCGTTCGTTATTCCCATGGGTACACATGCCAGGTGTGAAAGCTGCTACCATACATGACAGCCATTGAAAGCTGGGGGTCTGTCTTATTCATCTTTGTGTGTCACTTAAACAAGGAAATGTTTGTTGAATGGGTACAGAGTGATTCATTTCTCAAACCCCAAAGTTCAGAAACTGTAAAAGTTTAAATAGCTAAAATTTAAAAGAAAAAATTCTGTTTGAATTTTGGGTCAATAGTTGATAGAAGCTGACTTGGGGACTTCTGTTGTGAAACACTTAGACTTAGGCAAAAGCCAAAGAGATTTTAAATGATTAAAAGCAACTGGCTGTCTCCTATTATTCATTTATGGACAACCAGTATCAGGTTCAGATCATGACTCCAGAAATCACATATATCAGATAGTGGTGGTGGTAGCTCTGGGCTGTGGAATTGGTTCTGACTCCTAGTGACCATGTATAAGGTTTCCAAAGCTATAAATATGGTAGCAGGAAGCTTTATCTTTCTCCCATGGAGCGACTGGTAGATTTGAACTGCTGACTTTGTCATTAGCAACCCAGTTCTTAATCTATTACACTATCAGGATTCCTTATATATCAGGCAACATTTGTCAATTCCAAGATACAAAATAAGATTTATATATAAAGCTCGTTTTTCAATCAGTGCTTTTCATTCTTCATATACTCTTGCTGTTGTTAAGCGCCATTGAGTCAGTTCTGACTCATAGCAACCCTGTATAGGATTTCCGAGGAGTGGCTGGTGGGTTTGAACCACTGATCTTGCAGTTAGTAGTCCAGTGCTTATCCTACAGTGCTCTACCAGGACTTCTAATATACTTTTAGAGTGAGGTAATAGGATGCGATGATCATCAACAGTGGCTACTAGTGGACAGCGAGGGTGTGTAACTTCACTTGCTGGTCTCCCTCTTCCAAATGCTGCCACCACTGTGTAGTCAGATTTCCACCATGCTTCATGTGTGTACCTGCTGTAGGCACTGTTGCCGATATTCCTGCTCTCTTACTACTGCTCAGGGTCTGCCTTTCTTGTTGCATGCATCTGGTCCGTCCATCATCCATCCATGCATCTATCCACTTATCCATCAACTCATCTGCCGACCTATTCAGCAAACCTTTCACCACCCAACAAATAGCCCCTGGCAATCAGGACTGTGTTGCGTACTGAGGATACAACATGACTGAGGTAGGAGTCCTGAAGCTCACAGCCTATGGGGAACAGAGACAGCTAGTGGGCCCATGGCAAGTTAGAGTGATGAACACTGTGATGGGGAAAGTAAAAGAAGACCGTGAAACCAAATAGATGGAGCATGCGAGATGGAATTCTGGAGAAAAAGAAGGCCTTTCAGAAGAAGACATGCCCAAGTTGAGATAAAAAAGACGAGTGAGTCAGAAAGGAGTCAGAGAATATAGAGGAAATTGTGCCCAGCAGAAGGAAGAGCACGTGTTGAAGTCTAGGAGGCAAGAGGGACAATCCATACCCTCTTTCTCTGTTTTATATTTGTATATTACTTTTTAATAATATTCTATTTTATAGAATTATATATATATCCTATTACATAAAATATAATAATATTCTGGGAGGTACAAATGGTTTGTGTTTGACTACTAACCAAAAGGTTGGAGGTTTGAACCCACCCAATGGCACAGTGGAAGAGAGGCACTTCAGTCTTCTTCTGAAAAGATCACAGCTAACACAGCCCCATGGAACTCAGTTCTAATCTGGAACACATGGTTTTGTCATGAGTTGGAATTGACTAGATGGCAGCAATGTTTTTTTGGTTGTTATTGTTGTTTGCTATATGGGATATTTAAGGAGCTCTGGTGGCATAGTGGGCTATGTGTTAGGCTGCTAACTACAAAGTCAGCCGTTCGAGTCCACCAGATGCTCTGTGGGAGAAAGATGAGGTTTTCTACTTTCGTAAAGATTTACACCCTTGGAACCCCTATACAGAGTTGCTATGAACTGGAAATGACTTGACACCCCTTGTTGTTGTTAAGTGCTGTCGAGCCGATCCTGACCCATAGTGACCCTGTATAGGGTTTCCGAGGAGCAGCTGGTGAGCTTGAACTGCCGATCTTGCAGTTCAAACGGCTTTGCAGTCTGGTGCATTAAGCCACAGCGCCACACCAGGACTCCATACTACATACGATACCATTTTACTACATATTTATTTTCTGTTTTCCTTGGTAGAAAGCAGAGCTTTCTATTTGCTTTATTCATCTTCTCTATTCCCAGCACCTGGTGTATCTTAAGCACTCAATAAATATTTGTTGAATGAGTAAAGGAATGAGTGATATGTTTGGGAAACTGATTATGTCTGACTGGATGATGCATGGAGGATTAGGAGAGTAATGGTGGGAAGTGAAGCTGAAACATGTATTGGGGTCAGATCTTAATGGAGCTTGTACACTGTGTCGGACATTTGTTCTTCATCCTGAGATCAAAGAGGTTTTAAGCAGGAATCCATGTGGTCAGATATGAGTTTTAGAAAACTCACTCTGGCTACTCTAGAGAAGGGATGAAACTAGGCAAGGCTGAGTATAAGCAAGAGAGAATGAAGATACTGGTGTCCTGAACTAAGGGAGAGAAGGGGAGGGGGGCTGCTGGAGGTCAGGCTTAGATTCTAGCGACTTGCCAGAGGTAATGATGCTGATGCTTCCCAACAGGGATTCAGCTCTGCTCCTGCGGCCTCTCTGCCTTTCTCAGAGGTTTAACAATCAATATCAGCAATAGGAGATGGAAAAAAGAAGACCACCACCAGCAATGGTCATGAAGATCGGAACCCAGAAAAAAGTAATGCAACGACATTACTTTCATATCTATTGAAATCCTTGCCCAATTTTGGAAGACCACATTGACTATCACATCTAATTTGAAGAAACATCTACTTGGAAGTTTCACATTACACCAGGCAATGTGTTCTAGTGTCTCAAAATACTTACTGTTTTAAGAGTAATCTTCATTTTAAGATTGACAGAGTAAATATTCACTTTTGTAGCAACAAAACCTATTAGTATTTTAATCTGGGAAAAATAAAACCTTAAGGCAAAACTTTATTGCCCTTTTAGTCTGAATTACCAAGTATTATCCACTCTCTCAGACAAAACAACTCCTTTGTTCCTGAATAACAACACATCTGACATTTAATAAACCACTAACACAGGTTTTCAAATTCAATCAAGAATCTATTTGTCAACTAGAATCTGGCCGAGCAGAGTTTTTACATACAAGGAAGCTTTAAATTGCTTTGTTTTGTTTTCTCTCTATTTCTTGGACACCTCATTTGATGAAAATACTTGGAATGCTGTTGACAAGCTGAGTCTGGTATATAACAGAAGTCAGTTTATTACACCTTTTAAATGCAGAGGCGATAGAAAGACAACACCAGGAACACAGCCCTGCTTTTCTTTTTAATTGCTCATGAGTAGAGAAGCAAGGCTCTTGGAGATAATGAAGTCTGCTGCGCTCTTTCCTAACAGGCCAAGTGGTGTCCTTGGTAACGCTACAACAGTCCCAGCTCTGGGTTTCTCAGAGGAATAGGAAGTCCTTGAGCCCTAAACAAGACCTTCGCCCTTAAAGAAACTATGTGAGTGCAAAACTGATGTTCTGCCACGTAGACGATCACTCAACTCACAATAAAAGCTTAAAAAAAAAAAGAAAAGAATAAAATTGAGTACGTCTGTGGGAATAGACGATGAAGAAGCTAAATACCATCAGCCAGAACCAGGCCAGGGGAAGACTGTGGAACAGACCTTCAATTGCTAATATGCAAGTTCAGGCTGAAGCTGAAGAAAATGAAAATAAGTTCATGAGAGCCAAAATACGACCTTGAGTATATCCAACCTAAATTTAGAAACCATCTTAAAAACAGATTTGATGCATTAGACATTAATGACCAAAGACCAAAAGTGTTTTAGGGTGACATAAGGAACATCATATGTAAAGAAAGCAAAAGGTCATTTAAAAGACAAGCAAGAAAATCCAGTTGGGGACCTGGTTGGCAAGCAGTGTGAAGA
>NW_006408531.1:14894072-14905159 GCF_000296735.1 Chrysochloris asiatica
ATACTGTAGTGAATAATGCTTATCAGGACGGACTATGAGAATTGGAAATGCAAAGGTAGAAGTTTTGTAACAAGGAAGGGAGTGATTAATTCTTCAGGATAGGAGCGGAGGCCTCTGGGACCATCAACGTAGAAGAGCCGAGAGCGGGACCCTACCCAGAGAAACAGAGATGCCTGAGATAGAGACAGAGATGATGACGTGGAGTGCTGAAGCGACTGGGGACTTTGGACCCAGAGAGGGAAAGTGACTGTGGGCCGAAAACTGGGGGGAGGAGGGGGAAGGGTAGGGGGTGGGCTTCTGGGATATACCCTTGGGGTGGTTGATGATGCATGGAGGGGATTGGAACCATGGCAATGAGATGTTATAAGATGGAATGAATGTAAAACTAAAGTTCTCCAAAGTAAATTATCATATAATTCACAACAAAACATTAAAAAAAAAAAAAAGACAAGCAAGAAAGAAAAGACCAAAATGGATGTCAGAAGACTTTCTTAATTTTGCTCTTGAATGTATAGAAGCTAAAGTGATGGGAAAAAGTGATGATTTAATAGAGACTTCTGACTTCCAGAACTGTGAGAGAATCAACTTCTATTGTTTTAAACCACACAATTTGTGGTGCTTGTCATTCAAGTCCTGGGAAACTAATACATTGTCAATACAGGAAACATGGAGTAAGGGTTTTTAAGAGATTGACAATGGATTAAGAGAGATTTTTGAGGAAATGAATAAAATTGCAACACTGTGGTTTATTTGAACATACTGTCAAGTCCTGCCAAATGAGGCCCTATTGTGCTACTAGATAGTTTTGTTGAAAAATTATGCAAAAGTCCTCAGCTTCAAGTCTTTGTTCTAAGTAGTACATGCTGGCATGAATAACCTTGAGAATATAAAATTATTACATGTATATAAAAAATATATATATATTTTCCACTGTGATTTATAAAAACAGAAAAGAAAATAAGCTATGGCACCACCATGTTTGATGCCTGTTTGAAGATAACTTCCTCTTGTTGGAACTGCATCTTCCCCACAGACACTGATCTGACAGCATGGAGCGTGCACAGCACTTGACGTCCATGGTGCAGGGCTGTGTTCAGATCAGGGTCACGGGGATAGGCTGCTGCCAGCCACGCCACGGTGGGCAGCAGAGACTTTATGAAACAGAAATTCAGATTTATAATTTTAACGCTACTTGCCAAAACATCTTTCATGCTTTGACAGTGTGAGGTGCTGTATCATCTTTATAGATGCCTGTTCGAGTAGAGGTCATTGGACCATGTGGAAGGGACATTTTTCCTGGCTGTGTACGTGAACTTCATGTTTATGTTTCAGAGTCATTAAGAAGAAAAAAATGGTAAAAAATGCTGATCTCCAGAAAGTGCTTGTGAGAAGTGACTAAGAAAAATGATACATTTTTGTAAGATATCATCAAATGTAGAAAGTATAATATGCTTCTGTGAACAATTTATTATTCATTATTTTAGCCATATAAGTTGTTCTGTCATTAGTTATAAGAAGCTATAATATAAGAAGTTATAATATCCAAAGGAAATTAATTTAAAATCGAACTGAAGGTGATTCCTTTTATAATTCTAAACTAATTCTGCATCTGATTTAAAGCTTATTTTGCCCAATTGCAGATACCATCCTTAAATCTGCATGTGTGTGTGGAGGGTGTTGGAGGGTGGAAGGAAATAAAATTTCTTGGTTCTACCTCCTACGTGCTTCTTTCCTCTCATCCCACCTCCAGATGCCTAGACTGCTTCCTGTCTGATGAGAGAGGGGCCAGGTGGAAGTACTGTAACGCCTTCTCATTGAACTTGGTTGGCAGCTCAAGCAAGAGTCCCACCCAGATGGCAGACAATGGGAGGGAGCCCTCTGACCTGGCCTTCACGCCAGCTGCTCTGCTCTCTCTTTATCTCAGGGTAAAAGCACAGGCTGGACATTATGCAGTGATCTTCTTATTTATTACAACTAAAAGAGCACGGCTAACAAAGAAGGGAGAGGAAGCCCTATTTTATCTCATTTATAGTAAATCTGAAAAAGTCACGCACAGGGGATTCACAAAGCTCCATATCCCTTGCATATCCTTTCTACTGTCTGCATGTTGACCAACTGTGTGTGTGTGTGAATGTATTTTGAGTTTATATATATATATATATATTTCTTACTCTACACCATGATTCTTAACATTTTCTGAATCCAAAATCTACTTTAAAACTCTGATGGTTCTTTCCCTAGAAATATGTGCAAAGGCACAGCTAAGCATTTGTGTACAGCTGTCTGAAAGCCCACTCCCATCTCAAGTAACTGTCCTTTTGGTTGGCTAAAAGCTCACATTCCCAAAATACTTGTTGTGAGCGGTCTTCCTTCCTCAGTTTATATATTATGCAATGTGATATTTTCTTTCTTGAAATTGAAAACCTGAAGGATTATGACACTTCCTCACCTACAATTTAATGCAAACTGGAGATTTTCTAATCCAGCTCATGTCCTGGCTCACTAATCTGCTGTTTCAACAAAAGGGAGAATACACTATCTTAGTCTTAATCTGCCAAAGACACTCGCTGGAGAGCAGGGAATGAATGCCAGGCCAGTTCTGGGCTCAAGGCCGTTGGGATGCATCATTTCATGTACCATTGAACATGGACTGCAATCTTCCCAAGTGCTAGCACTTTATGCTGCCTTACCACTTCCTTTCATCTCTGCTACTCAAAATACTGCTGACACTGGAAGGCCCATTCCTTCTCTGGAGGTGGTGTTCAGAAGTCACCTGCAGAGTCAATTTCTCTTCATCATGCTTTGTTTGTAGCATACTTTAGAGTGATTATGAAATCTCCCATTTTAAGGCATTTGAGTGTAGTCTTCATGTCTTCCTCCTTAGACTAGGAGAACCGCAGGAGGGGACTAGGTTCTTTGCATACAGTTGTTGTTAAGTGCCATCCAGTTGGTTCTGACTCTTGGTGATCCTGTATAGGGTTTCTGAGAAGCGGCTGGTGAGCTTGAACGCTGACCTTGTGGTTCAAACCAACCTTGCAGTCCAGTGCATTAACTCGCAGTGCCATGCCGGGAGTCCATACAGTAGGTGATCAAAATGAGCTTTAGATGCAGTTTGTATAGTGCTTAGGTCCTTTGGCGCTGGAGACAAACAATGTGCATTCTAATCTCAGCTCTGCCATTAACTTTTCATTTTCAGGAAAGTCACTTAAATTACCCAAGTATCAATTTTCCTTCCTCTAGAAAATGATAATGATAATGATAATGATGCCCATCTCACTTGTCTATTGTGAAGATTAAATAATATTGCACACAAAAAGCACTTAGCACTGTGTTTGGATCAAAGGAAGTGTTGACTCCCTGGTGGCACCCACAGTTCATACACGTGGCTGGTAACCAAATGTGGGTAGTTTGAGTCTCTCCAGAGGTACTACAGAACAAATTCCTGGTAATCTACTTCTGAAATTTCAGCCATTGAAAGCCCTATGGAACATAGCTCTATTCTAACACATATGGATTTCTGTGAGTCAAAGTAAATACCACAGCAAAAGGCTTAAGTGCTGAACAAAAATTTGGTATATCATTTGTTGAACTGAATTTTACAAGAAATCTTTAACACTGGTGTTTCTTCCTATAGTTAATAAAGAATGGTAGATGGCCAACTATAAAGACGTTCTAAATATTTTTGACCAGAATTGAAATAAATTTCATATAATTTTCAAGCCCTGTAATAATTTTTACTTTCAATATCTCAAGTTCTTATCTGACAGAAATTTCTTCTTTTATTATGCTCTAGAGTCCTGCTGCGGCGCTGTGGGTTAATGCGTTAGACTGCAAAGTTGGTTTGAACAGCAAGATTGGCAGTTCAAGTTCACCAGCTGCTCCTCAGAAACCCTATAAAGGGTTGCTATGGGTTGTAACTGACTTGATGGCACTTAACAACAAGAAGGACAGCTCTAGGACATGGGAAGTCTCCTTATGATACTGTGTGCTATGGGTATGCCTTAGCTCTCTCCTTCACATTTAAGACAAGAATTGCTATCCTTTAGAAGATTCTAAGATCGGCTGAGCAGAGAGGACTGATGAAGATAGTATCTTGAATGTGGTTTGTGACCTATAGGTCCCAAGTTCTACCTAGTCATTAGCTCTTTCTTATCAGGGATCAGGTCAGATGTTTCAAATAGAGAAGTTCACTACTAGAAAACAACAGCTCACTTTATTGTAGCAACACCTCTGGATACAAAGAATAGCACAGGTGTTTACTCTTCACACACATCCACACCCTTATATATGAGGGGGCTTAACAACTTGTGGAAAACCCCATTGTCTTTTAATTTCATTTCCCCATGAACTTTTTAAAACCCCCTTGTGTATGTATGTACATTAAAAAAAATTGTACCTCCATATGTATATTTATATCTGATTTTGAGCATCTGCCTTTGAACTTTGAACAAGTGTTCGAGGGCAGACATTGTGTCATTCGTAGGTCCTAAATATATAAGACAATATACTACACAGAAAATATTGTAAAATTTACTTGAATTAGAACATTTTAAATAAGTAGAATAAAAGAAAAATTGTTAAACATTATCCATCCTTCAAAAGTTTGAGTAAAGAAATCCTCCCCCTGCCTTTGTGTTTTAGAAAATCTTCAGCATGTGAACAAGGTAGACATGGTATCTTTTGAGTGTCAACTTTTGTTTATTAGCAGTGAGTCCTAGTGTGGCACTTTGGGTTAACGTGCTGGACTGCACAATCATTTGAACCGTAAGGTTGGTGGTTCAAGCTCACCAGTCACTCCTAGGAAACTCTATACAGGGTCGCTATGGGTCGGTACTGACTTGACGGCACTTAACTATAACACTTAATTCTTCACTATTAATTAAAGTCTACACTTAATTTCTCTCTTTTTAAAAGAATATTTACTTTTGTTGTTGTTGTTAAGTGCTGTCGAGTCAGTTCTGACCCATAGCGATCCTGTATAGGGTTTCTGAGGAGCGGCTGGTGAGCTTGAATTGACGACCTTGCAGTTCAAATTGGCTTTGCAGTCCAGTGCATTAACCCACAATGTCACACCAGGACTCCTTTACTTTAGCATCTGGTATATTTCTCTCTGATTTCCTGTATGAATGAGAATTCATGACCACCATTTATTTGCTGTTGTTATGGACATGGAGTTGGTTCCAACTCAGAGCGACCCTCAGAGTTTCTGAGACTGTATTTCTCTGTAGGAGGAGAAAGCTTCATTTGTCTTCTGAGGAGTGGCTGGTGAATTAAAACCACTGTTTCTGTAACTAACAGTCCAACTAGTCACCCACTTGACAAAGTATAGTTTTATGACCCTCACCTTAATCTACAAATCAGTTTTATGTTAAATGTCATTGATATGATCTCTTAAATGATGAGAAATTAGAATTGTGTAAGCACATACATAGGAATGAATTAAGTAGCCAAGCTTGTTGATTGATTTCCTTTGTCTACTAGAACATTGGGAAAACTCAGAATTGACTGGCACAGAAAGTGTAACTGGAGATTCTCAGGGTGATCATTTTTTTCCTCCCTGGTCAAATGACCATGATTTTCTCAGCAGTGACTTTAGTTTTTTAGATGGCTTAGAAAATTTAAGTTTAGCATTATTTTTCTCTGTTTAAAGTTTATTTCCGTATCACCAGGTTTTCTTTGTTCTGTCATGCTGTCCCTTTGACATGGCCATATTGACCCTAGGTCCAGGTGCTGGCTAACAGCCCAGGGAGCTGGTACTGAAACACATGCCAGGTGGACACGTAAGCATTGGAATGCTAGTTCTTACCTGTGCCAAAAAAGCTAATCACCTGCATGGATAAAGTCTATTCTCAATGTTCCAACTGTACTTTATTGGAAATGGATGTCTCCTCAAATTGCAAAACTCTGTAGAATGTAATTGTTTTGTGATGATCCAACAGGATTTTTTTTTTAAAGTACCAATTTCTTTGAAAGAGCTACTAAAATTGTTATTAGTGATGGACTTGTATGAAACGAAGGTGCCCTGGTGGTGCAGTGGATAAGTGGTTCACTGTTAACTGAAAGAATGACAATTTGAACCCACCAGTTGCTCTATAGGAGCCCAGTATAGACTGTTCACCTGAAGGATGACAGTTCAAACCCACCAGGCACTCTGTGGGAGAATGAAGGGGCATTCTGCTCCTTCAAAGATTGTTGTTCTTGTTAAGTGCTGTTGAATCAACTCCAACCCATTAGCAACTCTGTATAGGGTTTCTGAGGAGCAGCTGGTGAGCTTGAAGTGCCAACTTTGCAGCTCAAATGGCTTTGCAGTCTGGTGCATTAACCCACAGCACCACACCAGAACTTCAAAGATTAACAGCCTTGAGAACCCTATACAGGGTTGCTGTAAGTTGGAATCCACTTGATGGTAGTGAGTTTGAGCCCCTCTATGGGATAAAGCTATTGCAGTCTGCTTCGGTACTATTTAGAGCTTTGGAGGCTCTGTGGGGGCAGTTTTACTCTGCCCTATGGGGTTACTGTGAGTTGACTCAACTGGAATGAACTCAACAGCAGTGGGTTTAGGTTTGGTTTTGTATTAAATGCTTTTGCTAATGACAACTGAAGGTTTTCAAAGAACCACATTGAAACTTCTGGGAATCATTCATTTCTGAGATAGGGTTTAATATTGGAAACTGCTTTGTAGGTCAGACTTCTTCAAGCCAACCTACTCATGCTGTTGAAGTATTGTAAATAACAAAGTATACCTATTTTTGATAACATAAGTCAGACTCAAAGGCCAATTCAGATTAGAAATGGCCCCAAAGACATGTCTACATTAAGATTGCAACTGGGAAATAGCTATACAAACCCTGCAAGGGATGACTTTGACTGGTCATTATAGACAAGATAGGATCCATGGAGGACCAGATAGCCTCAGGCCATGAAAGAGTAGGGTCAGGGATCCTGTTTGGTTTAGGACAATTATAAGTCTACTTTGGAGAAAGCTGAATTCTTCGTGTATCCCTGTAAACCAACCTGATCTCCCTTGGTGGGGGCTAATCCTGGATCTATTTCAGATCTAAACTCTTTGGATGGGGTTGAATCTGAAAGAAGCTCAACCCCAAGGGCAAGATTCAGGCTCAAGCACTAGGACCAAGGTAATTTTCTACATTCTGTCCGGTTTTGTGTTGGGCTTTCTTACCTGATAAAGGTTGGCAAGGTGGTGGTTAGTTTTGATCAAAAATGGCTGGTTTACTCCAGGGTGGTCAACATCATGGGCTGCTGCAGCCAATAGTCCAAGCATGATGTCCAGAGGTGTGAGGAAGCTGGCGAGCTGTTAAAAAGTCAGAATGAGAGATTGATTGTTGTGGATCCATAGATAGATGATTAGCATGTGTGTTAGCTAAATCAGAGCACACAAATCTTCATGGCATGGTTCATGCCCACCAGCCCGACTTTTACCCTTTAAGACATTCGAGAAGGTGATCAACAGAATAAATAAGAAGTAGAAAGTATAGTCAATTCAAGTGATATAGGTCATTTAGGTGTCTTCTTCCTACTGCCATTCTGCTTTGTTTTGTGGTTGTAATGGCACTGCCTATTGGCTGCGTTACTGTATCATGGCCAGAGAGAAGGCAGAGTCTGAAATCAGTCTTGTTCTCAAAGAAAGCTACAAATAAAGTGGATAGTTGAAACCAAAGTAATGGACTTATTAGTTCTAGCTCATAGCAATGTATAGGACAGGGTAGAACTGCCCCATAGGGAATCTAAGGCATTGGGTTTCTTGACAGAAGCAGACTGCCACATCTTTCTCTTGTGGAGCAACTGGTGGGTTCAAATCATCAACTTTTTGGTTAGCAACCTAGCATTTTAACTAGTGTCACCAAGGATTCTTAAGTGATGGACAAATTGATAAAAAATATATATATATATGACTTCCACATCTTTAAATAGGCAATCAGACTGGACCAAAATGCAAACTCTGCCCATTTCTTTCATGTGTAATCAATAGTGGGGAGATACGTGAGAATCTTTGATGTTTTTGGTTAGTTAGGAAAACAAGCAGGGAAAGAGAAATCCAGCACTAATTTAAAAACATGACTGTGTGATATATGACAATGTTCAGACAACTTAGAGATGAAAAAACACCACTGAGACATTTTACAGAGATAAAACATCTACCCAGCTCTGTCCCGAGAATACCTGTCTAACATCTGTGTATTCAGTGGTTGATGTTAGAATTGATTGAACTAAATAGTCTTGGATGAGAAATATTATTTTTTAAAAAAAATCAAAATAAAATTTGCCCTGAATGTTAGACCAATCAAATTTCATACAGTTATGAACTGCCCCGATTTTGAGCAAGAAGCATTTATGATACTTTCAATGGTTAATGTTGGGTTGGTTTGGCTCATCATAGTGTGCCTGCTTCAAGGTCTTTGATGTTTACAATTTTCCTGGGTCCTGGGTCAGGATATCTGATTGGCCCAGTAGTAAATGGAGCTTGAGTTTTGGTTTCATTTGATCAAAATATTATGAACTGGGAGATTTTTTCCAATAAGATTCAGTGCTAGTGTCATTTGTGGCAAAGGTCTAAGGCAACATGACTAATTCTTGGAATTGTTGAAGATATCTAAGATGTAGATTGTCACAGAGAGAGTTGTTTTTGAAAATATGAAAGAAACCCTCAGGAGATCCACAGTCTCTTTGGTGATTATTATGAAATATTTAGAGCTGACACTGGAACTTTAATATAAATGACTTGCATTCATATTATAACTGACCCATCATAATGCTACTCTGATAGGATGGGTGATCTGGGAGCTCACTAGGTAGTTTTCTTGGCATTTCCAGAAGGCAGGTGGACCTTCTTTTACCTTTGGTTCCTTCAGATAGCAGTGCATGGCCTGGGTGACATCAGCCGCATGAACAGCATTGTGATATGGATTTTGGCTGTGGTAATCTTCTTGAACCATAACTAGGAGGAAGACAGATAAGTCAATCAACAAACACCAAAAAATGAAGGCCTTACTAGATCAGACTTACTGAGGATGACTTTTGCTGAAAAATATCACTGCCTCCCAAGTATGTAACCTGCTGCAGCTGCTATGTGCCGTAGAGTTGGGTCTTACTCATAGCGACCCTGTATAGGCTTTCCAAGCTGTAAATCTTAATGGCAGCAAAACGGTCTCATCTTTCTCCTACGGAGTGGCTGGTGGGCTCAAACTACCCACCGTATGGTTCTCAGTCCAGTGCTCATTCTATGGAGCCACTGCACTCCCCAAAACATGTAGCCTAGAGACCCTTTAAAAAGGAATGAGACTGGAAGGCTTGACAGTACAACTGGTCTGTATTTAGTGGAGAGGAGGAGAAGAGCAGTGTCAGAGCAGACGAAAGACCAAAACAATTTGTGAGGCCTGGGGGATTCCTCATCCCCCTCATAAGTCACCCCTTTTGACATTCATGAAGGCACACATTCAGAGGGAAAATAAATACGTGGGAAAAGGAGAACTTTATTTCACACTATAGGCTAATTATTTAAGTTTGCTCTCATTTATGAATGATATGCCATACTTTACAAAAGATTTCCTTTCAGAGGGTCCTAGTAGCATCAGATTCCTGCTATTCAAAGACTGGTTTAACTAATCATTGGTTTGATTAGTACTGGATGAACTAATAGAAGCTGGGGCTTCCTCAGGCAGGAATTGATCCAGCTGAGGAGTCTGGGCATTGATTCTACCATATTCAGGTTTTCACCTTTCATTCACTTTCATGTACCATTGCAAGGCAGCAAGTATTCTCGGAACCAAGCAGAGACACAGTAAAGGGTGCTTTGGTTTGCTATTCACAGCATTGCCTAGTAATGAAGACAACACTTAGATTGCAATGTAGTCAGTGGGTTTAGAATGTCCAGATTTGATTGGGCCAGATTTGCTCAACCCATGCAATACAGTTGGCTCTGGATTCTGCTGTTTGCCATATTAATGTATCTGCTTCTCCCTCTTTAACAATTGCTGTTCAGTTGACCCTGACTCTTGGCCACCCTGATTCATGGTGACCGTATGTGCACCAGCGTAGAACTTTGCGCCACAGGATTTTCAGTGGCTGATATTTTAGAAGTAGATTACCAGGCCTTGCTTCCAACGTGTGTCTGTGTGGACTTGAACCTCTAACCTTTCCATTAGCAACTGAGTGCTAATGGTAACCCTTTGTACCACTCCTCTCTCTTTTTAGACAAATTAAAATTAGACCCATTTGTGACCACCACTCTGCTCAATCTGCTTGAGGTGATTTGTGCTTCTGGAAACAAGTCGTGTTGTGGTTAATTTAAAATATTTCTTTTGGGCCTCATATCCCTTTTATTCAGCAAGCTTATCCTGCAATTACCTTTACTGCATCAATCGATATGATTATGTGGTTCTTTTCTTTTTTCTTATATGGTGCAATTATCTTTAAATGCTGGCTTTATTACTTATCTGCATTGAGTACGCTACTAACTGCAAGTATCCTTCCTGTAAAATGGGGATAATAATACTTTGAAACTCACAGTTGCTGTAACATCCACTGTGCAAATATATGTAAATCCTTAGAGGAGTTCCCAGCACCATATAAGCCTGGTTGTTGTTATCTTCATCACAGTTATTTTTCTCATGGTGGCTTTAAGTGAGCTCCCAAATTCAAAACACAGCCATTTGGCAAAGTAAAGAAGCCAAAAATATGCTAAGTGGTAGAGGGAAACCATTTGGTATTTAGAAATCTGCTCTGGATTCTTCCCTGGCAGATGAATAAGGATGTACACAAAGTCAAATAAGAATTGATGTTGTCATTAGATAAAGGGGGATGGTGGAGCAGAGTGGGAAGATGGTGGGCTTTCAATTCAGGTAGATCTGAGATATAATTAGTTCTTTGTCAGTTAGTAGTTGTATGATCTTGGGCATGTTACAAAACCTCTTTGTACCTTTCCTTAACTGTGGGCCAAATGGTGATTAAATGCCCAACTTGAAGAGTTGTTGAAACAGTTTGAAACAAATTAAAGAAACACACTATTATTTAAAATAAGTTTTTTTGAAGATTTTCAATAACTCATGTTTGAATGAGAATAATTTGAA
>NW_006408531.1:14905269-14920484 GCF_000296735.1 Chrysochloris asiatica
AAAATTAAGATGAGATCATTTAAGATTAACTTGAGGTCTTCATCAACCTTGCTATGGCTGTAGCTCTAGTTACATTAAAGAGTATTATAGACTGCAATGATTGATGGGAGGGAGGGAAGGATATGGAACAAAGAACTTACCTAAAAACCTGTGTAAGGTCACCATGTCTAACTTGAAGTGGTGAATGAGCCCATGGCTGTTGAAGAGATGGCACAGCAGTGTCACCAAGCTGTTTCCTGTGGGAAAACAGTCACTGGGATGAATTCATTTTCATCACCATTAAGGTACCAAGATTAATAATAAGATTCAAATAGCTCAGATATGATGATCTTTTGCCTTTTGGGTTTCAAATACAGATAATCTTACCACTATCATCTGACCCTAGGTTTCCTCGTTTTTATATAAAGTACAATTAGCTCAGACATTCTCCCTTATACTGAAGAGCTATAGTGAATCTGTGGACTGAGGTGTCAGGGAGAGACAGCTACTCCTCACTTGTCTGTCAATATGGTCAGGTTCCAAAGATTGGGTCGCTATGTGAAAATCAACATTATGCAAAAAGGGAGGATTACCACAACATTACATAACATAACATCAGATACATCATTACATAATACTGATGTAATTATGTAATTTAAGAACCAAGATACAGCCAAGTTGACACATCACAGGCAGTGCTATTCTTGCTTTTCACCTCGTTATTTACTACTGCCACACATGGTTAATGTGCAAGAGTCAGATCGATTTCTTTACTACTGTTGACAAGTGAGGAGCAAACCTATTGCCGTTGAGTTGAATCCAACTCATAATCGTCCTCTGCTGCTGCTATGTGCTGTTGAATTGATTCCAACTCAGAGCCACCCTGTATTGGGTTTCTGAAGCTGTAAATCTGTATGGGAGCAGAAAGTCTCATCTTTTTCCAATGGCATGACTCGTGGATTTGAACTGCTGACCTTGTGGTTAGCAGTCCAACGTATAACCTACTATGCAGAGTAAAACTGCTATAAATCCTTACAAAAGCAGACAGCCACGCCTTTCTCCTGCGGAGTGGCTGGGGGTTGAATCTCTGACCTTTCAGTTAGCAGTTCGGTGCTTACCCATGTGTGTCATCAGGACTCCCAAGTGAGGAGTTGATGTTTATTTGTGTGTGTATATGCGTATACATACATATATTAAATGCAAACTAACAATGATTTGAAATGTGCCTTAAGTCACTTTAAGTCATTTCTTACATTGTAAGCCATCCCATTATTTAATACTCATAGCCTATTCTTCCCATGAAATATTGCCCACATAAACATTTAGCCATAAGATATTTTGATATAGAGATACAAACACAAGTTATAATAACTTAGGAACATTCAAGAAATGCTGTTTATTTAAGAAGAATGTTTGAATTTAAAAAGCATTAGAGCGTTTATAAAAACTTAGATATGGGCCAAAAAGATGACTGAATGTCTCCAAATGGAAAACTCGGTGCTGAGTAAGGATACTTTTCCAGGTTACCTGATTCTATGGGTCTCTGCCACTTTTATTGTCTTTGAGCAACTTCACAACTCCCTAAGTTGTAGATCATTGATAGCAGTGCAGAAGGTTCTTGTCCATATACACACAAAGAAATGTAGTCAGGTGAAAGGAGAACTGATTCCTACCCCCCAGTGTTTTCCAGCTACTTATCAATTCACTCCAGCACTTCTTAGTGCTCATATGAGTCCTCTGAATTGTCCACGGAACCAGCTGCAGCATCTTACTGGAACTACTAAATCATTGAGTTAAGTAAAAAAATCTTTGACATGCATTCATTTTATATTTGCATGAGAATCATAACGACCCAATCTTTTTGCAAATACCATTTAACAAGTTCTTTTGGTTCACAGTTAATTTCATTTACCACTTGATTTGAGCAAAGTGAAAGGCAAGAATTTGAAGTTCATCCCTACTGACCTAATTCACTTTCCATGAGCTAAAGCTTTGGTTCTTGCTCTTAGACTGCATCTTTATCAAACACACATTAATTGTCAGATAATAGAATGGTAGAAAACCATCTGTAATGACTCAAAGCACAAGTCAGGTAGACTGTGGAACATAGAAAGGTAAGCATTAAGTGTGATCTCTTCCACTGGCTTCCTAAATTTATCAGCATTTGTTTAATGTATAGATAAAAATAAGAGTTTAAGAGTTTATTATTTTCTTAAGGGAAGCCTCTATAGGCACAAACATTTAAGAAGAGACACTCGTGCTAATGTCTACCTTTCCCTTCCATTTTAGCCAAAGCTTTTACACTCCCTCTTCTGATGATATCAGATGTGTATGAACATCAGTCATGGGGTAGCTCAGCTCACTTAATGAACGTGAAGCAACAACCTGTCCTGCAAGACTCAGGACAGGTCAGCTGTGCTTTTGTGTTCCTACTTTCCCTTAACTAACAATGAACTTCCTACTTTTACATGTGGCCAAAGCATTCTACAAGAAAAGACTCTAATCTGTTGTTTTAAAAAAAATTCCTTTCAGATCATTAAGTTCAGAAGGGTTCTTTTTTTTTCTTTCCAAAAAATATTTTATTGTGACTTAGGTGAAAGTTTACAGAACAAATTAGTTTCCCATTCAGCAATTTATACACAGATTGTTCCATGACCTTGGTTGGGACCCCTACAACGTGTCAGCACTCTCTCCATTTCTACTTGAGTTCCCCAAGTCCATTTGCCAAGTTTTCTGTCCCTTTCTGGAAACCTTTTTAACCTTGTCTTATGCTTCCAAGGCCAAGTTCAGTCTTCACTCTTCACCAGAATTAATTTTCCCGTGCCCTAGTCCTTCTTGAGTTTACTTTAGACATAATAAAGAGGGGAATGAAGAAGAGAGAACAACAAAGTGTTTAAAAATAAATTCTTTTTCATGAAATGAATCCCACTTTATTGTGTGCACTTCAGGGAGAGAATTCCTGTGGATAACTTACCATTTGTCAAGCGATCAAACAAGAAAATGTCAAAATCCCACATTCCCACTTTGGAGAGCATATGCTAAAAAGGTAAACAGACAAGAACACTCAAATGAATCATATTGGAGATGCAACCATTTACTTTGAGACATAGTGAATGCAACAATCAAGAAGTTGAAAATAGTGACTTATTAGTAATTTACTACTCTCTATGTGATGTGGCATTGTAGGATAAGCACTGGACTGCTAATCATAAGGTCGGTGGTTCAAACCCATCAGCTGCTCCTCAGAAACCCTATAGAGGGTCACTATGAGTCAGAACTGACTTGACAGCACTTAACAACAACAACTCTTTACATACAATCGGCTGTAGTAAAATAAATGTTAGCCTTCACTAGTAGCAGCAGTTTGTAAGGGTCTGAGCTATGGAATTAGACCACATGGTCCAAAGTCAGCCGTAACTTTTACTAACTGTAGAATCTTGAGCAAGTTCCTTAAATTTTCTGTGCTACAGTTTGCTAATCTGAAAAATTCATTTTATAATCTTTTCCACTTGAAAAGGTAGTTGTGAGGATTAAATAGGTAATATACAGACATGGTGTTGGCACATAGTAAGCATGAACATGTTAATGTTGCTAAGTGTCATCGAGTCAGTTCCAACCTGCATAGGATTTCTGAGGAGTGGCTCATGGGTTTGAACTTGGAACCTTGTGGTTAGCAATCCAGTGCTTAGCCTACAGCATCACATGTTGTTGTTGTTATGTGCCATGGAGTTGGTTCTGACTCATAGTGACCCTGTACAGGGTTTCTGAGGCTGTAAATCTTTTCGGGAGCAGGAAGCCTCATCTTTCTCCCGTGGAACAGCTGGTAGTTTCGAACTGCATCACATGTTAGGTATCTGTTAAATTATAGTTCAGCAAAGTCATCACAAACTACAGAGTGCTCAGGAAGCCAAATGTTAAAAGAAAAAAGATATGAAGTCAAAATGATTGTTGAGCACATTAATCTATTCAATGTGGACCAAATTCATAATTAACCACTCTAACAGATAGAAGGCAGGAGAGTGGGCAATAGAATATACAGGGTAACTGAAAGCCCTCCTGCCCAGTGCAGGCTTATCACCCTGCTGTTGTTGCTGTTAAATGCTGTCAAGTTGGTTTCGACTCATAGCGACCCTGTATAGGGTTTCTGAGGAGCGGCTGGTGAGTTTGAACTTCCAAATTTCAGGTTCAAACCACCCTTGTGATGCAGTGCATGTTTCCTTGAAAACATATGCCATTCTTAGAATTAGGTGGTGCTATCAGATAAGCCCTGGACCACAAGGGTGGTTTGAATAGGTGGTTCAAACTCACCAGCCACTCCTCAGAAACCCTATACAGGGTCACTTTGAGTCAGAACTGACTCGACGACACGTAACATTAACAACTTTCAGTCAGATACAAAGTTCTACCGCATTATATTTCCTGCAACTGTGCCTTTCTTTCTTCACATAATTATTGATGCACGAAAAGACCAGCTCACTCTCTTCTTTCTGTCCCTGAATGGGTTCCCTGTGTCCTACTCCTTTTGGGTATTTGGAATAGCCAAACTCCTTGGCAATATCCAAACTTGGATATCCAACCTGGAATATCTAAACTACCAAGGTCTTCACCTTGCATGAAAATGAGGAGGTCACAAGCTATTTTTGAGGTTTTGGTTGGGTGAACATTTTCCCCAAACCATAAAATCCCAAAGGCAAAGCAATGGTGGGAGAGTCTTGCTTCTCTAACCAAACATTCACCTAATCGCAGGCAGAGGGGTTTTTGCTGTTGTTAGGTGCTGTCAACTTAGTTCTGTCTCATAGAGACCCTGTGCAGGGTTTCCACGAGGGTTTGGTGGTTTGAAATACTGACCTCATGGTTAATAGTCCAGTGCTTATCCTACAGTGCCACACCAGGACTTCTAGGTGTTGTTGTTTCTGTTGTTAAGCACTTTTGAGTTGGTTCTGACTCACAGCAACCCTAGATAGGGTTTCCAAGGAGCCACTGGTGGGTTTGAATCACCAACCTTGTGGTTAGTAGACCAGTGTTGATCCTACAGTGCCACACCAAGACTCTTAGGTGCTGTTGTTGTTGTTGGTGTGCTGCAGGAGTTGGTTCCAATTCATAGCGACCCTGCATAGGGTTTCCAAGGCTGTAAATCTTTATGGGAGCAGAAAGCCACATCTTTCTCTCACAGAATGGCTGGTAGTTTGGAACTGCTGACCTTGAGGTTCGCAGCCCAACTCATAAGCACTATGCTACCATGTGCAAATGTGTTTTGCACATTTATAAAAATGAAAATAGTTAGCATGTGCTTTGTTGTAGTTGAGTGCCATCGAGTCAGTCCCGACTCAAAGAGACCCTGTATAGGGTTTTTGAGGCTGTAAATGTTTGCGGGAGGGAAAAGCCTCATCTTTCTCTTGTAGTATGGCTGCTAGGCTCAAACTGCCAACCTTGTGGTTTGAGTCCAGTGCTTGTCCTATAGAGCCACTGTGCTTCCCTAGTACGTGCGAAGCATGAGTATATTAAGCATAGTATAAACATGTTTTAACCATTTATCTTTTTATTGACCCTGACCAAGCCAAACCATATGCAGGGTTCTGAGACTGTACATCTTTAGAGGAGCAGACAATGTCATCTTTCTCCTGCTGAGGGTTTGAACCACTGACCTTGGGGTTAGCAGCCCAATGCCAAACTCACAGCACCATCAGCGTTCCTTGTGCCAACCCTAGGAGTAGGTATTTCTACTAACTTCGTTTTATATTGTGGGGCAGAACTCCAGACTTGGTGAGTAACTGGCTCAGAGTCACAGAATCCCCTGCAACCAACTAGGATTCACAGACTGGTGGTTGGGGTTCACGCTCTTGGGCACTGTCCTGCTGTGAGGAGACAAAGGTGTAACTAGCTCACCCTGGCTTGTCCCAGGTAGTCTTCATCCAGCAGGTGGAGAGGGGCTTGTGGTACAATTCCACGAAGCAGCCTCGAAGCATGGAAGTATCTTTGAAAGCTTAACAGTCTTTTCACCTTTTTCTTGGTGCCGATTTCACCTGAGTGTGTGGTATCTGTAGAAAGCAATAAAATACAGAGGTTTACATATTAAAAAAACAACAACTTACATTTCCTCTATATAAAGTATATTAAAAATGAGAGAAATTTAAAATGTGTTCTCTATGCTTTCTTTAGTTTATTTAACTAACATTTGAAATGCTTCTAGAACAAAAATGGTGTTTTTTTTTGCACTTTATATTTATTAAAATGTCAGGACATTTTTGAACATAATTTTGAGAGATGTGAACTATATAAATTTAAAATTCTCTTTCCTTTGAATGAAGCTGCTATCCTAGGAGGGTAAGTAAAAGACCACTACTACCAAATAACAGAAACATTTATTAAACAAAAAGGTTTATAGTCTCTATCTCTCTAAACCTTTCCTGAAGAATTCTGCACTCTTCTATTTATACCATGTCAAAATGGCACTTTGGGCATCTTTGAGGGACTTAAGCTATGTTCTTTTGAAATGTTCTTTAAATTTGGGGAACAAAAAGTAATCAGAAATTACAGGATCAAGACTGGAAAGTGGATAAAGTAGGGTTTCCCAATGAAATTCACATAGGACAGTCCTTGCTACTCTTGAACAATCAACATGGTCATGATGGAAAAAAATTCCTCATTCCAGCTTTCCTGGCCTTTTTCTCACTTACACAGTTTTCTTAAAATTTCTTCCTGATAAGTCCCCGTGATTTCCCTGTGTCCTGTGAGGAAAAATCTATCAATTATTCCCTTTGGAGTTCCCAAAACAGGCACTATAACCTTCTGAGCTGACCTCTCTGTCTTGAATTTATCTTTGAGGTCTTCCTGACCTTCCTTAAAGTGTTTGATCCATCTAATAAGAACTGTTGTTCTGTGAGGGGCAGCATTCCTGTAAAGTTACTGCAAAGCTTCAATGATTTAGGAAGATGTCCATCTTAGATTTGTTAAGTATTTATGTTGACCCTGACCTCAAATTGTTTTTTTTCCCATGTCAAAAAAGTATCATTTTTCTGAAGGCACCTTAGCGAAACAAAGACAAGTATATTACTGAGAGAACCTGTGTATGCACTGGTTACAGAGACACATTTAAGCATGTTTTCTTTGGAATAAATCCATGAATGAATTGGAATTCTAGTAGTAATGTTTTTTGACTGACCCTCATAGGAAGTGAATTTTTCTTACACTTTTGCACACATTTTAAATGAACAGTTATGTTTCTTCTGTTATGTCTAAAATGTTTAGACCATTTTCTCTAGTTTGATGAAATCCTGCATATGAATTAGAAAAGTTGAGAATACACCACCCGAGGCATGAGGAAAGTGTTTCCTAAAGTCTCAGGAAAATCAATGGCAACGAAATCAATAATCTTGGCACAAAGGTGACTGAAATCCTCCCGACAAGCAGCAGAGAGGAGTTTTACTTGTTAATCGTGTAGATTCTCTCTTCTTGTTGTTAAGTGCCATAGAATCAATTCTGACCCAAAGAGACCCTATATAGGGTTTCCAAGGAGCAGCTGGTGAGCTCGAACCACCAACTTCGCAGTTCAAATGACTTTGCAGTCTGACGCTTTAACCCACAGCATCACACCAGGACTCCATTAGTGGTGGCCGTAACACAGTGGATTTTGTCAATAGATAGATTTCAATACTCATGGCATATGTACTTTTCAAAACATGACTGCCAACATTACGGCTATTTTCCAACTAGATCCCAAGTGTGTTATTTGATTGTTTGTCAATGGATGTTTTATCTCAGATGAAATTCTATGAATCACTCTTGGGTCAGATATGTGACATCTGCTGCCAATTTTGTATCTGGAGTCAATTTAAGAATCTAGGAGGGGAATAAACAGCTCATATATAAAGCAATTTTGGTCTATTTCATGCCACTTCCATCTCCCACAATGGGACTGAAAGTCACAGTGGATGCTAGAAGCATAGAATGCAATGGGCAGGAGCCTTCTTAGCAATGTAGTAGTGAATTATCCAAATCAGTTCTTAACCTAGTTTGTATGATTCATACAAACCCCTATTTTTTGGAATCACTTACCTGATTAAAATTATCTTTATTTTTAAACAAACCTAGATTTCATGTGTGGAAATAGGCAAACAAGTACTTACTGAGGTAAGTGGTATTTAACTGAAATTGGGTGTTGAGGTGCATACCAATATTAAAATGAAATCTGTGGACTCCATTTTATAGGTGGGTTCACACTTGCTTCCATCAGTTTATGGAATGAAAATTCAGAATAATGTGGTTCATTCATTTATCAAAATAAACAAATAGTTCCAAAGAACAGAAGGAAGGAAGGAAAGGAGGAAAGAAAGTAAGAAGGAAGAAAAAGTGCCTACCACGGACAGGCACTATACTCTATGTTTGGGATACTTTAGTGAGCAAAACAAAAAATCCTTGCCCTCATGGAGTTTATATTCTAGGAGGAGAGAGACAGATAATGAACAATAAACATAATGAGTAAATAGGTTATATGATGTATTAGAATAAGTGCTTTGGAGGAAAAGGAAAAGCAGAGACGGAGGTTCAGGAGCTCTATGTTGGGGGTGGTCAAAGTTGGCCTCATTAGAGGGGACCGTTTGATCAGAATTTGAAGGAGATGAGGGAGTTGGTTAAACAGGTATATAGGAAGACAACTTCTACATGGAGGAACAGGCTACAGAACAAAGACCTTAAAGTGAGATCATGCGTGGTGGGCTGGCATGTGGGGAAGACAGTAGGCGCTCAGTGTGGTTAGAGGGGGAGAAAAAAGGGTGACAGTATAGGGCTTAGAGGTAAATGTGACATGGGAATTATGTAGGGCCCTGCTGACGACTAAAAAGACTTGGGCTGGGCTGAGTAAAATGTGGGGCCATGACAAGGTTTGAGCATGGGGGTGACTCCAAAATACTTCCATTGTAAAAGAGGCACCCTGGCTGCTGTACTGAGAACAGATTGTAGGAGCAAGGCTTGAGGCAGTGAGACCTGTTGAGAGACTGTTGGATAGAGAGGTCAGCAGTGGAGGTGGGCAAAGTGTGGGTCTCAGAATATAATTTGGATGCTGTCAAGTGATTGACCTAAATAACAGAGAATGGAGCTGCCATCACCTGAGATGGAGAAGGCTGTAAGTGAAGCAGGGCTGAAGTGGATTTTAATTTTGAGCATGTTGCATTTGGAAGTCTTATTAGAAATGCAGTTGAAGATGCCAAGTGGAAATGGAGATATAAAATACAGAGCTTTGGAGAGAAGAATGGGTTAGAGGAAGGAGTCCTCGTAGCACAATGGGTAAGCGCTCATCTCTTATGGAAAGGTTGGTGCCTCAAACTCACTTAGTGCTTCTATAAAGATTATTGTTGTGTGCTATTGAGTTGGTTCTGACTAAAAGAACTTCTACCACAGAGAGAACTTCCCCAGGGTTTCTTAGGATATGCTCTTTTTAAGTTAATTAATTTATTGTGAATTGAGTGAAGGTTTACAGACAAGAACATCAGTTTTTCATTCAATAAATCATATGCCTTGTTTCATCCCAATGATTGCAATCCCCTCCATATAACAACAGTTATTGCACTTCCTCTCTGTGATTGTTGTTGTTGTTGTTGTTGTGATGTGCCGTGGAATCAGTTCTGACTCATAGCAACCCTGTACAGGGTTTCCGAGGCTGTAAATCTTTACAAGAGCAGAAAGCCTCATCTTTCTCTCACTGAACAGCTGGTAGTTTCGAACTGCTGACCGTGAGGTTTGCAGCCCAATTCGTAACCACTACACTACCAGAGCTCCTTTCTCTGTGATTACCCATGCACAGATATCCTCTTTCAAACTCTTAGATATTTATGGCATATATATATATATACATATCCCACTCTTCCTCCCATATCCATTCAGCCTATGTCTCTGTCCATGGATTTGCACACAGAACACTGTTGTTTCAAGGTTGTGTATTATTCACCTCTGTCCCCTTTAGCCCTTGCATACCTTCCTGTTTCTTCACCTATGTTCATCATATTTCTGTTAACCTTCTTCTTCTTGCATATTGCTCTCTCCTTTCTTGTATATCTCCTTCCTTGTCACTCAATTTAACATGTGTCTACCTTCCAGTCATTGAATTATTCTCCCTTCCTGTTGACCATCAAAGAACGTTTCTTTCACAATGAAAATTTTATCTTGAGGTTTTACTATGGTGGTCTCATACAATATTTGTCTTTTTGTGATTGACTTATCTCATGCAGCATAATGTCCTCCAGGTTCATTCATACCAAATGTTACTAATGGGTTAGATATGATGAAGACTGAGAACTGACCATGGGTGTGTAATTTTATTAAAAGTTTATCAGGTTGAAGAGTTCTGGTGTAGCACTGTAGGACTGCTAGCTGCTCCTTAGGAACCCTATATAGGAACCCTATATAATAGTCAGAACCTATTAGATGACACTTAACAATAACAACAACATGCATAGTCCTAGTATGGTACTCTAGGTTAAGCACTAATCTGATAACCACAAGGTCAGTGGTTCACACTCATCAGTCATTCATGGGGAATGTATGTAGGGTCACTATGAGTCAGAATCAACTTGACGGCACTTAATAATAACAGCAACAAACTTAGAACAAGTGCATTTATTGCATGTTTAAAAGCAACAATATCCTGGTTGTAATGAGCACTTTTAGTACTCAAATTTTGGTTTCTAAAAATGATTTCTCATTAAAAGGCACTAGGCCACTTTGGTGAAATGACTGATTCTAGGGCTGGGGTAAAGTACTAGGTACACTGTAACATCTTATTATGCCAGAAAACGATGAGACCTCAAAAAGTGATGGGATCATTTAAAACTGATAGAGGAGACAACTTGCAGGGTGCTCCTTTGATTAAATATATAGGAAACTGTGAGCAATAAAATGATTATGGAAGAATAAAATGAAAGAATGGATTATGAACTGTTGACTGAGCTAAAAATTCACGACTCTATAATGAAAGTAAGCAACTAGATAAGAGGAAAGTTCTTCCTTGCAGAAAGTGCCAACCAAAAAATGTAGCGAAATAATAGAGCTAGAATTTTACCATTCTGTAACCATCATTGTAATAACTGATTCAGGAAAAAGTCATCAATGGATGTTGAAGTTATTAAATGAAAAATTAAAAAGCAACAGGATAATAATTACATAGTCTTACAGCATCTCCCACAGATTACATATTTACTGAATAGAGAAAAACGAATGGTAGCTTTTCAGTGGTCAAAACCAGAGAGGGGCACTATCATAAGTAATATTAAAAAAAAAAAAATAAAACTTTTTGTTGTGAACTGAGTGAAGGTTTACAGGCGAGATCACCAGTTTTCCATTCGATAAATCCTACACTTTGTTTCATCTCCATGATTGCAATCCCCTCCCTGCAACTACAGTTGTCCCGCTTCCTCCTTGTGGTTCCATTTCCAGCCCTTCTCAACTTGTCCCTAGGAAAATGTTGCCTGTTGGATTTTGGATAGTTGACAGTTTCATCATACATAGTAAGCATACCTGACTAGTTTTGTTGTTGCCCCTTTATACCTCTCTACTGCTTGGCTGAAAATTGGGCCACAAGGGTGAGTTCCTTTCCAGATCTCAAGTAGGGTTGAGGGTCATAGTTTCAGGTTCCTCCAGTCTCTTTTTGACCTGTAAGCCCGGTCTTTTTAAAAAAAAAACATCTGATTTTTAGTTTTATTCCACACATTCTGCCACTTTATCTGGGATCTTCTAATGTGATCCCTTTCAGAGCAGTTGGTAATGGTAGCTGGGCACCATCTAGTTCTTCTGGTCAGTGAGTCGTGGAGACGAATGTCCACATGTTCCATTAGTTTCATTGTATATTGCTCTCTCCTTCCTTGTATATTTCCTTCCTTGCCACTCAATTTAACATGTGTCTACCTTCCAGTCAGTGAATTACTCTTCCTTCCTGTTGACGCATGTTTTATACATGTTCAATTCATAGCACTTTTTTTTTCTTTTGCGCGTGGAGAGACCAGTAGCCTGCAGCTAATTTTTGATAATAATGTATAGGTGAAAAATATGTCATGTAGTATGATTCAAATGAGGATGTTCAAAGTTTTTAGTTAAAATGATTATACTGGTGTATATTCTTTATTTTATATTTTCCAATTTGTTTGGAATAGGCAAGGTGATATCTGTCAGATTGCAGTATTGGTGACAAATATTTTGTAAAATACTAAGGCAACCAATGACAGTGCCATTTAGCACTTCTATCTCAATTATTCTTTAACTGACAAGAAAAAATTAAAAAAGTGAGCATGCATATACACTTGACCAAACAATAGGGCTTCATTTTCTTATTTGAGGACAATTTGTTGTTATTGTTAAGTGCCTTCAAGTTGGTTCCAACTCATAGCAACCCTGTATAGGGTTTCCAAGCAGCAGCTGATGCATTTGAACTGCTGACCTTTTGGTTAGTGGTCCAGTGCTTATCCTACAATGCCACACCAAGACATACATAAAACTAAATGGGAAAAAAAAATCCCAAAGATAGTTCTCTAAAGATAATGAGCATTCAATAATGCAAAAATATATTTAATTCAATATCAAGGATGTATCCAGTATAGTGGTAATTCAGGGTAGAATTCTCTGACTTTCCATGTGGGAGACCCCAGTTTGATCCCTAGCCAATGCACTTTAGATTCAGCCATTTCCTATGCATCAGTGGAGGCTTACATGTTGCTATGGTGCTGAAGAGGTTTCAGTGGAGCTCCTCAACTAAGACAGACTAGGAAGAAAGGCCTGGAGAGCTACTTCTGAAAGTTAAGCCAATTTTCATTGGATGACAGTGGTCTAATCCCATTGTGCATGGGATCACTAAGAGTGAGAGGCAAGCTCAGTGGCAGCTAACAACAACAATGACTTATCAGTAATTGTTCGTTAGGGATCTCTGTGAGATAATTACAAACAGATACAAGGGAGCTGAGAAAAAAGGGAAAAAAATATAAGAAAAAAATCTATGAGTAAAGCATCATTCTGTAAAACAACATTTGTTATTGTTGTTGTTATGTGCCGTAGAATCGGTTCAGACCGATAGCGACCCTGTTTAGGGTTTCTGAGGGCAGCTGGTAGGTTTGAACTACTGACCTTGTGGTTACCAATCCAGTGCTTATCCTACAGTGCCACACCAGTGCTCAAAATAACACTCAGTACTGAATTTTGAAATGTTGAAATGTGTGGTACAATTGTTTGACTAAGATTAGACACATTTGTTTCTGAAAGAACTTTCAGTGACTAGCATGTTTATTTTCATCATTAGGAATTTGGTGATATTCGTTTCTGAATATAAATATAAATGATTGGCTTAGCTAAACTTACAGATACCTTAGCTAAATTCAACTTCAAAAAATCAAGAGAGTGTTAGCAATATGCCTAATGTTGCTTACTTAATATTTTTATATCATTTTATAAATAACATTTTAAAGGCATTCAGTTATCCCAGTGGCGATTTTTGTTTGGATTTTATTGTTTTATAGACTCTGACTTGGAATAATTATAGACAGGTTTGGAAAGAATGTTTCAGTAACTAAATCCCCTTTTTTATGTGGATGTTGACCGTGAACCCTAAAATTCCTGGTCACTTTGTTCTTAACACTTTTATGGCTATCACAAACATGTGCATATTTGCATGTCTCTGTACTGTTTGTGTTTACATTGGCACTGCCAGTGGTAATTTGTAAATTTCACAAGTTGGTGGTGGATTAAGTTTTTAAAAAATGTTAATAAAATTTATTTTCATTTTGAGTACTTTCTTTTTGGAATGTTTTCTTTTAAGGGCAGATAAATTCTGATATTAGGAGAAACTTTACATCTAGGATAGCTCTTTGGCATAAAAAAACAAAAGCTCCAAACACCTGATGTTGTTGTCGTTCATAAGATTTTCAGTGCATAACCATTCAGAAGTGGTCCGCCACTCTTTCCTCCTAGACTGGAAGCTCCACTGAAACCTGTGCACCATGGATGATCCTGTTGGCATTTAAAATACCAATGGCATAGCTCCCAGCATAACAGTAACACCAAGCCACCACAGTGCAACAAACTGTTAGATGGTAGTGGCTTGTGTGTTGCTGTAAGCCATGACACCTATGTTGTTGTTCTTAAGTGCGGTCGAATCAGTTCCAAGTCATAGCAACTCTGTATAGGGTCTCTGAGGAGCAGCTGGTGGGTTTGAACTGCTGACCTTGTGGTTCAAAGTTCAGTATTGATTCTACAGCGCCACACCAGGACTCCTCATAACACTTATAAGTGCACCTATATGATGAGGTGTTTCTGCTCTCTGTTCCTGGTTCACTGAGCAGTCTATATCAACTTGCTGCAGAGGATGAATTAGCATTAGCATTCCAGAAGAAGTCATCAGCACAGAAGTAACTCAGGTGTTACTGTGAACAAAGACAGGCTTTATGGTGAATTTAAGGGGGCTCTGGTGGCACAGTGATTAAAGTGCTTGGCTGCCAACAGAAAGATTAGTGGTTTGAGCCCACCAGTCGTGCTGTGGGAGAATGATGTAGCAGCCTGCTTCCAAAAAACTTACAGCCATGTGAATAAGTATGGGAGGAAGAGTAGGATATATATGTATTTATATATCCCACAAATATATGAGTTTGAAAGAGAATATCTGTACATGGGTAACCACAGGGAGGAAGTGGGACAACTGTTGTTGCATGGAAGGGATTGAAGTCATGGAGATGAGACAAAGTGGATGGTTTGTTGAATGTAAAACTAATGATCTTGTCTGTAAACCTTCACTCAACTCGCAATGATAGTAATAATGAATTACAGCCATGGATCCCCTATGAGGCATTTCTTCCATATCCTTCCATGTGTGTTGGAATTGACTTGCCTGCAAGGGGATGGGTTATGGTGCATTGAGCCAATCTGACCTCAAGCAAACCTAAAGTTCCAACTACTTAAAAAGTATGTCAATACTTTTTGAGAATTAGTCCAACAGAACCTTTAAAGTAATATATTACTAACAAATACTCTACTCTGATAATTATTGTAGCAATAATTATTATAATGAACTCCTGCTGAATTAGTGACAATGCCTTTACTTTCTTCATTTCTTTTATAAAAATTTAAATATGTCTTGTGCTATAGAGTTGTTCCCCCACTGGTCTGTCAGTTTTTCTTACTGTGGTGGCTTGTGAGTTGCTGTGATTCTGGAAGCTATGCCTCTGGTATTTTAAATGCCAGCAGGGTCACCCATGGTGGACAGGTTT
>NW_006408531.1:14923214-14935960 GCF_000296735.1 Chrysochloris asiatica
GGAGGGTCAGAAAAAAAGAGGAAGACCCCCAGCAAGATGGATTGACAATATGGTAGCATCAATGGGCTCAAGTGTAGCAATAATAGTGAGGTTGGCCCAGGATTGGGCAGTGTTTCATTCTGTTGTGCATAGGGTCTCTATGAGTCGGTACTGGCTTGATGGCACCTAACAACAAACAACAACATCGAGTTGTTGGTATAAATAACAGATTACTCTATGATGTCAGAAATTATCTTATCAATGTTTATAGCTCCTTGTATCCATATTGTATGATCATACACACAATGAACACATTACAAAATTTGTATACTTAATTTGAATAGATTATTTTAATGAATTTACAGAAATATCATCTCCAGGACTATTTTAATCAGCCAATTTATAAAGTACAAGATGCAAAAATGCATCTGTTAATGTTTAAAATAATTTTCTAAAACCCCAGAATAGAATGCCAGGGCCTACTTCTTCCTTCTATTACCCTTTGCTTTGATTGACCTCTGATATAGTAGAACCCAGGAGTCCTGGTGTGGTACTATAGGGTAAGCACTGGACTGTTAACTAAAAGGCTGGTCATTCAAATCCACTAGTTGGTTCTGGGAAACTCTATACAGGATTGCTATGAGTCAAAACCGACTCAGTAACACTTAACAACAACAATGTAGTAGTGCCCTGGTGTACAATGGTTAAGTGTTCAACTATTAACCAAAAGGTTAGCACTTCAAACCCACCCACTGACATGGTGATCTGCTTCCATAAAGGTTACAGGCTAGAAACCATATGGTGCAGTTCTACTTTGCCACATGGCATTGTATAAGCAGGCAGTGCTTAACAACATAATTCAGTATTCAATTGTGCCCTGTATGATTTCACTCATATTTATACCTTTGCCTCCCTTATTAGACTGCAGGGTCTTGAAGGCCATATCTGTGAGTTTTCTTAAAATTTCTATAATATTATGAAACTTATAAGCACTCAATACATGTTAACAGAACTAAATTACATTACAGTTCTGTTGTATGTGCTCCAGTTCTAAGTCCAACAATACCTGGACAAACCGGGTTGCAATTCTAGTTTTAAATATGCAATTTAAAAATAGATAAGAAAAAGGTTAATGAGCTTGATGGTAGGTGTCTTGAGCAAACTTACAGATCTTTCTCTCTTATTTACTAGTTCAAGTTTTAGGATCCCTGCAAAGTGCAAGGTTAGTGGAATTATCCAGGGTGACAATTTTTTTCTAAAGACTACATAAATAATTTAAGACTAAAAATACTATCCTGGTGTGGCACTGTTGGTACTGGACTACAAAATCGGTTTGAACCACAAGGTTGGAGGTGCAAGGTCACCAATTGCTCCTTGGAAACCCTGTGTAGGGTCGCTATGGGTTGGAAACAACTCTATGGCACTAACCAAGAAGAAGAAGATGCAGTTATCTTGTGGATATAATTATTTAGTTTTTGTTGAATGCCACTGAGCTGCTTCTGACTCAGAATGACCCCACATAGAGTTTCTGAGGAGTGGTTTGTAGATTTTACTGACCTAGTGGTCAGTAGTCCAGTTCATATCCTACAGTGTCACACCAGGTCTTTAGTAGACTCCTTTAAATAATGGAAAACACACACACACACACACACACAAAACAAACCCCAAAAAACTTCTCAGTTAAAGAGGCTGAGTATGCTAAGTAATATTGATAGACTTCCAAATCTTACAACGTGGACTTTTCCAGTTTTTTTTAACAAGGTCCGAAAGATGCTGGGCTATGTAGGAGGCTTATGCTCATTTCCATGCACCAAAGACTGATTCATTCTCATGTCCTTTGCAAAAATGTTATAATTCAGATATAGCTGTCATGACTTCAATACTCAAATCTCCCATTCCAAAGTTTAGCATCTCTGGGAATTAAAGTTTTCATTTTATTAGTAGAAAGAATCAGATGCCAAAAAGGCTTTTAAAACAAATTACTACAAGGGGGCTTTAAAAAGTTTGTGGAGAAATTCCATTGTCGTTTAATTTTATTTTTCCCTGAGCTTTTTGAAACTGTCTTGTATGTCTACCCTAGCTTTTTAGAGACAACCAGTGGTTATTAAAGGGACATAGTTGTTGATTGCTTCCTATACTCCCAGAGAAGTCCCTGAGAGATGCAAACAGCTGCTCACCAAGGAAAGACCTGATTATCTACTTCCCAAAATCTGCCATTGAAAATCCTGTGGAGCACAGTTCTACTCGGAACGCACTTGAAGTCACTTTGAGTCAGAATGGACTCAGAGGCAATTGAGTTTTATATTCCTTTGTTGTTGCTAAATGCCATCAAGTTGGTTCAGACTCATAGCTACCCTGTATAAGGTTTCTGAGGAGTGCTTGTGGGATAAGCACTGGACTGTTAACCATGCCACAACATAAAAATGGGGAGTGAGAATCATGATGACAACCAAGGATATTATCTGGCCTGTAACAAGGTAAGTGTGGATTTTGCTCTCATGTGGTGGACAAAGTCATCAAAGATGACTTGAAATCTTGAGCAATTTAATGGAAGTCAAGTACGAATTTCATCTCTTCACATCCAGAGCATTTGCTAGGCTCTGTCTTTAATAAGAAAGTCAGAAAAATCAGTTTGAATATTTAAAAAACACACAAAAATACAACACGACATATCATCAACAACAACAATAACAAAAAAAACACCCCCTCCTGCAAAAAAAAAAAAAAAAAAAAAAAAGACCTAGACATACAAATGAATAAACTACAACACATCGTCATCTTAAAATTTTAATTTGAAGTTGAGTTTAAGGGAGCGAAGAAGTTATTTGAAAGACTCCAAACTCAGGGCTTGAAAAGAGATGTATTAAAATCCCATGTCATTAGCTCTTTTATGGATGAAAACTCCTCACGACTTCTTGATGGCTGTCACTTGAGGCAGAGTTCTGTTTCAACACTGCCACCGTGGGAGGAGGGGGAGGAACAGGAAAATCTTCTCTAAGGCAAGGTAAAATTGTTCTTCTAGTTCTATTTTTTAACATTATGTTTTTCCATGCCATTTTTCTTTTATGTTCTTGACAGTGAAGAGGAAACTAACATGGCTGACTTGAGTCAGAACAGAACGACTCCTTCCCCAGTTCACTGTACCCACTCCTGCCACATCTACTTCAGTACACGTGCGAGGAAAGGGTGGAAGAGGGTCATGCTTTTGTAGTCTTGAACCACACAACATGCTGATTTTGGACAAAATGTGCTGTTGGTAGTCTATTGTTTTGTTTACCATAAAATCTGGCCCTACCTTATGGATTATGTATCTCTCACTTTCAGGGTTCAGAGATGACTGGAAAATATCACTCTCTTGTTGTAAGGGAGAAGAGACTTTAAAACTAAACTCTTAAGGCTTCTCTGAGCAATAGAAAGTTTTTTTTCTTTTTTAAATCACATTTTGAATGAAATTTAAATGAATTAGTAAGAAGCAGATCAAATTTCCTTAGTCCCAAAGAAGAACTATGTGGCACAATGTGGTTTTATTGAATCCTCTGCATCTCGGAGTTTGAAATGTTTAGCAAATGCTCAGTTCTGAGGGCAATGGTTTGTGGAAAGCACATTAAGGTGGCCAAACATTCAGTTGATTCTAGGTCTCCAGAGGTTAAAAAATGTGGCGTTAACTCCCTAGTGCTCAGCATTTAGTTTTATCTGGAGATATATAGACTGTTTTATGGCACTTAAAAATTTCTGATGTATGTTCTAATATCCACGTGTTCCTCGTCTTTCTCTCTGTCA
Source organism: Chrysochloris asiatica (assembly GCF_000296735.1). Classification (NCBI taxonomy): domain Eukaryota; kingdom Metazoa; phylum Chordata; class Mammalia; order Afrosoricida; family Chrysochloridae; genus Chrysochloris; species Chrysochloris asiatica. The sequence goes on from NW_006408531.1 coordinate 14,926,974, forward strand.
GCTGGTTACTCTGTCCCCAGATAGTGGACTAACCTCGGAGACGTCTCGTCTTCCCTTCCACTCTCTCTCACCTACCGCTGGCAGACATATTTCTCATGCACAATTTGTACCACACCAGCTCTTTGCTCCAAATTCTTCAATGGTTCCCCAATGTCTACTTAATTAAACTTATATTATTTACTCTGGCATTCACGGCCCTCCATAATATGATGCCAATTTATTTTTCCATTTTAATCTCTCACAAATCTTCTGTAAATAAATAGGCCTCTGTTCTTGCTGTCCTTCTCTACCCACATGGTTTTCTGCTTCTATATACTGATTTCTACTCTGGTAGTGTAGTGGTTATGAATCGGGCTGCTAATCTCATGGACAGCAGTTCGAAACTACCAGCTGTTCCGTGGGAGAAAGATGAGGCTTTCTGCTCCCGTAAAGATTTACAGCCTTGGAAACTCTATGCAGGGTCGCTATGAGTCGGAACCGACTCCACAGCACATAACAACAACAACTTTCCTTCTCCATTGGCTGTGTATATGTACTTGTTGAAATTCCATCCATCCACCTTCAATAGTCCACCTCAACTATTTCCTCCTGATTTCCCAGTCAGATGCATTCAGATTCTTCTGTGAAAAAATCCTGATGCTTTCCAGTTGGTAACATGGCGCTGGGTGTTTTTAGCCTTGCACACTATCGTGAGCCAGTTAGACTAGGGCCATGGCTTGTTTAGTATGGTGCCTGACTTAAAAGGCATCTGTTGACTGACGGAAGATCATGATGAGGTGTAAACTTTTCATGTTTCCTATCCATTGTAGCTCCTAGCACATTACTTTGCTGATGGAAGATTGTTGTTGTTAAGTGCTGTTGAGTCAGTTCCAACTCATAGTAACCCTGTATAGGGTTTCCAAGGAGCAGTTGGTAGGTTTGAACCACTAACCTTGTGGTTAGTAGTTCAGTGCTGATCCTATAGTGTCAGTTGTACAGCGCCACACCAGGATTCTCTACCACATAACTAGTGAGTTGAATGAATTGTCCAGAGCAGGGAGACTCATGCATCTAACACAATAAGTAATGGGGATGACTTTTTTGTAGAAGAACTTGAGCATTGATTTATTTTCTGAATTTGTTGGTTTTTCTGAAATGATTAAAGTGGCATCATTAGAGCTTTTGGTAGGTCAGAACTAACTTTAGCCCTTAGTAGAGCATGAGACTTGTACCTCCAAAGATTTCCAGAAAAGGATCCTTTATATCTCATTCTTTGGAAAGGAAGTGTATTGAAAATGAGTTCCTTTTTCTTTATAAGTTACAAAGCTGCTTGAATTCTATTTTACTTGAGTGATCCTCTGATATACTGGGTTGAATCAAATGGGCATTGTATGTGGCTACAGCTGAACTGTTTAAATGTAAATATGCACCTTTAGCTCAGCACAGTGGCTCCATAAGATAAGCACTGGACTGTAAACCACAAGGTTTGCCATTCAAGCATGCCATTTCCTTTGCGGGAGAAAGATGAGGCTTTCTGTTCCTGTGAAGATTTAAAGTCTTGGGAACCCTACTTAGGGTCACTATGAGTCAGAACTGACTGGACGACACTTCTCAACAGCAACAACAATCCTTCAGCAGAAAACTTGAGCTGTTTTCTGGATGCCATGACTCTATATGTCTTGTAGTGCCACCTTCGGGGTAATTACATCTATAATTCTTAGTGAAGGACATTCTCAAGGAACGAAATGTGATTACCAGTCATACTATGAAATGACCATGGAAAGCTATATGTTTTCACAGTGAGCTAAATCAGAAAAAGGAATTGTCTTAGGGGATTGCTATAGTGGAGTCCTGGTATGGCACTGTGGGTTAATGCGCCAGCCTGCAAAGCTGTTTGAACTGCAAGGTCGGCGGTTCAAGCTCACCAGCTGCTCTTTGGAAACCCTATACAGGGTCGCTATGGGTCAGAACTGACTTGACGGCACTTAACAACAACAACAACTTCCATGGCTACCTCAAAGACATCTAGAACAACCACAGCTTACTGTTGTTAAGTGCCACTGAGTAGGTTCTAACCCATAGACAACCTATATAAACTTTCCAAAAAGCAGCTATCAGGTTCGAACTGCCGACCTTGCCCATTTATTCAGTCCTCAACAAGAACAGAGTTTGGGCATGGGGGTTGGGGAGTGGGGCATTTGGAACTAAGAAAAATCTTGAGTGCCTACTGTTGTTGTTGTTAAGTGCTGTTAAGTTGGTTCCAACTCACAGTAACCCTTTATAGAGTTTCTGAGGAGTGGCTGTTGAGTTTGAACTGCTGACCTTGTGGTTCAAACCGACCTTGTGGTCCAGTGCTTATCCATAGCACACCAGGTACTTTATATTTGTCATCTCATTTAATCCTCACAAGATGAGTACTGAGAAGCGGGGATTAACATCTACATATTACAGATGAAGAAATGGGTTTGGAAAGGCTTACCAACTTATCCAAAGCCACATAGCTGGTAAGTAGCAGATCAGGGAGGGAAAATGATGTTCTGTTCATAATATCTTGCTCTTTGCAGGAAAGGGTAAAGAGTAGGCTCCGTGTATCAGTCCAGCCCCAAGTCCTAATTTTTTCCAGGATACTGTGATAATGTATATTCAAAGGATCTCAGATTTCCTTCCCTTTAAAAAATGTAGTTAAAAATAACAACAACAACAACAAAAGGGAGATTTTAATATCCTGTGTTTTAAAATCAATGAAGATTTAAAGGTTGAAGATGGAAGTTCTGTCATTGAACTGAAATGTCAGAGGGAGAAAGACTGTACTGCTGATACTGGAAAAAAACAACCCCAAAACACACACACAACAAAAAACCCCAGGAAAAGTAACTAAAAAACAACCAGAGAAGTAATTTTGCAGCAGAATTTGGAAGTGAGTCTATGTATTTAACTTTCCAGCTTCTCTCACTAAATGTACAAATGGAATATTAGGAAGTGAATAATAAATCACTTGTGGGCTTCAAAATTGAAAACACATGTATTGCTGACAGTGACTTGATTTGATTATTATGTTATTACACAAAGAAATCCACAGACATTGGTTTGTACGTTAGACTTTGGAAAAGATAAACATTTTTGTTGTGTACATAGAGCCATGCGACAGCTCCGGGGGAACAGAAAGAGTGGGAGGTGCTCGGGCCAACAGGCTGCTCTAAAGAAACCTGTGACAGGCTGCTGGCCTGCCTCAGGTTAACCATCTCTGAGTCAAGTCTGAGAGGCACCTAGGATTTTACCTGACAGTCAGTCTGCTCACTGAAATGCGGTCTGAGAGCACGATTTCACGCGTTCAACACGGCCTCACGCATATTCTTTTCTTTACTATAAAACACATCTTTTATAAATGTTTCTAATTATTTTATAATGTTAAATAATATTCTAAACAGAGGTGGCTTTTAAATATGTAGTTGTCAGTGAATGAAACTGAAGCATTTTGGGAGGAAATTAGTTATGTTTTCTAAGTTTTACTCAGTCCTTAGATCTAAGCAGTGTGGTAAGCTTTGGGAAGGTTTTCACTGAGGACCTACCCTGCCAGGTACAGAATATTTATCAGCTACTTAGAGGAAGGAGTCCTGGTGTGGTGCTGTAGGGTAAACACTAGATCACAAGGTCAGTTTGAACCACAAGGTTGGTGGTTCAAACTCACCAGCTGCTCTTTGGAAACCCTATACAGCATCGCTATGAGTTGCAATAGACTCGACAGCAATTGACAAGAACAACTGAGAGGAAGGTTGGTGGGATGGATTCTCTATCCACTTTACCACTTTAAAAAGCGAAGCCCAATAACATTACCCTGTATTTTCTTTTAAGAATTTTATGGTTTTAGTTTGCACATGTAAGTCTTTAATTCATTTTTGAATTTGTTTTTGCGTATGGTGTGAAGTATTTTTCTGCATGTAGAAATCCAATTTTCTCAACATCATTTATTAGAGTCTCTTCTTTCCCCATTGTTTTTGTTGTTATGTGCTGTGGAGTCGGTTCTGACTCAGAGCGACCCTGTACAGGGTTTCCGAGGCTGTACATCTTTACAGGAGCAGAAAGCCTCATCTTTTTCCTGTGGAACAGCTGGTAGTTTCAAACTGCTGACGAGGTTTGCAGCCCAATTTGTAACCACTGCGCTACCAGAACTCCTTTAAATGTACGTAAAAACCCATGTTAAAATTCAGTGGGCCACTGATGTGTGGGTTTATTTCTGGGCTCCCAATTCTATTAAATTAGTCTCTATGTCTATTGTTAGACCAGTGCCAGGATGTTTTAATTATTGTAGCTGTATAATATGTTTTAAACCCAGAAAGTGTGAGTCCCCTTTGTTCCTCTCTTTCAACATTGCTTTAGCTATTCCGTAAAGCTAAAGATTGTTTTTCCCATTTCTCTTCATTACTTTTGACTCTAATTTAGCTGGTGTTGTTGTTGAGTGCCATCCAGTCAGTTCTGACTCATAGTGACCCTGTTTCTGAGGAGTGGCTGGTGGGTCTAGGGCTTATTCTACAACACCACGCCAGGACTCCCCTTAGCTGCTATAGGTTTAAAATGCTTTAGTATAAAAATGCTTAGAAATTATAAGATGAAAAAAATGAGCAACAGAGAGGTGATTTACACTCCTTTTCAGGAATGTGATAATCGAGTTTTCCCCTCGTCCCTGATGAAGCCATAATCAGTGTTCTCCCAGGGGTAGTGGCCTGATGGCATGCCCCATGAACATTGTGGCATGTGTAAGGACAGCCTCAACCGACTGGAAATACCACCTGGAAAGACACTTAGGCAATCAGTGAATGCCTTCACTCAAATGAGTTTTCATTTGGACAGGCAATGCCAGATGGAAAAGAGCAAAAGGAACAATTTAAAACTTGGGGTTCTATCACAGAAGAGCAGTCATGGAGAGAATGAGCTTTGGGAAGAGCTGGAGGCTGACGTGGAGTGTCAGAAATGGTTGGATGGAAAGTTTTCTTCGTCCTCAGTGGAGCTCACATAGAGACCCCACTCTCAACATTCATTCAGCCAAGCAGTTATGAGTACAGACCCGAACTGTGATATTTACTTGTCCTTCTCATCCTGTACATTGATGGCTCCTTGACCATGCCTTATTTACTCTTGAATACTCGACAGCACTTAACAACAACAACAACAACAACCCAATACTTAGCACATGGGAAACAACTAAAGATAAGAGCAGAGTGAAAACAAAGGGATAAGAAAAACCTTGTCTACAGCAATTGACAACAAAATAACTTGAGTGAATAATTCCTATCATTAGTCTCGGTGTAGAAGCAGAGACACAGACTGCCAAAAGTTTACTCAGCATACCTTATAACAAGTGGAGGAACAGATGTAAAACCATTCCCACAACTCAGATGAACTACTATTGTTTCTTTGTCGTGATAGAATTAATTGAAAAAGTCAGGTTCTATCTTGAGCAAGGATTTTTTTTCAAATACAGTCTTGTCAGTTATTTCCAACGCTCAGTTTTCTGGTAAGAATTAGAGGGATGGGTGCCAAATCATCATGCTGTGAACTAGTATGGAGTTTATTTGATTCATGCATACATGCAAAGCTAGTGTCTTTCTCAACATGCTGGTCCATAGCTCTTGGAAAATAGTGAGAACTGCCCAGCTTCATCAGTGTCCTTTCAATAATGACAAGTGGCTGTCTGCCCTCTTGATGACCTGAATTGGATGACAGATTTTGTACTGTTTAAGAATGAAGAGTGAGGAGGATGCTATTTGGAGACTATCCAGAACCACTCTTCAAAGTGTCAGAAGAATCACAACAGAGCACAAAGTTCAGAAGTTCAGTTAAGTTTAAGGTCCTTTGCCCTGGAAAGTTTCGTGATTTTTTTTTTGTCTTTCTTGTACACCCCGATGAATGCTGCAGCTGCAAGTTTCACAGCATGACTCGGTCAAAGCCCACTCAAAATTATGCCAAGAATCTGCTCTGAAAGCTTTGCTGTCAAAATTTGCAGCCCTTGGAGGCTGAGATAATTTTAAAAGTATCTGATTTTCAGTAACCACATTTCTAGTTATATTGAATTTCAGATTCTTTCAGGAGTCCCAACTCTGAAATATTTTTCTTAAAAGCCAACTTTTTGAAGTATACTGTAAGAATACTGCTCTGTACTAACTTAAAGCCTAAGGAGAAACTTTACAGTTAATTAGACATAAACAATAAAACAGTTCTGTAACAACAATAAAATTGAATGTTATTTTAATAGCTCTAGAAGCTGATGAGCTAATCTTGTAGATTTAAGAGATTTATCAGCAATAAATAAAAACCCCAAGTGGATTAGTAACTACACATTCATGAGTAATGAATAGCTTAAAAATATTAACAAATCCGAGTGCTATTGAGATTTAGGAGATCAATGTGGGAGGCAATACGCATTAGGAGGCATTTGGGAAATGCTGAGGGGCATTTTTGGTTGTCTCAGTTAAGTAAGGAGTTCTGGTGTGGTGTTGTTGGATAAGCACTGGGTTGCTAACTACAAGGTTGGCGGTTCAAACCTGGCAGGGTTGCTTTGAGTCGGAACCGACTTGACAGCATTTACCACCACCGCCACTTAACAGTGATGGAAAGGGCTGAATGGAGCCAGAGATGCTGACTCGTTGCTGTGAAGTCACCTCTGACTCACAGGAACACCATGTGTTACAGAACTCGGCTCCACACAGTTCTTAAGGGTTGATTTTTTGGAAGTAGATAGCTTGGCCTTCCTATCAAAGTGACTTGAACCTCCAGCCTCTCAGTTAGCAGCTGAATGTGTTAGTGACTTTCCAGGATCCTAGATGACAAATCATAAATGGCTTTTCTTGCATTTCTGCTTTGTAATGTTGTTGTTAAGCACCGTTGAGTCCGTTCCGACTCATAGTGACCCTGTATAGGGTTTCTGAGGAGCAGCTAGTGGGTTTGAATTGCTTACCTTGTGGTTCACAGTCCAGTGCTGATCCTACAGCGCCACACCAGGAGTTAGCTGCTGTCAAGTTGTAAAATGGAATGAAAGGTTGTTTGGTTCTGCATCAACCCTCCCCTCCCCCGTTATCTGTTGGAATACTGTTAGCCATAGAGTTTTCTTTTCTTTCTTTCTTTTTAATAGAGGTTGTTGTTGTTGTTAAGTGCTGTTGAGTTGGTTCCAATCCATAGCAACCCTGTATAGGATTTGTAAGGAGCAGCTGGTGAGCTTGAATCACTGACTCTGCGGTTTAAACCGACTTTGCAGTCCAGTGCATTAACCTGCAGCGTTATACCAGGACTCCTTTAATATAGGTATATAGTGCTTAATAGATAACAAACTTGGCATCCCCAATCTGTTGACATCTGACAAATGTACTGGATAAATGATCTATTTGAAGTAAGTAGCATGAGGTTCACATCACATATAAATAAATTGTAGCTTCACTAAAGAGCTGGGAAACATTTAGTAAAGGAAAGGAGATGGGAAGATTAAACCTATGCAGGCACTGGTTTTAGTCCCATGGGAGTGGGGTGGGAGGAAAGCAAGCTTGCTTCTGCATTGCCATGGCATCTTTATCTTCACTGAAGATCTTTCTGGACATCTCTCAGAACCAGTTCCACATTTTAGAGGTTGTGTCTTCCAATCTTGTTCATACTTTCCTACCACTGAGGAAAGGTGGTGCTGGCATTAGGAAGGACAGACTCCAGGGACTGAAGCCCTCTTAGAGATCACTCTTCCTCTCTTTAATATCCATTCTTCCTTTTGTGTCAGCTTTATTTTCTGTGACTTCAGGAAACTTAAAAGAGAATTCCTGGACTTTATCCATCCTAGATGAAAAAGGACCATTTCCCCAGGTTTCATTGTATTAAGTGCCCAGAGAGTATTCTGATTTGCCTCGCTCAGCTCCCTTGTTCAAATCTTGTATTTGAGATTGGATGTATAGGACAGAAGGAACACTGGTGGTGCAGTGGTTAAGCTCTTGGCTACTAATTGATGATTGGAGGTTCGAAGCGATCAGCTTTTCAGGAGGAGAAAGCTTTGGCAGTTGACTTCCATAAAAATGGCAATCTTGGAAATTCTATGGAGCCATTCAAGTCTGCCCCGTGGGATCTCTACAAATCAGAATCACTAGATGGCAATGTTTGTTTTTACATATAGGGTATACTTGTATACCAGTTAACTGCAGCCTGAAAGTTGTTTGTTGAGGTTGAGCTGGCTCCATCGCCTGGTGGCTTTTTGTAGAATGGAACAAAATGTTGACCGTTTTCTTCACGCTCGTTGGTCCGTCTGAGTCCATTGTTGCAGTCATTGTGTCATTCCATCCCACAGAGCGTTTCCCTCATTTTCATTGGCTCTATACTTTACCTGAATAATGAATAATTGTGGTGTTGGAAGTAGACAGGAGGAAGTGAAGTATGGTAGAACTGATGCTATCATCGCATACCAAATGCAAGAAGCTTCTTGGGATAACAGATGATAGGCTTCTTCCAATTTGACCCCTTTCAAGAGGCTTCAGGAGGAAGGCTTAACCATGGCCTGCACTGAACGAGGTCCTTCATAGGTTGGAGGTTGGTGGCAATGGACAGAACTTCAGTTTCATTTTTGAGTTTTCTCAATGAGTGAGGAAGAATTTAGGATTTATTGTGAATTTTCCAACCTTGCTCCACATGACAAGGACCAGTGTGATGGAGAAAAAAATCTAGTATGTTCTCCAGGGTTGAAGAGTAGTTGAATGACAAATGTACTTAATGTGCTCTGGGTGTCACTTCTGAGACCTTGGAATCAGATTGGAAACTGCCACTCTCATTTTCACAAGGTATTTGATTTTTTAAGCACAGCATCTTAGCAGTTGCCACAAGAATGCAGAGCAGAACTATGCCCATAGGGATTTCAGTAGCTGAGTTTTCAGTAGATCACCAAGGCTTCCTAGGTGGCTCTGGGAGGACTTGAACTTCCAACCTATCAGTTAGCAGCTGAGCACTAACAGGGGTTCCTAGTAACTGGACCATAGAGTTTTTTTTTT
>NW_006408531.1:14938829-14941701 GCF_000296735.1 Chrysochloris asiatica
GCAGACAGCAAGGGACCCATGAATAGATACCAAAAGAAAAGAATGTCCACACCTTTATCTCAGCAGTTCTGCCAGGTGTCTGTGGCTGCTCCGATCCTTCCCCCATGTGGTCTCACCCAAGATGGTGGTTCCTGGAGCACCTGAGCATCCTGGACTAGAAAGCAATAGATTTCTTGCTTCTGCCACAAATTCCCCCAGCTATGAGCCTTCCAACCTTCTAAATATTTCTTTATATGTGGTTCAAAGTTCTGGGACCATCCCTTGAGCCTGCTTGGTCGGGTATTCTGTGTTGTTGTTGACGGAGCTCCTTTACTGCACTTCCACCCGATCTGCCATCTTGTTTGTTTTCTCCTGGACCATACAGTTTTTATTGGCTGATGTTTGAAAGTAAATTGCTAGGGCTTTCTTCCCAATCTGTCTTAGTTTGGAAGCTCTGCTGAAATTGGTTCATCATAGCAATATGCAAGCCTCCACAGACATCTAAAGTACATGGCTGCATCTAAAGTACATGTTCCAAGAATCAAACCTGGGCTAGGGCATTATATTGGTCCAAGAAGGAATTAGATGCAGATGTCATATAAAATCCATATCAATGAGATGATCTAAATCCAGAATCAGTGGATGTACACCCATGATACTGTCATTTGTCATTTAATTTTATATAAATTAAATTAATTTTATATACTTTATATAATAGTGAAGACATATTAATATTGTCTTGTGTGAGTAGTTCTCCTAAAAGAATATTGTTTTGTTTATGTTTTACAATTTCAAATTCTACTCCACTTTTAAGAATTTTCTAACTCTCCAGCCAAAGTTTTCACTTTTTATATGTAATTTAAATTGTCCTTAAATCACCCTGAGTCATCTTTTCTATTATTTATGCCATTAATAGAATTGGCAAATGGTTACCAGAGTCACTTAATTAGTATCTAAAGAGAAGTAAGTGTTCATTTTCTTAATCTTTTCTATTGAAGACACTTAAATAATACCAAAGGGTGATTTAAGGTGATGATAGCTATTAAATCGAGCTCAAAATAATGTAAGAGAATCATTCCTGTCAGAAGACTATGGTGACATGTCTTATTATTAATTTCCATATGGTGGGTGTTTCTTACTTATCTAACTATTAAAGTTAGATGAAAGTCATACATTTGTATCACTCAATTAGTCACTTCCAAGCAGCTGAAATAGAAACACACTGCTTTAGATTGTTTTCAAGCTAAATCTATATCTCAGGTGGCTCCACTGGCCTTTATAGGCTCAAAACATGGAAAACTGAACAATAACAAAGCAAAATTCTTCACAAAGACTGTTCTGAGGTTCCAGTTAATAATTGTGATTTAAATTAATTGACTCTGAAGCAATCTAAGATTCTGAGCCATCATGAGTTACTACAAAAGCAAAACAAAACTAAGTTATGCTCTAAAAAGCATTTGTTTCAAAAATTTTTGGTTAGGTTATAATTCTCTGAATTTTTGGCAATTCTCAATTAAGATAACATTGGACTGAGTCTTGTCTTTCAACCCTTATCTTTTAAGAAATTATTTTTTGGGGTGTTACAATCCATTTATGAAATTTTTTTTTTTTCCATGACTATTAAGATACTTTGGTACTGGTAGCAAGGTTAATATTGACCTTTTGGAGCTCTATAATTGATTCTTAAAGAATACTTATTGCAGATATCTGGGGCAAGATGGCGGAGCAGGCAGACACACTGAGTAGACCTTCTGCAGCAAAGATGTGGGAGACTAAGGAAACAGGAAAAGATTGTGATCCAGGAACCCTGAGGTTCAGAGGCTAGGACAGGAAAGTGGATTGAGTGTTGACTAGAAGAGGAAGCCAGCTGGACAGGAGTAACGACAGAGAAGAAAATTTGGTGGGCTGTCAGCTGGCATGAAGTGGTATGGTTCTCTTGAGTTTTTTCCAGCAGTTGTTGTTATAACAAGTTTCTCCCTTGTTCCATACCCTTCTGGTTGCCAACCCAGCAGTCAGTGGCACCCCTCCAGTGCAGCCTAGGCTCTGCCTGGGTGTTGGGCACCACAAGTGCCACCCTACTTTTGCAGGCACATGAACCCACCCTGAACTGTGCTACACAAACAGCCAACAAGGAACTGCATTCATACTTCCAGTCTCTGTCACATCCACAAGGAGAGAGGTGGTGTGTTCCTGAGAACACATCAACATTCAATCATCAACTAAATAAAAGTACAAAACCACCACAATGACTCAGAGAAAACAGATTATTTCAGCTTACATGAAGAAACAAGATAGAGTGCCTCAATATGTAGTCAGAAAATATAATACCAGATATGGTATCAGAACTATTTGATAAGGGATTTTAATGAATGATATTTAGGTATCATTCTTCAACAGGTTGAGAGAAACATTGAGGAAAGCAAGAAGAACACAGAAAAAACTTTAGAAGAATTCAGGAAACCACTACAAGAACAAACTGACAAAAGAAATGAAAATTTAAAATCACACTAAAACAGTAATTAGAAAACCAGAAAATTAATACAAAGAATTAGAAATAGATAGCATACAGGAAGGGCAAAGAAATAGCACTGAATCAATGGAGGACCAAATTATGAACTTGAGATAAATCTCTCAATATTCATTTGATAGAGGAACAATCAGAAAAAATAATTAAAAATTTGAAAAAAGTCTACAATTTATATGGGATTTTATCAAGAAGAATAATTTACATGTGATTGGAATTCCAGAACAGGAAGAGAAGAAAGAGGAGGAGAGGAAGGAAGGAAGGAAGGAAGGAAAGAAAGAAGGAAAGAAGGAAGGAAGGAAGGAAAGAAGGAAGGAAGGAAGGAAAGAAGGAAGGAAGGAAGGAAAGAAGGAAGGAAGGAAGGAAGGA
>NW_006408531.1:14941911-14955711 GCF_000296735.1 Chrysochloris asiatica
GAAGGAAGGAAGGAAGAAAGAGAGAAAGTTGTCCAAGAATTGTTGGAGGAAAACTTCCGTAATATCCTGAAAGATGAGAAAATAGTCATTCAAGAATTTAAAAGAACTCCAAATAGGATAAACCCTAAAAGAAAACCACCAAGACATAACATAATCAAACTTTTCAAATCTAAAGCTAAGGAAAGAATCCTGAGACCAGTTTGGGAAAAATGAAAAGTTACCTATAAAGGAGAACTAACAAAAGTAAGCTCTGTTTTCTCAGTAGAAACTATGCAAGCAAGAAGACAATGGGATGCCATACATTAAACTCTGAAAGAAAAAATGTCAACCAAGAATTGAATACCAGCAAAATTGTCCCTCAAATATGATGATGAAATTAGGACATTTCCAAATGAACAGAAATGAAAAGAATTTGCAAAAATCAGCTTGATCTTACAAAAAATACTTCGGGCAGAGAACTAACAACAGGAGACAGAACCTAAGACTAACAGCATACATGACAATATCACCCAGAGCTCAGTCTAGATCTAGAAGTCTTCAAAGTTAAACAAACCAACAGGAATGAAACAAGGAACTACAGATACCAGTTTGCAACAAAAAACAATTAAAAAGGGAGTAATGTAGCTACAGGCTTCCAAATGAAGAGGAAATCAAGTAGATTTCAAGAAAAATAAATAAATAAATAAATAAAAATAAACCTAACTGTAACCCTAAAATTAGACCAAACCTTACTTCTAGGCCTCGGCCCATCCCTACCCAAACCACTAACTCTAGTCCTAACCATTACCCTAGCACTAAATGAAGTCCCAGGCCTAACCTAGACCTTACCCATTATCCTAACCGTAACTCCTTACTCCTACCCCACTCCCAAAATAAACACAAAGGCATAACAAAATTCAAGAAATAATAAAAAAAGAATAATTATTGCTAGAATCAAGAGATAATTATGATAGAGAAAATCTCTATGAGAATGTAAGAAAAAAAACCCTTTTAAATCAGGAGATTTGTTTATTTTCCTTCAGTGCTAGAGTTAAGCAAATGGAACAGTAGCTGGTACACAGTAAACCAAACCCACGGGCCTTGAGTCAATTCTGACTCATAGTGACCTCCTAGGACAGACTAGACCTGTCCCACAGAGTTCCCAAGACCATCAATCTTGATGTGAGCAGATTGCCACATCTTCCTCCAAATGAGCAGTTGGTAGGTTTGAACCACTGACCTCTTGGTTAGCAGCTGAGCTCTTAATCATTGAACAACTAGGGCTCACCTGGTTTCCTAGAAGTGGCTGGTGGGTTTGAACCATTGACCTGGCGATTAGCAGTCCAGTGCCTCACCAGGACTCCTAATGTGGTAGGGCTCAAAATGAAGGAATGATAGGAAAAAAAAAAAAAAAAGGAAAAGTTTCTCTGGGAGAGTTAGACAATCATTGGAGGGAAAGGGAAGGGGAATACTGGTACTCTGCTTCATTCATTTCTTGACGCTACTTGGGAGCAAAGACTAGAAATCTTCACACTGTCATAGGATCCATAGTCACTGAGGTAAGGAGAGCAAGGAGGGATTGTTCCCCAAGGTCCTTTCCGGAAATGCTACAACTGTCTTCCTGTCCTGAATTACCACTTGTGGGATGGAGGAGGTGGTGGTGGTAGAGGCAGAGACACAGGAGGCAGAAGTAGAACTTGTTTTCACTGCTGGACATGCCTCATAGGGTGTCTGACCCACAGAACAGAAACAAAAGTAAGAATGGGAGTGCTAGACGTGAGGTTATCACTTCCCTTGTTTTTCAGGTTTTTTACAGCTAGGGAGATAAGGGTGTGGGAGGGCAGGCTTATCCATCATTGTTCACACTGTGAGAGAAATCTAGAAGCAAAGGCATATGTATATATATATTATCTGTAGCTGACAAAGGTGGGGCAGAGCATGACTCCCGTTGCTGGGACTTCCTGTTTTGTGGTGCTGCTTTGGATGACTGTGAGAGCTGGTGGTCAGGCGAAATATAGAACTACTTCTCTGGACATATAGATACAGAGTGCCACAAGTGCATGATGGTCAACTCTCGATGGTTCCTCAGACTGCCCTGTCTCCAATACTTTCCACTTTGCTCTCTTTGTCACAAAGAAACTAGAAATCATTAAATGGGAATTTCCTTACCTTTCTGCTACAAAACCTTCAAAACTCTTATTCTGCATTCATCCTTTCCTTCTTCCTACCTCTTAGATGCATTAGAAAAGCTGCGTCCTTCTCTGAGACCAGCACCATCCCCTCTCATTTTCATGGCTCTAGACTTGCTGTCATTTCCTCCCATTATATTCCATGGTTCTTTCTCAACTAGATCCTTCTCATTACAATTTTGTTGTTGTTGTTAAGTGTCATCAAGTCCATTCCAACTCATAGTGACCCTGTATAGGGTTTCCAAGGAGTGGCTGGTGAGCTTGAACTGCTGACCTTGCAGTTCAAACCAACTTTACAGTCCTGTGCATTAACCTACAATGCCACACCAGGACTCGAAGCAACCATGTGTCCCTAGGTGGGTGCATCATAATTAAAGGATTCTTAAATACCTTGCAAGGTTGGTGGTTCAAACCCATCAGTCGCTCCTACGAAATCCTACACAGGGTTGCTATGGGTCAGAAATAACTCAATAACATTTAACAACAACAAAATACCTTGCAAAAAAAATCAAAAGCAGAAAACCTTTCCTAATCCTACTTGCCGGTCACTCTCTCTCTCTCGAACTTTCTTTATAATCATACTTTGGAAAGAGAAATATCTGGCTTTGCCGGAAAAGCTCAATAAATATTTGCTTAAAAAAAGTAAACAAGTGGAAGGACAGAAAACTGGAAAGGGTTAGTAAAACACTTTGCTTCATTATAAGCCACTTTCTGTATCATAGTCTCTTCTAAGCACTTTGACATATGTTGTTGTTAAGTGTTGTTGAATTGGTTCTGACTCTAAGCGACCCTGCATAGGATTTCCAAGGAGCAGCTGGTGGGTTTGAATTGCTGACCTTGTGGTTCCAGTCTAGTGTTGATCCTACGGTCCCATACCAGAAGCCCTATACAGAAGTAGGAATACTAATCACAGTAAAAATAACTATCTACTGTCATTGAATTGATTCTGATTCTTAGTGACCCAGGGCAGAGAACGGCTCCCTAAGGTTTCCTAGACTGCCAATCTCTACAGGAGCAGACAACCTCACTTTACTCCCGAGGAGTGGCTGGTGGGTTTGAACCCCTGAGCTTGCGTTTAGTAGCCCAGTGTTTAACCCACAGCCCTACCAGGGCTCCTTAGGAGTCATAATAATTCCTGATGATTGAGAACTCATATTGTTGGATGCTCTTTGGAGCACTTTACTCCATTTCCTTTCACAGTTACTCTATTCACTCTCTTCATCCCTCCCTTACAGCCCAAGAAGCTGAAGCCGAGAGAGGTTATTGACCTCCAAAGTTGTGTAGTCTCTGCAGACAGTTCCCACAGCCAGGATGCAGACTCCAGCCAGCTCCAATCACCGTCAAAGGGGAGTCTTTATCTTATCTTTTCTCTCATGCAAGTGGTAACATTTTGTTTATATTTGTTAAGTTAAAGTTAAATATGGAGGCCATGTGGTTGAGTAGAAAGACAAGAATGTCAGAAGACTGTGGCCTGGATACTGGATCCTAACTCTTTCATTAACTTGGATGGTTGTTTTGCTGAACCTTTTTCTTTTAGTATAAAATGATAAGGTTTATATAAAATATTTAGAACTGAATGCTGTTTTAAGTGCCTTAATTTAAAAACTTTGTCAAGTGTAAAGTGCTTTTAACACATGAATTAGAACTCTGATTTTGTGTCCTTTGCAATAATTTTCATTTTTGAGAAGCTATCATGGGGCAGCACTATACATGACATGATAAATACCCAACTTCACAATTTCCCACCTGTTTTCCAAGGTGGCCTATTAAATAATGCTTTCTGGCTGCAATTTCATGTGATATATCTTGATATTACTTTATTTAGAAGAACATTAAGATTCCATTTCTGGTAGATATTGGTGTTTTGTTGTTTTTTCCTTGTTATTGTTCTATTATGAACAAGACACATTGGTCTTATTAACTTCTCACCAGTGGAGATCTTTTAATAGTCTTCTTCCATTTTTTTTCCCCTCTGGTCATAAAAAGGGTAATATGCCAAAAGTAGGAAAAAGTAGAAAGAAGTAAATAATCACCATCTAGAAATGATCCATGTTAAAGTTTTGGTACATTTACTTCTAGTCATTTAAAAATACATAACTGAGACTGTCTTGCTAGATATGCAATATTGTATCCTGTTTCTTTTAACTAATGTATTATAAACATTTGGAGAAACTGGTTCTTTTTAATGATGCACGGTTTGCTTGACAGGAAATAACCAACTCCCTCTTGAGAAAAATTAAAGTAACCAGTGGCAGCCGCAAATCTGACTTTAATTTGTCACAGTAGTGATTCCATTTCCTTCTGCAGAGGTGGCTGACAAGTGTCCTCAGTTGTCATACCACACCCTTCTCTTTCTTTATCACAGAACACAAGGTCGGGTGATGAAAACAGCAATTTGTCACTTGGCACCTTGTGCTGGAGAACTAGGCATATTGAAAATACAGTTGAAATGTTGCCAAATTGAACGCTCCTTTAGATGTTTAAGTCACAGACTTTCTCATTAAATTGTAGGAATTTTTGCTCACTAATATCGGAGTTGTTTCATACCAAAAAGGAACTTTCATAATCTGAATGTACTATAAAAAGGAAATGGGTTAATGTGTATAAAAAACATTAAACAGTACTAGCTGCTATGTATGTGGTATGTATATTTACATTGTTGTTGTTCCTGTCTCATTTTTTATACACTTTAGCAGTCATTGGAACTAACTCAGTGACACTTAGCAACAGAAAATATGTTATATGAAGGGAATCCATTGCATGTGTATATTGCCTTTTGACATTAAAATCCATGTATGAAAAATAATCATATGTTATTATAGTTAAGAACTTGTACTCTGGAGTCCTGGTGTGGTGGTGCGGGTTAATGTGTGGGACTGCAAGCTGTCAGTTTGAACTGCAAGGTCGCTGGTTCAAGCTCACCAGCTGCTCCTTGGACACTCTATACAGAATAGCTATGGGTCAGAATTGACTCCACGGCACTTACCAACACCACCACTGGAATTAAATTTTTGTGGCCCGAATTCTGGATTACTAAATTGGATGACCGTGGATATATTTTATCTCCTCTTAGGGACTCAACTTCTTCATCTTAAATAGAAGAGCCTGCTTCATAGGGATCTTGTGGGAGATTAAATTAGTCACTCCGTCTAAAGAAAATCAACATGTGGTACCCAAGGGCTCTACACATATTGTTCTTGTTGTTAAGTGCCGCTGCACCCATTCTGACTCAAAGCGACCCTGGATAGGTATTCTGAGGAACAGCTGTTGAGTTTGAACCCCTGACCCTGTGGTCCAAACTGACCTTAAAGTTCAGTGACCTGTATTGGTTGTTCCTAAATACCCATGGAAGGAAACGAGTCAGGCTTGTTGCCGAACTTTTTTGAACATGAACTGGGCTCCAGCTCTAGAGAGGAAGGTTTGGCGAACAACAATTACTGTGTCATGGATGCTTTCTTGGAACTTGGTGGGAGCATTGAGCAGTGAGTGGTTGTCAGTCCTCCCGGAAGGTTGAGGAAGTCTTGTTAAAGAGCAGAAAGGTAAATGGCACTCTAAGGAGAAGAGTTGGCTTGCAGGAGGGGAGAGGAAGATGGATGCAGCAGAGAGAGAAGGTATATTCATGGTTCAACTACATTTATTGATGGTCTTTTATGAACAACACATGTTATGGGACACACTGGTCTTAGTCTCATCACAACCCAATGGAGGTGTTTTAATAGTCTCCTTCCATATGTGAGGGCACTAAGGTTTTGTGTCCATTTGACTGGACCAGGGCTCTCACTTGTTTAGCAGTTAAGACGTAGTAATCCCCTAAATTGAGATCTAATATAATGTAATCACTTTCATGATGACATCTGCTATGAGCAGTCAATCAATTGAAGGAATGTTTCCCCAAGGGCACGGCCTGCAACACCTTTCATCTTATGAAGATAAAAGGAGAGAGAGGCAAACAGAAAAGAAGGGACCTATTACCACCAAGAAAGAGCAGCCAGGGGTGGAGCTGGGCTCCCAGCACCGGGAAACTACTAGATCCAGGGAAAGACTGATGCCACGATGCATGGGGATCTCCAAGGAAGCCTGGGCCTATACACACTGAAAGGAGACAGGAAGGACCTTTCCCCAGAGCTGACAAAGACAGCTTTCCCCTAAAGCTGGCACTCTGGAGTTGGGCTTCTAGCCTTGTAAACTGTCATAGAGTAAATTTCTATTTGTTAAAGCCATCGCCTTGTGGTATTTCTCTTATAGCAGCACCAGAGAACGAAATGAGAGGGCAAGTAGGTTGCATACCTTTCCCAAGGTGATAAAGGAAGGATTTAAACTCCGATCTGATTTCAAAACCCACTCATTCACTCTCTCTGCTGACACTGGTTTTATGTGTGCAGTCTGAGCCCCAGGAAGGGAGATTCAGGGTAGACAAGCAGGAGCAAGGGCCTGCCATTGGGTTGTGAAGGGCCTCTTGGTTATGTCTAGTGTTTGTGATGGCCCTTCTGTGCTGCTAGGCCTTAAGGAGATCATCAGCCTTGGGGAGTCTTGCCTAGGAGGGTCCACATCTGGCCTTGCTTATCCTACCGTTGGGATTAAACATTTCCCATCTTAATGCTGTTGTGGTCACAGTTGTTAGGTACAGTGGCATAGGCTACTGGGGCCTTCCTCAGTAATTGCCACCTCCCCCAGGCACCTGCTCTACTGCCCTCTCTCCAAGGTTACTTATAAGTAATAATCCACCCCAGTGCCCAAGGCAATTTGCCTTGCTAGTTAGAGAGAAAACAAGATCTTCCTGGAGATCTCAGTCTGGAAACACAGAGAAGACATTAAGGACACAGGGAGACGACATGTATTTTTTTTTTTTTTTCATGTATGTAGTAGAATGGGGACCATGGCAAGTCTTCCAGATTTTCTGAAAATTTGAGGGTGGGTGGGAGCCTGAGGAATACCCCTTATTCTGTTTATTAATAAAGTCATTAGAGATAGGAGGTGCCTGATTCTGGGTAGGAGGCATACTTTAATTTTATTTAACAAACAAGTCACTCTAGCTCAGTGACTCATAGGGTAACTTCAGTCTAAAGGAACTTAATTTACTTCTGCTTTCCCTCTACATCTAATTGCCGCTATGCTGGAAATATTCAGAGTGGGTCAGAGTTGCTCACCGAAGTGCTGCAGTACATAGTTGCTGCCGTTTCTTTGTGCTGAGTTCAGATGAATTAGCAAACCCGCTGGGCTCTAACACAATACTCATACTTGCACAAAAGACTTGTAGATTCCATGTTGGTGGTTGTGGTATCTGAATGTGGGGCTAGATAGTTTCCCACAGAGAAAAATTCCTGGTGAAACTCACCTCTTTGTGGGCTTTGTCACAGATAGGCGTATAGTACCTTATTAACCTGAGCTTATGAGAAGTCAAAATTATAGGGTCGTGTGTGATAACTGTTTTTTTGTTCTGGGCACATAATTCACAGGAGATGATGGTTCCACACTGGAATTTCCAAAACAAGCCTCTCTCACTTGCACTGCAATCCCATATTTCCAGCTCTGTCCTGGACATTTTCACTCAACTCTTCTGTAAATCCAACCTGTTCCAACTGAGCTCAGCAGCTTTCCCTTAACTCAACCTCCCTCCAACTTTGCTAACCATTAGCTTCATCTCCAATTTTTCAGATGGTCAGATCAACCCCCTAGTGGTGGTTGTGTGTCTTTGATATGGTCCTGACTCATAGCAACTCCCCTATGCCATTTCTGAGACTGTAAACCTTCACGGGAGCAGAAAGCCTCATCTTTCTTCCGCAAAGCAATGATGAACTTTAATTGCTGATGTTGTTGTTAACAATCTAACACATGACCCTAGGGCTTCTAGACCAACCCCTAGGCCTCCCAATATTCAGCATCACTAAGTTTGATATCCCCTTTTCCTCAACATCTCTGGATTTCCATCTCCTCTTCTCCTGTCATCATAATCATTTATCTGATTTATTGAGTCTCTCCCTCAAGTGTACATTTATTGTTGTGAAGTGCTGTCAAGTTGGTTCTGACCCATAGTGACCCTGTATTGGGTTTCCGAGGAGCAGCTGGTGAGCTTGAACCATAGACCTTGCAGGTCAAAGGGCTTTGCAGTCTGACGCATTAACTCACCACTGTACATGGATGCCAGTTAATTTCTTCAACCCTGTGTCAATTTTTCCCCTCACAATTCTGTAGTGATCTTTGTTTGATAGATGAAGTTCAAATCCTTTATCTTGGCATTCTAAGCCTTTTGTTATTTTTCTAGTCAACATGCTTTACTTACTAGTTTTGGTGCTTCTTCCGGACCTAATGACTTAATGACTCCGTTTGTTAGTTCAACTTCTAGGCAATTTTGTAATCAGTCACCATTGTCTTATCTTTCAGGGCTCAGCACATGACCATAAAGCCCTCTTCACCTGCTTAGGACAAGTCAGTAATCTCTGCTTTCTCATGTCTCTGCTTTACTGTCTACATCAATTACTTTGAAACAAAATCATTAACTCTCTTGGATGGTCCTTGGTTTACTGTGTGTTTGCTTTGTCCAGGTAAAGAGATCATTAACTTTTTGAAGGTAGAGAAAGTTTTTCAATGCTCTTTTTCTAGCACCCTGAAACCTAAGTCCAGAGTCAGGATGTATTAAGTGCCCTTTTCCCTGACCCACACCCTCAAACTCCAGTTCTTGACAAAGTCAAAGAAATTACTCAGATATTTGAGTTCGGTGTCTCTGGCAGAATCTAGTCCCAGAGTGTCTGAAACAGGAGCTGGCCTAGGGGATAAGGGTATTTTAATGGTTGTTGGTGTGATCTAGGGACACCTTAATCTATGGCCTTTTTGACATAGAGTGGCTGTTCTACTTGTTGAATGAATGATAGATAACTCAGGGGAAATACTGGCTACAATAAATGCATGAAATTGTCATCCAGTTAACAAAAGACAGTCTGTTTTCTCTCCTAGCTTCCAAACTATTTCCCTTTGAATATGGTTTTTCTCAGATAGTCAGTAGATTGGATGATATCTCCTGGCCAATCTGCTTTATTCCTCCTTGAAAACCTTTCTTTCTGCCAAACTTGTGGCTTGTTGAATAGAATTGTTGATGACTTTTCCCTGGCTCCTTAGATCTTGAAGCATATTTTAGAATGGCCCCCCAAATTGGGTCTTGTTATGCTTTAATAACTACTAGTGTTTTAACTCTTTCAGGAAGCCATCCCTAATTTCCCAAGAGAGATAATCATTTCCTTTTCTAACTTCCTCAAAGTTCATTACTCCCTCTTCCGAATCCTGTATCCACATCCATTTCATACGATGTTTAGTCTTCTTATTATGTTGTTAGCTGCCGTTCAGCTGTCTCTGACTCATGGCAACTTCATGAAGAACAGACAGACCAGAGGCCTGTCTTCTGAGTCTATAGTTGCAGCGATTCCTCTTATTACTATACATGCTTGTATTATTAGGTGTATAACTGCATAACATCTTTTCTTTTTTACATTTGTGTGCATCCCTTAAGAGCAGTGGCTACGTCTCCTTTATCTTTGTATCTCCAGCGCTGGGCACCCTGCCTGGCATAGGAAGCATCTATTTCATGCTCACTGAATGAGCAGTGATCAGGAGTGAGTGAAACATCAAGGGCCCCATGGATTCTGTCTTCTGCAATGTCATTAGCTTAGCTTCTTCCTGGTTTGGAACTTCTACATCTGAAGGTCAAGGGTGAAGACAGCCCTGAGTTCTGAGCATGGAGTATAGTTAGAAGCCCTATAAGCACAAACAATGCATCGTTTTTTTCCCCGAGGAAGGTAAACAACATGTCAGAAAGGAAGTCTGACCTAGTGTCCAAACATCCCTCACCGCTGCCTGGGAAACATTGGTCATAGGGAATGTGAATTCTTTTTTCAAGTCACCTCGTGACCTTTTATTTCAGGAGCTTTGCATTTAAAGTGGTTCTTGAGCTCTGGTAGCATAGTGTTGACGAGTTGGGTTGCTAATCTCAGGGTCAGCAGTTTGAAACTACCAGCTTTTCTGCAGGAGAAAGATGAGGTTTTCTGCTCCCGTAAAGATTTACAGCCTCGGAAACCCTGTACAGGGTCGCTACGAGTCGGAACCAACTCCACAGCACACAACCACCAACCAACCACTATAGGTAATATTCAAAGTTACTTTAAGGTTGTGGAAAGGCTACCACATCTTCGATGGAGCTCTGATGATGCAGTGAGTTAGGCATTGGGCTGTCAGCTGCAAGGTTGGTGGTTCAAACCCACCAGATGCTCATTGAGAGGCAGCTGAGGCTGTCTGCTCCTATAAAGATTTAAAGTCTCAGAAACCCTATATATAGGGACCCTCTGAGTCAGAATCAACTCAATGGCAGTAGGTTTTGGGGATGCCATCTTATAGGAATTCTCTCTTTGATAAATGAATGGGTAAGCAAACTGCCTAGGCATCTTTAAGATGGGGTATCACTTAGCACCTGACAGTTTGCAACACACTTGGTGGCTTTTGTTTGACAATCTTTCAGTGAATGTATTTTATATGTTACAGAAAGCATGACTTTAGGCTGCACTAGGGTTTAGAGGCCAGCTTTTACAAAAATATTTGGGTCTTTAGGCCACTTCTTTATTTAAAAAGTTAAAAAATGCACTCGTATTGTAGCTATGGTTGTTACCATTGAGTTGGTTCCAACCATAGCATCCCTACGTACAATAGAATGAAACACTTCTGGGTCTTGTACCAGCCTCACAGCTGTTGCTATGCTTGAACCCATTGCTGCTGCCACTGCACCAATCCGTCTTCTTGGGTGTCTTCCTCTTTTTTGCTGTCCCTCCACTTTACCAAGTATGATGTCCTTCTCCAGGTACTTGTCCTTCCTGAAACATGTCCATAGTATGAGAGACGAAGTGTGGACATCTTGGATTCTAAGGAACCTTCTGGTTGCACTTCTTTGAACACAGATTTGTTTGTTCTTTTAGCAGTTCAAGGTATCTTCCACATTCTTCCCCAACACCCTAACTCAAATGCATCAACTCTTCTATGGTCTTCCTTATTCATTGTCCAACTTTCACATGCATATGAGGCTATTGAAAATAGATGGCTTGGTATTTTCTTTAGTCCTGAAATGACATCTTTCTGTTGAACCCTTTAACCATATTGTTGTTCGTTGCTGTCGTGTTGGTTCTGACTCATGGTGACTCTGTGAGTGCAGAGATGGACTAGTCCACAGGGTTCTCCAGGTGGAGACCTTTCAGCAGCAGATTGTCAGTCCTGTACTTCTGGGTAAGTTCAAACTTCCAACCTTTCCATAAGTATGATCCCATCACCCATCTGTCAGTTTGTCATACTGTGATGACTTTCATGTGGCTATGATGCTGGAAGGGATGCTGCCAATATTTGAAATACCAGGTTTTAGCAGAGCTTCCAGACTAAGACAGACTAGAAAAAGGCCTGAATATCTACCTCTGAAAATTAACCAATGACAGTCTCGTGGATCATGATAAACATTGTCTGCCTTGCATGCTTTTGACATGTCATCATGCAGGGCTAATAGCTGGAGGAGGAAATTGTGTGTGGTGAAGGAAAAAGGGCTTGCGAGGATGAGGGAATCCTGGGTGAGATGAACAGGACCTGATAGATGCAGACATGCCCACAACTGTGAGGATGACTTGGGGCTGAAGCAGTTCTGTTGTGGTGGTCACTATGTGTCAGAGTCCACGTAATGGCAGTTCTCTATCACTGTCTATGAATACATTTGTTCTATTTCAGAAATAATAAGCAAAGGAAAATATTTGTATTGCAAGGAGCTCTGGTAGCGTAGTGGTTACGAATCGGGCTGCTAACCTCAATGTCAGCAGTTCGAAACTACCAGCTGTTCTGTGGGAGAAACATGAGGCTTTCTTCTCCTATAAAGATTTGTAGTCTCAGAAATCCTCTGCCGGGTCACTATGAGTTGAAAACGACTCCACGGTACTTAACAACAACAACAACATATAAGTATTGACTACTGATGTGGCACTGTAGGATCAGTACTGGTCTGCAAACCACAGGTCGGCAGTTCAAGCACACCAGGTGCTGCTCGGAAACCCTATACAGGGTCGCTCTCAATTGGAACCGACTTGATGGAACTTAACAACAACTACAATTATCCACTTGCTTATGTAATTAAAATGAAGAGTCAAGTTTGGAGAAATAGAGCTTTAAAAATCAAGATTAGCAAATTAACAGACAGGAAAAGCCAAATAGCTAATTAACTTACTACTGCAAAGCCCTGTGGCTGGTCTGAAGCCCCAGGCTCTTCTTGGCAACTGATGTTTGGTTCCCTAGAACCTCAAGGAGAAGCTGCTGCATTTCCTCCAGTGTCACCGTCACTGGGAATGTGTTCCTTGTATGTCACTTCCTTTGCTGAGTGACTGGAAATCACATTGTGTTGCTCTGACATGGTTGCCACGGGAACATCTCAACCTAGCCATTATCTACTCAGGCTACTGATTACCGTAAATCCGGAGACAGAGAAGGGGGCTGCTGGAGCTGCCTGCTCTGCAGAAAAATGTAACCATCTCCCCTGCGCTCACCTCCGGGGTCACATGCCCAGCAACAGTCTTCTCTCTCTTTCTTCCCCCAAGTTGGTGAATGGAATCAATCTAGAGGGAATTGCTGTTAAGCACTGTCTAGTTGGTTCCAGCATAAAAATAATTGTCACCTTTGCTCTCACTTTGTCCTTAATTCCTCTTCTTTAAAGATCCACGATTCCTGTGTCCTTACACAATAGTGCTAACGCCACAGTTTCTTGCTATTTGTCTAGTGAGGCATCTAGAAATTCACATAATATTTTTACACAAATAACATGCACTTCTACTTTTGTTTGTCAACTGTTCCCTTTCCCCCCAGTATTTTTGTAAACACTGCTATGCCATTTTCAAAAACAAACAAAAATCAAAACAAAATGCATTGCTTTAAAAAAAAAAATGAGCATAGTGCATTTATAAAATACCTGGGGAAAGGGGAGGGTGTGGCTGGTAAACAAAGAAGGTGCATAAGATACATGTCTTTCTTCTAAACTGTTTAAAACATAAATGGGGAAGGAAATTGGCTTTTAACAAGTAATTTCGTCTTGTTTATTATTTCTATTGATTTGCATGGATCTCCTGTTTTTGAAGTTTTTCTGATCTTTACTCCTGTAGTGTATACAACATTGGAGAGTACTCTCTTGTGGGCATGACTATTCAAGGGGGCTTAAAAAAATTGGTAGACAAATGGGATTACAAGGGAATGGAATTTTCTCATGATGAAGATCAAAGACCACAGTCTTCAATATGGACTGCATCTCAATGTAAAGAAAAAAATGTCCTTATCACGGAACCAATAAATAATGTTAAGATAAATGGGGAAAAAAAGTGAAGTTGTAAAAGTCTTCATTTTGGTTGGATCCACAATCAACACTCATGGAAGCAGCAGTCAATATATCAAAAGATACAGGCATATCTGCTTCAGAAAACCTCTTGAAAGTGTTTAAGCGCAACGACGTCAGTTTGAGGACTAAGGTACACCTGACCCACATCCTGGTATTATCAACTGCCTCATATGATGTGCAAGTTGGACAGTGAATAAAGAACACCAGAGAAAAATCAATGCATTTGAATTATGGTGTTGGAGA
>NW_006408531.1:14956126-14956615 GCF_000296735.1 Chrysochloris asiatica
TTGACCTCAGCTGGGAATGTGCACATTGGGCAACTTAACATTTTTTGCCACTCTACTCATGTTTGTGAATGACAACCATGAAAGTACATGGGGTTACAAGTAAATTTTAGTGTGCAGGCAAGTTCATGATTTTGGAATCCATGAGTAATGAGAATCAACTACAGATTTAAAATGTTTCCCTTTAAGCAGAAAGAACACATGAACAACTCAGGCAAACCATGACAAGGGCATGAAAGAGATTAAAGATAAATGAGACTGTATGTGAAATAATAGAAGATATGCCATATTGTATCTTATATGAGTGCATATTCTATACAAAACCACACATCTACAGCTATCTAGTGACAAGTTTTTGTTGTTGGAGATTAAGCGAGGAAACAATAGAAAGTGACAGCAGTAATGTCACTGGCTACAGTTTCAACTCATTATTTCATTTTTAAAAAATGTTTCATTGTGAATTATGTGATAGTTTACATGGGAGATCATTAG
>NW_006408531.1:14959246-14961669 GCF_000296735.1 Chrysochloris asiatica
AAATCTTTACGGGAGCAGAAAGCCTCATCTTTCTCCCACGGAACAGCTGGTAGTTTCCAACTGCTGACCTTGCGGTTCACAGTGCAATTTGTAACCACTACATTACCAGAGCTTCTTTTTATGCAGATAATATTATCTGCATTAAGCTTATTGTAAAAATTTTTTACAGCTCCCCCCTCCCCTTTCTGGTTACCAAAGTAGAACAAGCTGATTATAAAATATCCTCATGTTAAAGAAACCCGTAATGTAGAGAATTTAAAATACTATCTGCAAAGATAACCACTCTTAAGCAGTTAGTATTGTTTATTAACACTGAGATAAAAAATAAGACTTCACCATTGGAGCCTTGGAATTCTAAAGAGAAATACTTCCTATCATCCTAAGGTTCATGTTTTATATTAGAAACCATGATCTAAGGTCTCATTTACTACTGAAGAAATGTTTTGGTTATTTTCTCCCTACCACTTATGATGATGTTGGGGTCAAGGTCTGTATGAGACAGTGAGTTGGACCTCTTCTTCATTCTCATCTTGCTTTATGGAAGCACAAGCTTGGGACTTAGAAATCCATATAGTACGCAGACTGTCAAGGGTGTTAACTTTCTATGGGTAACTGAACCACCCCAATCAGCATCATAAAGAAGGTGGAGAGACGCCCGGCAGCAGAACTCTTGAAAATATAGCATGACTGCATGGGTCCAGTGACTTGGTACTGCCTTGTAAGAATCTGTTCTTGGAAGAAGTACAGTCAGAATGCTCACTGTAAGCAAGGATGGCAAAAATTTTGTACTTTAGATAAATGGTCAAGAGGGACTAGTCCCTGGAGAAGGATATGAGGCTTGGTAAAGTGAGGGTCAGCAAGAAAGAGGAAGACCCCCAATGAGATAGATTGACAAGTGGCAGCAACAATGGGCCCAAACCTAACAGCTGTGAGATTGGTGCAGGACCGGGAAGTGTTTTGTTCTGATGTACATAGGGTTACAATGAGTCGAACTGACTTGACTGCACCTAACAGCAGCATGGCTTGGGGAGACTGTCTGTAGTATGCAAAAAGTTATTCCAAGTTACTTTGTCCCTGAAAGACAGACTAGGAAGAAGGAGTGACGAACTACTTCTGAATATTTAGTCACTGAAAACCCTATGAATAGCAGAGAAACACTGTCAGATATAGTGCTGGAAAATGAGCCCCTCAGGTTGGAAGGCACTCAAAATGCGACTGGGGAATAGCTGCCTCCTCAAAGTAGAGCTTACCATGATGACGCGAATGGAGTAAAGTCCATGGGAGTAAAGCCCATGGGAGAAAAGCCTGCGAGACCTTCATTTGCTGATAGGGCACAACTCAAAATAAAGATATACAGCTGTAAACATCCATTAATAATTGGAACATGGAATGTACAAAGTATGAATCTAGGAAAATTGGAAACTGTTAAAAATGAAATGGAACGCATAAACATCAATATCTTAGGCATTAGTGAGCTGAAATGGACTGATATTGGCCATTTTGAATCTGACAAGCACTTTTTACTATGCCAGGAATGACAAATTGAAGAGGAATGGTGTTGCATTCATTGTCAAAAAGAACATATCCAGGTCAGTCATGAGGTACAATGCTGTAAGTGATAGGATAATATTCATGCACCTACAGGGAAGACCAGTTAATACCACTATTATTCAATTTACACACCAACCATTAAAGCCAACAAGGATGAAATAGAAGAATTCTACCAACTTCTTCAATATGAAATTGATCAAACATGCAATCAAGATGTATTGATCATTATTGGTGATTGGAATGCAAAGGTTGGGAGCAAAGAGGAAGGATCAATATTTGGAAAATATGGTATTGGCGATAGAAATGATACTGGAGATCGCATGATAGAGTTCTGCAAAATCAATAATTTGGTCATTTCAAATACCTTCTTTAGACAGCATAAGAGACAACTATACACAGGGATGTCACCAGATAGAATAAATAGAAATCAAATTGACTACATCTGCAGAAAGAGACAATGGAAATGTTCCATATCATCAGTCAAAACAAGGCCAGGGGCATATTGTGGAACAGACCATCAATTGCTCGTACGCAAATTCAAACTGAATCTGAAGACAATGAAAACAAGTCCATGAGAGCCAAAATATGACCTTTAATGTATTCCACCTGAATTTAGAGATCATCTGAAGAGCAGATATGATACATTAAATACTAAAGACCGAAGACCAGAAGAGTTGTGGGATGACATCAAGAACATCATACAGGTAGAAAGCAAAAAGTCATTAAGAAGACACGAAAGAAGGAAAAGGCCAAAATAGATGTCAGAAGAGACACTGAAACTTGCCCTCCAACGTAGAGATGCTAAAGCAAATGGAAGAAATGGGGAGGTCCAAGATCTGAACAGAAAATTTCAAAGATAAAGCCAAATATTA
>NW_006408531.1:14963769-15009410 GCF_000296735.1 Chrysochloris asiatica
ACCTTGAGATTAGCAGTCCAACACTTAATCCACAATGCTACCCAAGTTCCTTATGTGCATAGAGAGAATAATGAGCCAAAGGTCAAGCAAAAGTCCAAATGATCCTGGCGTGGTGCTGTAGAATAATGCACTGGACTGCAAGGTTGGTTTGAACTGTAAGGTCGGCAGTTCAAACTCACCAGTTACTCCTTGAAAACCTTATACAGGGTTGCTATGAGTCAGAAGTGACTTGATGGCAATTAGTAATAACATATGGAGGAGAAAAGACCAAACCATGAACTTCTGAGCTAGTCATCATGAGGGAAACAGTAAGCATAGACTGCAGATTCAGGCATGGTGAAGAGTTTTACCAGGAATTCAAGAGTAGACCTCAGGGATTTGGATGAGACAAAGTGGTAAGAATTTGATAATGGATGAGTTGCCAAGGGAATAGGTTTTCTTATGCAATTTTGAAAATAAAATAGAATCCCATCTAGTGTAGTCCTTGTCAAAGGTGAGAGAATGTTCTGGATAATATCTGTCTGTATATGGTTTGACCCTTTCTAAGATTTGCATTTTCAAGGTTGACATGATCTCATTCGACTTTCTGTCAGGCTCTGAGACATTGGGCAGGGCCAGAATTACTTCACTCTCGAGGAAATTGAGAGACAAAGGGTTAGGGGCCAGTTGGGAGGATAGAGATGGAGGAAGGAAAGCAGGCCTCAGAGGGGTTTGAAGTTCAGAAGGAAATAAGATTTTTTTTTTTTTTTTGGAAAACGTCTGTTCCTTTCCAGGTACACTTGATTACTCACTGTTTAGTAGGCGGAAGTCAATGAATGGGTAGGAGCCACGGCGTTCAGCAGGAACCCCTGTCTGACCCCTTAGTCGTACATCTCCTAAAAAACAGAAAATCCAAACAAATGTTGTTTGAAAACATTGCCAAGTGTATTCACTTTTCTTCTGTAAATCCTCTTAACCAGTTATGCTAATGGAACCAACACCAGATGTCAGGAGAAAAATGATTTCCATTCACCCACCTTGTTTAAAAGCATGCCACATGGGAAGGGATATTTAGTAAAAGCTGAGTGTAGTGAACTTGGCAATGCTGTAGCAAGTTAAGTAGAGGTCTTGCTTATATATGCTTGAAAAATAGGTCTGTGAAAATTTTGGCAACTTCTAGTTTCCATAGTTTGTTTGTTTTTTAAAATACTTCCCAGGATCACAAAGCAGTTTAATCTTGAAAGACAAATGATGTGTTGAGACTATACTCTTGTTGTGTGCCAGAAGGTAGTTCCAACTCATAGTGACCTTGTATGATAGAGTAGAATTGCCCCAGAGGGTTTTCTAGGTTGTAATCTTTACACGGAGCAGATTGTCAGGTCTTGTCTCCCACAGAGTGACATGTGCGTTCAGATGGTCCACCACCACCACCACCACCACCACCACCGCTCTTTGGTTAACAGCTCAGTGCTCAATCCTTGAGCCATCAGAGCTTCTTGTAGAGTTTTCTTATACATTTTTTTTTGGTCAAGTTTTTATTGTGAATCATGTGATAGTTTACATGGGAGAACACCAGCTTTACATTCATCCTATCGAAGTTTGTTTCATTGCAATGATTACAATCCCCTCCATGTATCATCAAACAGGTACACCCTGCAAGCCTGCCCCCCAGCTGTCAGTACACAGCCCCTCTCCTTCCCTGAATCCAAAGTCCCCAGATGCTCCATCTCTCCACATCATTGTCTCTGCTTTCTTAGATTTTTTAGAAAATTTAAATCACTTACAACGTCATTTCTCTTGGTTCCAGCTTAGTTAGTTTTTGATTGGTACCTATCTTTCTTGATCCCCAGGTTGTATCCTTGGTCTGCTTTAGAATCTATTGAGAATGTGTCTCTCTCTTTCTTCTGCAGATAAAGTCCCAGGTACTTCAGAAACTTAGTCACCTTTGTACATGGAATAATCTATAGAGTTTCTGTGACTTATTTATGTCTGTTTTGTTGTTAAGTGCCATCAAGTTGGTTCTGACTCATAGCTAGATCTCATTTAATGTCTGTGTCCTACCTTCCTAGCCAAGGAGATAACACAATAGAGTGAAAAAAGCAAGGACTTTGGAATAAAGTAGACCTTTGCAAATCCAAAAACATCATGGGTGGCACAAATGGTTAAGAGCTCAACTACTAACTGAAAGGTTGGTAGTTCAAATCCACCCAGAGGTAACTTGGAAAGAAAAGTCAGCTGATCTACTTCTAAAAGGTCATAATTATTGAGAATACTATGGACCACAGTTCTACTCTGAAACAATCACCATGAATAGGAATTTGAATCCATGGTAACTGGTCTGGTTGTATGTATGTGTGTGTAAACTTGACTCAGACACTTGTTACCTGCGTGATCTGGTGGAATTTATTTCTCTGAACCTCAGTGGCCTCATCTATAAAGTGAAGCTAAGACCCACTTCACAGAGTCAGTGTTCAAGCATCTGAACTAGCCCTCAATGCCTAGCAATTTTTACTGGTTTCACTTTCCCCTAAGCACTTACAAAAGAAGGACTGTGGATACTATGCTTTTTTTCTTTTCTTTCTTTCTTTCTTTCTTTCTTTCTTTCTTCCTTCCTTCCTTCCTTCCTTCCTTCCTTCCTTCCTTCCTTTCTTCCTTTCTTCCTTCCTTCCTTCCTTCCTTCCTTCCTTCCTTCCTTCCTTCCTTCCTTCCTTTCTTTCTTTCTTGCATTTTCTGATGGTTCTTTGTGCATCATATGGGATTTAGTGAATGTCCTTGTCAACAAGAGCACATATAAAGACCCATCACCAAGTATTATACTTACTATGGTTACAGAATTGGGGAGGTATAGAAATGCATTTCAAAACCAAATCCACTGTCATCAAATTGATTCCAACTCACAGCAACCCTACAGAGCGTCCCTGTGAAGGACATTATGTTTGGTAAAGTGGAGGGACATTATGTTTGGTAAAGTGAAAAAGAGGAAGGTGCTCAACGAGGTGGATTGGCACAGTGGCAGCAGCAATGGACTCAACAATAACAATTGTGAGGGTGTGCAGGGCGAAACAGTGTTTCATTCAGTTGTGTGTGGGTGGCTATTAGTCAGAATCAACTGGACAGTACCTAACAACAAATCTTACAGAAACAGAGAAGCTCATATTTCTACTGAGGAGATCTGCTGGGGTTAAACTGCTGACCTTGTGGTTAGGACTCCAACACTAAACCACACTACACTCAATATAGTTCTGGAATAACTAAATTAGGGAATCTTTCAAATTGAGGAGTAATGGATCCAATCTCATAAATCCTGTTTCCCAGACTGAGGTGGCCCTGGCTCCATCGACTGGGAGTGAAGAGAATGAACAGTCTTTCCTCTTCTACTCACTCAGAAATTCAAAGTTTTGAATTTTCTTATTTAATGCTTCTTGTATTCTGATATTGTATTGCCATATTGATAATAAATAATGTGACAATTTATAGAATAAAAGCAATGAAGCAAAATGAGAAGAGAAGGGAAGAGATGGAAAACTACATAAAACATTTTCATGAATATAATCTAACACCAAAGAACAGAATGCAATGAAAATTTGTTAAGTTTGTGAGAGTGGAGGCCAATAGTTGGTGGGAAGCAATGGGAAGAATTGAATAATTCTTCTCCCTTTCAAAGTAATTCAAAGTAATTACCTTGAACATTATGTTTATAATGCACTAAAAAGTTTGCACAAGACCTCTTGGAATTGTTCAAGAGCACATATGTCAGTTTGAGGACTAAGGTGCACCTGACCCAATTCATGGCATTTTAAATAGTCTCATATGCATGTGGAAGTTGGACAATGAATAAGGAAGACCATGAAGGACTCATGCATTTGAGTTATGGTGTTGAAGAAGGTTGCTAAAAGTGTCATGGAGTGCCAGAGAACAAACAGTCTGCCTTGAAAGAAGTACAACCGGAATGCTATTTAGAAGCAAGGATAATGAGATTTGTCTCTCATTCTTTGGACATGTTTACCAGGAAGGACCACTCACTGGAGAAGGACGTCATACTTGGTAAAGTAGAGGGTCAGTGAAAAAGAGGAAGACCCCCAACAAGATGGATTGACATAGTGACAGCAACAATGGTCTCAAGTGTAGCGATTGTGAGATTGATGCAGCACCGGGCAGTGTTTCCTTCTGTTGTGCACAGGGTTGCTATGAGTCAGAGCCAACTTGATGACCTCTAACAACAACAGCAATGAAAGTTTGCAAAGCACTTTCACAAACATCACAGGTTATTTACTTTCCTGTTTGTGTCTTTGGATCTTCACAACAGCCTGGTGAGGAGGGCTTTTCCCACAAGAACCCCAGATAAAGGACCAGACCCCTTAAAGTCACCTAGTAAATATCGACTGACTCTCAATTAAAATGTCTGAGTTTATGATGTTGTAAACTTACAAATAGCAGGGCTAAAGCTAGGATCAGGAGGCTCTGCATGGTACAAAGAGTAAATGTGCTAGACAGTTCATTGTAAAGTGGGAGATTCAAGCCACCCAGAGGCACCTCAGAAGAAAGACCTGACGATCTACTTGTATTGAAAGTGTGATGGAGCACAGTTCTACTCCGACATACCTAGTGTCACTAGTAGTCAGAATTTACAAGAAGACAACGAGTCAATCCTTAACTATAACTGCCAAACTTCATAGGCAGAGCTCTCTCCTCAATACCAGTGGTTGTTAACTATATGGAGGATGCAGATCTGTTAACCTGATGGGAAGGAAAAACATCATAGACTCTCATGATAGAAGCTGTACTTCAGATAGCATTTTCATTGAGAAAAGTCAGCATGCTAAAATGAAGAAACAAATTCAGTGCTGCTTCTAAGTGGATTTGTATTTTATGAACGTCAGTATAAGGCTGACATACATTTGAAGAATTGTGCATGGATGAGACCTATTCATTTGCTCTACAGACAAAGCTGGCTGGTCTGGTGGATTTGTTACCCTGTTGCTATAATCCATTGGGATTCTCCCAGGGGTTTCTGGCTCATCATTTGAAATAATTTCATTTAGTACTACCAAAGAGTTCCTCCTAACTTTGTAGTTCTGAGAGTACCGTGTCTCCAGAAATCTTCTAAATAAAATCAATATAGATTTGAAAGCCTCTTAAAGGATTTATTCCCTTTGTTCAGATGAGAGTCTAAGGAAAAGGAGAACCATAATCCTTTCAGATTTTAGATTTAGGGCAACTGTGTGGAGGCACATGGTAGGGTGGGTGAAGGAGAGGGGATGAATGAGGAATTAGTATTCTCTTACTGAGAGGCTCAGAGTGTTGCTATATTGGGTGACTCTGCACCAATCAACAAATGCTTTTAGGTTTCACTTTCTTATCTGTAATAGGGCATGATCATTGATGTTTTATATTCCTCAAAGTATTGTGGGGAGGAAAGTACAAGGTGTGTGAAAATGACAACATGGTTGTTGTTAGTTACTGTTGAGTTGGAGTTTTGGTGTAGAGCTGTAGGATCAGCACTAGACTACTAACTGAAAGGGTGGTGATTCAAACCCACCAGCCATTCCTTGGAAACCCTATACAGGGTGTCTGAGGCAGAACTGATTTGATGACACTTAACAACAACAACAAATGTCAAATAGGCTTAGACTCATGAAGATTCCATTCTCCACAGAACAAACCAAAGTTCTGCCCGGTGGCGGTGGCGGTGGCGGTGGTGGTTATGTGCTGTGGAGTTGGTTCCAACTCATAGTAACCTTGCACAGGATTGCCAAGGCTATCAACCTTTGCAGGAGCAGAAAGCATCAACTTTCTCCTGAAAACCTTGGCCTAGTCCTGCATCATCTACACTTCGCATTTTAAATGTCTTCTAACCTAAGAGCTCATCTTCTAGCACTGTATTCTTTGTGATCCATTGATTTCTAATTAGCTAATTTTTGACAGTGAGATCTCCTGATCATTCTCCCTAGTCTTCTTTAGTCTGGAAACGCCACTTGAAGCCTGTCTACCATGGGCGACGCTACTGATATTTGAAATACTGATGGCATAGCTCCAAGCATTACAGCAACACACAAGTCATCATAATAGGACAAATTGACACATGGGTGGTGGAACAACATGTTGGTTGTGGTGGTGTGCCATGGAGTCGGTTCTGACTCATAGTGACCCTGTGTAGGATTTCCAAGGCTGTAAATCTTTACAGGAGCAGAAAGCATCATCATTCTCTCACAGAATGGCTGGTAGTTTTGAACTGTTGACCATGAGGTTAGCAGTCTGGCTTGTAACCACTACGCTACCAGAGCTCCTTGGAACAACATGGTAGGTAACATCTATCAGATCCTTATACTGGACTTAATTTTACATGCTCATATCATCATTTACATAACAACTCAAGAAGTTGCTATTATTATTCCAGCATTTTATAAACGAGGAAACTGAAGTCAGTGGACATTATGTAACTGATCCAAACTCACAGAGCAGGTGCTCAAACTCAGCTCTAACTCCAAACTTCAACCACTCTCCTATATTATCAGCATAAACAATTAAGCATGAACTTTTTCTGTAGCTCCATTCTGTTCTACGGGGTCACTACATAGTCAGAACCGACTCGACAGCAGTGGGTAACACATTCTTTGGTTGCTATTTGCAACAACTCAAATATATATTCATCAGGCTTCCTGGAAACTGAACACCAGGGGAATCTGCCCCCTTCGGATTCTGAGGTTCAATCTGATTGCTGATGTTTATTCAAATAGCAGCGCAGTAGACTTGGCCTGCCCCAGAAAGACAAGCAAATCCTGCTCTAGATCAACATGGTATCTATTAATTTTAAATAATAAATGGAAAGCAATTATTTTTTAAAACATCAGAAGAACTGAAATTACCTAGCAATTAATGGGCTCCAACTTTCAATGAAAGAGAATGTTCATGGTGCCTTCTAATTTGGGGAAAAACACAAGTAACAATGATACAAAAGATGCTTAAAGAACGAAAGAAACAAACAAACACAACGAAGTAACAACAGTAAACTTTACAGGCAGCCTTGAAAGATTTGGTGCTAATCCTTATACTGACACATGTATAGTCTTAGAAGCTGATCATTCATAACAAGGAAATGCCCTAAAGCATTATTATTGAATAAATTGTGCCCCCTTTTACCACCACCACATTTATCAGTTGGCGGTTTTTCCAGAGGGAAAATGAGAGAAAAGTGAGTTTTCAGTCATCCGGAACACAGCAGTCATAATAAAAAGAAAGATATTGAACAAGAAAAAACAGGAATGCCAAAATGCTGAGAAAAAAAACCTTAAAAGAACAGGAAAAACATGTCTACTTACAAAGATTGAGAAGAAAGGGAATAAGCGAGGAGTTTTCTTTGGGAATGTGTGATCCTGGTCTGTCATAAGTAATGCTGTAAATCCTAACTTTACGCCTGTAGTTATCTTCCCACTAGGGAAGCATTGTTTTGCTATGTTAATGAGGCAGGATTAGTGTAAGATGTGTCTTAAATCAATCTTATTTGAGATATAAAAGAGATTAAACAAGCAAACAAAAGGAAACAGAGATCGGGGACAAAGATGTTAAGGGACATGAAGATTACCCAGGAGAGGAGCTGAAAGAGATGAAGACCTTCCCTCAGACCCAACAGAGAGAGAAAACGTTTCCCTCAAGCCAACAGCTTTTATCCTCCTAAACTGTGAGAAAATAAATGTGCTTGTTAAAACCACCCACTCGTATTTCTGTTATAGCAGCACTAGATAACCAACATAGGCATAGTAGACTGTTTTAAGAAAAGATGAAACCATGCTAAAAATACTTCATTACTATATTTAGTAAGGCAGGACAATTCTAAGTGGGCTAACAATGCATTTTAGAAAATTTCCTACGGCGGAAAGTTATATAAAAAACTAGCCAGTTGCCTATAGTGAACATCTTGGTTAACTGAGGTTGTTATGTAGCAACAATTTATCTAATGTGTTAAGTACATGCTTCTAATACAGAAAGGTCTCTATCCTCCTTGACTTGATGAATCCCTTTTGATACTAAATTGCTTCAATATGCTGGTGGGCAGAGAGAAGTAATTCAGTCACAAGAGGCCCTGGAGGAGCAGGGGCCTTCAGATTGATGTCCCAAGAACAGAGCTAGCGGTGTCCTGTTGCACAGCTTTTACTGGCCTGTGGTCCCAGGCAATCATGTATTTACCTAAGGCCTGATATCCAAGCTAAACAATTATTTTGACTATTCATTAAATCCTTGTTTAACTTGAGCGTCTCTCTCTTTTTTTTTCTTCTGGCACATGGCAGGTTCTGTGGAAGCAGGGTAGGAAGCATTGACAGCCAAGAGTCATGTCCTCGGTCTGTTCTTATTGTGTTCCAAAATGAGACAAACAGCAGGGGAATTCTTATTTTGAAAGGGCTGCTTCTCTTTTGCTCCTTTGGGCTGAAAACATAACATGTAGTCCTCGGGTATTTAAGGCTGCAAACACATGCGGAGTGCTGAGGCATTGCAAAAGCCAAGGCCTGGACTGGGCTGCACAGTCTCCCAGGGGACGTGGTTCCAGGTGGACCTCTTGCCCACTTGGCCCCTTGCACTGTGTCTGTTTAATAAAAGCTTGCACTAGGGAGCAGACATTTATGTGGCCTCTTATGTAACTAGCAGAAAAGGTGGAGACTCGGACAGCGATGACAACTTACAGTGGCTGAAACATGGGTCACATGACAAGCACTAGAACCTGGCTCCAATCATGGTGTCAAGGTCGTTTCAGGGTGGGGAGAGGGGCAAGGAAGGGACAGAGCAGTGGCTACTGTGTTCCATTGCATCGAAGACAAATGCAGACTCTCCTAAGGTTCTTGATGTAAACTGTTTGCAGAGAACTTATTGATCACGGCAGGGGCATAATTATGAACAAGATGAGATGGTGGGATCGTCAGAGAGATGAAATCACTGAGAAGCCTGTATATGATGGAAAAGACGAAGCTTTTATGAAACGTATTTCTGTGAGCTTCCTTGCACATTACGCATTCATGTCATGGATACAACTTGTAAAATGCAGGCAGAGAGGACCCAGAGCCTCAAACTTTAGCCTTGCTACAGTGCCTCAGCTGGCAGCTTTGTACATTTCAGATGCCTGCTCTCAGAATGAGCAGAGTGAATTTTCCTGAGATGTTCATCTAGCCCAACAAAGAAAAGGAAGGTTGTGCACTTTTATCACTGCACAGATTTATGGTTTAGTAAAAACAAAACAAAAAAACCCAGTTGCTGCAGAGATGATTCTGAGGCATGTCAGAGTACAACTGTGCACCATCAGGTTTTCAGTGACTAATTTCTCAGAAGTAGATGCCCAGGCCTGCCTTTCTTTTGAGAGGCCTCATGAGGACTCAAAGTGGCACCGAATAGGATAGTAGGTGAGCCGGTTAAACCACTTGTGCCACCCAGGATGTGTAGGGAGTCAATATAGATAATTCAGGCAGAGCTTATTATTTCAAGGACTGTGGTCTTACATGGAGTCCTGGTGTAGTGCTGTAGGATCAGCACTGACTGCTAACTGCAAGGTCAGAGGTTCAAATACCTCCTTGGAAACCCTATGCAGGGTCACTATGAGTCAGAACTGACTTGATAGCACTTAACAACAGCAACATGTTGAATTTGGGTTAAATCACCATTTAGGATTTCATGCAGGACCATTGCTGTCAAGTGTAACCAAGTCAGTTATGACTCATAGCGACCTTGTATAGGATTTCCAGTGAGCGGCTGATGGGTTTGAACTGCTAACCTTGTGTTAGCAGTCCAGTGCTTATTCTACAGTGCCACACCAAATTAAGTCTCCTGTTTACTTTCTAGAGCAAGTCTGGGTCTGCCTAGAGATGATGAGTTGAACGGACTGAGAGGAAAGTTTAATATCCATTGCTCTGTTCTCTCAACTATGCATGCCTGGGGCTGTCATTGAGAAAACTTCATGTGTAGGAAGGGGACAAGTCTGGGTTTGGTTGTTCTGAAACCACACTTCTGGCAAAAGGAACAAAAGAAAGGAATCAGATTTAAAGCTTTCTTGACTTTTAAAAACTCTCATCCTTACAGCAGAGTTTGAGAAAAGAAGTATCTCACCAAGTCAGAATCCCCTAACAATACTGTGCTATCTTGCAACTTTAGCTTAGAATTATTAAATGTTGTTGTTAGGTGGCATCGAGTCTGTACTGACTCATAGAGACTCTATGTATAACAGAACGAAATACTGCCTGGTCCTGGGCCAACCTCACAATTGTTGCCACATTTGATCCCACTGACACTGTCACTTTGCCAATCCATCTTGCTGGGGGTCTTCCTCTTTTTCTCTGACCCTCCACCTTACCAAACATGATATCCTTCTCCAGCGACTGCTCCCTCCTGACAATACGTCTGAAGTAGGAGAGACGAAGTTTGGCCATCTTGGCTTCCAAGGAGCACTCTGGCTGCACTTCTTCCAACACAGATCTGCTGGTTCTTTTGGCAGTCCATGGTACTTTCAATACTCTCCTCCAACACCCTAACTGAAAAGCATCAATTCTTCTATGGTCTTCCTTATTCACTGTCCAGCTTTTGCATGCATGTGAAGTTATTGAAAATACCATGGCTTGGGTCAGGTGCACCTTAGTCCTCAAGCTGACATCTTTGCTCTTCAAAACTTTAGAAAGTTCTTGTACAGCAGATTTGCCTAATGCAATCATCTGATTTCTTGACTGCTGCTTCCATGAGTGTTGATAGTTGATTCAAGAAGAATGAAGTCCTTGACAACTTCAATCTTTTCTCCATTGATAAGAATGTTGTTTATTGGTCCAGTGGTGAGGATTTTTGTTTTCATTACATTGAGATGCAATCCATACCGAAGGTTGTGTCTTTGATCTTCATCCTGGCCTGTACCAGGATGGCCAAGTGGTTAAGGCGTTAAACTTAAGATCCAATGGACATATGTCCACATGGGTTTGAACCCCACTCTGGTAGAATTATTAAATACTTTGTAATAAATATGTACTTTGAGACTTGACACTGTAAAAGCTAATAAGTAATAGCAGCCCCTTTATTTTAGAAAGTAGGGAAGGTAAGTTTTAACTCAAACTAATACCAACAGGAACTATCCAAATCTTTCAGTTGATGTTTTTTATGTGAGAAAAAATGACAGAAAAATGAGTTTTCAGTCATTGGGAACACAGAAGTCTTAATAAAAAAAGATATTCAACTAGAAGCAGCCAGAATGCCAAGATGCTGTAAAAAAAACCAAAATACACAAACAAACAAAACAACCCTTAACAGAACATGAAAACATGTCTACTTTCAAAGATTGAAAACAAAGGGAGTAACTGAGGAGTTATCTTTGGGGATGTGTGATCTGGATCTGCCTAAGTAATGAAACCACCAGTGTAACTGCACAAATTATTGACTTTATTTCTGGAATGATACTTTCATCTCTGGAACTTCACCTAAAGCAAAGTATATATATACACAGTAATATCTAGAGGTGTTTAGCACAGTGCTACTAGGAAGAAGTGTTTTTTGAACATAATGAGTATGAAACTTTCTGAAAAAATTAATGCAATAGTGGGAGAGGATGGGGAGGAGAAAAGAGGGGTAAAGGCAAAAGAGTGAGAAAGAGGAAGAAGGGAGAGGTTACAAAGAAAGTGAACAAAGTGAGAAATTGCATCTAGGGGATGAGAAAGAAAATGTGGAGAATAATTTCTCAGTTTCTATCTTGCATAACTGGGTGGTTGATAGTGCCAAACACAGAAAAAGGGAATTCTTGAAGAGGAATTACTTCATGCCCTTCATCTGATCAATTATATTTGATACACGATACTGCTGATGCATTATATTTTGTGGGAAGAGGAACCATGAGCACAATCTTGGCCTCATGTAGTTTGCAGTCTAGTGGAGGGAACAGGACAGATTAATCAGATACATAGATATAAAGTTGAAACTTTGGTTGTTGGAACTCAAGAGAGGTGTGTTGTTCTTGTTGTTAAGTGCCATTGAGTTAGTGCCAACTCACAGCGACCCCGTAGAGGGTTTCTGAGGCTGTAAATTTTTGTGGGAGCAGAAAACCTTTTCTGCTTCTGGTGGAGCAGCTGGTAGGCTTGAGCCGCTGACTTTGCAACTCATAGCCCAGTGTTAATCCTACAAAGCCATTGTACTCTCTAAAATGAGAGAAGTATTGTGCTTAAAAAAAAGCTATAACAAAGAATTTACCTTATCACCAAGGTAGTTGTGACCTTCTCTTAAGAAGTGACATTTGAGTTGAGATCTAGTGGATGAAAAGGATTAATTTAAGGTGACCATACTACTATGTTCAATAAGTATTAGAAAATACTGAATTATACCTGATGTCCTGCCTCATGTAATTGGTAACAGTGCTTTTCTCATTCTCAAAAATATCTTGGCTTGAACGATACAACGTGTGTTCATCCATTTACGGTGTAAAATGAGGTTGGGGATGTGTAAGGGTTTATAGGGCAGGTTGAGGAATTTGACTTTATTCTGAGAATCAGGAAACCGTGGAATGATTTTAGCATGATGATTTGTTCACACTTGCATGTTGAAAACCAATTTTGATAATGAATTGAAGACAAGAAAAGATGATAACTTGGACTAGAGTGAACGTACTTGTAGAGAGAGGTGAATAGATTTTTGAGATACTTAGTAGGTGATATTGACAAGCTGTGGTGAGGAATTGCATATGAAGACTGGGAGGACATCACTGAAGGATAATTCCTAGATTTCTGGTTGGCATAATTGGATCACTGGTTGGGTTAATTACAGAACAACGGTTTTCTAGAAGGACTAAGTTTGAGGGTGATAAGTTGACTGTGCTGAGTGTAAGTGCTTCTGAGGTTTTTAAGTGAAAGTGTGAAGTAGGCAGTTGGACATATGGGTGTGGGGCTTAGAGGGAATTTCTGGTTGGAGATGGAAATTTGAAAATCAAATCAAGCACATGTGAAGTTGCTGAAGAAGTGTAAGCTAGAAGTGAATAGGGCCTGGCATTCAGGTCTGTGGAACTGTAACATTCAATGTCTTGCTGAAGGAGGAGTCAAAAGAGAAAGAGATGGGACAGCCATGGAGGTAGGAGGAAAACTAGCAACTCATTGTGTCTTGGGAGAATGCTTTAAGAGGGAGAGAATGGGGCCCAACAGATCTTGCTGAAAGATTAAATAAAGTGATGATTGATACAAGTCTATTGGACTTAGCTAAGTGGCTGGAATGAAGACAGAAGCAGAATCCTTTGAACCTGATATGGATTTGGGGAATTAGGAATGTTTACAAAGAGCTGATATTTAGATGGATCTTGAATGATAAGCAACATGTTGAAAAGCAGTTCTTTATAAAGTTGGCTTGCAGTGGGTCTATGACTAGTTGAAATGACAGGAAGGGATTTTCAGGAAAAAAATAACAACATTCTTATCTTAAGAATAGTAGTAATTTCGAAGAATTATTCGAATAACAAAATATAAATTAAGAATTACAGGAGGATAAAATAGTCTGAGTGATGAAAATGCCTGTAAATATTTGCAAAAAATAATGATAACCTGTCTAAACACTTCCTATAGTTGAGCATACTTCAGGGAAAATACAGACATTCGATGGAAACCAGTGCCTACAAGTATTAGATGGGAAGAAAAGGAGAGCACATTAATGAGGATAGACCTAATTAATAAGATAAAATGCCAACCAACTCCCAATATTGTTGAATGATTGCTTGTTTTTTGAACTCTGAATAATTTTGAGAGAAGCGTTTTTTATGTATTGTTTGTTTTCATGTGCTTCTGAACTTCCTGATTCTGGCCAGGAACAAGGACAAACCAGCCAAAATACTACAAAAAAAAAAAAAAAGATGTTGCTGATCACAAGCAGGAAATACTCAAAGTCCCACGAGAGAGCCTGTTCTTAGGAGACTTCCACACTATTTCTGCTGACCTGAGAAGGCCCATCGGGTCACCTCACTCACGCCTGGAGCCTACTAGGAAGTATCTGGGAGGTTTTGAATCCAGGCACCACTTCCAACACGGCACTTAGGATTCTTTTAAGCTTCAAGTGTTGTTCCCTTTTTGTTTGTTTTTCAGAAGGAAACAGATGGTAGATAACTGGAGTCAGTAGGAAAATGGTTGAATGGATTTTATTATATTCATATTGTAGAGTACTGCATTCTACATTGTACTTCTGTAGTGATAACCAATGAAACCAAACTCACTGTTATCGAGTTGATTCCAATTCATAGCGACCCTATAGAACACATAGAACAGCTCCTTAGGGTTCCCAAGACTATAAAGCTTTAAGAGAACAAACAGCCTCCTCCTCTTTCTCCCTTGGAGTGGCTAGGTGAATTTGAACCACCAGCTGTGTAACTAGTAGTCCAATGCTTAACACACTGTGCCACCAGTGCTCCTTACCATAGTGAGGCTGTTGTTATTGTTAAGTTCAGTCAAGTTGGTTCTAACTCATAGTGACCCTGTATAGGTTTTTTGAGGAGCAGTTGGCCAGTTTGAACCACTGACTTTGCAATTAGCAGTCCAGTGTTTATCCTAGAGCGCCACACCATGACTCCTTCTATTATGATGTTGTTGTTGTTGTTGTTAAGTGCCATTGAGTCGGTTCCGACCTATAGCAACCCTGGATAGGGTTTCTGAGGAGCATCTGGTGAGCTTGAACCACCAACCTTGTAGTTCAAATGGCTTCACAGTCTGGTGCATTAATCCACAGTGCCACACTATGATAGCTAACATTTATTGAATATGTATTATGTTTTAGGTGATGTATGAAGTATATTTTCATGAACAGACTCATTTAATACTCATAATAATTCACTTGTTGTTGTTAAGTGCTGTCGAGTTGGTTCTGACCCTCTATAGGGTTTCCAAGGTGTAGCTGGTGAGCTTGAACCACCAACCTATCAGTTCAAACTGACTTTGCAATCCAGCACATTAACCCACAGTGCCACACCAGTACTCCAATAATTCCCTTGTTATTGTTGTTAAGTGCCATTGAGTCGATTCTGACCTGCAGCGACCCTGTATAAGGTGTCCAAGGAGCTGCTGGTGAGCTTGAACCACTG
The DNA here is from genome assembly GCF_000296735.1 of Chrysochloris asiatica. Taxonomy (NCBI): domain Eukaryota; kingdom Metazoa; phylum Chordata; class Mammalia; order Afrosoricida; family Chrysochloridae; genus Chrysochloris; species Chrysochloris asiatica. The sequence goes on from NW_006408531.1 coordinate 14,978,804, forward strand.
ACCCTGTAGTTCAAACAACTTTGCAGTCTGATGCATTAGCTCACAGCACCCCACCAGGACTCCATATAATTCCCTTAGATAAGTACAATTATCACTGCAACTTCCTAATGATCTACTTGGAACATACATGTGTAGCTATTATTGTGTGCCACCGAATGAATTCAATAGGGTCTCCAAGGCTGTAATCTTTCCAGGAAGGAACCTTGGTGGCATAGTGGGTTAAGTGTTGGGCTGCTAACTGAAAGGTCAGTGATTGGAACCCACTAGCTGCTCTGTGGGGAAAAGATGAAGCAATGTACTTCTGTAAAGATTGACAGGCCTGGACCCCATATGGAGGAGTTCTACTGTGTCCTACAGCATCACTATGAGCCAGAATTAACTTGGTGGCAGTGTGTGTGTGTGTGGAATCTTTACAGGAAGAGATTGTTACATCTTTCCTCCCTGCTTAGAAGCTAAGTGCTTAAATATTGTACCACCAGGTATAGAACTTAGATAAAAATCTTAGCAGTACAAAGAGCTTAGAGACCCCCATTCTCAACTTCTCTTGCTATCATCCCTAGAACCATTGTCCACAATGACTAAGTCTACACCTGTAGTTTTACTTTCTTTTCTGGGTTGCAAACTAATTGAGTTTTTTCTAATTCACTCTACAAATATGTTTTTTGAGTGTCTGTTTTCTGTCAGACCTTGTTCTAGATGCTAGAAATATACTAGGGAATCAAACAAACAGAACTGACCTACTGTCACGAGGCTCACAATCTAGTTGGGGGAAGCTGACAGTAAATGAAATCAGTAAGTCAACTGCTTAGTATAAAAAGGCTTAGCACTTTGGTGAGTAATGATGAGGATCTTAACAACTTGCCAGTAGCAATCTAAGATACAACTATGGGTCTCTTTTAATTTGGAGCAATACCGCATGTCTGTCACTTTGTGGTACTGTGGTAATTTGCATGTTGCTGTGATGCTGGAAGCTATATCACTGGTATTTTAAATACCAACAGAGTCACCCATGGTGGACAGGCTTGAGCAGAGCTTCCAGACTAAGACAGACTAGGAAGAAAGAGAGGTGGATGACTTTTGAATGCTTGTTGTTGTTGTTGTTGTTAAGCATCATTGAGTTGGTCCTGACCCATAGTGACCTTCTATATAAAAGCACTGGTGGGTTTAAACTGCTGACCTTTCAGTTAGCTAGTCTAGTACTTATCCTACAGCACTACAGCAGAACTCTGAAAACTTTATGAATATCAGTGAAACACTTTCAGAGAGCACCAGAATATTGAAACATGAAGAACACCAAAATATTGTCAGATATAGTGCCGGAAGACGAATCCCTCAAGATGGAAGGCACTCAAAATATGACTAGGGAAGAGCTGCCTCTTCAAAGTAGAGTTGACTGTGATAATGCAAATGGAATAAAGTTTTTGGGATCTTCATTTGCTGTTGGAGCACAATGTAAAGTGAGGAGAAATAGCTGTAAACATCCAGTAATAATCGGAACATGGAATGTACTCTAGGAAAATTGGAAGTTGTCAAAAATCAAATGGAACCCACCCATAAAAATCAACATCCTAAGCATTAATTAGTGAGCAGAAATAGACTGGCCTTGGCCATTTTGAATTTGACAATCATATGGCTTACTATGCTGGGAATGACATATTGGAGAGGAATGGTAATGCATTCATCATCAAAGAGAACATATCAAGATCTATCTTGAAGTATAATGCTGTCTGTAATAGGATAATATCTACACATCTACAAGGAAGATCAGTACAACTATTGTTTAAACTTATGCACCAACCACTAAAGTCAGTGATGATAAAACTGAAGATTTCTACCACCTTCTCCAGAGTCCTGGTGCGGTACTGGGTTAATGTGTTGGACTGCAAAGTCAGTTTGAACCACAAGGTTGGTGGTTCAAGCTCACCAGCCACTCCTCAGAAACTCTATACAGGGTTGTTATGGGTTTGAACTGACTTGACAACATTTAACAACATTAACAACACCTTCTTCAGTCTGAAATTTATCAAACATGCAATCAAGATGTATTGATAATTACTGATGATTTCAGTGCAAAGATTGGAAACAAAGAGGAAGGTTAAGTCATTGGAAAATAATGGCCTTGGTGATAGAAATAATGCTGGAGATTGCATGATAGAATTTTGCAAGACCGATGACTTCTTTATTGCAAGTACCTTTTTTTTTTTTTTAAACAATATAAAAGATGACTGACTATACACGTAGACTTTACCAGATGAAATTCACAGAAATCAAATTGACCTACATCTGGGCAAGAGATGATGGAAAAATTCCATATCATTGTCCAAAATAAGCCCAGGGGAAGACTGTGGGACAGATCATCAATTGTTCATATGCATATTCAGGCTGAAGCTGAAGAAAATTAAAACAAATCCACAAGAGCCAAAATATGACTTTGAACATAGTCCACATGAATTTAGAGATCATCTCAAGAAGATTTGATGCATTAGTCAGTAATGATCGAAGACAAGAGGAGTTGTGGGATGACATCAAGAACACCATACAAGAAGAAAGCAAAAGGTTAATAAGACACAAGAAACAAGGAAAAGATCAAAATGGCTATCAGAAGAGATTCTGAAACTTGCTTCCCAGCGTAGAGTTGCTAAAGCAAATGGAATAAATAAGGAAGTCAAAGAGCTAAACAGAAAATTTCAAAGGCAGCTCAAGAAAACAAAGTAAAATATTATAATGAAATGTGCAAAGACCTGGGATTAGCTAACTAAAAGGGAAGAACGTGCTCAGCATTTCTCTAGCTGAGGGAACTGAAGAAAAATTCAAGCCTCTTCTTGAAATACTGAAGGGTTCTTTGGGAAAAATGAAGTCCTGGTGTGGTGCTGGACAGCAAAGCTGTTTGAATGGCAAGGTTGGTGGTTCTAGCTCACCAGCTGCTCCTCAGAAACCCTGTACAGGGTCACTATGGAACTGACCCAATGGCACTTAACAACAACGTCAAATGGGAAAAATATTGAATGCCAAAAGCGTATTAAAAAAAAAAAAGATGGAAGGAATGCACAGAGTCACTGTAGCAAAAAGAAATGATTGATATTCATCCATTCCAAGAGGTAGCATATGATCAAGAAGCAATGGTACTTTAGGAAGGAGTGCAGGGTACACTGAAGGCACTGGCAAAGAACAAGCTCCGGGAATTAATGGAATACAAATTGAAATCCTTCAACAAACTGATGCAGCACCGGAGGTATGCACTCATCTATGCCAAGAAATCTGGATGACAGCTACCTAACCAACTGACTGGAAGAGATCCACATGTGTGCCCATTACAGAAAGGTGACAAAACGGACTGTGGAAATCATTGAGCAATATCATTAAAATCACATGCAAATGAGATTTTACTCAAGATAATTAAAAACTGGCTGCAATAGTACATTGACAGAGAAGTGCCTGAAGCTCAAGCTGGATTCAGACAAGGATGTGGAAATGGTGGTATCATTTCTAATACCAGATGGATCTTGGCTGAAAACCGAATACCAGGAAAATTCTACCTCTGCTTTAATGACTATGCAAAGTCTACTATGCAGATCATGACAAGCTATGGACAACATTGCAGAGAATGGGTAGGCCAGAACACTTTATTGTGCTCATGAGGAACCTGTTGTTTGAACAGAACAAGGGGATGCTGCATGGTTTCAAATCAGGAAAGGTGTGTACCAGGGTTGCATTCTTTTACTATACTTATTTAATCTGTATACTGAGCAAATAATCTGAGAAGCTGGATTATTTGAAGAAGAATGTGGCATCAGGATTGGAGGAAGACTCATTAACAACCTGGGACAGGCAGATGATACAAATTTACTTGCTGAAAGCAAAGAGGACTTAAATACTTACTGCTGAAGATCAAAGACCACAGCCTTCAGTATGGGTTGCAATACTTTTCAACATGAAGAAAACAAAAATTCTCACCACTGGATTAATAAATAACATCATGATAAATGGAGAAAAGATTGAAGTTGTCAAAGACTTAATTTTGCTTGGATCCACTGTCAACACTCATGGAAGCAGCAATCAGTAAATCAAATGATGTATTGCATTGGGCAAATCTGCTGCACGAGAACTCTTTAAAGTGTTCAAGAGCAAAGAAATCAGTTTGAGGACCTGACTCAAGCCATGGTATTTTCAATAGCTTTATATGCATGTGAAAGTTGGACAACAAGTAAGGAAGGCCATAGAAGAATTGATGCATTTGAGTTATGGTGTTGGAGAAGAATGTTAAAAGTACCATGGCCTTCCAGAACAATCATGCTTGTTAAGGTGGAGGGTCAGCAAAAACAGGAAGACCCCAAGACAGATTGGCACAGTGGCAGCTGCAATGGGCTCAAGCTTAGATATGCTTCTGAGGATGGCTCAGGGCAGTGTTTTGTCCTGTTGTGCATGAGTCTGCTATGAGTCGGTATGGATTTTAAGGTACCTAGCAGCTATGGTGGCATAGTGGTTACGAGTTGGGCTGCTAACCTCATGGTCAGCAGTTTGAAACTACCAGCTGTTCCGTGGAGAAAGATGAGGCTTTCTGTTCCCGTAAAGATTTACAATTTCAGAAACCCTGTAGAGGGTCGCTATGGGTCGGAACCGACTCAACGGCACTTAACCACAACAACAAACAACAACAGTAACAATAAACTGGAGCAAAGAGGACTGAAAAAAATCAAAGTCTCAAGGAAACAATTATCCCAAAGGACAAAGGGAATACACAAATCACAGCCTTCATTAGCCTGAGACCAGAAGAACTAGACTATATTCAGCTACTGCTAGAGACTGCTCGGATTGAGATCGTCCTAGAAGGTCCTGCACAGAGAGGGAGAAAAATGTAGAACAAAACTCAAAGTCGTAATAAAAATCAGACTTCCTGGTCTGAGAGAATAATGGAACCCCTGAGACTATTTTGGTCCTTAAATACCAGTCAGTTCTAGAATTGAACCCACTACTGGAGAGCATTGTATAATTAAACAATAGACCTACAAAGTGAACAGTTCACACCCATGAAGAAATCGATCCTCTGAGCAATCAGCCATATTAGACCACAAGGGTAGCATTACCCCAAACCAAAGTTCAGCGTGCAGGAAGGGACAGGACAAAGAAGCAAATGGAAATGGAGAATCCAGGGAGAAAGTGGGAAGAGTGCTGTTAAATTGAGGGAATTGCAACTTCAGTCAGTAAACCTTGTTGTTATGTGCTGTGGAGTCGGTTCCAACTCATAGCGACCCTCTACAGGGTTTCCGAGGCTGTAAATCTTTACAGGAGCAGAAAGCCCTCATCTTTCTCCCGTGGAACAGCTGGTAGTTTCGAACTATTGACCTTGAGGTTCACAGCCCGATTCAAAACCACTACGCTACCAGAGGTTCTTATAAACCAAATATGTATAAATTATTGAATAGGAAACGAATTCCTTTTTATTTTTATTTTTAATTTAAACGGTGTTGTATCAGTCCTGGTTAATGCGCCAGACTACAAAGTCGTTTAAACTTCAAGGCTGGCGGTTCAAGCTCACTAGCTACTCCTTGGAAACCCTATACAGGGTTGCTATGGGAGCGGAACAGACTCGACTGTACTTAACAACAATAACAACAACATTCTATAGGGTAGAAGAAATCACGGTGGGGCAAGGGAGTGTGGTGTGGGTGGCTGCTGTGGGAATAGGGTTGCAGTTTAAATGGGGGTGGTCTAGGAGGCCCTCACCAGGAAGATGAGCAAAGAGCTGAATAAAGTGAGGGAAGGAGCCAGGAAACCTTGTGGGAGGAGCTTGACAAGCATAGCTAGGAACAGCAAGGAGGCCAGCCCCAGCTAGAGCCTGGATGAGGGTCTAGTGGTAAGAGATGCAGGCCAAGCAATAAGAGAGATGGAAGCAGCGGGGAAGCAGTAGCAGAGAGTTTGGGACTCAGCAAAAGGGGGAGACACAGGAGGGTTTTGAACCATAAAGTGACATCAACTGACTAACATTTTTAAACGTTTTCCTGGCTGCTCTAATAAGAGTAAAATTTAGGGAAGCATTTTGTAGTTACTATACCCACAAAAGAATGTATTGTTTGCTCTTATCACCGGGGTCTGTCTTGCAATTTCCATGCTTTGGCCCATCCTGAGGCCCGTTACTATGGCTCCTCTCTCTGCTTGCTGCCTCGGTTGATTTCATTACTCAGCAGGGTAATGCTCGCCCAGGACCCTGTGTGCTAGGGCCTCTCTAGAAAAGGGTGTTAAGCCACAATAAACACTCTTCTGGCCTCACATGGAAAATGAATGGTGGCACATGGCCATGTCTCAACTTCACTCACACACAAGGTGCCCACAAACTTGTATAAATATATGTAATATAAAAATGAAAATGATAATATTTTTATATATTATTAAAATATTTTTTAAATAATGGATGTTAGAGAGAGGTATATTTTGGAGTACATATTTGATACGCAAAATTCATTAAAATAGACCTTATAGGATACCTTCCTGGAATAACGAACTTGCAGCCTTTTATTTGGAATAAAGTCTATTTAAGAAGTAGGTAAAATATAAAACTCAAGAGACATTTTCTACTGCCAAAACAGTCCTTGGAATTTGCACACTCTTGTGTGGTCCTTACTAATCCATGCTTGGGTTATATGTTAATTTGCTTAATCTGAAATTTGTTGTGTTCTGAGCACACCTCTCCTATGTACAGTTATCTGCTTACACACCCATTTGACCCTGGTTGCTAAACTGAAGTGGAGATCCCTGATAAGCAGAGATTATTTGGTTTGTTGGTGTTTTTTTTAACTGAATTTGCCATTTCCACTTCTTTGAAAATTTAGACAACTCTTGCTTTTTTCTTATTTTTTGACACTTTCTCATTCTCCAAAACTCTTCCAGGATTACTGATAGGAAACTAGCAAACACATTTGCAGATAGTTGAGATTATAAATTCATTCAGTCCAGAGATGTCAATTTTTGTAGTATGACACTGGGATTTGTTTTGTTTTGTTTTGGCTTCCACCATTCCAACCTTTCACTCTGAACCATTTAAAAAAACAAAGTTACACCTTTTCTAGCTTATGATCATTCATTTTGACAACAAGGAGTAAAAACAAATTTTGATGAAAAGAAATAAGAATAGACTACCTTCTTCCTTCTTTTTAATCTTCTACTTCTAGTCACATGTTGACACTTCCTAGGCCATGGACTAGGCCTTTTTAACCCTTATTCTTACTCCAAACTTAGCTGTAAGAGCATTTTAACAAATCCTTTGGTGCATTACAGTTTTGTCACCCTCTTTCTTACTGCTTTGTGTCACTTATTTTGTGTTTGTCTTTGGTTAGATGAGATTCCTCTATTTTTTTTTTTTTTTGCATGCTATTTATGTTTTTAAAATATCTCAATTTATAGAACTGTCTGCACACTTTTATTGGGTTATTAGGTAAACTTTTCTTTTCTTGCTTATTGAGATATTTTAATATCTCAGTGTAATGTGATTTATATGTTTCTTATCTATAAACTTCAAAGTAGAGAGTAAGTCTTATCCATCACTGGGGAAACAATTCTGGGGTTAACTGAATGAATACACATTATAATAAATTTGTCTCTAGAGTTGTCTGTCCTTACTGAGTCTTATAACCCTTTAGAATCTCTTTTGATGGGAGCTTATATGTCTCATTTTTTTAAAGCCTACTTGATTAAAGTCTAACAATGCATGGGATTTTCTTTTTGTGTGACATGCAATAAGCTACTTCCCTTTTTGTAATAATTAAACCATGTCCAAACCTAATTACCTGATTTTAATCTGTTTGAATTTGAGAACCGAAAATGAAAAACTCATCTAAATATATTGAAATAATTCTTTTGGAGATGATAAATAAGTAAATAATAATACTAATTTTTAATCAATACTCACTGGCAATTTATTATATTCATGTATTATTATATTAGGGATTACTGTGATTATAAGCAATATAATATAATGACAATGATTTTTATGCCACTAGGTGACATCAGGGGAGCAATTTCTGTTAGTACTAATTGCTTAGTTTTCCATTACTGATGTGCTGCTATGCGTAATTGTATACTGCATTTGCTACAATTGTACAGAAATTGTAATTTCTTTCACACTGTGTACAAACTTGGTCCTCTGTATTGTTTATTATTGTAGACCTCAATGCTTTGCCATCCACAACTCTCCAGGGCTTTCCTGCTCTCCTACTTCATAGCACTTATAGAATGTATAGTGGGGTAAATGTATCAGTTTGCTCCTGTCCAAAGTCTGTTGACTGTGATCTTGGTTGTCCTGAGCTTGTCTGGCTACTGTGGAGTTGAGGAAGATCAATGTCTCAGCATACTGGGACCCATTTGCAGTCTGTTACTGGGGAACCTCTTATCTATACAATGAAGACAACTTTGGCCATTTCATCAGGAAAGACCAGTCACTAAAAAGGACATCCTGGTCAGTACAGGAAAGAGTCAGCAAAAATGAGGAAAACCTTCAGTGAGATCGACTGACACACTGACCACCACAGTGGACTCAAATATAACACAAACCATAAAGATGAGACGGGAGGACAACATTTCATTCTCTCATACAGGAAGTTGTCATGAGCGAAGCTGAATCTATGACATCTAACAACAACAATAAGAACTACCTTGGAAACAACCTGTCAGCATAGCTTATCACGTTTCTAACATATTAGAATATTTACTTCTTGTGAGCAATACACTTCAGAAAAGCATGTAATCAATCTTCAGAGAATCTTCCTACTCATGAGTGGGGACTGGGCAAGATGAGGTGTGGGTGACAGAAACATGTACTATGAATAACTTGGAAATGGGGACCATCATTTACAGCAAATGTTTTTCTTTTTCTGGACTGATGTGACAAATAGCCTGGAAAAAGCCAAGCTCAGTCTCATTTTCAACCTTTTATCTTATGGGCCCACAGTTGTTAAGTAGTGGTTAGGATATTTTTGTTCTCTTACTTTCTTTCCATTATATATTCAAACTGCTAGGGATTTTCCCTCTTCAGTCCAAGATAGGAAGGGAAAAGAAATTAGATTAACATTCTGCCCTATTTTACATGTGCCTTTTATCAGTTGTTTTCAATCAAATATTCTGATTTAATTGTGCTGGCGTGAGTTTGGGCATAGGCATTTTTACAAAGTTTCCCTGGTGACTTCAATGGGAGACAATGTTGAGAACCACTGATGCATACCCCATGTTGTAATTGAACACACATGTAAAAGGACACGCTCCCAAACACAAGCGTCCAATAAGACAGAGACGAAACATGAAGCCAAATCAAATAGCACAAAAGGCAGATATTTATAACATGCACGATCTCTAGGCATTGATGAATTGTGTATGGTTTGAATTTGGACACTTAAGTTGGGTGAATGGATCATCATTGCTCTGCTAAGTTAGGAACAGCTTTGTGGAAGTGATAGACTTGTAAACATTTTGAAAAGAAAAGGTAGTGAAAGTGTAGCATAAGAATGAACTTCTCTGAGAACAGAATAAAGAAGAACAGCAAATGGGGAATCAGGTGATAAAGTGGTTTGTTTGGACAAAAAGAATTTAGGAGGTGGAGGAATGATGTGAGAAGGGAGGTTAGGTTGTCTGTGGTGAAGATAAAGATGTTTGAGAAGGTTGGTTGTTGACTACAAATCAGGGCACTCTGCACATGACCTGTTTTGACCTAGAAGTTTCACTGCTATTCTTTCTCTTGGACTGGCCACATCAGAGCTGAGGAAGGACTTTGGTAAAAGCAGATTGCGCTTACTACATGAAAGACTATAATAACAATAATGAATTTTGCTATCTTTGAAAAAAGGTTTACCACAAATTTACTGATAAGATTTTGTAGCTGTTGTGTGCCATCAAGTTGGTTCCCCCTCATAGTAAACCTGTTTCTGAGGAGCAGCTGGTGGGTTTGAACTGATGATTTTTATGGTTACCAGTCTAGTATTTATCCTACAGCCTACATACTTATCCTACAACACCACATCAGGACTCCTGAAAAGATTAAAAGTGTAATAAAATGTAACTCCATTTCTTATTTGGAGTGCTGGTGACACAGGGGTTACTCATTAGGCTGCTAACTGCAAGGTCAGCAGTTCAAATCCAACAGCCACTCCAAGGGAGAAAGATGAGGCTTTCTGCTCCCATAAAGATTTACTTCTTTGAAAACCCTATACAGGGTAGCTATGAGTTGGAACCAGCTCAACGGCACACATCCATCACCACCATAAGGAAGTGACAATTCAAATACTGAAGAAAGAAAAACAAAACTCAACATCTAATGACATAAAGCCTAACTTTATTGTCATAGCATCTGTGACATCATCTCACATCCTTACAATCTTTTCAATTAAAGCATACATTTTCCAAATTCCTAAACAAGAACTTTCAGGCTTGTAGCAAACCTTTTGCAAAAGCAATCCTTAACTTTATAGAAGACTTCTTTCTGGTTTTTTATTTCCTCTTAGAACTTTCAGCCTGGCTTCTTTCTTCAACCCTTGATGCTTCACACACATTCAGCCTTTCACAGAGCCATGTCAGGGATCCTATGCATTCCAACCCAGTAGAAAGAAGAAAGGAATGATTTAGATGGACGGCATCCCGGATGGTACAAAATGAACAGTCACAGCTGGATCATTCAAGGCTGATATTAATATGACATTCTTTGGGTTATTTAAAAATTTTGATTGGGTGTTTTGCAGCATCAGAGGGAGCCTACACAATCACTGTGTAGGTCACTAAGACAATTTGGAAAGACAGAGGGCTCCTGGGGGGATTCTATGCTTGTGGTTGGGCAGAGTATTTGTAGCTCCTACCAGAATGCTGAAAGTGCCTCCTCTGAGCACTATAGTAAACAAGGAACGGTTAAAAAGACACACATACATAAATAAACTAAACATTTAGAATGTAAGTCCTTGAGCATAGAGAGTCTACCTAAATGGGTCAAATATATGTCATAAAAAAATTAAATAGTTGCTTAATTTTATCTTGGTGTGTTTTTTCAAAGGACCGCTGGTAAAAGGGTGCTTAAAACACTCAGCTGGTAATCAAAAGTTTGGCAGTATGATCCACCTTAGGAGAATGGTGTGGCAGTCCGCTTCTGTACGGATTTACAGATGGAAACAGGAAGGGGCGGTTCTGCTCTGTTCTATAGGGTCACTATGGTGTGCAGTCCACTTCTGTACAGACTTACAGATGGAAACAGGAAGGGGCGTTTCTATTCTGTCCTATAGGGTCGCTATGAGTTGGAATGAATGTGATGGCAGCAGGTTTGGTTTTTGGTTTTAGTAATTTTTTTTTTTTTTTTTTTGCTTGTGACTCTGCCCTATATAAAGATGCATAAAATATTCATTTTGGCAAACCCATCCCCATTAATTTCTTGTTTTTCGGCATTCAGAAACTCTACAACGGTGTCAATATAACGTTCTGATTATGTTTTTCAACTTCCCCATTCATTTACTTGGCTTTATACAAAAATAATATTCAAAAGATGGCCCCAAAGAAAACATGCTGGGAAGCAGGGTCATCAAGTGAACAATTACATCTTTCTCTGAGAAGGGCGCCGGGGAAATGGACCAAATTGCAGGAGGTAGAAGCACTTGTTTGTAGTCTCCTCTTTTCTCCATGTTTAATAGCATGGAGCCATTTATTTATTGGCTGCTGGAAATAAATTCAAATACAAGAACTTTGTAAATGCTCTAGTCTCTGGTAAGGCCTACCTGGTGCCAATCTTTTTTTTTTGTTATTTATGTGAGGGCCTCAGAGAGTTTGAATGTCTACTCTTTTTGTCTAAGAGTTTGTGTTGTTGTCAGCACTTCAAACTGGTTCTTCCCAGTTCAGTCAAGCAAAATGTAGAAAGGACTCTTAATTTGTTAAACGTGCGTGAATCAGCACAATAACTGGGATGGGAAAAGTGACAGGTTGACACCTTGCTGGGAGCTTAATCTCTTTCTTAAAGAACAAGGGCAGCATGGGAGCTGTATTAGCAACCAAATCTCTTGACAAGCAGAGTTGGAAACAGCCCCACTCGAAATGAAGATGGTGGCCCTCAGTGGTGCTCTGTCTCTGCGTCATCTCCACAGTCCTGACAATAACCTAGTCTCCTGAGGTGCTCTTGAGGCTCCTTCCAAGTCACCCATTCCAGGGTTTGGACTCCTGGTTTAATCAGTTCTGGTTACCATTCTGCTTTACCCATATTGAAAAAAACCCCAGATCTGCTCTAATTTCACTTCCTCGGCTGTGACTGAACTGGTTCAAACTGGTTAAAAACTCTGGTTGTTGTGAGCTAAGCCCTTAAGTTGTGAGAGTGAAAGCCCTTTTGTTTTAAAAAAGGAAGCCGGACAGTGACTCATAAACTCACAGTTCTCTTAGGACTGAGCTGGTAAGCTTCACAATTAAGCGGGCTCCAAAATGGTAGCATTTGCAGCAAGTATGCTCTCTGAAGAGTTCTACTAGCATTTCACTGCTTCTAGGTGAATGAATATTAAGAGCTCCTTCTGTTTTGTTTCCTATGGGTTGATGGGAGAGGACAGGCTGGTGGGTAGAGGCCTCGAGGAGGAAGAACTACTCCTGGAAAGATGTGGTTTATTCCTCCTTTCATTTACTCGGCTTTTTAAAATGCCCCCAATGACAATTTTTATTATCTTACATTAAAAAAAAAAAGAGTAGCCTTGTTGTTGTTGTTGTTAAGTGCCATCCAGTTGATTCTGACCCATAGCAACCCTGTATAGCGTTTCCATATAATTTGTACATTATACAATTACCCATTTAAAACATACAATTCAGTGGTTTTATTGTATTCACAGGTAGTTGCAATCAACACCAGAGTTAACTTTAAAACATTTCCATTACCTCACACAGAAACCCTGTACCTTTTAGCTCTGGTGTGTAGTGGTTATGAGTCGGGCTGCTAACCTTCAGGTCATCAGTTCGAAGCTACCAGCCATTCCATGGGATGAGGCTTTCTGCTCCCATAAAGGTTGACAGCCTCGGAAACCTTATGCAGGGTCAGTATGAGTCAGAACCGACTCCATGGCACACCACTAATTCCTTTTAGCTACCACCCTCTGATCCCCTACATCTTTCCCAGCCATAAGCAACCACAAATGTACTCATTATCTCTGTTTAAAAAATCCTAGGCTCTTACCTTAGAGTCAATTCCAACTCATTTGCAACCCTATAGAGCAGAACTGTCCCCTAGGGTTTCTAATGCTGTATGTCTTTCCAGAAGCAGACTACAACATCGTCTCTAGTGGAATGGCTGGTGGGTTTGAATTGCTGGCCTTTGGGTTAGCAGACAAGCACCTTAACCACTGTGCCACAAGGACTCTTTTCTATCTCCATGCTGTTGTTGCTTAGTGCCATCTAGTCAGTTCCGACTCATAGCGACCCTATATAGGGTTTCCAAGGAGTGGCTGGTGAGTTTGAACCACCAACCTTGTCGTTCAAACAGACCTTGCAGTCCTGCACTGATCCTACAGTTCCACATCAGGACTGCTTTTCCTATTATGGACATTGCATATAAATGAAATTGTATATTTGTCCACATGAATTTAATCCTATTTTGCCTTCTGACATCTGTGGAATTGTTGCCTGACATTTTGCTTGGACAAGTCTTCATGCGGCCCTGCCTTTTCTCCTCAAATCATTTAGGCTTTCGCTCTGTGCTTCATCTCCAGAAGGGCTGTCCAGCATAATGCAACACATACAGCAGAGCTTCAACTAGTGTTTGTGAACTTTTAAACTAATTTCTGTTTTATTTTTTTCCATCTCCTGATGTCAAGAGAAGTTGTCTGTATTAGCTCTCTAAAGAAGGTCACACTGGCTTACTCCCACATTATGGGTTAGTTTCTTCTAAGTTCTAGTATTACACCATGCTCCAACCCCAGGACTTGGTTTCTTAAGCTGAGACTGTAGTATATGTATCTCCATTCTCACCTATTTCCATCCTGCCAATTTTCAGGAATGCTCCTTAGTAACCCACTTGCTTGTTTTGAAACTGTCCCTGTAAAGGCAATATTCAGAATAACGTTGACTTTCAGGTCTCTTGGGTACCGGTGCACTGGCAATGGGTTAAAGCACTCTATATATTTGCCATTGGCTAACTACTCTTCCTTAGGTGATTTGAAGAAAAGAAAACTAGTATTTACTTGTTAAAACAATGGAAAAGATTTCATTTTGCTCCTTCCTTTCTCCTCACCTTTGCTCTCTCCTTCCCTTCTTTTTCTTCCTTCCTTTTTTCCATCTTTCTCCATTCTTCCCTCCTACCTTCCTTCCTATTTCTGGAATAGTTTTTCTTCTTTTTTTAAGAAAGCTTTTATTGTGAATTGAGTGATGGTTTATATGGTAGAACATCAGTTTTGCACTCAACCAATCATATTTTGTTTCTTGTAATGATTACAACCCACTCCATGCACCATCAGTTAACAGTGTTTGCCTCTATCCAGCCCACCCCCCCCAACCTCTCTTTTTTTTGATGCACACAAAAACATGCTGGAATATATAATCATTTAAACAACTAAAGGGCACATTGTGAAAGCCAGCCTCCTGCCTGCCAGCACACTGCCTTTCTCTTTCCATGAGTCTAGAGTCCTCAGCTGCTCTATCTCTCTATGCCATCACCCCTGCTTCTGTCTGTGGTTGCTGCTTCTCTGGTTAGGGTTCTATGTTCTGCTCATGCTCGTCCCTCTTGATGGTCCTAAGGTCCTCTGTTCCTAGAATGTACGATTAACAACTCCTACTTTTCTGTTACACAACTTCTACCTTTACAGTTGTGACAATCGCCATTAGTCATAATAGTTACTCACTATTGAATCAAAAGAATCCTATCACCATCTCTATCTAACCATTCAGTGGAAATTCTACCCCCTCCCCCGCCTCCCCTACCCTCCCCGAAACAAAATTCCCTCTTGAAAACTTTTAAGGCAACCACTTTGTGCCTTTAGAGCTCCCCCCTCCCTTACCCAACCCCTCCCCTCACCCTGTTTTAGGTAGCCACTGTCTAAGTTGCCTGTCCCTATCAACCCTGTCTGCTGAGCGGATAGGCTTGATCCTTGATGTGCAGACTTCTTCGTTCTTGGTTGGTATTTTGAGCTACTACATCCATAAGTAAAGGTCAAGTTAACAAAAGTGTAGCAATGCACACTTGCTTCCTGTATCAAATTTCTTTATCTTCCTCTAGTGGAGTTCTGATCATGGAGCCATCCAAGCTAGGTCAAATGTGTTCTATCTACAAGTTTGGGCATTCTTGCGTACCTCCCTCCACTTCGTATCGGCTGGTTGCTTCACTCTCAGCTGGAGCCCCCAGTGGCTAGGTCAGTGTCCAGGGGCTCAGCCTGGGATAATTTTAAGAGCAAAAGATTTATCAATTTCTGTTATAGAACATAACTCAGCTGCATTTCTAGATTACATTACAACATCTAAATAAACATATGAGAACAAAATTATTCTTGAACTAGGAATATGTATGTAAGAAGACTATCATGTTTAATGAGTCAGTAAACTTGTGTGGCTTAGACATATTGAAAACCTATTGCTTTCTAATTGCTTCTCTAAATAAATGCTTTCAGATCTCAAACATTGTTTACACAGAATTAAAGTGATAGTCAATTAGCCTAATTTTTGTGGAATTGACTTACATTTCATGTCAGAATACATTTTGGGAATAACTGTCTCTTCCCCTAAATAAACTTAGGGGAAAATATTCTTTTCTCTGCTTTAAAGTAAATAAGTTTCTTAGGAAAATATTGAAATACTAGTTTTGTTGTTAGCTGAAATCTTTGGTTTCCAGATAGATAACTCTGATTCATTGTCCAGCTTTTCACTGCACGTGAGGCAAATGTAATAGTTCCTAGAGCAGGACATCACGTTTGGTAAAGTGGAGGGTGAGTGAAAAAGAGGAAGATCTCCAAAAAGATTGACATTGTTGTGGCTAAGGACCATCAAGTTAGTTCTGACTCATAGCGACCCTGTATAGGGTTTCTCCTGTGCAGTTGGTGAGTTTGAACCACCTACCTTGAGGTTGCCACACCAGGACTCCAAGACTGACACAGTGGCAGCACAAACAGGCTCAAACATCACAGCAATTGTGAGGATGATGAAGGCTAAGTCAACGTTTCATTCTGTTGCGCATAGGGTCTCAATGATTTAGAACCAACTCAATAGCACTTAACATAGCCTGGGAAAATGGACTGATCCATATGGGATAGCTACCCTTAAAACTTACTTGGATTCATTTGCATCTGTACCCAGTCGTACTATAATCAGCCTATTATTAAACCATGTAATAATTTATTATACTGATATAAAAAGACAAGAGTCAGTGTCTTCTTACTATTTGGTCTCATTGCAACCCATGGAGAAAGCGTGAGAGGTCATATGACAGAATAGTACACAAGCAATTGTAAACACACTTGTGACACACAGAAACAACGAGACTCTTTTCTGGTTGGCATGCAAACGTGCTCTTCTTCCCAGAATTTGGCCTGGGTTTCCTACAGTCTGGGTGGTGACTGGCACATTCCTGTGCCAATGGGAATAGCAGCTGTCTTGTCAAAATTCTCCTGAAGCAGCTGCCCCTTCTACCATGACACTGTTTGCACACAGCTTTGGTTGTTGGCATTCTCAGGCTGTTGCAGTATTACTCTAATACCATCACTTTTCTGTTTACGTTTTATATTCTGAATAAAATACTGGCATCTCTAGTCTTTCATTAAGGCAAGTGCAGCTATAATTACCCTAAGATGAAAAGCACATTCATATTTAGATGGGTGTCAAGACTTTTGTAAATTATCATGAATGTCTTGGTGGGGAATAGTGAAGCCAGACCCCTGCATATGCTAACATTGGGATGCATATTCTTTTGCAAAGGTTCAATATGGGTTCAAAGTGGAAAAAAGAGAATAATGAAGGAATAAAACAGATACCATAAGGAAATATTTTTAAACCATTAAGAATATTGCAATGATTACTGGAAATGACTTACTGGTATAGTAAATATAGATGCAAAAGAAAGGACCAGCCTACTGGGAATGGCACAGGGTACCAAACTATTCCCCAAGTCCAAGAGTTGTAACTCCAGTTACCCAGGTACATGATCCAAACACAGAAAACAAGGTAAGGACAAGAACTCTCCTTTGACAAAGAGGCATTTCAGTGGGACCCATTACAAAGTACTGCAGAATAACTATCTACTGGACAAAGGTTCAAAAGATCTATGTGAGAAAACGCAATCGTAAGCCCAGCAGGAAAAGTCTAAAGCTTGGCGGATAAAGGCAAACCATAAGAGGATGGGCGAACATTCTGAGAATGAGCAATCCAAAAATCTCACAAAGTTCAGAGCTTAATCATCACCAAAGGTGGACTGAATTAGAAAATACTGCTTCAGTCCGAGGTGTTCCCTCTGTGGCTCCCTCACCACACTTGTCGCATAGGGAGTCGGAGTGCCTTGGAAGCCAGGGATGAAGGTGGGGGAGAGGCAATAAGTAAATACAACACCTAACATTGACTTTGCAGTAGTAGAAGTGGAGCTATCCTAGGAAAAGGGTGAGAGCTTTGCAAATTCTCTTTACTTTTTGATATTTACTTTTCTTTCCATGACTTTGCCTTTAGTGCTGCATTCCCAGGATAGCTAGCATCCTATCGATGAGAGTCAGGATTCCCATGTCTGTCTGGGGATGTTAACTAACTCCATCAGCCAAACAGCCGGGCACAGAGCTGCTTCTCTGAACATGCAGCCACCCAGGGCATTACAAAAACTAGACAAACAGGGCTGCCAGGCTCAGAAGTTTTTGTCTCTGCTTTTCAAAGTCCCCATAAATTTCAAAACAGACTCGTACCAGGACAGTATTTTTGGCATAAGGATGCAAAGTCAAGACACAAAAAAGAATTTCCTGACTCATTCTCTATGTTCAGTGTCTTCAAGAATAATAATTCTTTTTCTCCTGCTTCTGAGAAGTGAGCGATGTCACAGGAGAGAGAAGTAGATCTATATATTTCTTTTTCTGCCTCAGAACTGGGAAATGAAGTCAGACTCCGTGTAATAAAATGTCAACCAACAGAAAGACCCTGTACCTTTGCTGTATCAGTTACTGCTTAGGACTCTCGAAGATGTGTCTCTTACAATAGTGTGTTTTTCAGAAGATTTATTGTCAACCTCAACAGGGGTGGGAAAATGCTGTAACTTTCATCTCCAGGATGTGCCCCACCCATCCAGCGAGCATCCCTTGCAAGTGCCAGAACCAAACCATCACGGCCAACCACAGCCTGAAGTTGAGACTCAGAGGGAAATAGGAGCAAAGAGAAAGGGTGGTAGTTAATGAGTGTTTTAGAGAAAGAAGGGACCATGCAGAATATCTGGAGTGTTTTCCCACCCCCTTGAAGTGAAGTGAAATTAACCTCCTAAATTAGTTGGAATCGGTTCTACTTTTCAACTTTGATTTACTAAAGCACAAGAAAGATCTTTCCCTAAAAGGAGAATGTAAAGACTTGTACATGTTCTATGTCCTGGCCTACCATAAGATTGCCTTATCCAGTTGACATAGTTATAAGGTAGTGTCTGCCAATGTTTTTACACCATAACTCTTACAGACACATTATAATGACAAAATGTCTCACCGCTATTTTTATTAGGTAAGCCATGATTAACAATTTTATTAGAGTTTATCTTAAATTCAGAGCATGAATCTGTCCCCAACTATATGAAATACTAGGAGTCCCTGGATGGCACAGAAGTGGTGCTATAAGTTCAAGGCTACAAGTTCAAAGGGACATTTGAAAGACAAGACATAGCCATTGGAAACCCTATGGAATGCAGTTCTTTCCTGAAAGCACCTAACTCTTGGGGTTGGGATGAATCCGAATCAAGCTGGGCTGGTTTCTACATTATGTGAATCATGGGCAGTATTGCTGATTTGTTTTTATGGGGCTATGTGAAATTTCATTTAACTAGTCTTTCTTTTCCTTCACTTCTCTTCCTGAAGATCTTATCCTTAGAGTTAAAACTGAAAATACATTTTTGGCCTAGTCCTCTAAATATTTCAGTTGCGAGAAGATATCAGTCCAGTTATTATTAAGTGATTCTCCAAGGTATGAACTGCATTTTGCTTTTATTCTTTAATAACTACAGTTAAACGTGTTGTTGTTAGTGCTGTGGAGTTAGTTCGGACTCAGAGTGACCCTGTGTAGTGTTTCCAAGGAGCAGCTGGTGGATTTGAACTGCTGACCTTGTGGTTCATACTCCAGTGCTGTTCCTACAGCGACTCAGTGAAACTTAGGCAGAATGAAAATTCATCATTTTAAAGTGAGTCATTCAAGAACATTTAATTAATTCAGAATGTCATGCAGCTGCTATCTCTGTGGTGGTGGTGGTATGCCGTGGAGTTGGTTCTGACTCATTACGGATCTGCATAGGGTTTCTGAGGCTATACATCTTTATGGGAGTAGAAACCCTCATCTTTCTTCTGCGGAACGGCTGGTTTTTTTGAACTGCTGACCTTGAGGTTAGCAGTCCGACTCGTAACCACTACTAGAGCTCCTTACGTGATTTCTTATAGGCCCTGAAAATTTCCCTGTTAGTAATATTGAAAGGGGGTCCTGGTGTGGCGCTGGACCATAGGTCATTTGAATTCCAAGGTCAGGAGTTCAAACTCATCAACCACTCCTCGGAAACCTTATATAGGGTCTCTAGGAGTCGGAAACACTCGACGGCACTTAACAACAATACTGAGAGAGGAACATTTAATGTTTAATTTTTAAATCAAAGAAAATAGTTGCATACTTGTAGAATACATTTCAGAATTATGACTGAAGATGTGATTCAGACTTTTATACCAGGTCTCATAGTAAGCACATGTCTATGAGTACAAGCAGACAACTTTACCAACAATGCTGTTTTCAGAATTGTGTGCCATCAAGTTGGTTCCTACTCCTAGTGACCTTGTTTAGGGTTTCCAAGGCTGTAAATCTTTATGGGAGTAGAAACCCTCATCTTTCTCTCTCGGAGCAGCTGGTGGATTTGAACTGCTGACTTTGCAGTTAGCAGACCAATACATAACCTACAACACCCCCAGGGATCCCATTTTCAGAATAAATTTTATATATGAATTTTATATGTATAAGGAAGGTATGTCTCTGGTATCTGATGGGCTTACAACTTTCTGGAAAAAAAGAAAAATAGAGTCAGCAGTACCAGAGGAGAAAAAAGGGGTGGTAGGCACTAAGGGGGAGAGTGGAACAGGAGGAAGAGGCGAGGAGGCTCTAAAGACAATGGTTTGTGAAGGAGAGCCAGTCATAATCCCAGGCTGATCCAAATCAGCTAAAGCATTTGGCGTCTTTCATTGAGTGCACTTCATACTAAAAGGCCAGCTTGTTGACACTGTATATTTTGAGTTATTTGAAGTAGCGCTTCCAAACCAGTGAGTTTGAAACTTCAGAGGATGCTTTTCAAATGTGGCTTAGAAGTATCCCCACATCTGTATCACATGGCATGACTGATACGGAGAAACAGGAGAAAAGCTGCTGACATTTTAATAGTAGTTAGCATGACTGTTTCAGACTATTTCATTATGCCTTTCTGAGAGAGCTGAAAATGCCTCCAGCCCCCACTCAACCACTAAAACATGGCATCAAGCAAGCTTTTCCATACAGGTGGGATACGTGTGCAAATGGACATATACAAGTTCTCAGGCACATGGTGGTGGTGGTGGTGGTGTTGGGGTGTATCTCTCTATTTGCAGTCCTATGCAAGTATTCCAGAAACATGCCTTAGTTTTAAACTGAAATATGTGAAGCTATCAAGTCCAGGGAGACCTTATTTGGAACTCATTCTTAATCCTCTGAGTGATCCTTTCTGATCCCTCTCTGTGAACCTCCACTGACAGGGCATCGGTCATCACAACTAAGGGGCGGGGGGCACATTCCAACGCTTCCCTCCAAGTCACCTGCACATTTGACTTATACCTATTTCAGGATACTTCTACTTGGCTGTTCCACTATCATCTGGATGACCATAATGGAACTCAGAATTTCACCAAAAACAGTTATATAATTGATGCCATTCTTCTCCCAGTCCAAAGAATTGACGACCTGGGAGTTAGAGTCAACCATCCTTGTTCATCCCACAGAACTCACATCAGAGAACCAAGTCTTTTACTATTTGCTTTACAATATCCTTTCAATTTGTTTCTGATTCCCATTTTCTTTGTACTCTTCACACTTGAAACTTGAATTACTCAATACTTCCCTGCTTGAGCTTCTGGCATGTGGGGCAGAAAATTGTATACCTGAAGGCAAACACCAGAGAGACTCCTGAACATTTAATGTACACAAGAAGGGACTTTGCTCGGCCATTATGGGATTTGCAATTTGACACCATTCACAAGAAAGTGAATTCGTAACTGCAGGGTAATTGATAAACCACTCAATCAAAATCCTCTGTGAGGGAGATTCTTACCCATTGATCTTTTCTGTGGTCCAGGCCAACTGCATGACTGGTCCTGAGATGACCATCACAGCCTTCCAGTGTCAATATTTGGCAAATCTCATCATCATCTCTAAGTGATTTGGTGATCAGTTTACTAATCGTTGATTTTTAAGTTCAGCTAGAATAACAGAAGTTCAGACAGAAGAAAGTTTGCTCCATTTCTCTAGTCTTTCCAGCTGGGACTGTTTGATCTCATCAAGAGCCGTAACTGCAGCAACTCATGGAGCAATAGCAACAGAAATGCCCCATGGGAAATGCAACTGAAAAACAGGAGGTGAGAGCTAGGTAAGGAGGGGCTGGTCATAAACACTTAAGGTCTCAGTGTGACACCTTCGTGGCCTATGTAATTCCCATTGACGTCAATTCCATGTTATGGATACTTTAGGAACACATGAAAGATGCTTACATTACTTTACAGATTAGAGTTACTCTTAGTCAAGCTGTAAGGCACTGGTTCTCAGAGTGTGGTTCTTGGATCAGCAGCCCTGGCGGTACCTGAGAGCATCTTAAATGCAAGTTCAGGTGGCCCTAGCCTGACTGACCTTCTGAATTGGAATCTGGGATTCAGGCTTAGAAAACTGTATTTTAATAAGCTCTCCAGGTAATTTTTACTCATGCAGAACACTGAGGTAGTGTAAAATAATAATTAGATATAGTAAACAAACAAATCCATAAACACTCACACACAAGAGAATGAGCAATTTGAACGTTAGGTCTATTTCTTCTTGTTCTTGTAATGCTTAACACAGAATGTTGTTGTTACTAGCTACTGTCAAACAAGTCCTGTCCTCATGGCAACCCCACGTGCTGCAGAGCGGAGCTGCTCCAGAGGACATTTTTGGCTATAATCTTTATGGAAGCTAATGATCTGATCTTGCTTTCATGACATTGCTGAGTGGGTTTGAGTCTTCAACCTTTAGGATAGTTGTTGTTATTAAGTGCCTTCAAATCAGTTCTGGCTCGTGGCAACCCAAGGGGCAGCTGGTGGTTTTGAACTGCTGATCTTGCAGTTAGCAGTCCAGAGTTTATCCTACAGTGCCACACCATGACTTCTTAGGGTAATGGTGGTGGTGGTGGTTATGTGCTGTGAAGTTGATTCCAACTCATAGTGACCCTGGATAGGGTTTATGAGGTTGTAAATCTTTATGGAAGCAGAAAGACTCATTTTTCTCCATTTAGCAGATTTGAACTGCTGACCTTGTGGTTAGCAGCTCAATTTATAACCACTACACTATCAGTTGTTGTTGTTTCTAGATGTTATCGAGTTGGTACCACTCATAGCGACCCTATGTACAACAGAACAAAACACTGCCTAGTCCTGGGTCAACCTCACAATTGTTGCCACACTTGAGCCCATTGATGCTGCCATACTGTCATCTCGCTGGGGGTCTTCCTCTTTTTCTCTGACCCTCCACCTTACCAAACATGATATCCCTTTGCAGCGATTGGTCCCTACTGACAATATGTCCGAAGTAGGAGAGACGAAGTTTGGCCATCCTGGTTTCCAAGGAGCACTCTGGCTGCACTTCTTCCAACACAGATCTGTTGGTTCTTTTGACAGGCCATGGCACTTCGAATATTCTCCTCCAATACCATAACTCAAAAGCATCACTACAATCTTCCTTATTCACTGTCCAGCTTTTGCATGCATATGAGGTTATTGAAAATACCATTGCTTGGGTCAGGGGCACCTTAGTCCTCAAGCTGACATCGTTGCTCTTCAACACTTTAAAAAGGTCTTGTGCAGGAGATTTGCATAATGCAATACGTTGTTTGATCTCTTGACTGCTGCTTCCATGAGTGTTGATAGTTGATCCAAGAAGAATGAAGTCTTTGACAACTTCAGTCTTTTCCCCAGTAGTCAAGTACAAATCAGGGACTTGGTTGTTATTAGGTGCTGTTGAATCGGCTCTGACTCATAGTGACTCTATTCACAACAAAACAAAACACTGCCTGATCCTGTGCCATCCTCACATCTGTAGGTAGGTTTGAGCCTGATATTGCTGTCACTGTGTCAAACCATCTCGCTGGCGGTTTTCCTCTTTTTCTCTGACCCTCCACTTTACCAAGCATGATGTCCTTCTCCAGGGACTGGTCCCTCCTGACAACATGTTCAAAGTATGAGAGACAAAGTCTAGCCATCCTTTCTTCTAAGGAGCAATGCAGTGGTACTGCTTCCAAAACAGATTTGTTCATTCTTTTGGCAGCCCATGGTACTTTAAATATTTTTCTCTAACAAGATAATTCAAATATATATGAATGTGAAATTTGGACAATGAATAAAGAAAAGCCCATCTTCTTTATTCATCATCCAACTTTCACATGCATGAGAGGCAATTGAAAATACCTTGGCTTGAGTCAGGTGCACCTTAGTGGTCAAAGTGACATCTTGGCTCTTTAATATTTTAAAGAAGTCTTTTGTAGCAGATTTGCCTAATGCAATATATTGCTTGAATTCTTTACTGTTGCTTCCTTGAGTGTTGATAGTGTAACCAAATAAAATGGAATCTTTGACAACTTCAGTTTTTCTCCTACAAAAGGACTTTGTTGTTTGGTGCCACTGAGTCAGTTCCAACTCATAGCGACCCAATGTACAAAGGAAGGAAACACTGCCTGGTTTTGCACCATCCTCACAATTGTTAACGTTTGAGCCCGTTGCAGCCATTGTGCCAATCCATCTTGTTGGGATTATTTTATTGTTGTTGTTAAGTGCTGTCAAGTTGATTCCGACTCATAGTGATCCACCATCTCCGAGGAGCAGCTTATGAGCTTGAACCACCGACCTTGCAGTTCAGTGTCTATCATACAGCACCCCACCAGGGCTCCTGTTGGGACTTCAGCACACCATAAAACTCAGTAAATGCTATTGACTAAATGATCACAAGGGTCTTATAGAGATGGATGCCAAACTCCAAATATTTCATAGAATGAATAATGCCTCAGAGTTCCTTGCTTGTTTGTTTTTATGAGTCATTGAAGTGTAGGTAGTAGAGCACTAATCCAAGAGTTCAGATTTTCTAAGACACTTAGAATCAGTTGTGCATAGAAAAGTGCAAAGGTGCGCTTTCTATTTTTCTTAAGAATGTTGGCATAGATTTCAAAGGCCAGGAAGAATATGCTGATAATAATGATCCCTAGTCTCAAAAAAAATCTTAAATGACATTTAATCACTTAACTTACTTGTCCTTCTAAACCATTTTAGCCTGCCTCCATTTATCCAATTGATTGCCTAGTTCTGAAAACTTTACCTTCTAATATTTACTGAATTCATCTCATTGAATACTGTTTACAGCTTCAATACTCCCTCAGTTTAAGAACGAATTTATTCCTGGAGACACTGTGGTCACGTCTCTCTCTGTTCTCAAGGGTGTCCTCAGCCCCTGCAAGCATGCTCCATCCATCTCCCTAAAATTATGGCCCACTCCTGCCGTTCCATTGCCAAAGCTCTTGGATGGCTTTAGATCACCGTCACAACAAGATAGAAGACTGCCCAAGATCTGACTCTGCCCAATTCTCCAGCCTTATTGCCTGCCACCCTGTTGTCCCAACCTTACTGATTTGTGTGCCTTTTGTAAACATTGAGCTGTCCTTCTCCTTCTTTATGCTATGATATTTCTCCTTACCTTCACTGTGTGACTAATTTACAGCTATGCTTTAAGATTCAGTTCAAATATCTTCTTCTGGAAGAAGCTTTCTCAGCCTACAGCCCCTGTACCCTTGTTATTAAGGGGAGCGTCTCTGAGCAGCACTGCTGTCTAGCATCCACTACTGGACATGGTTTCTCTTTCTTCTTCTCGTTGAGTGCTATCAAGTCAGTTCTGACTCACAGCACTCCTGTATAGAGTTTCTGAGGAGTGGCTTGTGGGCTTGAACTGATGATCTTGTGTTTTACAGTCCAGTGTTGCTCCCACAACACCACTCTTCCTTTTTTTTGAGGTCCTTTCATGACTGGAGCTATTTCTTAATGATGTTTGTAAGCAGAGCACTTGTCTCTGTCCATAATACATAGCAGCTGCTCAGTGAACATTTATTGAACAAAGAAATGGACAAACTGATACATAAAGGCGGATCCTCAGGATATGGAGTTGGGAAAGACATTCAATGTCAAATGGATAGCCACAAAATAAGAATGACACATAAGGAGAGACAAGATAGTTCACATCAAATGAGAAATGACTCCAAATCTCCCTATAGACCTCAGACTGAACCCATTTTGGGAACCTATGCAAATTAAAAGCCCATTTTCCTGCTGGTCTTTCCTTTTCCTCATATATCATACTCTTGCTAGGCCTGGGGGAAGACGTGCTGAAATAAAACCCTTGTAGGCTATTTTGAGGAAGTTACAATTTAACTAACAGAAGGAAGGATAAGAAATCTTCCATGAGAATGTTTGCTCTCACTGCCAAATTTGAAGCCTCCAGAGATTCACGAGGGACTTGTATGAGGTTGGACAGCATGTGACTTTAGGTGCTTATTCAAACTGCATATAAATTCTGAAAGTTTCTTTTCCCAAATTATTGGAAGAAGCCTGGAATTTAATTTTGTATTCTGTTCTCTAGAGACACAGAGACCAAAAAGGGGAGGGGCTATTTGAAAACATGATACTGAACACATGATCCCTCCTTCTTCTCAATTGTCCCCTCATCATTATACCAGAGCCTATGATCTAGAGGAACTGCAAGTGGGTGATTGGTTGGGATCCGGTTCCCAGACTTGCTACTCTTAAACCATCCTTGTTTTATTTATATTCAGATGTTTGGAGATATTTTCCCACACTGAAATAGGATGAGTCGCAATCTACTGTGGTGGATGTACCCTGAAGCTCCCACACTGGCTCTCAGTGAGCAGGCGTGATGATGTTCCGATGGAGGACTGGGTTAAGAAGAGTGTTGTTCTGGTCACCAGAACAAATGGAAGTCAGGCTCCTGGAGAAATCACTAAACAGTGGGGAAGGCTTTGCTGTCTTCATCTAAATGGCTGCACTTTGAGCTGTGACTTATGGCTGCTAAAGTTGGAATTTAACCCTATAGTATGTTGGCAAGAGTAAAAAATGAATGCAATGGAAAAACTCAGGTGCCTAAATCAAACCTTAGCCCTTAAGCGGCAGTGTTTGTAAAGCAACTGGTTCCAACACAGCTCTGTCCAATGGAACTCTGTGCTATGATGAAGCTAGTGTGTGTTGTCAATATTGTAGCCACCAGACATACATGGCTTTGTTGGTGTTGTTGAGTGCCATCAAGTTGGTTCCGACCCACAGAGATCCTGTATACGGTTTCCGAGGAGCAGCTGGTGAACTTGAACCACCGACCTTGAGGTTCAAATGGACCTTGCAGTCCAGTGCATTAACCCACACGCCACACCAGGAGTCAGTCCTATATGGCTATGGAGCCCTTGAAAGGTGGCTAGTGCAATTGAGGAACTGAATTTTGAACTTTATTCAAGTTTTAAAACTGTACATAGCCACACATGGCAGGGGATCCACTTTGGGCTGCACAGTTTTCAGATGTAAAGCATATATATACTGCACATGTCAAGTGATGGTCTTTAAAAAGGGGAACAAAGCCAGGGTGCCCCCATGCCTGATGAATAGTTATCTACTTTATGAGTATATAGGGAGCATGGGGGCTCCATATGATTAGCACTGGACTGAGAACAACAAGGCCCATGGTTACAGCCCATCAGCTGCTCTGAGGAAGGAAGATGAAGCTTTCTGCTCTCTTGAAAGTTGAAAGCCTCAGAAACTCTATATAAGGTAGCTACGAGTCAGAATGTTCTCAACAGCACTTAACAACATCAATGAGTTTATTGTATCCCAGATTACACAACAGTATGAGAAGCGTGGCCTTGTTTATATGAAATTGAATAGGCATTTTTGTGCATGTGTGTCTACAGAGAGATGTCCACAAAGGTATTAATCAAATGGGTTTCTCCTAGGTGATGAGATTTGGGCTACTTTTTACTTTTCTGCTTTATTAAATATTTGTAGTAAGCATGTATAGATTTGTAGTAAGCATGTGTAGATTTTTTAAAAATCACAAGGCTGTTTGTACGATTTCTTGGGTACCTCTTTCAACATTATTCATTCTGAAATGTAAATGAATTTACTACTATAGATTCAGGTACTCCTGATGATAATATAAACTGCCAAAAGAAGAGTATTTGGGAGTTGGAACAGGTATTCATAGATAAAGGTACATGTACTGCTTGCTAATCAAAAACCCAAAGAGACTTTTCTCCCCTCTGTCTCCTTTTGTTGTTGTTGTTAGGTGCCATCGAGTCGGTACCGACTCATGGTGACCTTATGCACAGAAGAATGAAACACTGCCCAATCCTGGGCCAACCTCACTACTGTTGCCACGCTTGAGTCCATTGATGCTGTCACCTGGCCAATCCATCTCATTGGGGGTCTTCCTCTTTTTCACTGACCCTCCATCCTACCAAACATGATATCCTTTTCCAGTGATTGGTCCCTTCTGACAATATGTCTGAAAATATGAAATTTTGTTAGGTCTTTTTCTCAGGGTATTTAAAATGTTTTCATGACCACTGGCATTCTGAGATCCCTGAGGTATCATCACTCATCTGGAACCAGGATGATCAGATACTCAAGTTTCATAAAAATACTGAGTCTACTTTAATGTTGAGGTTTCCAGGTAATCAGTTCAGCAGTGTCAGTGTCTGTGTGTTAAGGTTGTCAGGTAAGCACGCTTTCCATTGTCTTCCTTAAGTCAAATGTGTTGGGAAGGATCAACAGTCTTCACTGAGTGTTGCAAAAGTCATTCACACACACCAAACCAAAGATGAGTGCAGTTCACTTTCCACTCTCATTGGCCTGGAGATTCTTCCTTCTTACAAGTTGGTTTTTGAATTCTTCCTCCTTACAAGGTGCCTTTTGTAGTACAAAGTCATATCCTCTTGGTACATGGCTGGCCTACAACTCTTGGCTCACTAATCCTGCTGATGAGGGTCATGTGCTAAGACATCAGCCTCATGTAATCTTCCTTTCCTCAATTTAGTACCTGGCGCTCAAGAGCATTCATCTCACACGTAAGGTTGGCAGTAGGCTCATAGTAGCTAATGTAATTCACCCCGCTATGAGATTAGAATGAAACAACTACCCAAGTGTGCATTAGCAATGAATCACTCAGAAGATTTAAAATAATCATGGAAGCCTGTGTGGATCTGTGTGAGTAAGACTGGATCACCAAACACATTCGTGTTCCTTATTAAGTAGCCTAGCTTTTCAACAAACACCAAAAGAAAGGTATGGCATGCATGCAAAAAAGTAAAAATCAAGGATTGCTGGAACCTTGATCTCTAGGAATATTATACAACACCATAATAATTTAAAGATTTGCCTTTTGGAAGCCCTCAAAACCTTTAAGTAGTTTTTATTTTAAAATACATGTTGAAATGTGCATGTTATGTGGGCTAACAACATTGATATTTTAAATAAAATCAATTTTTTTCTAAGCAACATAGTACATACTTTTAAAAGCCTACTAATACCACAAACTTTGTTGTTGTTGTTAGGTGCGCTTAAGTCAATTTCAACTCATAACGGCCCCAATTGATGATGGGTAGAACTGCCTCATAGAGTTTTCTAGGCTATCACCTTTATGTGAGTAGATCTTTAGGTCTTTCTCCATGGACTCACTGGGTAGGTTTGATCCACCAACCTTCAATCTAGCAGTCCAGTGCTTAACTATAATGCCACCAGGGTTCATTCCACATGGCTAACAACAAGCAAAAGGAAGTTCCATGTCTTACCACCACCCCAGTTTCCGGTCACACTCCACTGGAGATGAAACAGCCTCAGGTTTTTTCATTACGGTGTTTACCTTTATATTTCAAAATACTGTATTTATATAGTTATGCCTTTTTGGTTTTAGATATTATATATTGATTTCACTTACAGATGATAAGGTATCAGCACTCTTACACATCCTCATCCCTTGCTGTTGTTGAGTGCCATCTAGTCAATTCTGACTCATAGTGACCCTGTATAGGGTTTCCAAGGAGCAGCTGATGGGTTTAAACTACTGACCTTATAGTTGGCAGTCCTGTGCTGATCCTACATTGCCACACTTTCCTTCCCCAATACAGGTGCCCTGGTGGCATAGTGGGTTATGTATTAGGCTGTTAATTGCAGGGTTGTTGTTGTTGTTAAGGGCCATCGAGTTGATTCCGACACATAGCAACCCTGTTAGGATTTCCAAGGAGAAGTTGGTGGGTTTGAACCACCAACCTTGCAGGGTAAGTGGCTCAAATCCACCAGTTAGTCCTAGGGAGAAAGTTGCTTCTGTAGAAATTTATAACCTCAGACACTCTATATACAGGGTCGCTATGAGTTGGAACTGACTTGATGGTACTTAACTACAAAACCAACAATAACATATCCATTACTATAGTTTTAATATTTCATAGCTGAGCCACATGGGGCTCTATGTCTACACTTTATTGTACGTCTGTCTGGTCTTGTAGTCCTGCTCCTTGAATTATTAGTCACTGTCTCCAGCCATCTCCTGTGGTAGATAGTCTCTTTCCTGCCTTCCTTGTTTGCCACCTTCTCTCTGCTTACATCCTGATATGGATGAAATGCAGTCTCCACAAGCTCCCTGAAAAACAGTACTGCTGCAGCTGTGTGCCATTGAGTCCGTGCGGACTCAGAGTGACCCTGTATGGGGCTTCCCAGGCTGTAAGTCTTTATAGGAGTAGAAAGCCTCATATTACTCCCGTGGAGCCACTGGTGGATTCAAACTGCTGACCTTGCGACTAGTAGCCCAATATGTAACCCACATCTCAACAACAAGATGGTGGATCAGTTAGACGTGCAGTAAGGCATTCCATCAGCAACTATACAGAATACTGGACCAATGAGACTCAAGGAATGGTGCTAGAACTGTGAACCACATATAAAGGAATATTTAGAAGCTTGGAAGGCTTACAGCTAGGGGAATTTGTCGCAGAATCAAGAAATCCATTGCTTTCGAATTCAAGATGCTCAGCTGCTCCCAGAGCCACCATCTTGGGAGAGACCAAGTGGGGGAAGGATCAGAACAGCCATGAACGTCTGGCAGAACCACAGAGATACAGATGTGGACATTCTTT
>NW_006408531.1:15011680-15021591 GCF_000296735.1 Chrysochloris asiatica
TTCAAGCCAGATTCAGAAGAGGCCGTGGAACGAGGGATATCATTGCTGATGTCTGATGGATCTTGGCTGAAAGCAGAGACTATCAGAAAGATGTTTACTTGTGCTTTATTGACTATGTAAAGGCTTTTGATTGTGTGAATCATGATAAGCTGTGGATAACATTGCAAAGTATGAGTATTCCGGAACACTTAATTGTGCTCATGAGGAATCTGTACCTGGACCAAGAAGCAGTTATTTGAACAGAACATGGGAACACTGAATGTCTTAAAATTGAAAAAGGTGTGTGACAAAGTTGTATTCTTTCACCATACTTATTCAGCCTATATGCTGAGCAAATAATCTGAGAAGCTGGGTTCTATGAAGAAAAACGTGACATCAGGATTGGAGGAAGACTCATTAACAACCTGTGATAAGCAGATGATACAACTTTTTTTGCTGAAAGTGAAGAGGACTTAAAACATTTACTGATGAAGATCAAAGAGCACAGCCTTCGGTATGGATTACATCTCAGTGTAAAGAAAACAAAAATCCTCATCACTGGACCAATAAATAACATTCTTATCAACGGGGAAAATATTGAAGTTCTCAAGGATTTCATTCTTCTTGGTTCAACTATCAACACTCAAGGAAGCAACAGTCAAGAAACTAAATGATGTATTGCATAAGGCAAATTTGCTGCACAAGACTTTTTTAAAGTGTTGAGAGCAAAGATGTCAGTTTGAGGACCAAGTTGCGCCTGACCCAAGCCATGGTATTTTCAATAACCTCATAAGGATGCGAAAGCTGGACAGTGAATAAGGAAGACTGTAGAAGAATTGATGCCTTTGAGTTAGGTGTTGGAGGACAATATTGAAAGTGCCATGGGCTGCCAAAAGAACCAATAGATCTGTATTGGAAGAAGTGTAGCCAGAGTGCTCCTTGGAGGCCAAGATGACCAAACTTTGTCACTCATACTTCAGACATATTGTCAGGAGGGACCAGTCACTGGAGAAGGATATCATGTTTTGTAAGGTGGAGGGTTAGAGAAAAAGAGGAAGACCCCCAATGAGATGGATTGGCCAAGTGGCAGCATCGACGGACTCAAGCATGGCAACAGTGGTGAGGTTTTCCCAGGATTGGGCAGTGTTTCATTCTGCTGTGCATAAGGTTGCTTTGGGTTGGTACCAACTCGATGACACCTAACAACAACAACAACTCTATTACAACTCCTTCATGAAGAGTACAGAAGGAAAAAATGAGTGTTTTAGTGACCTGCATATATGTTTGGTGATGGTGTTTATGTGCCATGGAGTAGGTTCCGACTTAGGGTTTCCGAGGTCGTAAGTGATTGCAGGAGAATACCTCATTTTTTCTCCCATGGAGCAGGTGGTAGGATCAAACTGTTTACCTTGCAGTTAGCGACCCAACTTGTAACCTCTACCCTACCAGAACTTTTTGTATATATGTTTATTCTTCTTTTATTCATCGTTTGGGTCAAGAAGGATTTGCTTATCTTGTCCAGGGACCCAGAAATGTGAATAGCTTTCATTTTTTGTTTTTATCTTGGGAAGGCCACTTTCCACAGAGAAGGAATTGGAGGTACTGCTGTTTAGTGTATAGACTTTGACTTCATTTCCATGATCTTAGAATTGGTCTCTTAGCCCTACCTCAGTTATTCCCTTTGTCCCATTGTCCAGTGTCTTTCTGACACAGCCTCCCCAGAGAGTCACCCCACTCTTCTGCCAGGGGGGCAGAGGAACATCTACTTAAATGAGTAGATGGATGAAGAGATCTGGGGTCTAGCCACAACTCATATAGACTCTAAATAATTTTCCTCTTTTGGACTCTCCTCACCTCATGTGACCTGCTTTTAGAGTTTCCTGGTGCCTTCTGTTCCTGAGTCTTTCTGGATGGCATAAATCAGTGAACTTCATCCATGCTTCACCCCTAGCTCTAAGTAGTTCAAAGAGGGAAACAACTTAGTCACCGCCTGCCCATTCACTTTCCATTTTCCACAAGCATCCCTCGCTCCTTGGCGATTTCTCTCTCTGTCATTGCACTAATATGCACTTTTTAATTGCTTTCATATCATGGGTCTTTGGGGGGGGTAGGGAGTTGAGCTAATCAGGTATGTTTAAGCTACCACATTTACTCACCTCATAAAATAAAACAAAAACAAGCCAGAAAATAAAATATTTTATCAAAATCCTAGGTATATGTGTGATGTATTTAAGGCTTGCTGTTCTTATTTTTTGTTAACTGCTGTGAAGTTGGCACCTAACTCATGATGACCCCAGCTTATGGTGCACAATAGGATCAGACTGTTATGATCCAAAGGATTTTAGTTGGCAGATTTTTAGAAGTACGTTGCCAGGTCTTTCTTCCTAGTCTGTCTTCATCTAGGTGTTCTGCTGTTCAGCATCACAGCAACATGCAAGGCTCCACTGACAGATGGGTGGTGGCCGTACTTGAGGAGGACCGACCAGGAACTGACCACATATCTATGGCATTGCTTCTGCTGGTGTGAAGTGCCGTTGAGTCAGTTTCGACCCATACAGCCTTGTATAGGGTTTCCAAGGAGAAGGTGGTGAGCTTGAACCACTAAACTTGCAGTTCAAATGGCTTTGTAGTCTGGCACATTAACCCACAACGCCACACCAGGACTCCATCTATGGCATGGAAGGTGAGAATTCTACCACTGAGTCACTGCTGTCCTGGTTGCTAAGGTTAGAGTTTGCTTTCTCTGCCTCTGACCAGCCATGACTCCTCTTGGGACTTTGTTCCTTGGGGGGTTTGTTATGTAACCTGGGTAATGCACCACACAACTGAGGGTACCAGGATTAACAGGAAGTGCTCCAAGAAGAGAGAAAGGATGAAAGAGAAGGGGCAATTAGGGACTCATCCGACAATTTGTGTTGTAGGCACTCTGAATTGTCATAGGCAACCACATTCACCCAGAATTAGGTCTTCAAATAATACACTGGAGGACTGCAAATTCCAACACAGAAAACCAATACAGTTCAGGTAGTGGTGCAACCGCACTGATGGGTGTTAGAATAGGAGGGAGAGCGAGGTGTATGGGGTTGAGTATGTTGTCGTTATTATTCCATCCCTCAAACATCTCATTTATTATATACAAAGAAGAGAAGTAATCAATATCTGTAAGCGATACAGGCCTACAGTCCAACACGCTTGCCTTTTTGTGACAATCTGCAGGGTGTGGGGGCTTTGCCTAATGCTTTGTATTCCTAGGGCATTAGTAATAATTTACATGGTATTACAGCTGTCAGAGGATATCAAGATGATTTTCCTTCTATTCCCCTCCCAACCCCCATCCTTAATGTTCTCAACAATTCAAGTTTAAAAGATTCTAACATATGCTCTTACTGTGGCTAAAGAAAAGAGGAGCCACACAGGCGGTCAAAGGCACACAGAGAGGATGAGGCAGAAAGACTGTGGCCTGAAAATATTTTCTTCATAAACAAGTGTCCACCAAAGTCTTTGATTTTGAGAAGTTGGTTCAGAACTTTTTTCTCATTAGAATTAACCACTGAATGATCTCATGGAGAGGAAAGAATTCTAGTTGCTTCCAATTCCTTTTTGTCCTCAGAGTGAGATGGGAATGAGGAAGGATTTAGGTCTCTCGGTTAGTGTAGGGGAGGCGACAAGGTTTCATTTGATTTAGATGTAGAATTTCTGGTGATCTTTCATTTTTTTCCCTACTTATAGTTTACTTTCATAACAAGTTGGTACAATGTGGAGATTCTCAGCTGGAAAGACAGAAATGATGACCATCCATGGCTGCTTCTGTGCTGGTCCACTTTAGTGGTATCTTTCTATGTTTACACTCTGCATGGCCACAATGACCAAACCAATTCCCACTTCTCTGCCACTTCTTTCGGGCACTGGCTGCGTAGGCAGCATTTCTGCCTGTGGCCTTCACCACCCGGAGCTTCGTGAGACCTCAAAAGGTAAAGGGCACAGTTGTTCAGACTGCCCAGTCTGCCCAAGAAGCCAGCACTGGGTGCCTCTGATGCCCTTGCTTCTGACCTGCTGGCTACTCTGGGGGTTTCCTTTATGCCCTCAGGATACCAGCAGTGAGCTCAGGGGCCCCCAGCCCCCATACTTCTGATAAGTTTACTTTCACTACTCCCTTGGATTCCATAATGACTCACAGAATTCATGGAAAGTGCTCTACTTACTATCACAGTTTTATTAAAGGAAAAAAAAAAATGTAAATGAAGCGATGCATAGGGAAGGGTTCCCAGCAAGAAGCTTTTGTGTGCTACAAAGGGTTGCCACATGCAATGATGTCATTCCCCAATCAGAAAGCCCAGGGAACTTCCTTGTCCAGAGACTTTAGTAGAGGGAGGGGGTGCTCATCACTTTGACATGATTTATTGAACTCAACCTTCAACTCCCTCCCTCTTCCAGAGGTCAGCTGACAATTACCTGGTGGCCTTCCTGGCTTGGCCAGCTCACATCAGAATCTCATGATCATAAACCTACAGGTGTGCTCTGGCAGCCTCATTAAAGACACTGGGGAATTCTAAGGTTTTAGAGGCTCTTTCTAAAGAACCAAAGAGCCCTAGTGGTACAGTAGCTACGTATTGGGCTGCTAACTGAAGGTTAGGGGTTTGAACTCACCAACCAATCCTCAGGAGAAACATGTGGCAACCTACTTCCATAAAGATTGAGAGCCTTGGAAGCCACATGGGGCAGTTCTACTCTGTCCTATGAGATCACTATGAGGTGGCACCAACTTGATGGCAATGGGTTTAGTTTGGGTTGATCTCAGGAGCTAAGGACAAAGACCGAATTATTTGGGGAAAGTTAATTTTGTGACTTTAATTTTGTGACTCAGGAGTGGAAATTTCACCTTTAATAAATTAGCCCAGTCACATTCTTTACAAAAAATAGAGGAGGATTACGTATCTGTTTCTTCAAAGCTTATCACTGTGACTGGCATTCAGAGACTCTCAGCAATACAAGGAAGCTTTAAAATATTTGTGGAAAGTTCCCATTATGTTTTAATTCCATTTTTTCATGAACTTTTGGGAGCCTCCTCATTCATACAAATTCAGTACCCCCACTTCACATCACTCAGGTGGAGGTCCTCAGTATGGCTCACCGCTTGTGACCTGGATTGTGAAGGAGAAGGTAGACCTAAAGTGTAGCCACCCCTATGGACACTGCCACCTCAGGCCAAACTGACGTAAGACCAGTC
Organism: Chrysochloris asiatica; assembly: GCF_000296735.1. Lineage (NCBI taxonomy): Eukaryota > Metazoa > Chordata > Mammalia > Afrosoricida > Chrysochloridae > Chrysochloris > Chrysochloris asiatica. Next base: position 15,016,887 of record NW_006408531.1, read on the forward strand.
CTGTTCTCAGAGCAGACCAGTCAGAAGCCACACTACCCCCTGGGTCTTCTCCAAAAGGAGAAGGACACGCTGAGTGGCTCTTAGCTGTTCCTACCAGAATGCACAGGTGAGCCAATAAAATCCACATGACCAGCCTTATCAAGAGCTGCTGACAAGCCTGAGAGATCCAACGTGGACAGCTGACCCATGTCTGTTGTTAGGACATTATCCACCATGGCAACCAGGCCAGTTACCATCTCATATTTTGGCTTACAGCTCACTTGAAAAGGATCAAGAAGGTCAGGATTCTAAATATCAACAGCCTCACTGTCAAAACCTCTCCTGTGACCTTTCTCAGGAAAGGAGATAAAATGAAAAGATGAAAGTTAGCCAGGCAGTCCATATGCAGAAAAGCCCTCAGTGGTACAACTGTCTGTCTGAAATGCCCTGTCCTACAAGGTGGGCACACTCTTTACTGAGGGAAATGAAGCACTATGAAACTATGTGTTGAATTGGATTCAGGTTAAAATACAATTATTAGCAGACGAGGATTCTAAATTCATGGAAAGAGAAAAGCCATGTGCTGGCAGACAGGAGGCTGGCTTGCAAAATGCACCCCTTGGTTGTTTAAATGATTTTATATTTCTGCATGTTTTCATGTACATAAAAAAATACAGGGAATAGAGGCAAATACTAATAACTGATGGTGCATGGAGGGGATTTTAATCATTGCCATGAAACAAAATATGATTGGTTGAGTGAAAAACTGTTGTTCTACCATGTAAACTATCACTCAATTCACAATAAAAACTTAAAAAAAAAAAAAAACCCAAAAAATCATTCTTTTCTTTCTTAAGATGAACAGAAAGATGAAGAAAAAAAATTAAAGGATCAGCTAATGCTACCAGTTGCCACTAAGTCCATTCCCACTCTGAGACCCCCATGTGGGTCATAGCGTTTTCAATATCTGATTTATTTTGGAAGTACTATGAGTAGATCACCAGAAACTATTTAACCAAGTATCTCCTCCACTTCTACCACTGAATCCGATTGACTTCCCTCATAATGATCAGATCATTCTCATCTGTCTCTCCTCCTTTTTCCTTTCCTTCCTATTTGCTTATATTCTGTTTTCCTCATTAGAATGTAGCTTTCAAAAGAACAGGAATTATATTTGTTTTGTTCACCAGTGTATATTCAGGACCAATTTTAGTGCCCAGGCATAATAGATGCTCAGTAAATATTTGCTGAATGATTGAATAAATGAATGTTAATGGAAACCAAGGAAAGAAACTAGCATATATTTAGTTCTTAAGTACTGTACATTGTATAAGGGTCACCTAGATCTCATGGGCTCATCTCATTTAATCCTTAACACAAAAGAATGATGCATTCTTAACCCCATTTCCTATTGAGAAAACTGAGTCACAGAGAAATTGTATAGTAATTTCTTGGCGTTTCTGTAATTACCTTGGATTGAACTGTCTCTCTGAGGCTTCTCTTCACTAATACTTTGAAAATAGAAGTCCCAATTTTTTTGGGGGGGAAGGGGATTAAACTTCATTATATAAATATGTATGTGTGTCTTTAAAAATTTTTTTTTTTTTACTTTTCCTCTTGTCTAACCTGCCTGATGTTTTAATGATTCCAAACATTGAGCAATGCTGAGGTGAAGGCTGAAGTTGGCCGAGGAGACTATGGTAGCTGGGTTACAAGGCAGTCTCTGTCATCTTGTTTTCATTGGTTATTTTCAATATATTTATTAGGTCATTAAAGTGAACCATTTGGACTTCCCCAGCCAAGTTCCTTACAGAGCCAATGGCAGACTGAACCATACCGATACAGTGAGAGGGGGGCTTGTAGGTGAGTGCTGGAAACTGAGGGCTGATGGGCAAACCATGAGTGGGTCGAAGGGTCAATGTGATCTTTTCCAAACCTCCCTGGTTTGGAAATATAACTAGAAACCTCCTGGGGTCAAGGCTTCTGATGAGATTCCTGGAGCTTCTTGGAGCATGCGTGGGTTTGGAATACTTGGGAAATGGCAGACCACAAGGATTTCAGGGCCCCTCATTCTGGCTTTACTTGGAAGTGCTGAACTGCATGAAAAGTAGGACATTTGAGGGGGTGGCAGAGGCTTTTATTTAAAAAAAACCTCAACAGGAATTTCAATTGTTCATTTTGGGCAAGAGTGTGGATGTGGTTCCTATGTAAGCCCAAAGACACTGCTTTCAATTGACTTTAGATTCCCTGACTTGATCCTTAAATGTTAGTAAATGATCACATAGCAAAAGTGATCCATTACAGTATTTCAGTTTGATGATAATAAAGAAATCAGTAAGTTTCAAATTAAAGAACTGTCAGTGAGTGCTATTCTAAATGATTAGAATGCGTTTTTCAGTGCTTAAAAGTACATAAAAAATTCAGTGTGTATTTTTTATTAAACAAATTAAGGGATGAAGGAATATTTCAAATATTATCTTATCTGAATTAATTGCTTATCTTTTCAACTTAAAAAAATGTAGATCAGGATATACCTAAATTTAAAAAAATGAATCATGTTGTCATTCACATGCTTGATGATTGTTGTTGTTAAGTGCCATTGAGTTGATTCTGTCTCATAGCGACCCCATATAGGGTTTCTGAGGAGTGACTGGTAAACTTGAACCACTGACCTTGAAGTTCAAACCCACCTTGCAGTCCAGCTCATTAACCTACAGTATCACAATTATTTGAGAATCACATATGAGGGGACTTCAGAGAGTTAGTAAAGAAATTCCATATTCTTCTAACAAACTTTCTGAAGGCCCTTTGCTTTAACATAATAATATGAATTGTGAAAAAGTAAGTCTCAAAGCAAATTGTGTAGATATTCATATAGACTTAATTAGTATTCTGCTTGGATCCCATTGTGAGACTATAAATAATTTGCTTTAATACCATCCATTGATTCTAACCCAAGCAAGCTCAAAGGTAAGAGGGGCTTTTGCTTCTGTTAAATTGGTTTTTAAGGGCTTAATTTATTTCTAAGTAAACTATTACATCAAAATGTTTATCAATCGGTTTGAGCTTAGGTAGCTGTTTCTTCAAATTGGTTTAAATCTTCCTTCTATTTTGATTCCTTAAAATACGGTGCAGCACAATGTATTCAACTGATAACACAATTATCTACAAAATACTATGTTACATAAAGGGAGCATGGTGGCTCTGTAGGATAAACTGGACTGCGAACCCCAAGGTAGGAGGTTCTAGCCCACCAGCCACTCCACAGGAGACAGATGAGGCTTTCTGCTCCTGCAAAGATTTGCAGCCTTGAAACCAGGGTCACTGTGAGTCACCACTGTGGCTACCACTGATTGGATAGCATTTAACAACAACAAACAACATATATAAAAGAGAGGGCTTCAAAAAGTTTGTGGAAATATTTCATTATCTTTTACTTCCATGTTTCCATGAACTTTTTGAAGCTTCTTTGTATCTATGGGCAGATGGTGTCCTGGTGTTGCAGTGGTTAAGCATGTGGCTGCTAAACAAAAGGTCAGTGGTTGGAATGTACAAACCACTGAGAGGGAAAAACGATGTGGTAGTAGGCTTCCGAAGAGATTTATAGCCTTGGAAACCCTACAAGGCCATTCTACTCTGTTCTACAGCGTCACCATGCGTTCGAATCATCTCAACAACAGTGGGGTTGATTTTGGCATATAGCTATGCACACACACATATTTATATATATATATACATATGAATTTGTAGGAGCGCTGGTGGCAAAATGGCAAACACTCAGCTGCTAACCAACAGGTTAGCAGTTCGAACTCACCAGCTGCTTGTGGGAGAAAAAACATGGTTCAGTAAAGATCGTTGCCTTGGAAACCCTATGGGGCAGCTCTACCCTGTTCTTTAGGGTCACTTTGAGTCTGAAGTCACTGGACATCACAGAATAACCACAGCAGCAGCATGTGTCAATTTATTAGTCCTTAAATGATGGGTCCTTCCTTTCTCATTAACACTTAGATTTGCTGTATGGATAACACATTTTCTTTAATGGTGATTCAGATTTTAGATATTACTTTCAGGACCTTTGTGTCACCTCTTCAACTGAATCTGCTAGCATTTTATTTACCATTCTGATGTCATTGTTTACTTTTATTTTTATGATATTTTTTCATGCCAATTCACTGTGATTTTTACATAGTGATTAGAGACAAACAAACAATAACAAAAACCCCACAGAAAGTAAAGATCCATTTTCAGTGACTTTGTAGGATAAGCACTGGACTGAGGGACCACAAGGTCAGCAGTTCAACTCTGTCAGTCACTCTGCAGGATAAAGATGAGACTTTCTGTTCCTACAAAAGATTTACAGTCTCGGAAACCCTACACAGGGATGCTGTGAGTTAGAACCAAATTGATGGTACTTAACAACATATTATAAAAGTAAGTTTTAAAAAATACTGTAAGCATTTTATTCAGACAGCCTGGTACTGGTATAATGACAGACCATGGATCAATGGGACCGAACTGAGAACCCAGAAGTAAATCCATGTACTCATGGACAATTGATCTTTCATAAAGGGCTGAAACACATTAAATTGAGACCAGATAGTCTCTTTAACAAAGGATGCTGGCAAAACTGGAGATCCATTTGCAGAAGAATGAAACAAGACCTCACACCATGTAAAAAAAACAGACTCAAGAGAGATCAAAGACCTAAATGTTAAACCTAGAATTA
>NW_006408531.1:15021691-15022171 GCF_000296735.1 Chrysochloris asiatica
CCTCCATTCTCGTGACTAGAGAAGATGCCTGAGTGAATGGACACCCCACCCCATCACCTGGAAAATTCTACTATGCATGCACACAGATCTCCTTGAAAGTTAAAGTGACAGTTTTCATTTAAAACCAAACGGCCACTACTCAACTATCAGTTTGTTGTACTGTGGTGGCTTGTGAGTTGCTATGATTCTGAAAGCTATGCCACCTGTATTTTAAATATCAGCAGGGTCACCCATGGTGGACAGGTTTCAGATGAGCTTTCAGACAAAAGCAGACTAGGAATAAAGAGTGATGAACTACTTCCAAATCCTTAGTCACTGAAAACCTTATGAATAGCAGAGAAACACTGTCAGATAGAGTGCCGGGAAAATGAGCCCCTCAGGTTGGCAGGCACACAAAATGCGACTGGGGAAGAGCTGCCTCCTCAAAGTAGAGTTGACCATGATGACATGAATGGAGTAAAGCCTGTGGGAGAAAAGCCC
>NW_006408531.1:15022271-15022915 GCF_000296735.1 Chrysochloris asiatica
CAGTCATGAAGTACAACACTGTCTGTGATAGTATAATATCCATGCACCTATAGGGAAGAGAAGTTAATACCACTATCATTCAAATTTACGCACCAACCACTAAACCAGTGCAGATGAAATAGAAGAATTCTATGAACTTCTTCAATCTGAGATTGATCAAACTTGCAACCAAGATGTATCGATCATTCCTAGTGATTAGAATGCAAAGGTTGGGAGCAAAGAGGAAGGATCAATACTTCGAAAATATGGCCTTGGTGATAGAAATGATGCTGGAGAACCTTATGACAGAATTCTGCAAAATCAATGATTTGTTCATTTCAAATACCTTCTTTAGACAGCATAACAGATGACTTTACACATGGACCTCACCAGATGGAATACATAGAAATCAAATTGACTACATCTGCAGAAAGAGACGATGGAAAAGCTCCATATAATCAGTGATGACAAAGCCAAGGTCAGACTGTGGAACAGACCATCAATTACTCACATGCAAATTCAAAGTGAAGCTGAAGAAAATGAAAAAAAGTCCATGAGAGCCAAAATATGACCTTGAATATATCCCATCTGAATTTAGAGATCATCTGAAGAACAGATTTGATACATTAAACACTAAAGATTGAAGACCAGAAGAGTTGTGGGAT
>NW_006408531.1:15029783-15032018 GCF_000296735.1 Chrysochloris asiatica
TGGAAACCTTGTACAGGGTAGCTATGGGTCGGAATAGACTCGATAGCACTTAATAACAACAACCAAGGATGGGAGTGGAAGACAGGGAAGGCATGTGTTCACTTGGGTGAGGGGGAAGGTAATATACAAGAGGGAGGGCAGCAAACAATGATGGAGGGGGGGAAGACAATGGGAAGAGTGCAAGAGTTCAAGGCTGTTCTACATACATCACCAACAACAATGGTGATCTACAATGAGTAGATGCGTGGATAGACATGCAGGTTGGATGGGTGTGGGAAGAACAGTGCGAGTGTATGTAGTGAGGTCCTGGTGTGGTGCTGTGGGTTAATGCGCAGGACTGCAAGTTCAAGTCTGAACCACAAGGTCAGCATTTCAGCTCACCAGCTGCTCCTAGTAAGCCTTATACAGAGTTGCTATGAGTCCAACTGACTCACTGGCACTTAACAACAAAAGCTTTTCATAACTTTGCCCCACTGGATGTTCTACCACATCCATGGATAGATTTACAGCAAAGGTAGACATGCATGTACAAATATCTTCTGTCAAACTTATATTTTCTGGTTGTTCAGTGTTGACGTTGATATTCAAAGCAACCAGTACTTTTCCTACGGCACCACACCAGGGCTCTGTAAAAAGTTCTTAGGCATAGCCAAACACCTTGAGGGAATGAATTGCTGGGCTTGGGGACTCAGGTTTGTAGTCTCAGGTACAAAGAAAGGCCCATTGGCAAAACATAGTCCACAAAGACAATGTTCTACATTTTAATTTGGTCAGTAGCTGGGGTCTTAAAAGCTCATGAACAGCCATCTAAGATGCAACTGTTGGTCTCTTCATGACTGGAGAAAAGAAGAGTGATGAAGAAGGGGTAGAATTACTCCAGTGGACCAATGTCCCATCAGGGTTCACAACCTTGAGTCCAGAAGATTTAGATGGTGCCCAGAGTGGGAGCCAAATGCGGAACAAAGCTCAACATCATTAAAGAAGAGTCTTGGATAATTCAAGAGCCTTGAATAGAGGCTGGTAGAACCCCTCAGACTATGGTCCTTTGTCATCCTTAGGTTTGGAAATGAACTTACTCCCATGACTCAATTTTCAGTCAGACACTAGTCAAGTCAATAGGGGAACAATAACATTGAGGAGGTACACTCATCTTGTAAGAATCAACCATTTGAGATCAAAAGAGCAGCATTGCCCAAGGACAAATTCAGAAGGGTTAGGAAAGAGGGAGGAATGGAAACAGTAAAGACAGGAAGTAAGTGGGTTAAGAGATGCTTCACTGTAGTCAATGAGATGAAACAAAATGAGTATGAATTGTTCAGTGGAAAACTGATCTGCTCTGTAAACCTTCATCCAATTCACAATAAAAAATGCATATCACAAAATAAATGATAGAACCACTAATGAGTTGCAAAAAAAAAAAGACCTAGTTTATTTTGTTGTTAAGTGCCATCAAGGCGGTTCCAACTCATAGTGACTCTGAATAGGGTTTCCAAGGAACGGCTGGTGAGTTTGAACCACTGACCTTGCGATTCAAACCAACCTTGAGGTCAAGTGCTTATCCAAGTTGCCACACCAGGACTCCACACCAGCTTACTTTAATTGGCTAGATATTAATTTAAAACTTGTAAGATAGAAAATATATTACAAATTTTACCTTTGAATGCCTTCATAATTTGACACACTTGTACAATGTTTTTCTTTTCATGCCAGTCTTACATTTGTGAAACAGTTCTAAACTGTTAGTGATAAACTTTTAGTCATAAACCATGACTTTCTGTCAGGGGTCTGGCTCACGTTTGAGTATTTTCTGATTCATCCATGCATCAAGAGTTGGAGGTGCCTGAGTGGAGCAAATGTTTTGCCTTTGTTATCTAAAGGTTGGCAGTTCGAACCCACCCAGCAATACTTCAGAAGAAAGGCCTGACCTTTCTGCTTCTAGAAAGTTTTCAGTCTAAAAAACCCTCGGGAACAGTTTTACTCGATGACACATGGGGTCACCATGAGTCAGAATCGAATTGATGGCAACAGGGTGTTTTATTCTGTTGTTTATTTCATGGGTTAGATTTTATATGGTCTCTTACTCCTCTGCTTACATATGTACAGTCACATACAGCTTTACAGATGGCTTCCAGGCTGATTCACTGAGTGCAAAGAACACTTTCTCAGAACTGGTTTTTGCCTGCTTCCTCCTTCTAGTCTCTTAGCTTTAGCATTTGATAGAGAGCACAGCACATT
>NW_006408531.1:15033303-15047942 GCF_000296735.1 Chrysochloris asiatica
GGAACTGACTCCACGGCACATAACAACAACAATAACATCCAGGTACATCACATCTACAATAGTTGAAATCTAAAACAAAACCTAACAAAATGTTATAATCCCATCATTCTAGGTTTGCTTTCTGCAAAAAAGTCCTTCCACGTGGCTATTCTGTCTTCATTAGACTGTTGTCTGTATAATAGAAACAGCATTCTTTTTTCCTACATTCATTTCAATCAAAATCATTTATGTTGTTTTGATGTACTGCTCTTCAGAGTGCACTTAGTCGAGTGGGGAGAGTGAAAGTAGGCATCAGAAAATAACAAATGCAGATAGAGTTGAGAAAGAAAGAAACTTAATGAGCTCTTACTTAGAACTGGGATTATTTAGTCTGAAGGAAAAAAAGGATAAACTGTTAATATGAAGATGCTTCAAGTTGGAAATTTTTACATGCAAGTCTTACAACTGGACCACTGAACATCATGAAAAATGGAGAAAAGATGATTAGAGTGGTCAAGGATTTCATTTTACTTGAATACACAAGCAATGCCCACGGAAGTAGCAGTCAAGAAATCAAGTAATGTATTTATTGCATTGGGCAAATGTGCTGCATTTTGAAGTGTTCTTTAAAGTGCTAAAAAGTAAAGATGTCACTTTAAGGACTATGACCCAGGCCAGAGTATTTTCAGTCATCTCATGTGCACGGAAGAGTTGGACCACGAATAAGAAAGACCAGAGGAGAACTGATGCACTTGAATTATGAAGTTAGCAAAGAATATTAAGTAGGAGAGTCTTCCAAAACCATTGGAACAAAATGGAATTAAAAGATAATGCATTTTTTTCCATTAATATTTGAAGTCTCCTTATATATCATGGACTGCCAGAGGAATGAACAAATCTATCTTGGAAGAAGTACATCAGAATGCTTCTTAGAAGTGAAGATGGTAAGATTTTTGTACTTTGGGCATATTATTAGAAGGGACTGGTCCGTGGAGAAGGACAGTATGCTTGGTAAAGTGGAGGATCAATGAAAAAGACGCAGACCCCCAAGGAGATGGATTGACACAGTGGCAGCGCTATTGAACTGAAACATAACAACAATCATGAGGATGGCACAGGACCAGGCAGTGTTTTGTTCTGCTGTGCCGAGAGTCACTCGGAGTTTAAGCTAATCGAAAGCACCTAATAACAATAATAACAACAAAGATACTGACTGGAGCAAATGATTTGTGGTGTGGTGCTGTAGGCTAATGCGCTGGACTGCAAGGTCAGTTTGAACCACAAGGACTGTGGTTCAAGCTCACCAGCTGCTCTTTGGAAACCCTATACAGGGTTGTTATGGGTCTGAACTGACTTAACAACAACTACTATGCTAAGAAAGGAACTCTACTAGTGTAGTGGTTACGAGTCAGGCTGCTAAACTCAAGGTCAGCAGTTTGAAACTACCAGTTGTTCCATGGGACAAAAATGAGGCTTTCTGCTCCCATAAAGATTTACAGCCTCAGAAATCCTATGTAGGGTCGCAGAGTCGGAACTGACTCCACGGCACACCACCACCACCACCACTATCCTAAGAAAGGAGCTCTGTAGGGTAGGGTATTGATACAGTGCCTGCAACTATGGACTCAAACACAGCGCTGATTATGAGGAAGGTGCAGGCGGGGAGATGTTTCATTGTGTTATACATAGGATCTCTATGAGTAGGAGACTACTTGATGTGTTATACATAGGGTCTCTATGAGTGGGAGACTACTTGATGTGTTATACATAGGGTCTCTATGAATGGGAGACTACTTGATGTGTTATACATAGGGTCTCTATGAGTGGGAGACTACTTGATGTGTTATACATAGGGTCTCTATGAGTGGGAGACTACTTGATGTGTTATACATAGGGTCTCTATGAGTGGGAGATTACTTGATGGCCCCTAACAGCAGCAATTTCATTACTCAAAATGTTGCTGTCAATGAGGAAAAAGACACTGTTTCCATTGCGTGAAGGTATTCCTTCCCACAGAGATGAGAAGTGCTTGTCCAAAATACCTAGGGGTCATTGACAAAGATGAACCAGACTTCATATTTTTCTTGCTTCAGATTTGTGCTCTATCTTTCCATCTTCTCTGCTTCAGTTGCTAAGTGATAGCATACAACATTTTGTTCGAATATTTATTATGTTATCTTTTGTAACAGAATATGCTGCTTATCTGATAATGAAAAAAAAAAAATTCTCTTTTATTTTAGATACCTGCTCACACAACTGGTTTTCATGTGCTGAGTGAAAGCTGAATGGCTATTCTTTTTTTCTTGCCTGGACCATTCCCATGCCATTAATTTATCAAAACCATCATAGTCTCTGGAGTCCTGGTGTGGTGCTGCAGGATAATGTGCTGGACTTCAAGGTCAGTTTGAGTCACAAGGTCAGTGGTTCAAATCTACCAGCTGCTCCTCAGAAACCCCTATACAGGGTTGATTTGAGTTGGAACTGACTCGGAACTGACTCGACAGCACTGAGCAATAACAACAGTCATAGTCTCTAAGGCTTTTACATTCTTGTAGTGCTGTAGGTTAAGGCGCTGGGCTACTAACCTCAAGGTCAGTGGTTCAAACCCACCAGCTGCTTGGCAGGGGAAAGATGAGGCTGCTTGGTCCCGGATGATTTTCAGTCTTGGAAACCCTACATAGGATCACTTGCAGTGTGTGGCAATCGACTGTTAGGCAGTGGTTTTGGCTTTGATTTGGTTATAATCAGAAAATGGCTTGGTGAATGAGCATGTTACTCAACACTATTACATTTCTGTTCAGGATTTAATTCAGAATCATTCTACCCATATACTCTGAGGCTATATGTGTGCTGCCTTCCTTACGGACCAAACCAAATGGAAAGAAGCAGAAATATCGCTGTACATTTACATCGTGTTATGCACAGTCTGTGTTCATCGCACAGCTTGGGGTTCCTCGTGTTAGTCCTGGGGAGACAAATACCTCTGCAATGAGGACCAAGCCATGGCTGGGGCCCTCAGTGCTGTTATGGGAATGGGGGTGGGGGTGGGGAACACTGTGATGCTTTGCTCCCCACTCTGGAGGGGTCTGTGCTAAGAAGCCACAAGAGACTTCCTTTTGGATTGCTACTGACTCCTGAAGTCAGACCGACTAAAATGTGTGCAAAAGCCACGCATGGGCATGCCTGGAGAAAACTTCATAGAAAAGAACAGTGAGAACTTGATGGAAACCATTAGAATGTCAGGCATGTCGACAAAACCGTGATAACCTCATTGGAAACCAGCAAATAGAACCCTGAAAATTTTAAGAGGAAATACTATTCCATATGAATGCTCTCATAAAATGTGATAAAAAGGAAAGATCACACCTTAGCACATAATATCTGGAATATTCTTCAAATGACAGCATCTATTCCAGAAAACAGATTTCCCCCCCTTCAAATTTATATCTAATCAGACTTTCACATTTTCTCCCCCCAGAATAAAATATTCAGGTAAAAACATTGACCTAACTTAATATTCTCAGTTATACATTTTAGCCATATAATTTAATGTGTAATTGTGAGCCTGAATTTCTTGTTTTATGTTTGGGTTTGGTTTGTTCCTTTTGGCAGGCAATCCCTAGGGCCTCAGGGGACGCGGGAGGGGTGGGACATTCTGAACACAATCCTGCAATGTTTCCTCAACTAGAGTTGAGCTAGCAATGTTTCTGGGACCTGGTAGCAGCCCTCCCGACTTTCTCCCATCAATAACATACCATTCATTTCAACAGATGCTATGGAATTATAGAATAGCCAAATCAAGCCTAATGTCTTCTTTAAATACTCACACACATTAGCATAACTTCTCATATTAGGGTTAAAGGATGACAATTTCCATTTTTCATACCATTCCACTGGTGTCACATAGCCACAAAGGTAGTTTTATGAAGCAGAGGTTCAATTTGATATGCTTATTTATAAATAGCTGTGCACGTGAAATGGCCAGGAACATGATTGGATGGTATCTTCAAAGCAAACTGAGAACACCCCCTACAAGTCCAGCTTTCAGCAGCATCCCTTGCATACCTGTCTCCAGAGGAGTGCACCAAGTAGGTGTCTGCTCCACTGACCTTCTGCACACATGAGTTTGAGCTATGTGGTATTTGTGTTATGGTGCTCTGGTAGCATAGTGGTTACGAATCGTGCTGCTAATCTCATGGCCAGCAGTTCGAAACTACCAGCTGTTCCGCAGGAGAAAGATGAGGCTTTCTGCTCCAGTAAAGATTTACAGCCTCGGAAACCCTGTACAGGGTCGCTATGAGTCGGAACCGACTCCACGGCACATAACAACAACAACAACAATGTATAAAAGTAATTCCACCTCCCTGTGTGTCAGATGGTTTTATTGTGGCAGCTGGAGAATTGCTAGGATGCTGAAAGTCTGCCACCATGATGGACAGAAGCTTCCAGACTATGATAAAGTAGGAAGAAAGGCCTGGTGATCTAATTCCAAAAATTAGTCAATGAAACCGCTATGGATTAAGACAGAATATTGCCTGATATTCACGCTACACAATAGCTATAAGAATGAACTCAAACACACCAAGCATCATAAAGATGGTGCAGAACTGGGCAATGTTTTGCTATATAAGGTTGAGTTGGTACCACTTTGATGCGTACTAACACAACTACATCAAAAAGGTAGTTACTCCCAGAAACATTTTTAATCCTATAAATCACTAGACTTTCTGTTCCTTGAATTTGTTTACTTATTCATTCACAACAAATATTAAGCATCTACTCTGATGGCACTTTGAAGTCCTGGTATGGAGCTGGAGGATAAGCACCAAAACACACAGTCAGTTTGAACTTCAAGGTCGGTGGTTCAAACTCACCAGGCACTCCTTGGAAACCCTATACAGGGTCACTATGAATCAGAACCGACTCCATGGCACCAAACAACAACAACTATTACTACAACATGGTGGGGTATGAGTCCTGGGTGGCATTATAGGACAAGTACTGAACTGCTAACTACAGGTTCAGCAGTTTAAACCCACTAGTCACTCTCAGAAATCCTATACAGGGTCGCTATGTGTTGGAACTGACTTGATGGCACACAACAACAACAGAATGATGGAGTATAAAACAGTGACAAATACTGTTTCTGCTTATAGGAGACTTACAGTGTTTTGAGGAAAAACAAATATTAAACATATTGCAAGTGTCATGAAGGAGAATGAGGAATAAAGTAGGAACATGTACTAGGGGCCCTAACGTAATCACGAACATCAGGAAAGATCTTCTAGGAAGTCCAATGGTTAAGCTTAAGATAATGTAAACAGTTCTTTGTTTATGGGTTGTTTGGACTGGCTCAATTTTAGGATGGGAAATAAATGGAGCTGACTATCTTGCCTCCATTATATAGTTCTTGAAGAAGGTTCCAGATGTGAAGATGGAGATGAGACAGCTGAGAAAGGAGTCAGGTCCACTTCAAGGGTACCAAACAGGAATCAAGATGAGACACTCTGTTCACAGAGATGAAGACCTCATACTTAGGGATGAGTAACTACCCTACTGGTCTTGCTGCTGTCTCCTTCTCTTGAGCAACTCGTCCCCAACCTGACATTCAGTGAGTTTGTCACCAACCAAGAAGCAGTGGCAACTTTTGTATTTATGATATAGAAAACCAAAGTTGTTGTTTTTTTTTTGCCTACTATTTGGTGATGTTTGCCCCTTGTGCACATAGAAAAAATAAGTAAATAAGAAAACAAGTACAAGGTAATTTGGTTTGTTTTTCTTTTAAAGTATGTTTGACCTGTTTGCATTTTTTTTTTACAGCTGCAAGTGTTAATGCAGCTGCAGTTTCACAAAAGTTTTGCTGCAACTACTGGTCTGTGAGATACTAGAGCAAGCCCCAAACTCACTAGCTGTTCAATTAGGACGTTGTGCATATTTTGATAGAAATATTCACGTTTGTAGCACTTTAAATTAGATGATGGTTCATACATTGTATTAAAAATGATATTCTTTATTCAATATGATCAATTAAATAAATAAATGTTAATGAGTACCTACACCCTTGGCAAATGAATGTTGGAGGGAAATACTAAGTAAGACATGAAATATGGAATAATGATGATAGCACAAGCTAGAAGGTAAAAAAACATATAGACACTAAGAGCTACATCTTTATTGTTAGGAAACTAGAGAAGGCTTATGAAACAACAACAAATACTCCTGTTCTTTGCATTATGTCAACCTCATGTCTGAATATGCTCAAACTGATCCACAGAGTCTTCTCTGGGTTTATACTCTGCATTAATCAGGCACTCAAGGCAAACCTTGATGTTTGGTTTGGTTGAATAGTAATTTAGACCCCTGAGTAGTGGAAATGGTTTGGACACATGTAATAACTGAAAAGCCAATGGTTCAAACCCACCCAGCAACCCCACAGAAGAAAGACCTAGCCAACTGCTTCCACAGATGTGCAGCGTGAGTGTTTGCTTTCATTGGTGCATAGGGAAAGTGAAGCAGAAAGGTGGGAAGTAATGGGCTGGGGCCAGCTCACAGTTTGCCTTTAGTGCCAGATGAGTGCAGAGCATAAACCGAGATCCACCTTGGGAAGAACAACCTGTGCTGAGCAAGGCTTCGTCTTCAGGGCATGCTGTTCAAAGCAAGGATTCCATAGAGCGGACTGTTGCAGTTGTTTAGGTGTGAAATGGGAACTTGGTGGCTCTGTAGGATAAGCACTGGACAATGAACCACAAGGTCAGTGGTTCAAGCCCACCAGCGACTCCACGGGAGAAAGATGAAGTTTTCTGCTGCAGAAAAGGTTCAGTCAGAACCGAATCAAGGATACTTAACAACAACAAGTGTGAAATAAGGAGGTCCTGACCTAATAGGAGAAATGGAGAGGAGGCTACGGATGGGGAAACATTCCTGGGTGTACAGACTTTTGATTTTGTGAGATATTTGTGGTGTATCTTTTCATTTCAAAATATCCCATCATAATTCCAAAGTCATATCTCTGAACTTTATCAACAATTGAGCCAGATTTTCCATGGGCTTAGGTTAATCAGATGCTGTTAACTCAGGTAAACTCTGCTTACTCTTCCAGGCCACTGGCTGCGATTTTGAAAACCCTTGAGTTGTTATTTCCTTGTATTTACTTGAAGTTCATTTTCATTTACATTACCTCTCATAGAACATTGTTTTTATAGATAGGGTGATTAGTATTAATCCTATTTTATACCAAGAGTATTGTCAATATTAGAGTAAAGGTTCTTGCCCACTCTTTTTGATTGTCTCTCAATCAGCCACAATTCTGAGGATTCACAAGAATATTAGGGTCTTGAGAATCTAGGATGTTGTTGTTCAGTGCTGTTAAGTCAGCTCTGACTCGTAGCAGTCTTCTATAGGGTTTCCGAGGAGCAGCTGGTGGCTTTGAACCGTTGACCTTGTGGTTAGTTGTCGTTGTTGTTGTTGTTATATGCTGTGGAGTCGGTTCCAACTCATAGCGACCCTGAACAGGGTTTCCATGGCTGTAAATCTTTACAGGAGCAGAAAGCCTCATTTTTCCCCTGCAGAACAGCATGTAGTTTTGAACTGCTGACTGTGAGATTAGTAGCCCGATTCGTAACGACTACGCTACCAGAGCTCCTTTTGTCCTTTTGTGGTTAGTAGTCCAATGCTTATCCTACAGTGCCACACCAGTGGTATCAGTCTCTGCTCCCCATCCACCCTGCCCTACAGGAATCTGGGATGGCCTGGTGCCTAGGGCATGCTCAGTGTTTCCTTCTGTCTGGGGCCTGGGATATTACTCTGAATCTACTTTGAGAGGAATTTGACATTTTGGGTTGGGACAGAGCCTAATGAGGCATTGGAGACAGGAAGGGTGGAGCGGCAGGGGGGAGGGGCTCTTGGAGATCCAGAGTTACTGTTCTCCTGCCTGAAGTGCTCCCCCCACCAACACAGTCGACTTGACAATTCTCTCTGACAACGTCTACGAGAAGAGGCAGAGTGTCACACTGTACTGAGTGCTTCACATGGCAAATGTGAGTCCAGCTTCTGCCTCTGCCACTGTGCTGTGAGGCCTTAAACAACTACCCTAAGCTCTCAGAACCTTAGTTTTCTTGTCCACAGAAGGAAGATAATAAAAGCATGTACTCAAGAGACTCAGTGTGGTGACTGTATATAAAGCATTGGAATACGATTTCTAGTTCATGGGGGCTTCAGAACAACTATGGAAAACGACAGGAAAAGATAAAGGATTTCCCCCACAAACTTCTTGAAGTCCTCTTGCATACCCCCAGATGTTAGGCATCCAGTCTGTGCTCAGAGCCCTTGTCCGTTACTTCATCATGACAACAGCACACAACGTTTTCATTGTTTCCATTCTATCTTTTCACTAGAATGTAGGCTTCCGGAGAACTGGTACAGTAGTAATACCAGTGTTGTGTTGGAGTTCTGACAATGCACTCCAGGAAGTGTGCTAAGCTACAAATGAGAAGACAGAGCTTCTGAGAAGTGAAAGTCTCCTATTGTGGTCATCCACAGACCAGGATTCAAAGCTGCTCATTGCTAGTGTACTTTCCAGTCATCACTCTGTGGTACCTTAATCATCTGGTGTACTCTTTAGCATGAAATAGATGCTTATTAGATAGTTCATAAATAAATCTGATGAATTTTACCCTATGTGTGGTTGAATTTGAACCCATCACATATGCCCTGGGTTGGGAACTCCAAAAAAACTGAGAGCACTTGAGAGATATAGTTGGCCACATTTTTGCAACATCTTTTTGACTTTCATACTTGGCAGGCAATACTTTTCCTAATTCGTATATGGGGAGGAAGAGGGAAAAATGAGTCATTGAAGGTTAAGTTCATTGCCCAAGGCCAGTGGAAACAGAGCCTAAAATGATTTGATCCCAGACTTGTTTTCAGGTCTCTCTACCCACAATGACTATCTGAAATTGGTGCAGAATTTCTCATAGTCTCCGATTAGATTCTCCTGCCTTCAACATTAATAATGATTTATTTGGAAATAAAGCTGTTTGTTATGCTACTAGCTAATAACTGCATTGAATAGAATAATAGAGAAGGTGACAGTCTATTTCACAGTCTTTGTTTCACTTATTTATATGCATGCTGTCAACAAATAATTACAAGGTAGTGACTATGTACAACACAATGACATGTCAAGAAATAGTGTGATAATCCTTCTACTGTAGTTTGCTCTGAAAGATCAATCAAAACAACTCAAAGCATTTTTTTTTCAGAAGGAGAAAATTGCAAAGTCCTGGTGTGGTGCCGTGGGTTAATGCATCAGACTGCAAAGCAGTTTTAACTGAAGGTCGGTGGTTCAAGCTCACCAGCTGCTCCTCAGAAACCCCACACAGGTTGCTATGAGTTGGAATTGACTTGATGGCACCTAACAACAACAACAAATATAATGTGATAAAAGGAAGCCAGGTGGAGTCGTGGGTTAAGTGTTTGGCTGTTAACCTAAAGGTCAGTGGTTCAAACCCACCAGGCACTCTAAGGAGAAAGATGAAGAAGCTGGCCTATGTAATGATTACGACATTGGAAACTCCATGGAGCAGTTGTACTGTGTCCTATCAGGTGGCTATGAGTTGGAATCAAGGAATAAACTATCAGTTCTGTCACATATGATAAAAGCTAGAATTTACTGAGCACATAAGTGGCAATGTTTGTTTGAAGCCTTCTCATTGAGTCTTTTACTAATTATGAGCTATTTTTAACTATTATTTGAGACTCTGCTTCTCCATTTGTAAAGTGGAGTAACTCATTGGGTTCTTGTGAGGATTCAAGCAGGCCATGTGAATGTGAAAGCTCTTAGCATGCTCTAGATTGAGATCTCATGGCTTTTGTTAAAAAATAAGTTTGTTTATTTTACCATAATTTAGATGTGCTTACAATTTATACTTTTCTCTGATCGATTGCATTTTTTTTGCCTATAAAATGATTTTAGGGTTTGGTTTGCATGTTTCTTACATAAAGCCAGTAACTATAATCATTTGGCTGTTTATTTACATATGTGAATTTTACTATAGTGAACTTCCTTGAAGTGGGCAGTGAAGAAGAGAGGGTATTGGACACAGAGAGGACAGTGACACAATCAGGTGGGACCAAAAACACCTACCCCATCAAGTTCAGGGGTAGGGGAAGAGGCCTGCAAATACGGTACCCATTTAGAAAGAGTCTTTGTTCAGGAACAAAGGGCTGTGAAGAGGGAAAGGTACAGTAGAAGGTCATTGTCAAAAACTAAATTTAAAGTACTTTTCCATTTTGACATTTTGACTCTGATATATACGTTCTTAACTAACTTTTCAGACAAAAACCTGCAATTAGAATACGCGGGTTTGAATTGTTACTTAATTAGAACTTAATTCTGCTTTTGAATTTGAAATCTGAAGGCATGTTGCCTCCGAACTTTAGTTCTGTCTGGCTTCTAGTTTTAGCTGTTTGCCAATTTTATCTTGAGTACCTCATGCACCTCTGATGGCTGAACTGCTGAACCCAAAAACAGAACGCATTTGAAAGTGAGTTTTGGGCCACTTCCTCCAGCCAGCACCGCAAGAACAGAAACCCCCTCACCAGAGCGACAGTGTGATGTCATACTCCGAGAGCCTGAGGCAATCCCTCTCCCTGCTTCCCCAAGCATCCAGATGTGAAGAAGCCTTTCGGCCCCTCAATCCTGGGTGTTGGAGGAGATTTCTTTGTTCACTGTGCCTTCAAAAAGGTTACCACCAGGAGGTGGAACTTTGGTGTTCGTCGTGGCAGTGTATCGATGGTTTCCCTCACCTGGGTCATCTATATTTATTTGTCTTGTTTTTACTCTTGTTTAAGATGGCTAACAGCAAGGTTGGTGGTTCAAATCCACCAGCGATCCTCAGAAACTATACAGGGTTGCTATGAGTCGGAACTGACTCATCAGCACTCAACACTAACAACAAAAGAGACTCCTTTTTTTTTTTTTTTTTCTCTCCTCTTTTCTCCCTTGTCACAATTCCAAATTGGAATTCTCAAGGGGTGGGATTGTAATTTGTGTTCCATCCTATTCTTCTCTGAGCTTGACAGAGATATGATTCAGGATAAATAAACACCAGGTGGGTGGAGAATGATCAATTTATGGCAAATACTTTCAATGTTTCTCATAGCATCATTTCAATCGCCTCATATACATGTGAAAGTTGGACAATGAATAAGGAAGCCTGTAGAAGAATTGATGTTATTTGAGTTATGGTGTTGTAGAAGAGTAACAAAAGTACCATGGTCTGCCCGAAGAACAAACAAATCTATGTTGGAAGAAGTACAGCCAAGATGGTAAGACCATCTCTCATACTTAGGGCCTTTTATCGGAAGGACCAGACCCTGGAGAAGATCATCATGCTTGGTAAAGTGGAGGATCAGTGAAAAAGAGGAAACTGCAAGAGAACGGATTGATACAGTGGCAGCAGCCATGCGCTCAAATTTTAACAGTTGTGAAGAGGGTTCAGGACCCGGCAGTGTTTTGCTCTGTTGTGCACAGGGTTGCTATGAATCAGAAGTGACTGGAAGGCCATACCAACAATAGCACCATCACCATTTTCATGATTAAGATGTAAGATAAAGAATAAAAGAAGTCCATTTATTTTTACAGTGAGGAAGAGCAAGTTAAGATCTCGAATGTGAAATAGTTATGAAACTAACCTGTCATGATTTTCGGGGATTAATCAAGTGGACTTTAGGATAATTTTTAAGGAGTCACTACGTTTACACAGTGGTTTACATAATCAAAACTTAAAAACATAAAGATTCTAGGCTTTTCCTACTCAAATCTAGCTAAGCTAGTCCCCTTCTGCAGGTACCGTCCCCTTGCCAACATTGTCATTCGAAGCCTAAATCAGATGTGGGCTCGGTTTCCAGAGTCTCTGCCTTCCCAGAGCGCTTCCACCACACTCAAATCTCCCTGACTTGCAGCTTGCTGGCTTCTGGTGCAGAGAGAGAAGGAAAGTTTACATCTGCATAGCAAGTAGGAAGGTGCCTTTTGATTCCTTGTCCAGGGATTTGATTAATTCTGTATAATTGCATGGAGGAACGAGACAGAAATCAGAGCCAGGGACGGAGTCTGCATTCACATTCCACTTTCTCTCTGCCTCAGAAACAGTCCTTTTTAACTCCTCTATCAAGTCCCCACGAGATCACCCCTGATCCAAAACACAGGTCACCTGTGACATGTCAACACTGTTCATGTGAGCACCTGCTCAGAGTGGCACATTCATAATTCATACGTTTAAAGAGTGGATGATGCATATTTAGTTGCTGATGTTCCAATCTTACTTCTGATATTTCCATAGCAGAATTTATAAGCCTTACTTTCTATTAAACCATTCCTATTTAAGGGGTCCTGGTGTGGCACTGTAGGGTAAGCATTGGATCGCAAGGTCAGTTTGAACCTCAAGGTCAGTGGTTCGAACTCACAAGCTGCTTCTCGGAAACCCTTTACGGGGCCACTATGAGTTGTTGTTGTTGATGTGTGCTGATTCGATGGCACTCAAGAACAGAAACATTGCTCCAAAAGTCACTTCTCCCTGACCCAAGTCAGTTTGCTTCTCCATGTTGCTGTTGTTAAGTGTCGTTGAGTTGGCTCTGACCCATAGCGACCCTGTATAGGGTTTCCAAGGAGCAGCTGGTAAGCTTGAACCACTGACCTTGCAGTTCAAATGGCTTTGCAGTCTGGCGCATTAATCCACAGCGCCACATGGGGACTCCTTCTCCACAAAATCCCTTTAATTCCTGTAGTAGTCACTGAAGGTAAATGTGTGCCATTGACTTGATCCTGACTCATGGCAACTCTGAGAGACAGAGGAGGACTGCCCCATAGGGTTCCCTGAGCTGCATTCTTTATAGGAGCAGATTGACAGTTATTTTCTTTTGGGGAGCTACTAGATGGGTTCGAACTGCAGACCTTTCGTTTAGCAGCTGAGTACTCAGCCATTACACAACTTCTGAAGCAAACAAAAACAGAAGCTCCTAATAAAATTCTTCTTCCTGTTATCTTCCCTACCTCCACATACCATTCAGTATAGGAGGACACCAACCCACATCTGAATTGGTAAGAAATGTGCTGGTTATGTGCCATGGAGTCCGTTCCGACTCATAGCGATCCTGTACAGGGTTTCTGAGGCTGTAAACCTTTACTGAAGCAGAAAGCCTCATCTTTCTCCAGCAGAATGGCTGGTAGTTTCGAACAGCTGACTGTGAGATTAGCAGCCCGATTTATAACCACTACGCTACCAGAGTAGGCCTGAATTTATCATTGCACGAAGCTTTGGAATATCATCAACTAGGGCTGCTATTGAGCACTAAATCCAGAACTGGGATCTTGTCCCCTTTAAAGCAATTAAAAATAAAAAAAGGAAAATATTCTTTTTCTTCCTTCTCTTGGATTATTATTTCTACCTTGAGGCTCAGTTCCCAAATCCAACACTTTGGAGGTGGGAAGGGGCACAGTTTTTGTTCAACTATCATGCTGGTACTTGGAATTATTCTCAGGTCTCTTTGGACATTCCTAGGTGAACAGATGCTATGTTTTCTGGGCATACTTTATCTCTACTTGAAGATCATCCAAATTCTGAAGTCTCATGAGGAAATCTAATGGTTTTTCTTAAACATAACTAGAAGACATTGACCCTTACCAGTTTCATTAGGGGATAAAATATTATGTTGATTTCCTTACAAAACCACTGGTTTCTGAGAAGTTTCTCCCCATGTGGTGCTTTGAAAAGGTTTGCTATTTGTCAAGTGTGATCAAGCTTGATTCTTAAAAAGCTTAGGCTGGAATTCTAATGGCAACATATTATGAATTGACTTAACTGCACTCGTAAATTCTTAGCAGGTATTGTCCCAACAAGGTGATAATTGAGAGACTAGAGTCAAGTAAAAATATCTTCGTGATTAAATAGGCTTTTGGTTTTAACTGTCTGTTTGTATCACAAATAATTAACAACTCCAAAATGAGAACACCTGAGCCTTTCATAATATGACTGACAACAAAAACATTTAAATAAAGAAATAAATCAAAAACAAAAAACAGTAAGCTAGTTGCTTTCAAACTGATTTCTTCTCATAGCAGCTTCATGTGTCAGAGTGGAACTGTGCTCCAGAGGGTTTTCAATCCTGGATTATTTGGAAATAGATTGCTGGGCTTTTCTACGGAGGCACCTCTTTGTGGAATCAAAACTCCAACCTTTCTGTTAAGCTTGTTAACAGTTTGCACCACTCAAGAACTTCAAGTTGATAAGCAAGTGCTATCACCACCCTAAATCAATTAGAACATTTTGGCAATTGTAGGGTCAGCACTGGACTGTAAACTACAAGGTCAGTGGTTCAAACCCACCAGCTGCTCCTTGGCAACCCTGTACAAGGTTGCTATGAGTTCAGAATCGACTCAACAGCACTTAACATGATTAGACATGAAGGAATCCTGGTGATGTTATGGTTAAGCTCTTGACTGCTCACTGAAAAGTTGGTTGTTTGAATACACCTAGGAGCTCTTCCCAGCATAGAAAGACATGGGGGTCTGCCCTTAAGATTACAGCTTAAAAATCCCTCTGGGGCAGATTTATTCTGTCACATGGGGTTGTTATGAGGTGAAATTGACTCGATGGTACCTA
>NW_006408531.1:15049952-15118231 GCF_000296735.1 Chrysochloris asiatica
ACCGAATCCATGGTACTTAACAACAACAACAAGGAGCTCTGGTAGCGTAGTGGTTACAAATCAGGCCGTGAACCTCAAGATCAGCTGTTCTGCGGGAGAAAGATGAGGTTTTCTGCTCCCATAAAGCTTTACAGCCTCAGAAACCCTATGCAGGGTCACTAGGACTCGGAACCGACTCCACAGCACCAACCACCTCAAGATTTCAACACTAGATTGACAAATATAATGAAGTCAAAACTCTGTCCTTTAATTTTCTTCCAACTTTACTTATGACTCAGCATAATGAACTTTGGCTGAGGGAATGTACTACCTGCTGAATTGAATAAGTTCTACCTGCTAATCAAGAATGAGGTAAAATAACAGCTTAGTGGTTCATGGTGATTCTTAGAAATAAGAATAAACCTCAAATCCAATCTACGGCTGTCAAGTCAACTTCGACTCGTAGAAACCCTATATTGTTGTTGTTATGTGACGTGGAGTTGATTCCGACTCAAAGCGACCCTGTACAGGGTTTCCAAGGCCATAAATCTTTATGGGAGCAGAAAGCTTCATCTTTCTCCCGTGGAATGGCTGGTAGCTTTAAACTGCTGACCTTGCGGTTTGCAGCCCGATTTGTAACCACTACGCTACCAGAGCTCCTTAGAAACCCTATGGGACAGAGTAAATGGCTCCATAGGTTTCTGAGTCTGTAAGACCTTAAGAAAGCAGACTGCTTTATGTTTCTCCCATGAAGCAGATAGTGGGTTTGAGCCACCAATGTTTCAGTTAGCAGCCAATGCTTAATCCACAGGGCCTTCAGAACTCCTTAAAAATAAGAAATGGGTGGGATCATAATCATTTAGCATTTATATAAGGAGGCTTTGGAAAGTGTGTGTAAACATTGAATTAAAAGAGTGGAATTTCCCAAAACTTTTTGAAGCCCTCTCATAGAGTGTTTACTGTACTTCTGACATTTCACAATATTAAAAAAATCTACTATCTGACTACTTTGCACATTAATGATATATGACTGGCAGTAACCAATGCTGAGGTGTGAGGCCAGAGTAAGGCTGTTTGTGATGGTGATGACTACGTGCCAACCTGGTTATGCTGTGAATTTCACTGGTTTGGCTGTTAGGTAAAGATGTGATTTGATACAATCATCCTCCATTGTCACATAATGTTGACTTTTGCATAATGACCTGGTCTTCTGGTGCTGTGGTCTAGGTGTTGGGTCTATTTCCAAAGGCTTGCAGAAAAGTGCAGAAGCTCTTTATTTCCTCTAACATTTCAGCTTTGCAGGCCAACAGGCAACCACCACTACCACAGAAACAGAAACTAACCTGACTACTTCTTAAGGTGGCTCCAGAACACCCCCCACCCCCAAATTGACCAGATTCAAAGTCATTTTACAGTAGTAAGTCCACAACACATCTGTGTCTGTCTGCATCCTGGTTGGTCCTTAGGGCAAGGTTTGTTTCTAACTAAAGGGCAAGGTTATTCAGCTTGGTTAGTGTGGGGAAGAGGGATGGCATGTAAATACACCATCCTTGGTGATGGTGATTAGCTCCCCTGACCCTGGTGAACGGTGAGAGACAAGAGCAGTTTAGCTGTATCACGTTAAATGATGCTGTCTGTAACCAGTCTTCTCAACACGATCTAGACGCTTCCTCAATTTTCCTCCTTCCTCTCAGTATCTGTGCTACCATTAGCATTACCTGGCCATGCTTCCCTTTTCCTTTCTGAGTTCTACTATTATCTACTTGGTCTTTATAGAAAGCAGCAGTTACTCTGCCCAATTCCACTTCCTCTCATCTTTGAGTCTTCTACTCTCGGCTTCCTCTGATATATCCCTTGAAAGATAGACTGAGAGAAAGCACTAGCTTTGTTTGCTTTCTGCCACTAATTGGTTCCTTTAGGAAGAACCCCGCCTGTTGGCACTTAGGTAGCCCTCCTCTGTAAGTTGATTTGGAGGTGGTCTTAGGGCAGCCATGGAGATACTGTGTCCACTGCAGCTTCTCAATACATTTGCCACCCAGCTGTTCATCACTTCTGTATGAATAGGAGTAAATTCAGTTGTAGCTCTCAACTCAATATGTTTCCTTGGCTGTAATGTTTAGGTGTTAATTGAAACACAGCTATTCTTCCCAGTTTTTCTGAATTCTTGGAAATGTTAAAAGGATTTTCACTGAGAGTAATGTTAGGCAAAGTATGGGGAATGGGTTCAAATAAGATGCAAAAAGGCCCGATTCACTCTGAAGTTTTAATACAACATTCATTCTCTGAGTGTCTGCAAGTGTTCATAAATTGAGATACATACCAATGAAGTAAGGAAATTGTTCTGGCACTCAAGGTAAAGAGGTCCGGAAACAGCCAGGTAAAGTCACTATTCACCTATGAATTCATTAGGACACCTTACTGTTTATGCATATGGAGTCCTGGTGTGCCACTGTGGGATAAGCTCTGGACCACAAGGTCTGTTTGAAACGCAAGGTTGAAGTTTCAAATCCACCAGCTGCTCCTTGGAAACCCTATATAGGGTCTATATGAGTCAGAACTGACTCGAAAGCACTTAACAATGAAATTATGTGTATATATTATTTTCCCAAATGGCTGGCATATACCATAAGTAAATATAAAAACAAACAAACAAACAAACAAAACTTCCCTTCACCTAAAAGAAGATGTTTGCTTCTTTAGATTTCTCTTTCCATTTTAAAGGTTATAATCTTTAAAGGGATGCCTTTATGGGATTAGTAGATCTGTGTGAGGTAGACCTTCGGGGTGGCAGTAATTTAACTTCATCTACTCACAAGCACTGACCTTGTCGCTGAGATGAGCATTTCCTTCTGCTCTCCTATTTTTTTTTTCTCTACTTTTGGGTCAGACCACCTGGAAGCCAAAAACTTCCTTATACGACTCCCCATGGAATGGTCTCTCCGAAACCATCTTTCACTGAGAGAGCCTGCAACTCACTTCGGATGGCACACCTGCATTCTGTTTAAACTCCTTCGTTACCATACACAGAGGGACTCATCAAGACCATTAGCAACACAGAGTTGCTCCACAAGTCCAAGGCCAGGAAAAATTGCTTTTCTTCCTCAAAACTCTTCCTGGAGTTAGTGAGTGCTGCAACCCTCTCTGCTAGGAAGTTGAGACCTGAGTCTTACTCAGTTACTTCATATCATTGCTCTCTGTCCCTCTTACTTTGCTACATGGTTTTTGTCATTCATCCTGATCGAATGGCTTTGGGTCTTTTTGTACTTACACATTTCTTATAAAGTTATAAATCTCTTCAGAAATTGGTTGTGGTTGTTGGTAATTGCTGTCAATTGGCAACTCAAGTATAGCAGAACAAAATGTCATAACTGGTCCTATGGTATCTTCACAACCATTGGCATACTTGCGTCAACTGCTCTGGTCACTGTATTTTGATTGTCTTTCAATCTAGGGGGCTCATCTTTAAGTACCATATCCGACCATCTTCTGTTGTGACCACAAGGTTTCATTGGCTAATTTTCAGAAGTAGATTGCCAGGTTTTTCTTCTTGGTCTGGAAGCTCTGCTGAAATCTCTCCACCATATGTGACCTTGCAGGTATCTGAAATACCAGTGGCATAGCTTCCAGCAACACAACGACATGCAAATCGCCATAGTATGATGACTGACAGATGAGTAGCCATGGAAATAAAGCGGTGTTGTATAAATTCTTCTTCTTCTCTCTCTCTTTTTTTTTAGGTCTTTATTATGAATTATGTGAGTTTACATGGGAGAACATCAGTTTTACATTCATCCTATTGTATTTCATTTCATTGCAATGATTACAATCCCCTCCATGCATCATCAAACAACCAAAGGGTGCACTCCACAGGCCTGCCCCTGACTGTCAGCACACAGCCTGTCTCCCTCTGAGTCCAGTGTCCCCAGCCCCTCCATCTGTACACGTCATCATCTCTGTCTCCATCCCCGGCATCATTGCCTCTCTGGGTAGGGTCCCACTCTCCTTTCTTCTCACTTTATGGTCCCAGGGACCTCTGTTCGGGGCTGCAAAACCACGTACTCCCCTCCTTTTTTCAAAAGACATTTACCTCTATATTTCCTATCCTCACAGTCAGTCCTGATGGCAATTATTCACTATTGTACCACAAGAGTCTTAGCCCCATTTCCTTTCTACAGCCCAGTCCCAATGGACTGGAAATCATTCAGTGGAGGTTCTACCTACCCCTGCCCCATCTGGAACTAGGCTCCTTCTTGAAAGCTTGTAAGCCAGTCACTTCTTGCCTTTATAGCAGCCCACCCCCCCACCCCCCCATTTTGGGTAGCCAATGTCTAAGTAGCCCAACCCTGTCAACCCAGTGTACCAAGGAGGTGGGAGTGATCCTTGCTGTAAAGATTTGTTCCCTTTTTTGAGCTACTGCATCCATAAGTATAGGTAAAGTTCATCAAAATGTAGCAGGTTACTCTCCCACCCCCCGACCCCCCATCCCCCGCTTCTTTCTTGTTCTAGTAGAGCTCTGATCATCCAACCATAGAAGCCAGGTCAAGTGGGTACTATCTGCAAGTATGGGTGTTCTTGTGCATCTCTCCTCACTTCATATCAGCTGGACGCTTCACTCTCCATTCTAGCCCTCTGTGACCATGTCACTGCCTCTGGGCCCAGGAGTCCCCAGGTCTTGCCATACTGCTGGTCATCCAGGTCTCCACCTGGATTCACAGGGATCTATTGAATGTGGTCGGACTTAGCTCCCAACTTCATTGCTGTTTCTTCTCCCTCTTCCCCTTATCGGTGACCACCATGGTCATCAGCCAGACCACATGCTTGCTCATATATTCCCCTTGAGTCTCAGTCTTGGAAGGGGCTCTGCTCTGAGGTATTCTGACCACTTAACTTGATGGCTCCCGGGCGAACAGCGTACTTGTTCTTGTAGTAATCAATCAGACTGCCATTATTGTTTCTGATTTTTCCTGCTGGTTGTATAAACACTGAACTGCATGGTCGGGTTGAACTGCAAGGTCGGCAGTTCAAACTCACCAGATACTCCTCTGTAACCCTATAGAGGTCGCTATGAGTTGGAACCTGCTCAACAGCACTTAATGACAACAACAAAGACACAAATATTTGATGGTGGTAGAGGGTGCGGGTGGTGGTGTGAAGAAAGCGTGGTAAATGATGCTTGGAATCAGTGGACACTTCGGATACAGTAATGTATCTTTTAGCATCTTATTCCAAACCACACAAGTATCCATAGCTTCATTGCCAATCTTGGAAAAGTCAAGCTTTAGGAAGCAAACTCCTCTTGAGATGAACCAGACATAATTTTCCTATGTGTTGGAAACAGTCAACTTTATCCAGGGTTTATAAAGCAGCAAGCAAGTTGAACTGGCTATAGGACCAAGTTAGAAGCTCTGCATAATGTCTTTGAATATCTTCATGTTGATACTATACACATAGTTCACAATTTCTGGATATGCTTTTTGTGGGGAAGAGAGGAGAGCAGGAGCTAAACAACAATGGGAAAGTTCAAAAGGGTTGAAGATGCACTTTGGATATTTGGATTGGCACTCCAGAGCTCGCGGATGCTTGTGATTGCTTATCTGACTTATCTAAACTGCTGACGTCAAAAGAATTAGGCTAGAAATCTTATGATTACAGTTTTTCTTGTGATCTTTTCTGGTATTTCCTGTTTCCTGTCAGGCCAAATATACTTTGAGAGTGGGTTATTTTATGGCGTTTCACTGTTTCTGCCTTAGCTAGAAGCAGAGGTACAGGAGCATGAAGTAAAAATAATTAAGAAGAACATCAGAGAGTTCTGTCCGCTCCGGCCCCTCTCAGTCACTGACATTTCTTTTCAAACATCAAAAAAAAAAGTTTCTGCAATGGTTCAGAGTAGGGTTGTATTTTTAATGGAACAAGGTCTATTGTTCATTAAAAAGAAGAAGCCTCTTCTATTGTTTTTCTAACTATTCCCTTATTTGGGTGGTAATAGGCAGGCAGGCTGTGCATAGCATAATGTAAGCAGCCAAGACAAATTCTGAGAGGAGGAAAAGATTGTTTCATAGGAAAAATGGCTACCAAAGGATACACTTTTCCTTTGGGACGATGAACATCTTACAGAAGCAAGGAAATGAAATTAGGAGGCGGGAGCGGGGTAATTAATCAATATATAAAATCTTGCCTTCTTCTTGTTAAGTGCTGTTGAGTTGGTTCTGACTCATAGCGACCCTGTATAGGATTTCTGAGGCTTTAAATCTTTAGCGGGAGCAGAAAGCCTTATTGTTCTTCTGTGGAGCAGCTTTTGGGCTCGAACCACCCACCTTGTGGTTCACAGTCTAGTGCTTATTTTATGGAGCCACTGTGCTCCCGAATCTTGCCTGTTGTTGTTGTGAAGTGCCATTGAGTCAGTTTTGACACATAGCAACCCTGTATAGTGTTCCCAAGGAGCAGCTGGTGGATTTGAACTGCTGACCTTGTAGTTTGCAGTCCAGTGGTGATCCTACAAATCTTGCCTAACTGTTGCTAAAATTTCCATTTATTTTGTGAGCACATGCCCTGGAACATGCTCAGCACTGTTTGCAAAGGAGCATGAGGAATTGAGAGACTAATCCTTAGTGGCTTATGAGCAAATGGACTTCAGGCCTGAGCTTCTAACAATAATCACACACACACAGGCCCAGCCTGGCCCACCCTCTGGGTAGCAAAACAGGAAGAAGCAGAGCTAGGGACCAGCTACACAGCAACACGCCGTTAAATATGGTTATAACAACAGTCTTCTAACAATGGTTATAGCGGTGACCAAGAGTCCTGGTACGGTGCTACAGGATAAGCGCTCAACCTCAAGGTCAGTTTGAACTGCAAGGTTGGTGGTTCAAACTCACCAGTCGCTCCTTGGAAACTAGATAGGGTTGGGTTGCATACAGTGGTTATGAATCAGACTGCTAACTTCAAGGTTGGCAGTTTGACCGTACCAGCTGTTCCGCGGGAGAAAGATTTGCAGCCTTGGAAACCCTGTGCAGGGTCACTATGAGTCGGAACCGACTCCACGTACTTAACAACAACAACATTAGTCAGAACCGACTTTGCGGCACTTTACAACAGCAATAACAATAGCAATGACCACTTCTATCTTTGCTGTTAGTTGCTATTGAGTTGACGCCGCTTCATGGCAAACCCATGTGCAGCAGGATGGAATACCATCTTCATGATCACTGCATTACTCAAATCCACGGTTGTAGTCACTGTGTATTTTGAATGCCTTCTAACCTAGATGGCTCATCTTCAAGCACCATATTGACACTAGCTTGTTATTATCCATAGGGTTTCCACTGACTAATTCTTGGAAGTAGCCCACTAGACCTTTCTTTCTAGTCTGTCTTAATTCAGAAACTCTGCTGAAACTTGTCCACTGTTGGTGATCCCTTGTTATACTGGTAACGTAGCTTCCAGAATTATAGCAACATTCAGGTCACCATAGTGACAGATGAAAAACTAACAGTAGATGATGGACTAAGACTATCTACTCATCTTACATGCAACTTCCTTTAACCTGGCAATCCTGGTTAAACTGTCACATCTGGCATTGCTTTCTAGGGAACAACTACCTTTTTAATACATTTCAGACGTGTTAGGTAAGGAAATTCACAAGACAAAGACTTACTATTTGTCCAAAATAATTTATAACCCATGTTTAAAAGTAAGAAAAATACATGTATGCAGACACACATAATTTTTGCCCATAAAGAAACGGATATTATATAGTTATGCAATGCAATCACAGAGATATTAGTGCCTGGGGGGGGGGGCAAAAGACAGAACATTACACTTAGAACAACTTATCATGTTGTTGTTATTAAATGCTGTGGAGTCAATTTCAACTCATAGAGATCCTGTGTCAGGTTTCCATGGCTGTATTACTCTGTGGGAGTAGAAAGCTTCATCTTTCTCCTGTGGAGTGGCTGGTGGGTTTGAACTGCTGATCTTGTGGTTCACAGTCCAGTGCTTATCCTATGGAGCTACTGCACTCATGTTGAGAGGTCTCTTTGGAGTTGAGCAGCTGAGGAGTTTGACTAGCAGTGTATCTGGTAGCTGAGTCAACAGCACAGTTGGGTCCCTGTGCAATTAAAAACCAGCTCTGTGACCCTGAGTGGGTTGTGTCAACCTCTGTGGAGTTTTAGTTTTTCATCCCCAAACAAAACAAAACAGAAAATGAACTGGATTAATGACATGATCTCAAAGACCTTTTCTATTATCAGATTTAAAGATATCTCCATTTTGCTACTTCTAAAATTTCAATAGTTCTACAAAAGTTAAAAACTCTTGTCCATATGCAACCTGGTACCATGAATGTAATGTCTCTCTCTGTTTCCCATCGTTCTTCACTGCAAACATTGCACAAAACTAACCATATTCATTGTCATTTCTTGACTCTTTTCTGTGCTTCCCTGCCACTCTACTTAGGTTCATGTTCCTTCATCAAGAATGTCACCTTCTCATGTCTGATTGAGATCTCACCATTTCCAAGACATGACTGTAGTGACCAGTTCACAACACAGCCTTTCTAGGTCACCTTTGAGAGGCCTGTTAACACCCATAGTCAAGCACTACCTATCACACTTGATTTATATTTGAGTACACAGTTTTATCAAACTTGCTAAGTTACCAACTACATAAAAATCCTATCAGCCATTATACATTTGTTCCTATCCATGCTGTAGCACCTGGCACAGAACCTTGTGTGAATTGTTTGCTTTAAAAGTGTGGCAACCTGAAGACAGAAGAAACATGACTTGGTCAAGTAGAAGGAGAGACTGTTCTGTCACTGTGAGGATATATTGTGTTGGGTCATGAATTTGGGGAAAAGATGAGCATGATTGGATTGGGAGGTCTGGTCAGAAGAACAAATGATAAATCCTTTAGGATAGGATGATGTAAAGTGGAGGCCTGGTGTGGTACCATAGGATAAGCACTTATTGTTAACCACAAGGTCGGTGCTTCAAACCCACCAACAACTCCTCGGAAATCATATAGAGGGTCACTATGAGTTGGAACTAACTGGATGGCACTTAACAACAACAAGCAGTAAAGGAATTCATTCTGATGATTTACGTATTATTTCTCATAATTCTGTAAAAACTACAGCTCCTGAGGAAGTTGGTTTGTAAGTTAAAGAGAAAATACTTGTCTCAAAACACCTGCCAAATATGATCAGTGAATCCTAAAATGATGTTTGTAATTCTGTTAGTATCCTTTACTCCACCCATAAGCCACTCCACCAGGCACTACTGCTGGGGTGATCTTTCTAAAATGTGAAATGCATCCTCATGTCCCTACTAGATTCATTCTTACTGACTGGAGGCTACATTCCTCTTAGAGTGGCAGGTGGAGCCCTCCTCCTGACACATCCCATACCTCCTGGCTTGATGTTGTTGTTGTTGTTGTTGTTGTTAAGTGCTGTGGAGTCGGTTCCGACTCATAGTTCCCCAATATTTCTTGCATTTAGTTTCACTGTTTCTTCTTCCTGCAGTGTCTTCTGTCTCTTCTTACTTGGAGAAATGTAACTTACCTTTAATGGTTCCTCAAAAACCACCTCCTCTTTGAAAACTTTACCATCCATCATATGGACAAAATTAATCATGCCCTCATGTGTTTGTACATGGTGTCCATCCATCCATCCATCCATCCATCCATCCATCCATCCATCCATCCATCCATATCTTTCTAGACTTTCTTGGTGTCTGGTACATGGTTTGTTGTTATGTTAAGTGCTATTGAGTTGGTTTAGACTCATTGAGACCCTGTATAGGGTTTTCAGGGAATGACTGTGGGCTTGAACTGCTGATCTTGCAGTTAGCAGTTCAGTGCTTATCCTACAGCACCAGACCAGGACTGGTACAAAATACCCACTAACTAAACTTCGCTGAATATTTCTTCCTCTGTTTTCAGAGTATTATTTATACGGTATCTTAAAACCTACATGTTTATGTGTTTGTCTTCTCTAACAGGCCCTATCTTCCCTTCCTCCCAGGTATACTGCACAATGTTTGGCACTGAGAAAACACAAGAAAGATCATCATTCAATTGAATTGCTTTGGAAGAGAAACCAAGAAATCTTTGTTTTTCTCTTTTTAGGAACTCTGGCAGTGCAGTGGTTAAGAGTTAAGCTCTTACCCAAACGTCAGCAGTTTAAGCTCACTAGTTGCTACAGGGGAGAACGATGTACTAGTCTTCTGTACAGATTATAGCCTTGAAAAGCCTTTACCAAGTCCTGTTTCTTTCTGTCTTCAGGTTACCATGTTTCTAAAGCAACCAATCTTCACAAGGTTCTGTGCCAGGTGCAACTGCATGGATGGGAAAAATGTGTATGTATGACATGATTTTTATGTAGTTGGTAATTTAGCAAGTTGGATAAAGTTCCATTCTGTCCTATAGGGTCAGTGAGTCAGAATTGACTCAAAAGCAGTGGGTTTGGTTTTGGTTTCTCTGAGTATCTTGAAAAAAAAAAACCGGTAACCACAGGCCTCAATGTCTTATTTTTAACTTGGTAATAAGTCCCTATTAAGAGGATATTAATTGTGTAGTGTTAAGAAGCTAAATATTTGTATGTAACATATTAAAATGTCATTTTCCATTTCTGGTTCTGTGACTTCCTAGGCTATGATAATTAAGGTTTTGTGCCAACTTGACTGGGCCAAGTGTCTTAGCAGTTAAGACAGTAACCCCCTATGGATGAGATCAATGTAACACAATTACTTTTATGATAAGATCTGCTGTGAGCAGCCAATCAACTGAAAGGAAGCTTCTTTGGGGTGTGTGCTGCTTCTAATTTTTGGACCCCAGGCAATGCTTTCTTTCTTTTTTTTTCTAGATTCTGCATGGGACTCCTCATCTGACCTCCTTCTGGTACTTTGGGCTCAAACTAGCAGTCTGCCATATTGCCTACCAATCTTGGGAGTTGTCAGCAGCCTGCCATTCCACCTGCTGACCTTGGATTCATTCACCTTTGCAGCCAGAGCCTGCTGTCCTACCTGCAGATCTTGGGTTCCTCAGCCTCTGAAGCTACATGAGTCAGGAGAAGCCTCCAGCCTGACGTCTGACCGTGGACTTGGGACTGGCCTCCTCTACAACTGGGTCAGCCATTTCCTTGATATTAGCCTCTATGTGTGTGTATGTGTGTGTGTGTGTATATATATATATATATTTGTTGTTGTTAAGTGTCATCGAGTTGGTTCTGACTCATAGCGACCCTGTATAGGGTTTCCAAGCAGCAGCTGGTGAGTTTGAACTGACAACCTTGTGGTTTATAGTACAGTGCTGATCCTACAGTGCCACACCAAGATGCCATATAGAAGGAAGCTTACATATATATGTGTATATAATATGTATATGGAGCTCTGGTAGCGTAGTGGTTATGAATTGGGCTGCCAACTGCAAGGCAGCTGTTCGAAACTACCAGCTGTTCCATGGGAGAAAGATGAGGCTTTCTGCTCCCATAAAGATTTACAGCCTCGGAAACACTGTACAGGGTCGCTATGAGTCGGAACCGACTCCCAAACCTATCTATCTATCTATCTATCTATCTATCTATCTATCTATCTATCTATCTATAGATAAATATATATGTATATCTATCTATATATATAGACATATATATAGATAGATATATATAGAGACAGAGAGAGAGTGATAATGTGCTGGACTGCAAACTAGTTTGAACCATCAGTGGCTCAAGTTCACCACCTGCTCCTTGGAAAACCTATATAGGTTCGCTATCCGTTGGAACCAACTCGATGGCACTTAATAACTACAATAACAATTTATTCATATATATATGTATACATATATGTGTACATATATACATGTATATATATTGTCGTGGTATGGCACTGTAGGATAAGAACTGTTTCAAACCACCAGCTGCTCCTTGGAAACCCTATACAGGGTCATTATGAGTTGGTTCCTATATAGCGACCCTATGTAGGATTTCTGAGGCTTTAATCTTTGTAGAAGCAGGAAGTCTTAACTTTCTCCCATGGAATGGTTGGTGGGCTCGAATCACTTACACTGTGGTTTGCAGTCCTATGGAGTCACCATGTTCCATGTATGTCTATGCTTAACTGGTTTTGCTTCTCTAGAAAACACAACTTAAGACAATTGCTTTTGTAGAGTTGCATTCTAAAGTGAATCCATCACCAAATTAAACAATAGCACTAAATAGGATGGAAAAATATTTACTCTTGAGTTTACAAATTTGGTGAATTTATAATTGTTGATTTTGTACATTTATTAAATTGACGTGGACATCTTTTCTGTGGTCCTACTGTGGTATTCGTCATGGATCTAGTAAAACAGTGTGGATTCAACTAGTATCCCAAGGAGAAAATGAGGACAGAAAGGTAGATTTACCTAAACTGAACCACTGCTGAGAACCAAAGTTTTTCTATCTTTTACTTCCATTTTCCTGGAACTGTTTGAAGTCCCCTCATATAGATAGAAGGATGAGAGAGGAGGGGCAGCAACCTCTCTATATACGCCATCTTGGAAGAGGCAAGACTAATCCCTGTTCAGTGCTGACAGCAGGGTCTTCACCTCTTTAACACCACCCACCTCATAGTCTCCCTAGGGGCCCGTGTGCAGAGGAAGAAGGAGCACACCTTCCAGAGGTTTCCAATTAGCACATTTCATCAACGAAAATGTATACAACTGGGCAAGAGTACAATGCACTGCGTGTACTCTACAATTTCAATTTGTAGTAGATACAAAACCTCGGTTTTAATGTGAAACCAACCAGGAAGGTGTGACTTGTACCTAGCTTGTTTCAGGCATTACATTTGGTTAGCTGAATCTCAGTGTTATAATCTTGAGGTAGTTGCTGAAATACATACATACATATATATATATATATATATATATATATATATATATATTTTTAGGAGAGGATGGTAATAGGGCAGAGTAAGTGGATTCACAAATGCATGGAAATATAACTAAAATAAACAATGTAGCTCAAACAATGAGTATTGAACAGGATGTTTTTGGAAACATGTCCCTATGCCTTTTCTCTCCAGTTCCCTTGTGCACATGCTTCTTTCCATCTCATCAGAGACATCCCTTTGCTTTGGGGACATTTAGGAATGTTAGAGCAAGAATGAAAAGAGTGAGCCAATATTCGTCTTTTGACTTTTGGAATAAGAAGTTTTTTTGTTTTTTTACAGCAGAACAATGATCTTGAGAACTGGTTTTCATGGAAAAGTAAAAGCATTTTCCACATTATTTTACGCACTTTCATTAATGTTGCTGTTGTTAGGTGCCATGGAGTCAGTTCCGACTCATAGTGACCCTATGCACAACAGAACTAAATATTTCCTAATCCTGATCCATCCTCACAATTGTTACGTTTGAGTTTACTGTTGCTACCACTGTGTCAGTCCATCTTGTTGGGGATCTTCCTCTCTTTTACTGACCCTCCCCACTTTTCCAAGCATGATGTGCTTCCCAGGAACTGGCTCCTCCTGACAACATCCTAAGGATGAGAGACAAAGTCTCACTCTCCTTACTTCCAAGGGACATTCTGGCTGCTCTTCTTCCCAGAGAGATTTGTTTGTTCTCTGGAAGTCCAAAGCACTTTCATTATTCTTCCTCAGCATCGTATTCAAATGCATCTGTTCTTCTATTGTCTCTTCTAAGGCCTTCCTAATTCATTGTTCAACTTTCAAATGGATGTGAGGCAATTGAAAATAACAGTGCATGGGTCAGGCACACCTTAGTCGTCAAAGTGGCATCTTTGTTCTTCAACACTTTGAAGAGTTTTTTCCCACCATATTTGCCCAATGTAATATGTTGTTTAATTTCTTGACTGCTACTTCCATGAACATTGATTGTAGATCCCAGCAAATATATATATATATATATGAACCGACTCCACAGCACATATACATATATATTATGTATATATATATGTTGTTGTTAAGTGCTGTGGAGTCGGTTCTGACCCATAGCGATCCTGTATAGGGTTTCAGAGGAGCAGCTGGTGAGCTTGAACCACCGACCTGGCAGTTCAAACAACTTTGCAGTCTGACGCATTAATCCACAGCACCACACCGGGATTCCATATATATATATAAAATTTTTTTTCTTCTACTTTTTAAGAAATTTAGAAAATTTATGTATTCATTTAGTAGCTTTTTATTGTGAACTGAGTGAAAGTTTATATAGCATACCATCAGCTTTACATTCAACAAATCATTTTTGTCTCATCTCAGTGATTACAATTCCCTCAATGCACCATTACTTATCCAACGTCCTCTCTGTTTCTTGTTTCTGTTAACATACTAAGAGGCAGGCCTTTGGGTATGGTTTCTTGCTTCTCCCATGTGGAGGCTCCTTCCCCCGGGGAAGAAGAGGGTAATGACAGTGTGAGGCTGTGGTAGAGAGCGAGAAGCAGAAAAGTGCCCTTTTTGTCCTGAGGAATTGTGGAGAAAGAGTTGAAGGCAGAGCAGAGTGGCCATATGGGCTTGCCCTTGCTTTCCCGTCTCTTTTTAGAAGCTTGCTGTTGTGTGTGGTAGAGACATTGACATACGTATGTGGGATCTTGAGACACACACTCAGATGCTACCTTTGGAGAGATGCTAAGAGTGGAAAAGAGCAATTAAATCTAGAAGATACTGACCAGAGTGTTGTTACTTATGCCTCAGTAGGGTGGATTCAAGAGGAAAATGTGGTTGTTTGGAAAATAGAAACAGGCTACATTGCACACTGGAGTGTGGAAATTTGAAATATCTATTGCAAATGTTTTAACAGTAACCATTTTCTCCTCATTGTTGTATGTGTGCTTTTTATTTTTTGTATAAGTGTAAACACTTTTTATTTTTTTAATTAATTTTTTGCTACTAATGCTTTTGGAATCCTAAGAGTCCCTTTTTAAATAAAAAACAATGTCCTATGTTTTCTTCTAAGAGTTTTATGGCTAGAGTTCTTATACTTAGGTCATTGATTCATTTTGAGTCAATTTTCATACATAATATGAGGTATGTGTCCAACTTCTTTATATTTTATGTGGAGGTACAGTTATCCCAATACCATTGACTTAAAAGGCTATTCATTCCGCCAGTGAATGGATTTGGTACCCGAGTTGAAAATCAATTGCTATAGGTCAGGAGTGGAAACTCTTTTGTCTGCCAAAATTCATAACATCATTCATGGGCCATACAAAATTATCAACTTAAAAAAATCAGCCTGCTATATTTAGCCAAGCATTTAATTAACTCACCCCTAAATAAAAAGAGGAAGACCCCCAATGAGATGGATTGGCCAAGTGGCAGCATTGATGGACTCAAGTGTGGACTCAAGTGAGGTTGTCCCAGGATCGGGCAGTGTTTCGTTCTGCTGTGCATAAGGTCACTGTGGATTGGTACTGACTCGATGATACCGAACAAAAACAACAACAACGTGATGGCTGGAACTGTGGTTGCCTTGGCAAGGCCATACCAAATGATTTCATGGCCTTACATAGCCTGTGGGCTGGCCGTTCCCCATCCCTGCCATAGATGGATGGCTGTATTTCCAGAGTCTCAACTCTATTCCATTGGTCTATATGCGTATCATTATACCAGTGCCACACTGCTTTGATTACTGTAGCTTTGTAGTCTATTTTTACATTTTGAAATGGGGTAGTATGACTCTCCCTCCTTTGTTCTTCTTTTTCAAGGTTGTTTAGACTATGTGGGGCCCCTTGAAATTCTACATGAATTTGAAGATTGGTCTTTCCATATCTGCAAAAAAGGTTGTCAGACTTTTGATAAGGATTGTGTTGAATGTGCAGATTACTTTGACCAATAATGCATTTTAACAATATAAGTCCTCCATTCCATGAACACAGAATGCCATCCTTCTATTTATTTAGGTCTCCTTTAATTTCTTTCAGCAATGGTTCATGGCTTTCAGTGTTCAAATCTTTTACCACCCTGGCTACATTTTTCCTCAGTATTTTTATTCTTTTAGATGCTATTGTAAATAGAATTCTGTCCTTAATTTCCTTTTCAGATTTTTTCATTCCTGATGTATCAAAACATAACTGACTTTTGTGTTGATCTTGTACCCTGCAACTATTTTGAATTTATTAGCTAGTAGCTTTCTTGTCTATTCTTTGGGATTTTCTATACACAGAATCTGCAAATAGAGAAAGTTTTACTCCCTTTTATCCAATTTGAATGCCTTTTATTTCTTTTATCTGCCTGGTTGCTCTGACTAAAGCTTCCAGTACAAGGTTCAACAGCAGAGGTAAAAGTGAGCATCCTTGTTTTCCTCCTGTTCCCAGGGGAACATTTGTTGTGTATGTTGTTTACACTGCTTATGTCATTGTTAGCTGCTCTTGACTTAGTTCCAACTTCTGGTGAACCCAGGTGTGTAAAGTAGAACTACGCTCCATAGAGCTTTCAAGGTGACGCCCTTTCAGAAGCAGATCCCAGGTCTATCTCCTGAAATGCCTCGGGTGGGTTTAAACCACTAACCTTGGGCTAGCAGTCGAGTGCTTAGCCATTTGTGCCATACAGGGTCTTTGTAGTGACCTCACCACACTGGCTTCTGTTGGTGTTCTATGTTTGACTTCTTATCTGCCCATTTCTCTTCTCTTTCTAAACCATTTTCTTCAGAAAATTTTATTTACTTCTTTGAATTAATTAGCCACTCATCCTCTAAATGTGCAGACGTAAATATCTTCGGGTTTTTGGAAGTGCTTATCTCTATGTATATAGATATATGAAAGAAATTTTGATGACATTCAAAAACAGATGGAGAATGAAACCAAAAAGGTAATCTGCTTTGGTTTTAATTCCAAAGGTAGATGGGCATCTAAAGATTCAGTTGGAAAAGTTCTAATCATTTGATTGCATTTATGTATCTTGTTACCTTTGCTACTTAGTTTATCTTTTTAATACCTCAGCTAAAGATTTGTATTCATTCACATCATACTTTGATTTTATTTAACAAATTTCCAACTCTCATACCTTTTGCTTTTTTCTACCTGGCTTACTCAACTGCTATTCAGTTTCTCTTGAAATTTATTCTTCTTTTCACTCTTGGGACTTAATTTTTCTTCAGCAAAGCTTGGTCTCTAGAACTCATGTTTGAGGTCCTACATAATCAGACCATGCTCTGTCTTTGTCAACTGTGCCTCTACTTGTACACAAGGCTAACTTTAGATAAAGACCGTAACTTAGAAGTTCATCAGTATTCCCTCAGTACTTATCTGACAGGTAGGAAAGTAACAAAATACTTGTTAAGCACTGTTGTTGAGTTGGTGTAGACTCATAATCATCTTGTGTAGGGTTTTCTGAGGAGCTGCTGGCCAGTTTGAACCACTGACCTTGCGATTAGCAGTTTAGTGCTTATCCTACAGTGCTATGCCAGGACTCCAACAAAATACTTAGGACAGGATATTTAATATATAAAATGCACATCATATAGTTTTTTGTTATTTTTGTAGTTTGAGGATATTTAAGGCAATTGCAAAGATACAAAACGAATCTCTTAAGAGTTTGGGGGCTTGAAATGCATTCTAAAGATAAATTAATGAAAGTCAGTGAAGGATGAATAGAAAAGGGATGAGAAAAAATAGGAATTATTTTTAATCACAGGTACTTTGAGCTTTGCATATATTTTTTAATATTGTCAAATGTATCTACAATGTATTATGAAGTACATTTATA
Source organism: Chrysochloris asiatica (assembly GCF_000296735.1). Lineage (NCBI taxonomy): Eukaryota > Metazoa > Chordata > Mammalia > Afrosoricida > Chrysochloridae > Chrysochloris > Chrysochloris asiatica. Next base: position 15,067,631 of record NW_006408531.1, read on the forward strand.
GTTAAAGAGTGAAGAAAACATACAAACAAAAACAAGATAGTAGAAATGAGCAGACATTTTCAATAGCTTCTTTGAGTCTTTTTACAATTAATTTCTAATGTTTTCCTTTTAGGATTTGGTGGTGGTGGTGTGCCATGGAGTCGGTTCTGACTCATAGCTACCCTGTACAGGGTTTCCGAGGCTACAAATCTTTATGGGAGCAGAAAGCCTCATCTGTCTCCCACAGAACAGCTAGATGTTTTGAACTGCTGACTTTGAGGTTAGCAGCCCGAGTCGTAAGCACTACACTACCAGAGTCAGATACAAACATTAGTGTTTTGCTGTCCAGTTAAACTAGACTTTTTAAAGTAAAGAAAAGAAAAGTAAAGAAAAGAAAGGAAATATTTCCAGGCAAAGAGCAGAGGACGTGGGAATAACATCCTTTATTCAGTTCCATCTCCTCCAAATCTCAGTTGTAGGACTGGGTAACCATATACCTTCTGCACTCTAGTTTTGAAATTACATTGAGAAACATACAGACTGGTATCTGTAAAAGCAGCAGCTTTTTGAGCCTTCAGTTTTTGTAAAATGTTTCAAGATGCATGAAGAGAGTAATTATTTTGCAAATATATAAATGCAGGTATAATTTATATGTATTTGTGCCAAAGTCATGTAAATATCAGTATTTGCAACTTCTCTATGAAGAGAGAATTGTCTCATATTAGTATTGTGCTTTTTTTCTACCTTTTTAGCAGTTCTGAAATTTGCACATTCTTTTATTTTCTTTTTAAAGTTGTAATGACTAATCCCTGTCTGCCATCAGAATATGAGTTTTAAAATGATTCCATAATAAGGAAGAACCACAATTTTTGTTTCTTGGGTAATCTGTGATGAGGAAGAAAATGTTTCTTTATTCATCTCACAGCAATTTGTAAGCTATTTTATTCCTTCTGATAATTTCCTTTTTTCCCCACTTAACAAAGAATATTGCGTGGCTGACATGTAAAAGATGCTAGGGAGAACATAAAGAAAATAGAATGCTCTGTGGACTCTCAAAGAGCTGAAAATCTAAGCATAAAATAAAGTGATTTGCCGATGAATAAATATAAAGAAAGTTCTGTAAGACTTCAGAAGAGGAAGATATGCTTTTCCTCAGTAATTTCAGGAAAGCTTTGTGGAGGCTTTGGCATAAGGGTGGGGTCACAAATAATGACCAAAATCAGGGACAGGGAGGGAAGTCATTTGAGGCACAGTAACAATGAGCAGAAGCAAGTAGGAAATTGTGGGATGCTTGGTCTGTCTGGGTGGGATAGAAGTACTTAGAGGGCAATAATGAGAGGTAAGACTGCAACGATGAGTTAGTTCCAGAGTGGAGAGCTTAGAACGTAGGATCAGAGTTTAGTTTTCTCGGTATATAATGGAGAATCACTGCAGTGTTTTGAAAAGGGCCCAGACATATTCAGATTGCTCTGTTAGCATTCTTTACCTAAATAACAAAGTGGAGAGAAAACAGGTTGAGAGCCTCTTGCAGCTGGAGACTGTTGCAAGAATTTAGACAAGATGACTTGAAGTTTGGCCAAGGCTAGGGAGGAGGGAATAGGTGGGAGAGAAGTTGCTGAGAAAATAGCAACCCAGACAATTATGAGAACAAATATTTACTGAGACTGTGGTGGAGCTTAGGTTCCTTTCTAGGAATTTGTGTTTGCTTGGTATCATCTCATTTAATCTCACTACAGTGATGTAGGGGAAGTGCAGGACTGCAAGGTTGGTTTGCACCACAAGGTGGGTGGTTTTAAACTCCTCGAAAACCCTATACTGGGTCACTATGAGTGGGAATCAACTCGATGGCACTGAAACGACAACAACAACAGACTTATGTTACTATTCCCATTTTAAAGAAAAGGAAATTGAGGCACAGAGGTGCAGAATGGAGTGCCTCATGCAGTTCTGTAGTGAAGAGGTGGGATTTAAAGCCAGCAATGCAATACACTCTGGCAGTCTTACCCAGCTCTCAGATTTGCAATTGATTGGGCTTAGGGGACTGGAGAGCATGGTTTTGAACCGGGGTTTCTGTAGAAGTGATGTCATTCATGAATATCAGAAAAGCCGTTTTAGTTCAAGGTGAAAATAATGTTTTCCAGTTTTGATTCAATTTTGCTCTCACATTTAAAGGAAGTATTGAATTTGCAATGATTATTATCCAGCAAAGCTACAGATTGAATGCGGGCTATTATCTACAGCACACGTTTTACCAAAATGTTATGAATTAATGTCAGGCTATCTGCTATTAAGACTAATTCATTCTTTGCTCAAAGTAATTTGTCCTGCCTTGAATACTGATGATGAATGTTTGAAAGTGTGTTTGAGTTTTCACAAGCATTTTTACATCTCAATAGTTTTTCAGTCAAGACTTTGAATTGGCATAGAGGTTTCAATCCACTAACATTGTAGACACTGATTCATAAATTCCTAATTGTCCTTCTCTCATGAAGCTCTTGATTTTTCTCTAAGTCTCTGCTGCCTAGTTCAGTTCCTGGTATACAAAATGCCTCCAGTAAATATTCATTGAATATAATGAGCAGGACAGTCTTTAATATATTTAATGTATATCATGTTTACTACATGAGTATTTTAAAATAAAAGTTTAAATATCAACTTGAGTTGTAGAATTCTGAAGGCAGATAATTTTTCTGTAGATTTTTTTTTTTTTTTGGTCTGAATGTTGGCTTTCAGGACAAAGGAGAAAGCAAATTTTGGACCTCTGAGTGGCAGAATTAGTTACAATGACTATGGAAAATGAACCTTTTTTTTAAGGAAATTAGTTATGAGTTTTTGTATTTCCCTAGAACTAAATACCATTGAAATGGGAGCATGCTTAATAAATAAGTAAAATGTAAATAAAATTTAGATCAGAGACACCAAAAAGAAAGATAGGTTGCCCAGTTTACAGACATTCAGTTGAGTTCTGAAATCAAATTATTTATTCAACAGTTCACTGGCTAGAATCATAATCAGAATAATATTTGTACTCACAGCATTTGAGAAAATTCTATTTATTTTCCACTTCTTTCCCGCCTCTCCCATATCTCCACATCCTCACCATGATCCTTTAAGCTTACTTTCTATCAATAATTGATAGCCATCTTTCCTGGGGATTTTCCTAGCATTCAACACTTGGGTCTAAACTAAAACCCACAAAATCAGTAGAAAAATTTAAAGAATGCACAATCCTTTGGATTATTTTGCATGCGGAGACTTTTCTGGTTTCACTGCAGTTTGTATATACCACGAGTCTCCATGTTTGTCCCTTCTGATTATAATAAAGTTATGCCCTGATTTAAATGTAAATTACTAGTGCAATGCTGGAGTCATATGAGTTTTGTAGACTAGAGTCAGGTGGTTTTCTGGACTCAAAGGGTGTTTTCTTGTGATTCTGACAGTTTTAGTGTTTGACCTTGGACAAACGGGTTCATCTCTCTGAGTGATTTGTCTTGTATTTGAAACTTAGGGGTAAACTTGATTGAGACCATCCTTCATTTGCTTCATAGAGGGAAAACTATCTGATTACCAACCTCCACTACCCCCCTCAAAAAAAAACAACCCCCCAAAACCCTCAGTTTCCATCACGTTAACTCTGACTCTGGTGACCCCATGTGTTCAGAGTAAAACTGTGCTCCATAGAGTTTTCAATGGCTGATTTTTCAGAAACATATTGCCAGCCCTTTCTTCCAAGGTACCTCTGGGTGAACTCAAACCTCTAATTTTTTGGTTAGCAGCTGATGCATGAATTGTTTACACCAGCCAGGAATGAGTACTAAGCCAATCAAGCAATCCAATGAACTGAGCTAACATTCTGAATGCAGTCAGACCCTTCTTTCAGGGTGAGCAATGCTTTGGCGAATGTTCAATTCTGGGGCACTCTCCAGATGCAAACACCTTGACATGTAAAGGTGACAGGTCCTTCTTCCTCTGGTTGCCACCCTTGCCTCCTGCAGCTGTTGCATAGCCACCAAACTGTCCAGCACACGTCTTACTGACCACAGCAGGAAGATGTTCCGTGTTTGACATCCTCCTAGCATATCCTCTGTCTCTGCAGGGAATGCTGCTCTCATCTGCATTCCTCCACTCACAGTTCTGTGCATTTCATCTTAAAATGTCTTATACATATTTAGTATTTATTTTCCCATAACTTATTTTGCTCTTTCCCTTTATTACCTAAGTAAAATCTCAGGACATTTCTGTTTCACTTGTGAGGAGTAAAGTTTCCAGATGTGTCTAACAAGTCTGAGTAAAGGCAATGATGCCTTTTCACCACGGGAGAGAAAAGCGGTAACATTTAGGGCTACATTAAGCTAATTAAAAGTCACTGACACCCTCTCGAAAGTCCTTTACAGTTATTACTGGTTCAGAACCTCTGCAATTTCATGGTTCTAAAATTTAAACCTATGTGTCTGCTGTCACAAGCTGTCAAAATATACACAGATTATTAAAGTACTTAATTTTCCTGTGCCTAATCTCGGAAACCCTGTACAGGGTCGCTATGGGTCGGAACCGACTCGACGGCACTTAACAACAACAACAAAATCTGGTAGTGTAGTGGTTACGAATTGGGCTGAGAACCAGAAGTTCAGCGGTTCAAAACTGCCAGCTGTTCCATGGGAGAAAGATGAGGCTTTCTGCTCCCGTAAAGATTTACACCCTCGGAAACCCTGTACAGGGTTGCTATGGGTCGGAACCGACTCGACGGCACTTAACAACAACAACAACAATCTGGTAGTGTAGTGGTTAGGAATCGGGCTGCGAACCTTAAGGTCAGCGGTTCGAAATTACCAGCTGCTCCGCGGGAGAAAGATCAGGCTTTCTACTCCCGTAAAGATTTACACCCTCGGAAACCCTGTACAGGGTCGCTATGGGTCGGAACCGACTCGATGGCACTTAACAACAACAACAACAATTATTAGGAGTCCTGGTGTGGTGCTGTGGCTTAATGCACCAGACTGTAAAGTTGGTTTGAACCACAAGGTTGGCAGTTCAAGCTCACTAGGCACTCCTCAGAAACCCTATATACAGGGTAGCTATGGGTTGGAACTGATTTGATGGCATTTAACAACAACAACAACAACAATAGCTATTAGCCTGGCAAAAGATAGCAAAGAGGAGGGAATCAATAATTGTTAGAAAGAGGAAAAATCATTAAAAAGAAACAGATAACTGAACTGGATTTTGCCATTTGAAAAGAAGTGTTTCAGCTACTGAGTCGAAGACTTTCTGAACACAGTGAACAACACATGCAAAGAAAGGCTCAGAGGTAGGTTACCATTTGATACATTTGAGGAACATCAAAACCCAAAAATATCCCCAATTCCAACTCATAGCAATCTTATAAGGCAGAGGAGGACCGCTCCACAGAATTCCCTAGGCTGTAATCTTTGTGGACTCCTGGTGTGATGCTGTAGGATCAGCACTGGACTACAGACCACAAGGTAAGCAATTGGAACCCACCAGCTACTCCTCAGAAACCCTGTACAGGTTTGCTATGAGTCAGAGCTTACTTGATAGCACTTCACAACAACAACCATCTTTATGGAAAGAAGTAGACCACCACATCTTCCTCCTGAAGAGTGGCTGGTGGGTTTAAACCATTCACTTTTGGGTAGACAGCTAAGAACTTGAACTAGTGTATCACCAGTGAGCACTCTATGGGGAACACCAAGTTGTCTAATACTGTCAAAGTATAAATTATGTGAGGGCATTGAGACAAGCTTTAAGAGAGGGGGACAGAGAGCAAGGCTTGCATCTTGTATACTTGAGGATAAATGAACCACTATAAATGAACTGAAGACAACTTAACCCTTCACTTCCTGTTATCTTATGTTAGCTGCCATGGCCGCATGCACAATGGAATGTTGTTACCTGGTCCTGTGCCATTCCGATGATCCATTGCAGATCAGACAATTTGGTTTTCACTGGCTGATTTTCAGAGGTAGATTGCCAGACCTTTCTTGCTAGTTGGTCTTAATCTGGAAGCCCTGCTGCACCTCGTTCAGCATCGTAACAACACGCAAGCCTCCCCTGACAGATGGGGGGCTGTGCCTAAAGTGTGGCTGTGCCTAAAGATGGGATATGAACCTGGGTCTCTAGCGTGGAAGGCGAGAATTCTACCATGGAACTACTACTTTGTAGAAATAAGAAAATGCCAGTGTTTTTGAAATATTTCCCAAGTGTTCCTGAGTCAGCGGCTCAAACCCACCAGTTGCTCCTTGGAAACGTTATACAGGGTAGCTATGAGTTGGAAAAGACTTGATGGCCTTAACAACAACAACAAAAGCACACAGTATGGTAGTGTGGTGGCTCTGTAGGATAAGCACTGGACTGCAAACTACAAGGTGGACGGTTTGAGTCCACCAACTGCTCCACAGGAGAAAGATGAGGCTTACTTACTGTTCTCACAATGATTTACAGCCTTGGAAACCCTATACACGGTCACTATGAGTTGGAACTGACTTGATGGCACTTAACAACAAAAGTTAACAATACACAATTAATATTACATACATACCCCCATGGACCTGCTAGCATCTTTTGAATTAGATAGTGTTTTATCAAAGGTGAATTTGAGATATGAATTTACCAAAATAAACCAAGAGTGATGACTGACAGAGTATCATCGTTGGGGTCTCTGCCCATTTTCTTGTACTACACACATGAAATATGCCTCATGTCTTCTCTGGGCATCTGTTTCCCATATCCCATGTTTGCCATATAAACCTCAAAGTCTCTTTGGTTTCCTTCTTTACTAAATTCTTGTTTACCAACATTTGAAAAATAATTTCAATTAGTTTCTTTGCCAGAGCATTATGTGTAAGCGTATTAATATTCGTTGTTATTAAGTGCTGTCAAGTCATTTTTGACCCATAGCAACCCTGTATGGGTTTTTCAAGGAGAGGATGGTGAGCTTGAACCACTGACTTTGCAGTTCAAATGACTTTGCATTCTAGTGCATTAACTCACAGTGCCACATCAGGGCTGTTGTTGTTGTTGTTAGGTGCCATTGAGTTGGTACTGACTCATAGAGACCCTATGCACAACAGAACGAAACACTGCCCGATCCTGGGCCAACCTCACTATTGCAGTGTATGTTATTTATATATTTACGGAGTCCTGGTGTGACATTTAGGATAAGCATTCGACCATAAGGTGGGTTTGAATCACAAGGTTGGTGGTTCAAACTCACTAGCTGCTCCTCGGAAATCCTATACAGGGTTGTTATGATTGGGAACCGACTGGACAGCACTTATCAACAATAACAGCATACCTATATTTAACAAACAGTTGACGTTGTAACCATGTTAAGTATATAATTCAGTGGCATTAATTATAGTCACCATGATGTACTCTCACTGCCACTGTCTACTCCCAAAGGTTTTTTTATCACGCCCCAAAACTCCAAGTACCTCCAAGTACTAACTGTCCATCCCTTTCTTCCTGCACTCTTAGACCCCACTAATAAACTTCTGTCTAAATGCATTTGCTTATTGTAGATCTTTCGTATAACTGGGATCATATAATATTTGCCCCTTTATGTCTGACTTATTTCACTCAGAGCATTACTTTTTAGTAAGATTCTAAATATACATTTATACTAGTTGGAAGGTATTGTTAATAGTCTATAATTTAAATACTAAACTACATTAATCAAGTTAACAAAAATACAGTTTCTAGACTAAATTATTACCCCCCCCAAAAAAAGGGTGAAAGAGAGAGGTCATCTTTGGTGTATCTTTTTGGTCTAAGTTTCTGTCTCTCACCACCAATGGCATGTCGGGATTCCACTACAGAGGACAAGCCAAGGCTTCAAATGCCTAAACACACACTCATATTCTTTCTTGTAAAGTGAACCCACCACTTTCCAAAGATCTAGCCACATGTCTCTGAGAGGAGAGGTCCCTGTGCTTTCAGTTATGGAATTCATAGTCTACAGTGTTGTTGGAGCCCCTTGGGAGACTTTACAGGGACACCAAACAACTTTGTGGTTGTTGAGGCCACTGTTAGACACACAGCACAGTTCTTCACAACTGCCCCAAACACAGCACATTCTTACAACATGGCAGAAGTCCTCATGAATCATCATTTCTGTATTTGTCAGTCAGTCCATTTTCCCTGACACCAGTGGGGAAGTTTATATTCCTGTCATTTTTCAAAAGAGGAAACTGAGGCAAAAATGTTGACCAACTTTCTTAGGCTTCTGGACCAAACTCAGTCCTGGGAATTTTATACATATCACAGTTCCATGGTCAAAAATTAGAAAAATACATTTTACTTTATATAAAGCATTATAAAGTGCAACCCAAGAAGACTATTCGCTTGGAAACACCTCTACCTTGTCAACAAGACATTTTAGTGGCAGGGATGACAGCACAGAGCATCCAATTCAACTCCTTCGTTTGGGGATTAAACTCAGGAAATTTGACTTTCTCAGTTCACAGGACCAGCAAGAGGTGAGCAGAGCTCAGGACCCAGGTCCCTTGATTCCCAGCCTAATGTTCCCCCTACCACATTATTCCTAATTTTAAGACGCATTTCTCTAAAGGAGCAAAACATTCATTAATCACAGCCCTAGGACCCCATGCAGCACAAGTTATCTTCCTTCCTTTCCCCATTTTTAATGTCTGGGACTTTCCACGGAAGAGACTGAAAAGAAATCAGCGTTGGTCCTGTTACCTCTGACACCCACAGTCAATTTACCTGGAAAGCTGTGGAGAGCATCTTCGCTTTCCAGCACGCCTCTCTGTTTGGTTGCCTGCAGCTCACTTTTGGATTTCCAAACCAGCTTGACCATCCTGATCATCTCGGGCAAGTCCCAGGGCAGCGGCCCCTGCTGGCACCCCGACTGACTGTCCAGTGAGGAGGGCAGCATACCTTCTGGGGCTGTCCACCTTCTGCCGAGCTCTGCTGAGTGGAAATACCTCTCTAACACAGGCATTCTGCCCTGTTCCCCAGAAGAGGAGGTAGGGCGGCTGTTGCTGCTGCTGCTGCTGCTGCTGCGGCGGCGGCGGCTGCGGCGGCTGCTGTTAGCAGAGGGGAAATTCTTTTCCAGGCAGGGGAAGACAAACCCCTGTACAATCCTCTCCAGCTTCAGGAACGCAAGGCTGCTCCAACCTGGCACAGTTTGCCTGCCCTCCAGCCCCTCCACAAACAGTGTTACTGAGCGCGAGTCAGTCACTTCCTAAGCTGTCTCACTGCTGGGGAACTCTTACTGTCCTCCTCCTTCCTTAGAGATAGAGTGCATTTCTTCCCCTCCTCTCTCAGGCACGGAGTTCACAGCACTTAATTAATCCCAGGCTACAGCTGGAACGACAGCAGGGGAAAAAAAGCCACCGAGGGTTGAACATTCATTTTCTCTCTTCTTCCTTCTGATTTATTTGTTTGCGATTCTGTTTTGGTGCTATCTGTTGTTGTCACTAGGTGCCGTCCAATTGGCACCAACAGAAGGCACCACTGCCTGGCCCTGCATCATTCTCACCCTTAGGAGTCTGAGCCCATTGTTGCAGCCACTGTGCCAAACCCTAGAGGGTCTCCCTCTTTGTCACTAATCTTCGACTTTACCAAGCAAGATGCCCTTCTCCGGGGTCTTGTCCATTCTGATGAATAACGTGTCCAAAGTACAGAAGGTGAAGTCTTGCCACCCTTGTATCTAAGGCTATGCTCTTCCAAGATATACTTGTTTATTCTTCTGGAAATCCATAGTATATTTAATATTCTTATCCAACAAGGTAATTCAAAGGCATTGATTCTTCTTCAGCTTTCCTTATTCATTTTTCATTTTTCACATGCATATGAGGTGATTGAAAACACCATGGTTTGGGTGGCCAGGCACACCTTAGTCCTCAAGCTGACATCTTGCTTTTGGAACATTTTAAAGAGGTCCTTTGCAGCAGATTTGCCCAATGCAATATGTTGCTTGTTTTTTTGACTGCTGCTTTCAAGGTGCTGGTTGAAGTGTGTCAAATGGCTTGTTTAGCCATGAAGGACGTGCTCCCCAGACGCCAGTTATCTTGAGTTGTTGCCCTGGAAATGTAGGAAGTCAAGATGCTGCCCCAGCTCTGGCTCTACCTGCAACCCCCTAGGAGTACTTGGAAAACGGGAAGTAGAAGCAGTCCATAGCTGTTGCTCTCTGGAAGGCTGGGGCTTGCTTGCTGATCTGCTATGGCCTCCACTGGGATGGCATTATTCAGATGGCTCTTGGGTTGACACTCAGTACCCCTGCTTACACCCTCTTCCTCCTTCCCCAGGCCCTTATCCTTGGCCTTTGTCATTCAGTATTCATCAAAGCTGACTGGATTTTGGTCTATTAGTCAAATTCCTTTGTTGCCTCAACTGCCCTTTAGCTGAAAGGGAAATAGCATTGAATCACATTCCAAAGTGAATTCTGAAACAGTGAATTAGGTAGGTATTGAGAACCTCATGCATATACCAGAGGTGCTTCAGAGTCTGGGCACACGGCTTAGGATTGCTAAGAACCGATTTTCAAGGATATTTGTGGGACATACAAAATGTATTGAAGCTCTACTTTCCAGAGAGAAGCACTGTACTTACTATCTGGGCCACCAACTACTGTGCCCCTGTGAGTGGTTCAACTGAGGACAATCACAGGCCATATGAAGTTGCTAAGCCTCAGAGGTGGAGGCGCTATCCTTGGAAGCCAGAGCCAGTATAACAAAGGGGGTGCCCCCTGTAGCTCATGTGAAAGGCCCTGGACATAAATGAAAGTGGGTTGGTATTGTATTTGGCACTTTCACCAGCAAATTGGGTTTGTAGGAACAATTTGAACTTGAGTATTCATGTGGATAGCTCCTGTTTTTTTGGAGGCCATTATAAGCACCCCATCTTTCTGTCCTCCTCACGTCTCTGCATTGCAAAGTGCTTTATTTTGCTGATGTACAATCTGTTGCTTCTGCTCTACATTCCTTGAGGCTGCTTTATCACACAATGGTTTGATGTTTCTTTAGAGAGGAGAGGAGAAGAGTTGTAGGAGAGGAGAAAGATTGTTAGAGAGTGAATTTTATTTTCATTGCCCCATTTAAAAGCAACAAAAAGTTGAAACAAGCAAAGACTACCGTAATTTTGTTGTTGCTATGATTTCCTCTAATCGATGGTTAGTAAATTTAGTTTTATACATCGAATTAAGTGACTTTTCTCTTTCTGTGTCTTTCTCTCTTTTTTCTGGATGGAAAAGTATACTTGAAAAATCTGTTTTCTTTCCTAATAGGTGAAGAAAGGTCAACATCCTTTGGAGTATAAAACAATAAACGTCATAGAAGACACTATATAACTTCACAAAAAGTTATGTCTTCTAGAAGGAGCCTGTTGGTACAATGGTTAAGCACTGGACTGCCAACTAAAAGATAGGTGGTTCAAACCCACCAGCCACTGCTCCTTGGGTGACAAGACCTGATCATCTGCTCCTATGAGGCCTTTACCTTAGGAAACCCTGTGGAGCAGGGTTATACAGTCTCTGTGTTATACAGTCATTAGGAGTTACAAGTGACTCAACAGCATACAACAGTGTCTTTTACATCTTTTGGTCTAACAGCTCTTTGTTTAACAACCCAATTAGATAGTTCATACAATCCAATTAGGGAATAATCAATGGTCAGCTAAAGAGAACATTTCATTTCTCTCATTGGTAAGAAATGAGAGGACTCAAGCATCAGTTTGACGCTTCTCCCACTTTCTGCAGCCATTTCTGTTCTTATCTTCCTCTTCTATCAGACTAGGGGTATTAAAACTTTCTAGAACTGAGATGATTTTGTTTAATAAGCCCGTGCAGCCTGTTGCACTCGATTAACATATTTCCTGAATAGTGTCTTCAACTCACTTCTCAGTCACACGCTTCCTTGACATGACAACTGAAGAGTTTCCGAAGTGTTGGACTATTTTTATTTTTGTTCAGTTATTTTGCAACAGTACTTAGCATCAGGATATCCTGACCCTTGGAACAAAGGGGTTAAGAACAAAGAAAACAAATACATGATATAATGTGGCACACACTAATGTATTAAAAATACAACTAATTCTTCGTTACCTATTTGTTAAAGAATGAGATTCTTTTTAACCTAGGATTAAAGTGTCCACTATTGTTTGACATATATTGTTTTACAAATTTCCTTATTAAAAGAAGTAATAAAATGTTGACTCATTCAACACAAATGCTTCTTTGTGGAGATGAATGAAGTGCTTAGGGTCACCTAAAACCATTTCACATTTTCATTCTAAAGCTGGAAATAACTTCATTTGAAGATTTGAATATGTTCACATAATTTAAACAATTTTTCCCCAATATGGGATTATCTTCATCCCAGAGTAGAAGTGCAAAAATACCACAAGAAAGGTCGTTCTCATGGTATTTCTGGCTCACATAGCAACAGGAAGTACAGGAAATCTTGCGAGAAAGCTTGGCTCAGGAGATTTTTGGCTCAACTGCAGACCTCAGAGATTGGGACAAACTGGTGAGATGCTACCACTTGTGGAAATAAAGTCTCTCGACCACACTAATTCTCTAGAAGGTCATTGTGTTACATGTCAGAGCTAACATTTCACAAGCAGGGATCTTGTTTGTTGGTCAGAAGGTTACTTTACAGAGTAAATCCAGTGAATGGCATCTACCTTGAGACAGTTCTGCCGGCTGAACTGGGATGCAGAAAAGAGATGGATAGGGAGGTTCTGTGCTGGGGGAATCATGGAGCAAAGAGGTCTCTTCATCTGTGTGATGTGTAAAAATTCTTGCATATATCTGGGATTAATGTGTTACACCACCACTCGTCTGTCAATTTGTTGTACTGTGGTGGCTTGCATGTTGTTGTGATTCTGGAAGCTATGCCACTGGTATTTTAAATACCAGCAGGGTCAACCATGGTTTTAGATGAGCTTCCAGACAAAGATGAACTAGGAAGAAGGAGAGATGGATTACTTCCTAACATTTAGTCACCGAGAACCTTATGGATAGCAGTGGAACACCATCAGACAGCACCAGAATATTGAGTTTTGAAACATGATGAAGAGCACCAGAATATTGTCAGATATAGTGCCGGAAGATGAGCCCCTCAGTTAAGAAGGCACTCAAAACAGGACTGGGGAAGAGCTGCCTCCTCAAAGTAGAGTTGACCATGATAACATGAAAGGAGTAAAACCTTTAGGACCTTCATTTGCTGATGGGCACAACTCAAAATGAAGAGAAACAGGAGTAAACAACCATTAGTAACTGGAACATGGAATGTATGAAGTATGAATCTAGGAAAATTGGAAATGGTAAAAAATGCAATGGAATGCATGAGCATCAATTCCTAGGCATTAGTGAGCTGAAAAGGACTAGTATTAGCCATTTTGAATCTGACAATTACATAGTTTACTATGCTGGGAATGACAAATTATAGAGGAATGGCATCACATTCATCATAAAGAAGAATGTATCAAAATCTGTCTTTCAGTACACTGCTGTCTGTGATAGGATAATATCCATATATGTATAAGGAAGGCCAGTTAACACCACTATTATTCAAATTTGCTCACCAATCTCTAAAGCCAGTGATGACAAAACTGAAGAATTCTATCAACTTCTTCAGTCTGAAAGTGATCAAAAATGTAATCAAGATGTATTGATAATTACTGGAGATTGGAATGTAAAGGTTGGAAACAAGAGGAAGGATTAGTAGTTGGAAAACATCACCTTGTTGATAGAAACAATCTTGGAGATTGCATGATAGAATTTTGCAAGATCAATGACTAGTTCATTGCAAACACCTTTTCAAAACAACATCAAAAAGGTATATACACATAGACCTCACCAAATGGAATACACCGAAATCAAATTGACTACATCTGTGGAAAAAGATAGTGGAAAAGCTCCATACGATCAGCCAAAATATGACTGGGGCAGACTGTGAAACAGACCATCAATTGCTCATATGCAAATTCAGGCTGAAGCTGAAGAAAATGAAAACAAATCTACGAAAGCCAAAATATGGCTTTCAATATATCCCATCTGAATTTAGAGATCATCTGAAGAGCAGATTTGATGCATTAGACAGTAAAGACCAAGGATGGGAAGAATTGTGTGATGATATCAAGAACATCATACAGGAAGAAAGAAAAAGGTCATTAAGAATTAAGAAAGAAGGAAAAGACAAAAATGGATGTCAGACAAGACTCTGAAACATGCTTCCAGCATAGAGATGCTAAAGCAAGTGGAAGAAATGAGGTAAGAGAGCTAAATAGAAAATTTCAAAGGTCAGCTTGAGAAGGCAAAGTCAAGTATTACAACAAAATGTACAAAGACCTGGGGTTAGAAAACCAAAAGGGAAGAGCATGCTCAGCATTTCTAAAGCTGAAAGAACTGAAAAACATTCAAGCCTCGAATTGCAATATTAAAGAATTCTATGGGCAAAATATTCAATGATGCAGAAAGCATCAAAAGACGATGGAAGGCATATGCAGAGTCAATCTACCAAAAAGAAGTGATCAGGGTCCAACCATTTCAAGAGGTAGCATATGATCAAGAGCCAATGATACTGAAGGAAGAAATCCAAGATTCATTGAAGGCATTCTCAAAGAACTAGGCTTCAGTAATAGATGGGATGCAAATTGAAATCTTTCAACAAACGGATGCAGCACTGGAGGCACTTACTTATCTCTGCCAAGAAATTTGGATGACAACTAGCTGGCCAACTGACTGGAGGAGATCCATATGTGTGCCCATTCCAAAGAGAGGTGACCCGACAGAATGTGGAAGTCATTGGACAATATAATTAAATATCTCATACAAGTAAAATTTTGCTACAGATAATTAAAAAATGGTTGCAAATGTACATTGATAGTGAACTGCCAGAGGTTCAAGCCAGATTCAGATGAGGGCATGGAACAAGGGATATCATTGCTGATGTCAGACAGATCTTGACTGAAAGCAGAGAACACCAGAAAGATGTTTACGTATATTTTATTGACTATGTAAAGGCGTTTGATTGTGTGGATCATGACAAGCTATGGAAAACATTGCAAAATATGAGTATTCCTGAACACTTAATTGTGCCAATGAGGAACCTGTTCTTAGACCAAGAGGCAGTTGTTTGAACAGAACGAGGGAACACTGAATGATGTAAAATTAGCAGAAGTGTGCTCCAAGGTGGTATTCTTTCACTATATTTATTCAATATGTATGCTGAGCAAATAACCCAAGAAGCTGGCTTATATGAAGACAAATGTGGCATCAGGATTGGAGGACTACTTAGTAACAGCTTGTGATATGCAGATGATACAACCTTGCTTGCTGAAAGTGAAGAGGACTTAAAATACTTCCAATGAAGAGCAAAGACCACATCTTAGGTATGAGTTGCACCTCAATGTAAAGAAAACAAAAATCCTCCTCACTGGATCAATAAACAACATCCATATAAATGGAGAAAATATTGAAGCTATCAAATATCTCATTTTGCTGGGACCAACCATCAACATTAATGGAAGCATCAGTCAAGAAATCAAATGACGTATTGCATTAGAAAAATCTGCTCTACAAGACCTCTTTAAAGTGTTGAAAGGCAAAGATGTCAATCTGAGGACTAAGGTGTGCCTACCTAAGACTCATATACATGTGAAAGTTGGACAGTGAATAAGGAAGACCAAAGATGACTTAATGCATTTGAGTTATGATGTTGGTGGAGAATATTAAAAGTACTATGGACTGTCAAAAGAACAAGTCATTCTGTATTGGAAGAAGTACAGCCAGAATGCTCTTTGGAAGCTAGGATGTGCAGACTTTGTTTATCACACTTTGGACATATTGTCAGGAAGGATGAGTCCCTGAAGAAGGATATCATATTTGGTAAAG
Source organism: Chrysochloris asiatica (assembly GCF_000296735.1). Classification (NCBI taxonomy): domain Eukaryota; kingdom Metazoa; phylum Chordata; class Mammalia; order Afrosoricida; family Chrysochloridae; genus Chrysochloris; species Chrysochloris asiatica. The sequence goes on from NW_006408531.1 coordinate 15,083,490, forward strand.
TGGAGAGTCGGAGAAAAAGAGGAAGACCCCCAATGACAATCCTCAGTGATTGGCTTAAACATAGCAACAATTGTGAGTTTGGGGCACGACCTGGCAATGTTTTGTTATGCTGTGCATTGGGTCACTATGTATTGGTATTGACTCAGTGGTACCTAGGAACAACAACAATGTGTTACATATAGGAATTTTTAAGATAGATTTTCAAAATTATCTCTATATTTTAGCCACTGTGCTTTAACCTAATGTTCCATTAAGAAGAAAAATGGGTCATCTCTTTTTGTGTCAAAGAAAGTAATGATAATTAACAGAATCAAGCCAGTTTGCTTCAATGGACCCCTAGTTGTATCAAAAACATTTTGCCATGTGGTTGTAGCTTAAAGGAAAGAACTGAGAACTCCAAAATATGGCCTAGAATAAAGAGTAAAGATAATTGATTTATGAACAGGATTAAGTTGAAGAATTTTTAGTGTTCTGGGATTTTGTAAAAATTGTGTAGGATTTTGGATTGTCTAGTCACTGCACAGTGGAGTCCTAGTATGGCATTGCAGCACAAGCATTGGACAGCTAATTGCAAGGTTGGTGGTTCAAACCCACTCCTTTAAAAACCTATACAGGGTTGCTATGAGTTGGAATTGATGAGATGGCACTTAATAACAACAACCATTACTGGACAAGTAAACACTCATTAAATATAATTTTATAAATAAAATACTGACAATATTAAATACTTCTCACAATTTCAGAAAATTTATCTGTTTAAAAAAGGAAACAGAAAAATATATCCATTGTAATTTTCCTTATTTTAAATCTATCAATAGATTCTCATATAACTTCATTTTTAATGGTCGTCTTCTCAGAGATATTTTGGAAGCAGTCTGTACCCTCACAATCCCATCCCTCTTCCCTTTAAAGAAACCTTTCAATTATTGACAAACTTTATTTTTCTATTTCTTTCCAATCAGTTAAAATATGGATGTGTAAACACATACACAGAATTAAGATCATCCTGGTTTCACAAATGCATTGAAAATGAACTTCAAAATAAGCGGTGGAACTAAAACAGGTCTTTCAACTTTGTTTAATGTAGAAGAAAGCTCAAACAATTTACAGTGTCCTTCAGAAGAAATAGAAATGCAATAACTTTGGCCTTCACTAATTTCAAGGAACAATGCCAACAAATAGGGGGAAACACTTGGTTCCACAGACCAACCATACAAGGCAGCACATATTTTCACTGTCACAGGGAGAATGGGGCAAGTGAGGTGGGGCTAGATGAAGAAAGTGCCTGTGGGGGAAGTAGAAGGGAATTGAGCTGACAGAATCCTAGTTTGACTTCCTAACAAGTATCGAAAATACGCCCCATCACTCTCTTACTCACTCTGAAAAGACGTGTTAACAGTGAGAACAGAGCTGGAGGGAGAAGCTCTCAGCTAAGCCCGGGGCAGGTCCTTTTTCAGTCACAATAACCTGCATGACTTTCCCCACCTACACTTGGGTTTTTAGCTCAAGTTACCTCTTCTTCCATTACTTTTCTTTATATATTAAAAGTGAGAAACCTGGTTTTAGCTGGCATCAGACCTGTATTCTGGCTTTTAAGTAATGCCAGATTTGTTATCCCTGACAGCTGTTAACAAATGAGTCCAATGACACAAGGATTGAGAATAAGATGGCAGGAAGATTTCCTCAACGGATGAATATGATCTATGTTCCCCCTACCTCCAGAAAGATTTACCACCTGGGAACCTCTATACAGGGTCGCTCTGAGTCCGACTCCGCAGCACACCACCACCACCCACCACTGCCTTGAAGAGTTGATGTTTCAGTGTGTGACACAGGTATTTTCTGGCCGTAACCTTTCTAGAATTTCAGAATTTATTTCTGATTAAGAAGGACTATAAGTGTTGTTGCAGTTCACTTTTTGTAATGTCATCCCCACAAGTGTCTGTGACAATTTATTAAAAAGCTGTTACAACAATGAAATCTCTAAACTAATCCTCAAAGACTACATATTTCAGGGTTATAATAACTGGTTTTCAGTTTGTACTCACCTCTTAGCTTTACCTTATTTGTAAATGAGTAAAACAGCAACCCACCATCTTACCTATCATACCAGGATCATGTAAGAATAAAATAAGACTAAAGTGTGAACATTATTTGCATTCCATAACATGTTGTAAAAATTTAACAGAATTATCTTTAAACTACAGAGATGTCAGTTGTTGTTCAGTGTCTTAGAGTTGGTTCCAACTTACAGTGACCTGGTATAGGATTTCCCAGGAAACCACTACCACCACAATTGGATAGCTGAAAAGTCAGTTTCCTTTGAAGTAGGCCCCACTTTGGAAACTCACATTCCCCACTAGGTGGAGGAGTCCCAGTGTGGCACTGCAGGATAATGCGCTGGACAATAAGGTCTTTTTGAATCGCAAGGTTGCCAGTTCAAACCCATTAGAGTTCAGAACTGACTGACTCGACAGCGCTTAATAACAACAACCACTTGGAGGCAGGAGTAGAGGAAATTAACAACACAGTTATTAGAGAGAGAATAGTGGAGAGTGGCTCAGAGGAAATGATGAGCAGAGATTTAATGGTAGAAAGTCAGAGTAAGGAAGTGAAAACGACCGAGGGGTGAATGCAAGCAGATAGATAAGGACAAAGTATGTGGTCATACGAGGGACTCAGTCAGATAAACATTCATTGCAAAGTGCATTTTTGAGGTATAACTGTCCATGAGTCACACATTATTGTTGCTGTGAAGTGACATGGAGTTGATTCCCACTTATAGAGAAACAGCGTTTCTGAGGAAAGACTGATGAGCTTGAACCGCTGACCTTGCTTCAAACCAACCTTGCAGTCCAGGGCATTAACCCTCAGCTCCACACCAAGTGTCCACGGTGTGCATGAATCACAGCGAAGGTTTCTATCTGCATGTTATTTTCATCTGTTACTTATGCTTTGTTTATGAGGGGTTCCCTTGACTGGGGCTTTGTTTTCAGTCCAAAATGCTAATGGATATGATTGATGTTTTGTGCTTCATTGCTTTGTAGTGAACATGTGTCTTCAGGCCTCTTTCTCATTCCCCTTATTGCCCTAGATAAATTTTTGTGCACCTCAATTTGAGTCTTCAAACATTTTTATAATTTTGATTGCTTCCTAGCTGGTCTCCATTTAATTTATAAGTGCTTTTTAAAAGTCTTGTAGTGTGCAAAACCAAATATAATTCTTAAAATGTGACTTAAACAAAATCTGAAACATGTTTCTACTTTTTCATATGTGAGTTGTTTGAATTCTAGCTCTCAAGAATGATGCCAGTTTGAGAAGACCTCAAGGAGGCTGGAAGGGAGGTCATCTAGACATCCTTAAAGAACTGCTGGACAATGCCCCAGTGAAATTTTCTCCTCTTTTGGTTTTGTTTTATTAAGTGCCGTCTCCAGTCAGTTCCAATTCATAGAGACTCCTGTATAGAATTTCCAAGGAGCACAAGGTGGGTTTGAACCGCTGACCTTATGGTTAGTAGTTCAGTACTTATTCTACAGTACCATGCCAGGTCGTCAATTGTTGTGAAGTGTTGTAGAGTCAGTTCCAAGTCATAGCCATCTTGTATAGGATTTCAGAGGAGCAGCTTCTGGGTTTGAACCAGCCACCTTGTGGTTCAAGCCGACCTTGCGGTCCAGTGCTTTATTTTACAGCACCACATTCAGGACTCCAGGACTCCAATTAGTACAATAAAACTAAACCATATCAGTAAAGACAATGTAACAAAAGGAAAGTAAAAATGATTAGCATTACACTCTGGTAGTGTAGTTGTTACAAATCGGGCTGCGAACCGCAAAGTCAGCAGTTCGAAACTATCAGCTGTTCTGTGGGAGAAAGATGAGGCTTTCTGCTCCCATAAAGATTTACAGCCTCGGAAACCCTGTACAGGGTTGCTATGAGTCAGAACCTACTCAACAACAACAACATGAATTAACTTTAAGAATAAGGTTGCTTATCAAGTGTAAGTCACTGTGATAAATAAAATACATGATACAGCCTTAAAGGTCCTCATAACTGGACCCTAGGGCCATCAAGGGAGAAGACCATGAGCAGAATGTGGGACTCTAACCAGAGAAGCAGTGACACCAGAGATGGAGGCAGAGGTGAGGGCATGGAGAGATGGAGGCTGTGTGCTGGTGGCCAGGAGGCAGGCTTGCAGAATGTGCCCTTTGGTTGTTTAAATGATTATATATTCCTGGGTATTTTTGTGTACATCAAAAAGCGAACAACCAAACAAACAAAACCAACAACAGAGGGAATAGAAGCAAATACTGTTAAATGATGATGCTTGGAGGGGATTGCATTCATTGCAATGAAACAAAATATGACAGGATGAGTGCAAAACCGATGTTCTCCCATGTAAACTAACACTCAATTCACAATACTAGCTTTTTTTTTTTTTTAAAGGCCCTCTAAATGGCTGTTTTTTGAGTCTCTTCTCATCAAATGTCAAACAAAGTTTACGTTAGCCAGTTTTGCAACCCATCCTACTTTCCAGCTTATTTTTGAGTCGATGACTCTATTTGGAGTGGTTGGACTATGGGCAAGGTCCTGAGTCTTTGAGCTCTATCGTAAGGGCGAATCTCACTAAGACCTCTTTCTTGGTTTGATTTATTAAAGATCTGTATGAAATGGTCTTTAGATGAAGCCTGGTAATCTCCCCAACTGTAGTACTCCAGCCATGAATGAATGGTGACCAGATGATTCCACAAAGAAATAAATATGGGAAGCAGGCACCATGGTGTTGCAGATTCAGAGGAACACACTGTATTGGCACAGCCTCAGCCAAGCACAGAACAAAACACGGGTCGACCAGAAGAAACTCTGAAACAAGTTGCACTCCTTTATCAGGTATCTCCTGGAATGTACACAGCCCTGGACATAGGATATGTGGGAAAGCGATGCCAAATGCAAAAGGCATCTGAAATAAACTGGAAGACAACAGTAAATCAGAAGTATGAGGCTAGAACACTTCCATATTTATATGATTAAAAATTTGTACAGTTAACTAAACAAGAACGCTTGGAATAAATGAAAGCATCTGCATGTAACTGGAAACACGGTTTGCTTTATTTTTCTTTCCATTGTCTTTCCTAGTTCTTTCTAAGACTAAGTGATTTGCTATAATTATAAACACCTATATTTCCTATCATCTGGGGAGCAGATCAAGAGGGTACTAAAAAACAAGAGAGAGAAAGCTGAAGGATACTGGATTCAAACTAATATTTATTATATTTATTACTCTAGATCACTTAAAAGTTATTTTTACCCATAATGATAGGAACATTGAGTGAAAGACAATGACAAGGACACTTAATGTTTATGAGGGGGCTTCAAAGATTTCTGGAAAATGGAATGAACAGATAGTGGAATTTTCCATGAACTTTTGAAAGCCCCTTAACAGTTGACTCTTAAAGAATGCAGGGGTTAAGGATGCCAATCTCCCATGCAATGGAAAATCCATGTACAATTTACAGTTGATCCTTAAACGAGATGGGTTTGAGCTGTGTGGACCCACTTACAAGTATATATGTGTGTGTGTTTTTTCCCCTTGTTGCTAATGCAGTGAGCTTTAGCGGCCCAAGTATCTGTTTAAAGCATGTATGACATTAATCATCTCGGGGCAAGCGATTCCTCCCTCCAGTTAGGGGACTAGGAGGGTGAGAGGCTAGCAGTTCATGGAGAAATGAACTGCTCACGTGGAGATGAGCAGCATCACATAGCATTTTAAGTAGATACTCAGCACTTGAACTATTGCAAAGGCAACAGGGAAAAACAAAAGAATCTGTGGGCCTACGCAGTTTCGATCTGTGTTGTTCAAACCATAGTATGAAGCCGTGCTGTTTAAGCTCTAGCATAAATACAACACGCTCTGCCTAGCACTGTACAGGGACCTCCAAGGATCTCTTTGATGTGTGATATTGCTGAGAGAATCACAGCACCATCATTAAGGAGAGAAAACCTAGCACATGAGAAGGTTTGATAGCACTAGTACATGAGCAAGATCTTTAGCATCACAAGATTCTCTAAAAATTTCCTTTTGGTAACTTTCTTGTGGTGCTCTAAGATCAATACTGAACTAAGAACCACAAGGTTGGCAATTCAAACCCACCAGCTGCTCAACAACAACATGAACTAGAAGGAGCAAAATCTAGTAAGAATTTGAATGTGGGATGGAAAAGAAGGCTGTTGTTGTTAAGTGCCGTTGAGTACAGGGTTTCTGAGGAGTGGCTGGTGGAGTTTGAACCACCGACTTTGTGGTTCAAACTGACCTTATGGTCGAGTGTTTGTGCTAAAGTTCCAAACCAGGACTCCATTGTTGTTGTTGTTGTTGTAGTTAGGTGCTATCGAGTCGGTACCAACTCATAGAGATCTTACGCACAGCAGAACGAAACACTGCCTGATCCTGGCCAACCTAACTATTGTTGCCACGCTTGAGTCCATTGATGCTACTTGGCCAATCCATCTTGTTAGGGGTCTTCCTCTATTTCTCTGACCCTCCACCTTACCAAACATGAAAACCTTCTCCAGCGACTGGTCTCTCCAGACAATATGTCCAAAGTATGAGAGACAAAGTTTGGCCATCCTGACCTCCAAGGAGCACTCTGGCTGCACTTCTTCCAACACGGATCTATTGGTTCTTTTGGCAGCCCATGACACTTTCAATATTCTCCTCCAACACCATAACTCAATTCTTCTATGGTCTTCCTTTTTTACTGTCCAGCTTTCACATGCATATGAGGTTATTGAAAATACCATGGTTTGGGTCAGGTGCACCTTAGTCCTCAAGCTGACATCTTTGCTCTTCAACACTTTAAAAAGGTCATCTAAAATGATAAGATATTGATATTAATAAGTCCTGCTCTTTTATTTTGATTTTTTTAAGTCTGGGCTTTTGAGTCCTCAGGCTTTCTGTCTTCTGTGACCTTTTACCTGAATTTATTTTGTCCTCTTCTAATCTATTTGGTTGATAAGACTTTTCACATTCCTTGTTTTCTAGTCTCTCTTTGCTTTTGACATTAATTTCCTGCTGCCTGTTTAAGTGCAAGGTAAAATATACCTGCTTATAATTTGCATCTGTTGATTTATCTTTCTGTTCTTTTGTTATGTGTCCCAATCAAAGGATCAAGGTTAGCTCAAGAACCACATATATAGGCTCTTAATAAATGCCTGCTGAATGCTGCTAGTCTTCTTCTTCTTTTTTTTTTTTTTATGCTTTCAAACTTGGAGGAAACAAATGGTTAAGTGTGTAAGTGTAAAATGAAGCATTTTTGAATGCTTTAAAAAAAATTTTTTTTTAAGACAACACTTACTATTAAAAAAATCGGATTGTCTTTTTTTCTTTAAAAGTTATGGCAGGAGACCTGGTGTGGTCCTGTAGGATAAGCACTGGATTAATAACTGAAAGGTCAGTGGTTCAAACCCACCATCTGCTCCTCAGAAACCCTCTGCAGCATTGCTGTGAGTTGGAAATAACTCCATGGCACTTAATAACAACAATAACAACAACAAACATCTTAGAATAGTCAACCATTTGAGATCAAAAGGGCAGCATTTGTCCAAGGACAAAGTTCAAAGGGTTAGGAAAGAAGGCAAAAAGGAACAGCCAACATGAAGTAGGGTAAGAGATGTTTCATTGTAGGGATAGAAGTCAATGATATGAAATAATATGTGGATGGATTCTTAAATGGAAAAATTGATCTGCACTGTAAACCTTCACCCAATTCACAATAGAAAGAGAAACAAAGTCACCACATTATAGATTAGACATACCTTGTTGTTGTTGTTAAGTACCTTGGAGTCGGTTCCGACTCATAGTGACCCTGCACAGGGTTTCTGAGGCTGTAAATCTTTATGGGAGCAGAAAGCCTCATCTTTCTCCTGCAGAACTGCTGATAGTTTCAAACTGCCGACCTTGAGGTTAGCAGCCCGATTCGTAACCACTACGCTACCAGAGAACCATACAAATTTCAGGTATGTGACTATTGAGAAAATGATAGCTAGTGTTAATATTAATGCACATGAAGACAATCAATACTTACAAAAATAGTCCTATTTTTATTGGGCATTTAATGCTTTCAAAAATAAACTTCTACTCACCGAGTCCACCACTTGTCTGTCAGTTCATCGTACTGTGGTGGCTTGCATGGTGCTGTGATACTGGAAGCTATGCCACCTGTATTTTAAATATCAGCAGGGTACACCCATGACAGACAGGTTATAGCTGAGCTTACAAACTAAGACAGCCTAGGAAGAAGGGGAAATGGACTACTTCTGAATATTTAGCCACTGAAGACCTTACAAGAACAGTAGAACACTGTAAGATATACTACTGGAAGATGAAAACATTATGAACATCACCCGATTATTGTCAGATACAGTGCTGAAAGAAGAGCCCTTCCGGTTGGAAGGCATTCAAAATTTGACTATAGAAGAACTGCCTCCTCAAAGTGGAGGATGATGACACCATGATGACAAATGGAATAAAGGCTTCAGGACTTTCATTGGTTGATGGTACACAACTCAAAATGAGTAGAAATAGCTGTAAACATCCAGTAATAATCAGAACATGTAATATATGAAATACGAATCTAGGAAATTTGAAGTTGTCAAAATTGAAATGGAACGCATGAAATTAATATTGCAGGCATTAGTGAGTTGAAATAGACTAGTAATGGCCATTTTGAATCTGAAAGTCATATGGCTTATTATGCTACGAATGACAAATTCAAGAGGAATGGAGTCATATTCATCATAAAAAAGAACCTTTAAAGAGATAACATTAAGTATAATCCTGTCTATGAGAGGATACCATCCATACAATGACAAGGAACTGATAATCAGTTCATAGCACTGTTACTCAAATTATACACCAACCACTAAAGCCAGTGATGATGAAATAGAAGAATTCTATCAATTGCAGTCTGAAATTGATCAAGCATGCAATCAATATGTGTTGATAATTATTGGTGATTGGAATGCAAAGGTTGGAAACAAGAGGCAGGATCAGTAGTTGGAAAATATGGTCTTTGGTGATAGAAATGTTGCTGGAGATTGCGTGAAAGAATTTTGCAAAACAAAACAAACTAAAAAAAACTCTCTCGTTGCAAATAACTTAAAAACAAAAACCATGAAAAAAGATGACTATACACATGGACCTCACCAGATGGAATACACATAAATCAAATTGACTACATCTGTGGAAAGAGACAATGGAAAATCTGCATATTAGCAGACAAAACAAGGCCATGGCAGACTGTGGAACAGACCACTAATTGCGCATATGCAAGTTCATGCTGAAGCTGATGAAAATTAAAGCAAGACCACAAGTGCTAAGATATGACTTTGAACATATCCTACCTGAATTTATAGACCATCTCAAGAACAGATTTGATGCATTAGATACTAATGACCAAAGACTAGAAGAGTTGTGGGATGACATAAGAACATCATGTAGGAAGAAAACAAAAGGTCATTAAGAAGACAAGAAAGAAGAAAAAGACCAAAATGAATATCAGAAAAGATTCTGAAACTTGCTTTCCAGTGTAGAAATGCAAAAGTGAATGGAAGTAAAAGGAGGCAAAAAAAAAAAAAAAAAGAACAGAAAATTTCAAAGCACAACTCAAGAAAACAAAGTAAAGTTTTATAATTAAATGTGCAGAGACCTGGAGTTAGAAAAACCAAAGTGAAGAACAAGCTTAGGATTTCTCAAGCTGAAAGAACTGAAGAAAAAGTTCAAGCCATGACTTGCAATATTGAAAGATTCTATGGGCAAAATAAGGAGCTCTGGTAGTGTAGTGGCTACGAATCGGGTTGCAAGGTCAGTAGTTGGAAACTACCAGCTGTTCCATGGGAGAAAGATGAGGCTTTCTGCTCCCATAATGATTTACAGCCTTGGAAACCCTTTATAGGGTTGCTATGGGGTAGAACCGACTCCACAGCATATAACCACCACCACCACCATGGGTAAAATATTGAATGATGCAGAAAGCATCAAAAGTAGATACACAGAATCACTGTACCAAAAGAAATGCTCAATGTGCAACCATTTAAAGAGGTAGCATATGATCAAGAACCAATGGTACTGAAGGAAGAAGTCCAAGGTACACTGAAGGTATTGTCAAAGAACGAGGCTCTGGTAACTGATGGAATACAAATTGAATCTTTCAACAAACTGATGCAGCACTGGAACCACTCACTCATCTATGCCAAGAAATTTGGAAGACAACTACCTGGTCAACTGATTGGAAGAGACCATATATGTGCCCATTTCAAAGAGAAGTAAACCAACACAATGTGGAAATCATCAGAAAATATCAATATCACATGAAAGTAAAATTTTGCTGGAGATATTTCAAAATGGCTGTAACAGTGCATTGACAGGGAACTGCCAGAAATTCAAGCTGGATTTAGAAGAGGACATAAAACTAGGGATCTCATTGCTGGCATCAGATGGATCTTAGCTGAAAGCAGAGAATATCAGAAGGACATTTACCAGTGCTTGCTTTATTGACTATGTAAAGCCTTTCAACAGTGTGGACCATGACACACTACGGGTAACATTGCAAGGAATGGGTATTCCAGAACGCTTAGTTGTACTCATGAGGAATCTGTACATAGACCAAGAAGCAGTCATTTGAACAGAACAAAGGGACACTGGATACTTTAAAAACAGGAAACAGTGTACCAGTATTGTATTTCCTCACCACACTTATTCAATCTATATATTGAGAAAACAATCCAAGAAGAAGAACGTGACATTAGGATTGGAGAAAGACTCATTAACAACCTGTGATATGCAGATGACACAACCTTGCTTGCTGAAAGTGAAGAGGACTTAATATGCTTACTGATGAAGATCAAAGAGCAGAACCTTCAGTATGGGTTGCATCTCAATATAAAGAAAACAAAAATCCTCAAAACGGAACCACTAAATGACATGATAAATGGCTAACAGATTGAAGTTGTCAAAGACTTCATTATGCTTGGATCCACTATCAACAGTCAGCAGTCAAAATATCAAACGACGTATTGCATTAGGCATTTTTGCTGCATGAGACCTCTTTCAAGTGTTCAAGAGCAAAGTTTGAGGATCAAGGTGTAACTGATCCATGCCATGGTGTTTTCAGTAGCCTCATTTGTATGTGAAAGCTTGACAATGAGTGAGGAAAACTGAGGATAATTGGTGCATTTGAATTGTGGTGTTGGAGAAGTATATGAAAATACCATGAACTGCCAGAAGAACAAACCTACTGTGTTGGAAGAAGCAAAACCAGAATGCTCCTCAGAAACCAGGATAGCAAGACTATGTTCTCTCATATTTAGGCAATGTTGCAGGATGGACCAGTCCTTATAGAAGGACATCATGCAGTGGACTGTTATGAAAAAGAGGAAGACCTCCAAAGGGATGGATTGACACAGTGGCAGCAGTAATGGGCTGAACAATCTTTTGTGTGTGTGACAAAGGTGCAGAATTGGGCAGTGTTTCATTCTGTTGTGCACAGGATCACTATGCGTTGGAACCAATTCAATGGCTCCTAACAACAATTCACCTGGTCCTGCGAGCTCAATCAAACTTACATTTAAAATACAGCATTTTTATGGCAATCACGTTGTTGCTTAAACATGCCAGATGTTTTCTGATATTATATATTGTAGGCAGAATAATTACCTTTAAAATGGAATCCTAGTGTGGTGCAGTAGGATAAGCACTGGACTGCTAGCCACAGGATCAGTGAAACCCACCAGTTGCTCCTTGGAAACCCTATACAAGGTCACTATGAATTGGAACTAGACCCGAAGGCACTTAACGGTAACAACAACAAAGATACCCAAGTTCTAATCCTTGGAAACTATGAACATGCTAGGCAGAAGTAACTAAGGCTGATAGAATTGAGGCTTATGGAATTGAAGTTGATAATCATTTGACCTCAAAGTTGGCAGATTGTACTGGATTATCTGGGTGGGGTACTTAAAGGTAGAAAAGAGGCAGGCAAAAGGAGAAAGTCCCAATCAGCCAGCCATGGTTGGCATTGAAGATGGAAAGGGACCACAAGCTAAGGAATACAGGCAACCTTTAAAACATGGAAAAGTCAAACAAAATTCTCCCCTTGTAACCCTGTAAACATCCTGATTTTAGTCCAGTGGGACCTGTTTCAGATTCCTGATTTCAAGAAATGTAAGGTAATAGATTTATATTGTTTTAAACCATGAAATTTGTAGTAATTTGTTATAGCTACTATAGAAACCATTACATTACTGTGTGGATTAAATGCTCCCCACAAAATAAATAAATGAAAGCTATGTTGAAGTCCTAACCCTGTACTGTGAATTTGACCTTGTTTGGGAATAGGACTTCGACAGTGTGATCATTTACATTAACATACAGTCATACTGGAATAAGGTGGATTTCAAACTCATATATTTGTTGTTTTTATAAGAGAGAAGAAGATATTCATAGACAGAGAAATGGGGGAAGAATGCACTGTGATGCTACAGTGGAAAGTCAAGGAATGCCTGGAACTACCAGAAGCTGGGAGTCTTGGTGTAGTGTTGTAGGATAAATAGTAAACTGCTAACCACAAGGTCGACAGTTCAAACCCACCAGCTGCTCCTTGGAAACCCTTGCTATGAGTCAGAACTGGCTCAATGACACTTAAAAAAGCAAACCAGAAGCTGAGAGTCTCTGAAAGTCCAGAATGAATCAACACAGCCGACACCCTGATCTCAGAGCCCAGTCTTTATAACTGGGAGACAATACATTCCTATTTTTATAAACCATCCAGCTTCGGGTACTTTGTTATGACAATTCTAGGAAACAAATACAATTATGTATTACTTTCATTGTCTTCCTTGTTGGAAATTTTTTTCTTTTTCATTTGTCTAATTCAAATAAAATCTCATTTTCTTCATGAAACCTTTGTTCCCCACCAGAGGGGAACAAATTGCCTCTTGGATTTAAACGAGGCAGCATCATTACATGTTTTGCAGAAGAAAGATGAGGTTGTCTTTTCCTGTAAAGAAACCCTAAGGAACAATTATACTCTGTCCTACAGGGTTCTATGAATCAGAATGGGCTCAATGCCACTGGGTTTGGTTTGGGTTTGTTATGTGTTTTATTTATCTGTAACTTCACTGTTTACCTTTGATACTTTGGCCTATCTTCCAATTTAGACAGCAGTGGTCATTCCCCCTCCCACTTTTAAACTTAAAGGCCTAGTCATGTACCTTTTATTCATTCATTCAACCAATGTCTTCTGAGTAGCTGATTATGCCTGTCTAATGCTAGGTTTGGTCCCTGTCCTTAGGACTGTTTACAAATTTAGTGGTGAGACAGGCCTATGCAGAACTAACTGCGGGCTTACCTCGGATATTGCAGATTTGGTTATAGACCACCACAATAAAGTTACTATTGCAATGAAGTGAGTGCCTTAGTTATCTAATGTTGCTATAACAGAAATGCCACAAGTGGATAGCTTTAACAAGCAGAAATTGATTCTCTCATAGTTTACAAGGCTAGAAGTTCAAATCCAGCATGCCATCTCTGGAGTAAGACTTCTTCTTTGTCAAATTTGGGGAAAGGTCCTTTTCTTCTCTCCACATCTGTAGGCCCAGTATCCCTTGGAGATCTCCATACATCTTGGCATTAGTCTTCCCCTGGATCTAGGAACTTCATGGTACAGGGACCCCGGGTCCAGGCACTCTACTCTCAGCTCTTCTATCTTGGTGGAATTAGGTCCCTCTGAGCTCTGCTCACTTCCCTCTCCTTTAGATCTCAAAAGGGATTGATTTAAGATACAACCGAATCCTATAGAATGCATCTGGCCTCACATCATAGAAGTGAGGACTTACAACAAGTAGGATAATGACACCAGAAAGAGCTGATCATACCAGAGTCACATTATGGGGGGATTGCATTAGGTTAGATCTCATCATAGAAGTGGTAATTACATGCTAACTGTGAAAGCACTGAGAATCCTGGCTAAGCCAAGGTGACAAAAACTCTTAATAATCACAGTGAATCACTCAAAGTTTTGGCTACCCAGTACATGTTAAAGTCATGCTTACACTTTATGAAGGTAAATAAGAAGTATCATTACAAAATCTTAGAAACATTTATTAGGTTACGAATCGGGCTGTAAACCTCAAGGTCAGCAGTTCGAAACTACCAGCTGCTCTGCGGGAGAAAGATGAGGCTTTCTACTCCCGTAAAGATTTACACCCTCGGAAACCCTGTACAGGGTCGCTATGAGTCGGTTCCGACTCCACGGCACATAACAACAACAACAACAACAATATCAATATGTTAAGGTACTGTTTCTTCACATCTAGGTTTATACACTTCTGAAGGTAGAACTTCTGTCTCTCTGACCCTTCCCCTTGTGGCGCTGTAGGATAAGCACAGGACCGCAAGGTCGGTTTGAAACATAAGGTCCATGGTTCAAACTCACCAGTCGCTCCTTGGAAACCCTATACTGGGTCATTATGGGTTGGAACTGACTCAATGGCACTTAACAATAACAACAACCCTTCCCCCAAAGAATTCTGCACACTTTGATTTAAATCAAGTCAAAATGGTAGTTTTGGTATCCTTGAGGGATTCAAATTATGTTCCTTTAAAATATTTTGGAGTTTGGGGAACAAAAGTCACTCTGGGCAAGATCTGTAGGACAGATGGGGTGAAGTTGCACAATGAGATTCTCATAGGACTGTCTTTGCTCCCCTCAAAGAATGGAGCAGGTGCATTGCTGTGATGGAAAAAAAATATTCCTTGACGCAACTTTCCTGGCTTTTGTTTTTCACGAATGCAGTTTTTAATTTTCTGAACACTTTTCCACGGTTAGCTTCAGTGAACATCCTGTCCTTTGCAAAAATCTATCAAGATTACTCTTTAGCAGTCCCCCCAAATAGTCACCATAACCTTCTGAGCTGACCTCTTTGCCTTGAATCTAACTAGCCCAGCAGATCCCTGGAGAAGCCACTAATTTAAGTGGACCCTGTTTGTTTTTGAAAGCATATTAATGAGACTAAGACAAGTGGATTACTGAGAGAACCTGTCTACAGTCCTCCACTTTTGCAGAGATGTTTTAAACCACATTTGAAAATATATTCACTAATTTTACCCCTTTTATTGTAAATTAGGCAAAGGTTTGCAGAGCAGATCCGTTTTCTATTTAACAATTCACACACACTGTGCTTCATCTCACTGAAGGCAATTCCTGCAATGAAACATCACTTATTCCACTTCCTCCCTGTGTTTCCTATTTCCATTCCTCCTTTTCCCCTAACCCTTCTTAACTTTGTTCTTGTGTAAACACCTCCCTTCTGCTCTCAAATGGTTGATTATTCTAAGGAGTACTACCTCTCTAGTTTTATTGTTCCTCTTACAGACGGACTGAACAGCACTTAACAACAACTTATACACCTGTCTATTGCTTGGATGAAGGAGCTCTGGTAGCGTAGTGGTTACGAATAGGGCTGCTAACCTCAAGGTTGGCAGTTTGAAACTACCAGCTGTTCCATGGGAGAAAGATGAGGCTTTCTGCTCCCATAAAGATTTGCAGCTTCGGAAACCCTGTGCAGGGTCACTATGAGTCGGAACCAACTCCACGGCACGTAACAACATTGCTTGGATGAAAGTTGAGCTTTCCACACCTGAAGTCTTAGTAAGCACCTTAGTCTCCGGGTTGGAATAAACCAGTACAAGTATGAAGTGGAGACCCAGTAACAACACTTTTTAAATTGCCCTTGCACTGCACTCTGTGAAGTATGCAGTAGCATTATGAAAACATTTATATATTGTGAGACTTACACACGTGACACAGAAACATGAAAGGAGTACATGCTGTTGGAAATAGAGCACATAAGAGCTCTGAGTTGTGTTTATTTTTAATAATGATGACAGTTAAATTTTCCATGAAATACTTTCCCATAGTTTGACAACTAAGACAATATCTTAGCAATTCCCATTTAAAACTTAAACAAATGATCCATTATCTCATCTTGTTTGTACATATTTAGAAAAACGTAAGTAGCTAATTGTATTTTTGCTGATTCATTTTTATTTGATAGATTTTTCTAAGTTTAGCTGGTAAATGATTTTACAACTTCAAGAACAATATTACTACTTTGGGGTGATACTGTGTTCTTTGCAAATTGGTAGCTTGCAAAATAATTCTTATTCTAGAAGAGAAGAAGGAGGAATTATACAGTATTAGCATTTCAAGGGACCTTCGAGATAGATTAACCATCTCAATTGTTGTTGTTATGTGCTGATAAGGCAGTTCAGACTCACAGCGACCCATCCTAATTTGGCAGATAATGAAGCATTATCCAGACAGTGTAAGATCTGAGTTCCTACAGACTTGTGCTCAGGTGCTTCTTTTGAGTGCTTATGTACTAGAAGCCCTAGTATTTTATATGCAATACATCCTTTAGTCCTTACAAGAACACTATGAAATAGGTACTATTAGGTTTCCCCATGAAAGCAACTTGCCCAAGATTGATATGCTATCAGAGTTTAGAAGTATGATTTTAGCTCAGGCAGACTGGCATCAGAGCACACTGTGTGGTTAGGTAAAATGTTGCACAAAGCAGTAGGAACTCTGCTTAGGTAACAAATTATAACTATATCTGGTTTGTATTATAAACATTTACATAAAACAAAGTCAGAAGGGAAGAAAGAATAGTTATGACACCTCATCACCTCTTTCTGTAGCAATTCTTCATGGCAAGATGACATCGTCTGTAGCTCAAGCCAAAGTCACATCTTCACTGCCATCGAGATCATGCAAAGAAAACTTTCTTTGCCACAGTCCTCATCAAGAAAATGCTGAAGAAAGTCCCCATCTCTCAACACCATTAGAAAGAACAGGGTGCACATGTGCACATGGTTCTTATGGAAATTGTGCTAAATTATATGAACATCTGGTTTCTTTTCAGTAGTAAAGTGGTTTCTTCAAATCAGACCCTAAACTTTTATTCCTTATTAAACATGATTTGATTGTCCCAGACCATCATTCATTATTGCTAGAACTCTTAGAAAATGGTAAAAGATCATCAGAGTGTTCTCTCTGTTACTTCAACATAATTATAGCAGCAACTCATTGCCTCTCACCTAGATTCTTGGGTCTGAATAACCAGAAAATGATGATATGGAATTAGTAAGTGGGGCTCACTTGATGTTTTACAGAAAGATTGAAAGTTTAATGAAAGGGGTTCATTAGATTTCCTGTAGAAAGGTTGAAAGTTTGGTTCTCTGAAGAACCAGAGACTGAAGATGTAGAATTGGTAGATGGGGCCCATTGGATTTCATATAGAAACGTCGGTAGTTGGAGGTTTCTTGGAACAAAGACTTGGTGGTCTGGAAATCATCTGTTAAAGTGCCTGTGGAGCACATTTCTACTCTGATACACATGAGGTCATTGTCAGCCAGAGTAAGCTTGACAGCAACTGGTTTTTAAACAAGTATTTTTCTCAGGGAGCCATTATGCAAGTACTTACAGCACAACAGTGCTGTATTGTCTAAACAGCTAGACCAGAAATAGGAGGAAGAGGAGGAGGGAAAAAGAAGAAGAGAAGAAGAAGAAGGCCTAATTGTTTCCAAGTGTGAAAGAAATGACTTGGGTTGCTTTGTGCCATAGACAATAATGCCTGTGGACTCCAGCTGATTTCTGTCTCGTGGTAGAGAACAGCAGAGATGAAGCTGAAGACAACCACATTTCCAGTGAACAAAGCATTATCTGCCTTCTGCATCCATTATTACTATTATTATTATTGGCTTTATCTCTACATAGTAAATTTGGATTTTGAGTGGTATATATTTATAGTCTTTTTACCAAGCTAATGTAAAACTGTCTATTTTATGTCATCTTTATATGGCAAAGTTGAACTCACTGCCATCAAGTCAATTCTGATTCATAGTGACCGAACAGGACATCATAGACCTGCCACATAGGGTTTCCAATGCTGTATGGGTTCAAATCGTCAACAATTAGCAACTGAGTGCATAACCATGGAGCCATCCGAATAGAGCAACTTCTTTTTAAGGATGTTAAGTGACAGAAGGCAATATCACTGTTTTTGTTGCGTGCTTTGGAGTCAAATGCAACTTACAGAGACCCTATAAGACATAGTAGAACATACATACAATTTCCTAGGCTTTAATTTTTATAAACAACATTCTTATCAATGGAGAAAAGATTGAAGTTGTTAAGGACTTCATTCTTCTTGGATCAACTATCAACACTCGTGGAAGCAGCTGTCAGGAGATCAGACGACATATTGCATTGGGCAAATCTGCTGCACAGGAACTTTTTAAAGTATTGAAGAGCAGAGATGTCAGCTTGAAGACTAAGGTGCGCCTGACCCAGGCCATGGTGTTTTCAATAGCCTCATATGGATGCGAAAGCTGGACAATGAATAAGGAAGATTGTAGAAGAATTGATGCCTTTGAGTTGTGGTGTTGGAGGAGAATACTGAAAGTGCCATGGACTGCCAAAAGAACCAATAGATCTGTTTTGGAAGAAGTGCAGACAGAGTGCTCCTTGGAGGCCAGGATGACTAAGCTTCGTCTCTCATACTTTGGACATATTGTCCAGAGGAAACAGTTGCTGGAGAAGGATGTCATGCTGGGTAAGGTGGAGGGACAGAGAAAAAGAGAAAGACCCCTAATGAGATGGATTGGCCAGGTGGCATCATTGATGGACTCAAGTGTGGCAGCGGTAGTGAGGTTGGCCCAGGATTGGACATTGTTTCGTTCTGCTGTGCATGAGGTTGCTATGAGTCGGTTCCGACTCGATGGCACCTGACAACAACAACAACAATTTTTATATGAGCAGGTCACTAGGTCTTTGTCCCACAGATCTGCTGGTAGGTTCTAAGCGCTGACTTTTGGGGAAGCATTCTAATAAAGTCCTGGTGTGCCGCTGTGGGTTAATGCACCAGACTGCAAAGCCGTTTGAACTGCAAGGTTGGTGGTTCAAGCTCACCAGCTGCTCCTTGGAAACCCTATACAGGGTTGCTATGGGTTGAAGCCAACTTGACAGCACTTAACAACAACAATTCTAATGTACAACCATTGTGCCACCAGGGTTTCTTGGTTTGTCCTTAAGGGAAGGGAAAGAATTCATTATGGGTGAATCCTTCTGAAAGTCAGGATCCTCAACTACTTTTTGTATTCTGTTCCTGTATTCAACATTAATTTATTATTAAATCAATTCACTAAATTGAAATACCATAAACACTCAAAACATATGATAATCTTATAATCATTGGCTCACTTACTTTTTTTTTTTAAAAACAAAAACAAAAAACAACTTAGTACTTGTTTCTATGTGGGAGAAAGATAAGGCTTCTAGCCCCTATGAAGATTGAAAGCCTTGAAAACCCTGTATAGGGTCGCTATGTATTAGAACTGACTTGATGGTACTTAAAAATGACAACAACTTGTTTCTACATCTATCTTGTATTTAAATTCTATAAATTCTACATTTTATGTTTTGTGACATTAGATGATTAAATATATAGGTATCAGTTTCTTTGATATCTAACTAAGAGCATCTTCCAAAGTGGTCTGGATAGGTACAGATGCTGAATTAGCATTACCACTCCTGTGGTAAAAATATTCAGAAAGTTCTGTGTGAGATAGCCACAGCATTTTTGGGAAACCTCAGAAGGGATACTTGGTGTTGCAAAATCAAGTACTCTTGTTGACCTAAACCATAGACTGGTTTTGAAATTATTGAAGGATTAGAAATGTTCTCCCATTAACATGGTTGGTAAAGTCACGTTTTCCACCAACAGAACATATGTGCAAATAAAAGAGACTGATTATAGAAATCTGTAACCAGCCTCTTTTGGGATTTACCCAGTTGATACATTTTTCTTTTCTTTTTTAATGTTTTATTGTGAATTATGTGATCGTTTACATGGGAGAACATTAGTTTTGCATTCATCCTATCATATATCGTTTCATTGCCATGGTTACAATCCCCTTCATGCATCATCAACCAACCAAAGGGTATACCCTACGAGCCTGCCTCCTGGTCATCAGCACACAGCCCCTCTCACTCCCTGTGTCTAAAGTCCCCAGCTGCTCCATCTCTCTCTAACTTACTTTTCAAAAATGCTGCTTGCATCTATTTTCTTTAAGTCTGCCATTTCTTGGTAGCTTTTTCTTTGGAACCTTTGGAGACAGAATTTGCAGAAACAATCAAACTGCTTTGGCTCTCCTGTAGAATCAAGACCTTGAATAAAATGAGACTAACCGTAGTGGTTACGAATCGGGCTGCGAACCTTAAGGTCAGCGGTTCGAAACTACCAGCCGCTCCGCAGGAGAAAGATGAGGCTTTCTACTCCCGTAAGGATTTACACCCTCGGAAACCCTGTACAGGGTCGCTATGGGTCGGAACCGACTCGATGGCACTTAACAACAACAACAACAACAACCTCTTGGGGCAGTTGAGAGGATTAGATGAGCGTGCACATTGAAATATGAAGAACAATGTCAGGTACCAAGTAAGTATTAAATATAAAAGTGAGCTATTATTATCGCCTCCAAATGGTCTGCTTGCTACTCTGTGGGACTGGAATTCACAGCTCCTTAGCCCTCAATAGAACGAACAGGCATGAAACAAAGGCAGATGGATAGCTATGTGAAGGGAAAAAGTAGGAAAGGTAAAAGTAAGGGAAAATAAAGAATACGCATTTGGTATGAAGTGTTTCTGGAGATGGGAGAAACAGACAAACAAAGATAAAAGGAAGTTAGAAAAGGAAAACAAAGTACAGACTATTGTTATTCATTCAAGTGAAAGCCTTGAATGTTATTTGAGGACTCCAGAGGCCATGGACTATTGAGTCCTTTGTTCAATAATACTATCTCTTCCCTAGTTTTTACCTTCCCCACATGTTCTAACTTCTAACATGTGTTTCATATGACCTAGAAGATTCTGCAGAACCAATTCTATTAAACATATATAATTATCTTTCTATGGTGCCCTAAGTAAACATGCTTAGACATTAAATATTGAAGTAGCTTCAGTCTAAATCTTAGAAAACCAACGATCGCATCATTATTCCTAGAAGAAGATTTAAAACATTGGCATTCATCCCTAGCTACTGAAATATCAGAGGGTTACTGGGTAAGGCATTGCCATCCTTACATGAATCCTTTAAGAACACTCTAAAGAAGTATACTCCTGGCTGGCAAATAAAGCATTTTGAGAAACTTCTGTACCTTATCTCAGGCCTTACAACATCAAATAGGGCATTAAAATAGCAAATTTCTAAATGATATCCTTATGGCTTGAAAAAAGTAAGGCAATCCCCCCAAAGTCTTCTTGTTTTGCCAAGAGATGACTCCCATAATGAGAGAATTCAGAAGTTTCTTATGAGAGTGATAGCTAATCTTTAGCACTAGAAGCTGACTGTATCCAAAAAACTGAGTTGAGAGCTTTGATTTCTTCCCCACCACCAGGAAATCAGCATGGTGAAGGAAAGATGTTCCAGGGGCAGAGGGTACCATCCTCTGGAACCACTCTGAACTATTTGTTCCGCAGTCCCTCTGTTGAAGTGCAAACTGGGTGTCAGAGGTCACTATGGTGTGGGACTGTTGGACAGCTCAGATTTGGTGGCCTCTGACAAAATGGTCCTAAGCCTCAACTTTTCTGTAGTTCTGCCCAGTTCACAGAGGCAATGATTCTGTTTGGGAATAGCAGAATGCACGAGTTCTTAAAAACTTGGCAGTCTGACTCATCCCCAGGTCTTCTGCCTAGATCAAATATTACATGATTACTGTGATACTGGTCAGAGCAGGTTACTCACCAGGGGCAGCAGATACTTGGTCAATGAAGGATGGCTACGAACCCCTGAGTGGCCTCATGGGCATCTGTAACAGTCCCATGATTTGAGAAACAAGTTGGAGTCTCGTAGCCCACTGGAAACTCAGCTAGTGAGGAACTGCTAATTGTAAAGAAAGAAGGTTGCACAGTTCTGTAGCAAAGGGAAGAATGGGCAAGGGAGCCAATGTTGTTTTTTTGGGGGGGGGGAGGTGGCAGTTCCCTGAGACCATCCTCTTTCTCTCTTTTTCTGGCTTCTCTCTCTCCTTGAGACTTAATGCACTCTCAGTGAATCTGGTTTTACAAGGAGCTCATTCCTACCCACTCAGTGTCTTGGGTCGACTGTGTGAAGGGACGCCATTTTGTGCACATTCACTGTACACAGCTCCCACTGCACTACGGGGTCAGGGACGCAGGTCACCCCTTCTGATACTTGAAGAGGGGTGCCTTCTACCTCCTGTACTACCAGTATCACTGCACATGGCCAGGGCAAAAGGGAGCACTGTGGCTCTAAAGGGCCCAAAGGATGGAGCCACTGGGGTCAAAAGGTTAAGTCCACATTAACAATCCATCTTAACAGAAACAGTGAGCTAGTGCTCAAGAATGGAAAATAAATGAGGTCTTCTAACCCCTGATGGCAAATCCTTATCAGGTAAACACCAAGGGACAGGAATTCATTGTCCTTGCAGTTGAGAATGAATTTCCACGACAGGAAAATGAATTTGATAGCATTAAGTAACATTGATTCAGTACCTTCTATGGGCCAGGCACTAGTCTAAGCATGAAGCAAGTCAGACTTCACATTCCAGTGAGATGAACCAGAAAACAAACACAGTAACAAGCACACAAATATATGAATGAGGAAATGTCCAGTGATTATAAATGCTGTAATAAACATAGAGAAGCAAAGAAATTGTGGCTATGAGGCTATTTTAGTTGCATGGTCAGGAAAGGCCTCTTGAAGTAAGTGATGTTTGAACAAACAAGAGGAAGCCCAGCCAGCCATTCAGAGATCTGGGGGAAGAGGAATTTAGGCAGAAGGAACTGGGGAAAAGAACTAACAAGAACTAGCTTGCTATATTTGAGAACGAAGAAAAGAGGGACAGGGACTCAATGAGAAAGTGAGGGAGTGTTACGAGATGAGATCCCAGGACCAAACAACATTGCATGATGGAGAAAGTGATGCTGGATGTCATTTCAAGCATGATGCTAAGCCATTAAAATTTTTTCAGAAGAGTGATATGTCCTAATGTGTTGTTGTTGTTGTTGTTGTTAGGTGCCATTAAGTCAGTGTCTACTCACAGCAACCCCATGCACAACAGAACAAAACACTGCCCAGTCTTGCGCCAACCTCACAATCGTTGCTACAAATGAGCCCATTGCCGCTACCACTGTGCCAATCAATCTCATTTGGGGTCTTCCTCTTTTTCTCTGATCCTTCACTTTACCAAGCCTTCCTGGCTTCCAAGGAGCATTCTGGCTATACTTCTTACAACACAGATTTGTTTGCTCTTCTAGCAGTCCAGGATATTTTTAATGGTCTTCTCCAGCACCATAACTCAAATTCATCAGTTCTTCTATGGTCTTCCTTATTCAATGCCCAACTTTCACATGCGTATGAGATTATTGAAAATATCATGGTTTGGGTCAGGCACACCTTAGTCCTCAACATGGCATCTTTGTTCTTGAACACTTTCATGAGGTCTTGCGCAGTAGATTTGCCTAATGTAGTACGTCGTTTGATTTCTTGACTGTTGCTTCCATGAATGTTGATGGTTTAGCTAAGCAAAATGAAGTTCTAATGTAGTTTTTATAAAATTACACTATTAGACTATGAAGAAAGGATTATAAAAGAGCAAGAGTAGAAGTAGAGATCAGCTAGGAGGCTAATAAACTATTAGAAAGAAAAGATATCAGCATGGCTAGGGAATTAGCAGTGAGACAGAAGCATTATGGGTTCAAGAAATATTTTGGAGGTAAAGTATTTAAAATTTCCTGGGTAGCACAAATGATTAAGTGTAGGATGGCTTACTAACCAAAACGCTGGTGGTGCAAACTCATCCAAAGGCACCTTGGAAGTAAGTACTGACTATCTTCTTGGAGTTCTGGTGTGGCTCTGTGGACTAATGTGCTGGACTGCAAAGTCAGTTTGAACTGCAAAGTTGGTAATTCAAGCTCACCAGCCTCTCCTTGGAAACCCTATACAGGGACGCCATGGGTTGGAACCAACTTGATGGCACTTAACAACAATAACAACAACAACAACAATATCTGCTTGTGAAATGTTATAGCCTTGAAACCCCTATGAGCAACTGTACTTTGGACACTTAGGGTCACTATGAGTTGGAATGGACTTGACAGTAATTAAGAACAAAAACAGGGTATCTAAGATTGATGTACAAGGGAAAGAGAACAAGTAGGAATCAATGGCATTTTCTGGGCTGGTAAGATACATCTTCAGCTATAGGACTAATCAAGCCGTCTGCTGGATATTAAATTAGGAATGCCTTTAAGATATCCAAGTAGATATCCAGTAGGCAGTCTAGAGGAGAGAGGAAACGTTTGTCCTCAGATAATAATTTGGGCATCAATGGCATACAGAAGACATTTAAACAAAAAGAAACTTTAGGCCCAGTTCAATGCAATCCCAATGACTTCAAATCACCACTGATGGAAATATAGATGCTGAGGGCAAACTGATCAGAAAGGCTCAGGCTTTGTCCTTTTAGGAGCTATTACTAACATGGTAAGGTTTTTAATGCAAATGGTAGAATGGAAGTAAGTATAAATGTAACAGAACAAGTTACCTGAAATATAGTTAGTTGACTGGAACGATTTATTGTGAATGCCTTGCTCTTAATATTAGTGCTTTTTAAAAGACCACAGCAAGCAGATGGGATAGGCTTCTGAAATATTACATGGACAAAGAAATAGTCAATGCTTAATGTTGTAGGGTCTTGAACAAGTCAAAGTAACTCTAGGACTCAACATTCTGTGCTGCAAATCAAAGAAGCTGGAATTTGATTAGTATTTGGTCTCAGAGAGATGATAAGACAGGGCATCCAGTTCTATAAGCCATTTTTCAATATATTAAGAGTGTATATCATATTATCATTCACATATATTTCAATATTTAAGTGGTTTACCACAAGGACGGTGGTTCAAACTCACTAGCTGTTTCTCGGAAACCCTACGCAGAGTGGTCATGAGTTGCAACTGACTCGGTGGCACACAATCACCACCACCATATATAAGTTTATAATGCAACATATACTATATATATAATTGGGAGCCCTGATGTGGCGCTGTAGGTTAACGCACTGGACTGCAAGGTCAGTTTGAACCACAAGGCTGGAGGTTCAAGTTCACCAGCTGCTCCTTGGAAACCCTAAACAGGGTTGCCATGAGTTGGAACTGACTCTACAGCACTTAACAACAACTATATATATATATATTTAGGAGTCCTGGTGTAGTATAATATACTGTATATATATATATTGTTGTTGTTATGTGCCGTGGAGTTGGTTCCAACCCATAGCGACCCTGTACAGGGTTTCTGAGGCTGTAAATCTTTCTGGGAGCAGAAAGCCTCATCTTTCTCTCTATATAATTAGGAGTCCTGGTGTGGTGCTGTGGGGTAATGTACTGGACCTCAAGGTTGGTTTGAAACCGCTCCTCAGAAACCCTATACAGGATTGCTATGAGTCAGAAGCGACTCGACAGCACTTAACAGCAACAACAATAGATATAATTGTTGTTGTGTGCCATTGAGTTGATTCTGTTGCACAGCCACCCTGTATAGTGTTTCTGAGGCTGCAAATCTTTACGGTATCAGAAAGCCTTATCTTTCTCTCCAGGAATCACTGGTGGATCCCAACTGCTGACCTTGTGATTAGAAGCCCATTGGGTAATCCACTAAGCCACGATGGCTCTATTTAATTCATATATATATATATAATTAGTAGAAAGACAATATTTAGCTTTGATAAAATTATGTAAATTGGGTCTTAGTTATCTAGTGCTGCTATAACAGAAAAACCAGACATTTGTCTTTAACAACCAGCATTTTTTCAGTCACAGTTTAGGAGGCTAGAAGTTTAATTTAGAGAGCCGGCTCTTGGGGAAGACTTCCTCTTCATCAACTTTGGGGAAAGCTCCTTGTCTCCTTTTGGCATCTGTAGGCCTGGTATTCCTTGGAGATCTCCTTGCATCTTGACATCAATCTTCCCGGGGCTCTAGGACCTTCACAGTACAGGGACTCCAGGTCCCAGCTCTCTCCTCTGTTCAAGTCCCTGTCTTATTTTCAGCTGCTTGACTGAAAACATCAGTTGATACATAGGATAAGCCCATAGTTAGGAGATCACTTATTGAAATATAGATGCTGGTTTTTGATGAATATTTTCTTTCTAAGTATGGAGGTAAGTATTTTAAGAAACATCCTAACTTTGCGGGACTTCTTTACTTTTATTTAAGGTTTAGTATTGTTTTTGAGACCACTTGCCTGTCACTTTGACATACTGTGGTGGCTTCAGTATTGCTGCTATGGATGTTATACCACTGGGGCACCACAAAGCAGCAGGGACACCCATGATGGACAGTTTTAAGCAGAGTTTCCAGACTAAAACAGATTAGGAAGACAGGTTTGGTGGTCTACTTCTGAAAATTAGTAAATGAGAGAGAACCTTATAGATCCCAACAGAACATTGTCTGACTTGCAGGCTTTGGCCATGTCATCAGCTGGGATCAATTGCTGGAGAACATTGTGGTTGGTGAAGTAGAGGACCAGTGAGGGTGAGGGAGACCCCCAGTAGGAAGGATGGGTGCAGAAACACAATGATGGACGCGAATCTGCCAATGATGCGAGGATGGCACAGGACTAGCAACATTTTAATCTGTTGTTCATAAGACTACTATGAGTCAGAGTCAATGTGACGTCAGAATAGTAGCTAAAACTAAATAAAGAAACAGGTAAAAGGAAAATCAGGCCCCCTGTCAGCTGCAGTTTTGTCTGAGTGTTATTTCATAGGTTGGTTGGGTCTCTGGGGCAGAGATGTGTCTCACTGACATGTTAGGAGTGAATAAACTCTACCTCATCATTCATTCTCACCATCATGCTGAGATGCGGAAGCTACGATGGTCCTATGGGAATCACAACACATCCCTAGATGCATGAAAAGTTAGAGATGAGAATCAGAAGATCATCTATATCTTTTGAAAACCCAAGTCACCGTTAAGTACTGTTCAAAGTTTCCCTGTCTTTCTGATCCATTGCCATGATAATCCCTAACTTTTCAGGGCTATGAAACTAATATTGTAAAGGCATACTGAAATATGTGCATATTCACTCAAAAATGCTTAAGGCTAGAATAATTTGAGGTGTGTGTTTCCAGAAAATTTGTTAATTTTCTTTTTGACTCTGTTACAGGTTATAATTTTGGTTGTCAGATTAAAAGTTAGGCATCTTGCTTAACCCAAACAAGAACACATTCCCCATACTAATCGGTGGTGTTTGAATTCTGCAGGATGCAAGACTAGTCACTGATACAACTTTAATCACAGAATTTTAAAAGCCTCACAGGATAGAAAAAAGTTTGGCAAGGCCAATGATGAAAGTTTAAGTAGTTAAGATTTCAGGATTAATGATGTGATCTGTTTAAGTAATTTATCTTTTTTGAAGATATTCCCTATTAAGTCCTTGATCTAAAAAAAAGCCCATTGAATGAAATGTGCTTTTTATATAAAATATGCAATGTGGTTTTGTTGTAACGATTCAAAAACACTTTATGATAAATATCCATTATTCTATTTTATGAACTATTCAGATGGTTCAAACTATTTGCTTCTGTGCTGAATGGTTCCAGGCTGCTATAGTTTTTAAAATTCTGTGTTACAGTTACCAGGCTACCAGAAGTCTTTTTACTATTTTTAAGGTGGTTGACTGTAGCAACCTACTCTTACCTCAGTTCTGTTGGTGTTCTTGTTAAGGGCTGTCGAGTTGGTTCTGACTCATAGTGACCTTGTATAGGATTTCCTAGGCATGGCTGGTGGAGTGGAACGGTCAATCTTGTGGTTCAAACCAACCTTGCGGTCCAGTGCTTGTTTTACAGTACCACACCAGAACTCCAACTCTCTTGTGGTTGTTAAGTGCCATTGAGTTGGTTCTGACCCATAACAACTCTGTATAGGGTTTCCAAGGAGTAGCTGCTGAGCTTGAACCCCGACCTTGTGGTTGAAACCAACTGCTTTAAAATATTCTAGACATTTTGAAACCAAATAACTAGCTGGTGAATGGTGTCCTGGAAGGACATTATCTTTGTACATAAAGAAGCCAAGTGTTAGATACTGGGAGTTTCTCTTAGAAGGTACAAATGAGAATGACAGCTACTTTGTCTTTTTTTCAGAATTCCTCATAGCTTACTTTTATTTTCCCTGTTACGCTCCAGAGGATGGAACTTTCCAGAGACATGCAGTGGCAAGGCCAGCCGACCAACCTCAGTATGAATCCTGCCTTTTCCACAATTCTGCGGTGACAGCTTCCTAGACATTCATAGCCTTAGTTTCATCAACTGGAAAATGAGAACGAAAATGAACAGTCTCTAGGATGGTGTGGTAGCATAGTGGTTACAAATCTGGCTGTGAACCGCAAGGTCAGCAGTTCAAAACTACCAGCTGTTCCGCAGGAGAAAGATGAGACTTTCTGCTCCCATAAAGATATACAGCCACAAAAACCCTGTACAGGGTCGCTATGAGTTGGAACCGACTCCTTGGCATATGACCACCACCACCAGGATGGTGTGGTGCTGTAGGTTAATGTGCTGGACTGCAAAGCCATTTGAACTGTAAGGTCGGTGGTTCAAGCTTACCAGCTGCTTCTCAGAAGCCCTATACAGGGTCGCTATGGGTCAGAACTGACTTCACGGCACTCCACAACAACAACAACGATTATTGTGAGGATAAAATGAAGTGTGTGGTATGAAAGTACTGAACATTTATTATGTATCAGATATGCAGTTGTTCTTAAGTGCTGTCAAGTTGGTTCTGACTCATAGCAACACTGGACAGGGTCTCCAAGGAGTGGCTGGTGAGTTTGAACCACTGACCTTGCAGTTCAAACCAATCTTGAGGTCGAGTACTTATCCTATGATGCCACACGAGGACTCCAGCTATGCAGTTAGCACTTGTAAATAAATGGTGGCTACTTCAGGCATACCTGGCTGTGAGTCTTCTCTAGTTTGACTTCACACAATGATCCACTGAGTTTCTCACACACTTAATTTAGTTCATTTGCTTTTTTTTTTTTTTATAATGCCACAGAGAATAGCCAGAAAGTAGAAGAGAATAAATCAGAAAGACTCTACCATGTACTAGACAAGATATTTTACTTTATCTTATGTTATCTTATGATTTAATCATCTCAGTAACTCTTTGAAATAGGGTTTATTAGGCCCAGTCTATAGATGAGAAAAATAAAGGCCCATAGAGGTTGTTTCACAATTTTCTACATAATAATAAGAGAAAGCAGTATGATAAACAGAACTTGATCTATAAGGGTAAGTGATAACATTGACATTAATAATCTAATCAATCTCTTGCTTATTAGCAAATCATCAGTTAAGGTTTCTTTTATACACTTAAGATTTAATACAGTGAAAAACATCTTTTCTACATCTTAAAAATGAGGGATCTCAGATTCATCTGTCTTGCTTAGCATAGGATGTTTCAAAGATCCTTGCATGAGCAAATGGCTAAATTACTTTGTTTCAATCATAATACACACTGAGGCTTGTCATTGCTGCCAAAGCTGGTCTTTGGTTTAGAAATTTTCCCCTAGGTCATTTAGAAGTATTCCCAGAAAAGATGAAAATGTCAAAAACCTGGTAAAAATTTTTTTTCAAATGTTGCATGAAAAATGGAAGGAATTTGGGAAAGAAGAATATATATTTATTTGGTCAAAAGGAGAATAAGGGTTATCCAAATGCCACAGACATAGCATTTTTCACTTTTCGCTCATAGTTGACCATTCCCACCTCATTCTCTTGCTAATTTCATGTGTCTTGTGGGTTAATCTTCCTACCTTGCTCCTACTTCCACTTTTATTAGTTTCTCTCAGGAGGAAAAGGCGATTTGGAAAACACTTTTCTTTTTCCAAAGGAAGATGCAATTTAGATGTAGCAAATTTGTAACTCTATTTCCATCTTTAAAAAGAATTATCATTCAGACATTGGTCTGCTCTGTCACTTTGAATTAGCAAACAGCTTCATCCATTGTATTTAGTTTTTGATAGCTCACACTTCAAAGAGAGACAAGGGTTATATCCGCTGACAATTGTGCAAGCCTGCGCAAGCAAGAAAAAAATCTCTTCCCCAACCCCTGCAGTGATCAACATGTATATCCGGAAGCAGGAGAGGCCTGATGACGTCTGTTGTGGTTTGCTGACTCCCAACAGGCTTGACTCTGCAGGCTTCACTAAGGAAAAAGAATCCCACCAGCCCAAGGAAAGATTAAGAATAAAAATATCATGCAATCGCCTCTGGTGCTACTTTTGTTGTTAGATTTCTGAGTGTGTGGGTTTACATACACACATGTGCATCTAGATGTGTTTTAACTTGAAAATTAATATTCAACTTAATTTTTTAGCTTTCATTTTGCTCCAATACGATGTGTTTAAACATTCAGAAAAAACAAACAAAAAAAAAAAAATCTGGCTTAGACTACTCACATACAACTGGTTTAACTTTCTGTTGTAATTCCTGTGGACTCCCCAAGGTCAGATTTGGTTCTTAATTAATGGAAAAGTAACAGAAAGCCAATATGTTTTATGCATTAGTATTTCAAAGAGGTGAGGCTTTTGAATAGAGATACAAATCACCAGTATTTAATTTTACCTATAATGTATACTCCACCTACTTTCAAAATAAGTCCTGTTCTATTTCTAGTTTTCTCAGTTATGCAACTGCCTTTTGCTTGGATGCCCGTCTGAAATCGAGGGATAATAATACTTGCCTCCCACGTCATTTCACAGTGGTGTCTTCAAACTAATGACTAGAGGACTATATGAGTTCAAACTCCTTGAAATATGACAGGCTTAGTGTTTACAACTGATTTATGGAATTAAA
The DNA here is from genome assembly GCF_000296735.1 of Chrysochloris asiatica. Classification (NCBI taxonomy): domain Eukaryota; kingdom Metazoa; phylum Chordata; class Mammalia; order Afrosoricida; family Chrysochloridae; genus Chrysochloris; species Chrysochloris asiatica. The sequence continues at coordinate 15,114,478 of NW_006408531.1, forward strand.
AGTTACACACTAGATGTAGCTCGGTAATTTGCAAAATAAGAATGCATTTGTAAATTATGTAATGAAAACCAGTATAAAGGGAATGGAATATATTAGAGGGGTCTTCAAAAACTTCACGAAAAATTTCCGTTATCTTTCAATTTCATTTTTTTCTACAGATTTTTTTGAAGCCTTCTCATATATCATATGTGTGTGATTATTAAAAATTTACCATGAAATATTTTCATAGAAAAACCCAGAAAATACTATATTGAGTACTTAGTACAAGTTGATATTGATGATTGTCCACCATTGGTAAGATCATGGCGATTTTTATAGTCTTCTATATTGTTGTTGTTCAGAGCCACTGAGTTGGTTTCAACTCAAAGTGACCCTGTATAGGTTTTCCGAGGAATCGCTGATCTTGCAGTTCAAACCGATCTTGCAGTCCAGTGCATTATTCCACAGCGCCACATCAGAACGCCTTCTTCTATATAGTTTTCTTACATATTCTAAATTTCCTAAAGTGAAGAAAGGCCAATTATCTCAATATATGTCTTTTAAGGAAAGCTATCTAGAAAGGGGAAAATTACTTGATAGAATGCAAGTGTCAAATTGGTCAAATTCAGTGCCAGCCCTATGTTGTTAAGTGCTAACGAGTTGCTTCTGACTCATAGCAATACTGGGCAGGGTTTCTGAGTAGTGGCTGGTGGATTTGAACTGCTAACCTTGCGGTTCAAAACAACCCTGTGGTCCATTGCTTATCTTACAGTACCACACCAGGACTCTGCTAGTCTTATATTGTTGTTGTTAAGTGCCGTAGAGTCGGTTCCAACCCATAGCTACCCTGTATAAGGTTTCTGAGGAGGGGCTGGTGAGCTTAAACCGCTGACCTGTGGTTCAAACCGACTTTGCAGTCCAGCACATTAACTCACAGTGCCACACAGAGAACCCCTCACATTAAACCTATTACTCAAGGAAAGTACTCAAAGTCTCTGCTGAAATCCCAAGTCGTTTTATATATCCACACTCTTGTATGGTGTGTCAGCATGAGACGCAGTCTTATCTAGTCAGCCTAGTGCACTATTGAATGCAAATAAATCGAACACATTCTAAAAGTGCACAAGGAAGATTCTTTTAGGTGAGCAACCCCAACTCCCCATCACTCTCACACATGAGATTTGAGTTCCTCTGGTATACTGCCTGTTCTCTTCCCTCTAGACCTTCTCGCATCCTGTTCCCTCTATCTCAGACTTTAATCAAACTCCTCCACCAGGTGTGTTCAAACATAGGACCACAAAGTTGGTTTGAACCACAAGACTGGAGGTTCAGACTCACCAGTCACTCTTCAGAAACCCTATTCTGGGTAGCTATGAGTTGGAACTGACTCAACGACACTCAGCAACACCAACAACATTTTAGGTATCAGTTTGGTTATCACCTCTTCCACAAATTATGTCTTTGTCTCCAAGTTCAATGTCTTCCCAAGTACTCCTGGGCCTCCCATGTTAACTGCTAACAGCACACTTGTGTCTAGCACGTGTGGTCTGAAAGCCACTTGAAAGCAGAAGCCTTTGTGTCTGGCCCGCAGTAAACGTGAGTCACTAGATAAAGACGGCTGTGACTTTTCCCTGCTCAACGATGCTTCACTCCACTAGGTTTGAAAGAACGAGGGAGAGATCAGTCTTGATCATTGTCATCAGGCCTATAGTAATATTTTTTTTCCCATAAAAGAACCATGAAAAGAGAAACTTTTTACGATTTATTATAAGGACGTTTTAATTTAGCTTGCTGTATAATTTATTTAGTCAAATTTGTGATTCATAAAAAAAATATCTTGGTCTGGCCTTAGAGAAGTGACTACATACACAAGGAATTTCAAAATAAAAAAGATTTTTTCCCTCTGACTATTGTAAGTCTCAAAGGCAAACATTTGTACTCATTCTACACATGTTACATCAAAGATAACATGATTTGTGCTGCTTCTTTGAAACATATCCTACATCTGTAAGCCATTAGCTTTTGGCTGGCTCTTTTGTGCTGTTGGATGAGATCCTTGAAAGCTTCGTGTCTCCATCTTTCTAACTGTAGAATGGGACTACTCGGCTTCCCATAATGTAAAAAGTCTATGATGCAGGGAAAAGCTCCGGCTCTAATATACATGTTGTCCTTGTTGTTGTTAAGTGCCGTCAGGTCGCTTTTGACTCATAATGACCCTGCATAGGATTTCCAAGGAACAACTTTTGGGTTTGAACTGCTGACCTTGTGGTTCACAGCTTTGACTCATAGCAACTCTGTGTAGGGCAGATAGAAACACTGCCCCATGCTGCACCATCCTCACAATTGTTATGTTTGATCATTTTGTTGCTAATAATTAAAGTGGGAAAAATTACTTTCGTAGTCTAGCTGTTGTCAGTGTGCTCTTTATTTAACCGAAGAGATTGTTGTTGTTGTTGTTGCCAGGTGCCATCAAGTCAGAACTGACTCATAGCAATCCCATGCACAGCAGAACGAAACAATGTCCAATCGTGGGCCAACCTCACTATCGCTGACACACTTGATGCCATCAATGATGCCACCTGGCCGATCCATCTCGTTGAGGGTCTGCCTCATTTTCTCTGACCCTCCATCTTACCCAGCATGACATCCTTCTCCAGCGACTGGTCCCTCCTGACAATATGTCCAAAGTATGAGAGACGAAGCCTAGACATCCTGGCCTCCAAGGAGCACTCTGGCTGCACTTCTTCCAAAACAGATCCATTGGTTCTTTTGGCAGTCCATGACACTTTCAATATTCTCCTCCAACACCACAACTCAAAGGCATCAATTCTTCTATGATCTTCCTTATTCACTATCCAGCTTTCTCATCCATATGAGGTTTTTGAAAATACCATGAAAAAAACCAAAGACATTAAAACCTCCTTTTTCTTATATGCTTACTTGCCTCTTTCATTATGTAGACTTTAACACTCTCTGTAATGGACTGAATTGTGTTGTCCCCAAATTTATGAAGTCCTAACCCCTAGTTAGAGTCCTGGTATGGTGCTGTGAGTTAATGTGCCAGACTGCAAAGCCGTTTGAACTGCAAGGTTGGCAGTTCAAGATCACCGGCTGCTCCTTGGAAACCCTATACAGGGTCGCTATGGGTAGGAACTGACTCAACGGCACTTAACAACGACAACCCCTTGTTAGGAGTCCTAGTGTGGCACTATGGGATAAAGCACTGGACCGCAAGGTTGGTTTGAAACACAAGGTCGGTGGCTCAAACTCTGCAGACATTCCTTGGAAATGTTATACAGGGTTGCTAGGAGTTGGGACTGACTCAATAACACTTAACAACAACAACCACTGGTTAGGAGTGATGCAGACAGCATCAAATGAAGATGGAAGGAGTAACAGAATCACTGTATCAAAAAGAAATGGTCATATTTGTGCCCATCCCAAAGAGAGGCAACCAGGCAGAATGCAGAAATCGTCTGACCATATCATTAATATCACACGAAAGTAAAATTTTGCTAAAGATAATTAAAAATGGCTGTAACAGTACATTAATAGGGAATTGCCAGAGGTTCAAGCCAGATTCAGACAAGGACATAGAACAAGGGATTACCACTGCTGATGGCAGATGGATTTTGACTGAAAGCAGAGAATGCCATAAAGATGTTTACCTATGCTTTATTGACTATGCAGAGGCTTTCAATTGTGTGGATCATGGCAAACAATGAATAATATTGCAAAGAATGGGGATCCCAGAACACTTAATTGTGCTCATGAG